>NC_142707.1:41889530-42514530 GCF_055471065.1 Atractosteus spatula | reverse complement strand
GGACATAGAGCAGTTTTGCTGGTATAATTCTGTATAAACGGGACTGGACAGAAGGCAAATGGATAATGTCAAAAGAAAGGGATCATTAATCAGAAAGCCATCACTGCAAAAGAGGAAAGCGCATTCATCATTTATTGAACCTTTAAGGAACAGGCAGCAGAACACAAAGGTAAACAAAGAACAAGTTCCTGCAGTGACTAAAATGGCACTTAGTTTCCCAGGCCATATGTCTGTTTTCAGAGAAATTAATGTCACAGATCTTGTAGGGCACCTTCTGTGCATTTTCTCATTTTTAAACTAGGACTAGTAAAAAAAAAAACAAAAGAAAAAACAAAAAAGTAAAGCAAATGTTACAAATGTTTAAACCAGGAGTTAGCAACCTACGGCATCTTTGCCATTATTAGCACACAAGAGGATTTTTAATGGTACGTGCAATGGCTTTGTGTGCCAAACTTAACACGGTCTGCTAGATCAGTGGAGACACACAACAGTGAAATGGCTGAAAATGTTAACAGACATCAGTTAATGAAAAAGATGAAAAAGTATTTAGTATTACACCTGATGAGTGTGTGGTACAACCTATGAGATAATGTGAATTCAAGAAGAGCTAAAACCCATAAATGGTACTGTACAACTAAAGGGGAAAAATAGTGATATTAATCACTTTAAGGAAAAGAGGAACTGATTTTATTGTTCATCATGAAAATCTTTGTGTCAGGACTTCAAATTATGAGTTTAATAATGTGATGATGACAGTGGTTAAAGTAGTGAATTCTCAAGTTGCTTGATCTGCCTCGACTCTCAGGCAGTTTCAGACTTCTTCAGGAGATGGACAGTGTCAAGCTACAAACCTGAGACTGGAGAACTCAGCAAGGGAAAGTAAGGGTAAGGATCACACTAAAGAGTAATAAATGCATATACATTTAGGAATGTATGTATTTTACTTATAATATTTTAGTATTACACTTATATTTATCAAAATGCAAGGCACACAAAACTGTAAAAATATGTGCATGAGTTAACTCTTGACAAGCCCCTTCAGGTTGGGGGTCCCTCATATAGGTAATATGATGCATTTCCCACTTTTAATGTTGAACTTCACTGCGCTAGAAGGTATAATCTCTGCCTTTGAAATTTATTGTACCCTTTTCCTGCTCTATGCCTCTCTACCACTATATCCCTAAAATGTTTTTAATGTTATTTGCAATTCTGGTTGGTTTGTTGGATCAGTATATGAATTGCTGCTCAAAAGACTTTGCATATCAAAATGAAATTAGCTGCAAGTTAAACCACTTTTTACACAAGCTATTTCACTGAAGCTTGGAACATTCCAAAAACTTAATTGGCACCTGAGCAATTTAAGTGTTGCAGTAGCTAAGAGGTTGGGTACTTATTAACAGAGAAGAACAGATTATTCTGAGTTTCAGATAATAATCTCTAGAACTGGCTCATCCATCTTTGTGATTTAACTAACAATAGCAAAAGCAGAATGAATTCTGGATTTTACAGAAACACAGCGTATGTTCAAGATAATTATTTCTTATATATTGAGTGGTCCTTCACAATGCTGCTTTTCAGTGACCCAAAATATAAGGGGGGTTATCAAGAGAAAAAAAGTATGAAATCTTAGACTGGCCCAGTCTGTCTTTAACTTTTTTAATCTTTATTTAATTATTTTATTCATTTAATGTTTAGGGTGGTTGGAGTCTGGAGCCATGCTGCTGAAGCCTATACAATCACTTATTTCAAGAAATGTCTGTATGAGTTCCTCAGAACACTTATCTACTAAAATAAAAAAAACCCTAGAAGGACCAATTGGCTTCTTCTCATTTGTAAGCTTATTTCCTATTTACTCATGTAAAAAGAAAAGAAGATGTGAGGGGTGATTTACCTGAGTTGTCTGATAGTCTGAAGGATCAAATCCCTTGACTGTAACCTCTCTGAACACAGTTGGTTCCAAAGGATCCTTAGTTAGGTCACAATGGTAAATGATAGCTATGAAAGAACAAACAAGGTATTAACACAATTGGGTCAATATATAAAAGAGTTATTGAACAAAAAAAATTACCTATGCATTATGGAAACTCAACCCCATCAAACCTACTTTATCTTCACCATTGCCTTTTTTTTTAAATGGCATGGTTGTAACCTAAACATGGTTGTGCTTGCTTAAAAAGGTAAGTGGGGAACTAGCTTCCTAGGAAAGCTAAGGTTGCTGCTGGAAGAGGTGTCAGTGGGGCCACTAGGGGGTGCTCACCCTGCAGTCTGTCCCAAATGTATAATGCCCAAGTATACTAATATACTAATGCCCCAGTAACCTGAAGGGGACACTGTACTGTAAAAAGGTGATGTCCTTCTGATGAGAGATAGAACCGAGATCCTGACTCTCGGTGGTCATTAAAAATCCCAGGGTGTTTCTCAAAAAGAATAGGCGTCCTGGCCAAATTTCCCACTGCTTTTACCAGTCATAGCCTCCTAATAATCCCCATTTCTGAACTGGCTTCATCACTCTGTTCTCCTCCCCACAGATAGCTGGTGTGTGGTGCGCATACTGGCACATCATCCAGTTGGGGGCTGCACATTGGTGGTGGTGGAGGAGTGTCCCTATTAACTGAAAAAGCACTTTGAGTGGAGTGTCCAGAAAATCAATTTATAAATGGAAGGAATTATAATTGTTTAGTATGGCCTGGTTAAGTATTGTTAAGATTAAGTATCCTGTAATAATTATGCTTAACTCTAGAACACAGAATTAAATATATTAAACCCTGAAAAAATTAATATGTACCTAACAGTTTTTGTAAATAAAGTCAACTTAACTGTTGACACAGAAGAAATATTATGAAATAAACACATATTATATATGAATAAACAGTGGTGGTAAGGAATGCATAAAACAGAAGAGTTATTTGTACTTTCAAAAGGTTAATAATTTTCTGTACTTCTGTTATAAGGTGCACTAATTGGATTCCAATCACCAAAAAAAACAGAAGTTTGATTTGAACTCATAGTTCAACAGAGGGAGTCAAATACATGTCTCCAAAACAATATACAATAGTTCAGCAGAAAACAGATCACTTTTATCACCCGTATGTTTTGTGCGGCCAAATGCTACCCTTTTATAGTAGCATAGACTTATAAGTGATATAGGAGTTCATATCTCAAACCAGTTATGGGACTGCATGTACTGTATACAGCAATATGGGCCATACTCCACAAAGCAATATTAGAAGGATGCCAGCTTGAAATGGAAATAAAACTATAGCGAGATACATTATATAAGTAAAATAAAAAAACAAAGGCTGTAGGGGCACTTGGCAGTAAAATTCTATTTCAACATATCTGAAACCGTCCTGCCACCAGCAGTCATATTTACACCCCACAGAGGGGGAAAATTAGCTTCATGCAGAAAACGGTGTATAGTGGATACACTACTGTCTACTGAATAAAAAATCCATGTACCAGGCAAGTTTAAGCAGGCTAAAATAGATGCTGTAACAAGGTGAGTAATTCTACAGTCCCATAAGCCTATTGGTAGACTGATAGCTTAAAAAAAGGTTTGATGTAATTTCATTTTGGATAAACCTGTTCAAACACACTCTACAGGCTGAATTTCTAATGTGTAAGCAAAAGTCTTAACTAACTTGCTGCTGCTGAGTTGAATATGCCAACTCAAAGTACAATCTTCATTTCACAGACACTTGTGAAAGACTCCATGGGCATAGAAACTACAACAGGAAGACAAAAAGTTTAACAACATACAAGAAGACTTGTAATTCTGCAGCAATTCTATAAGCTCAAGTTGGTTCCTTTCATGCTTTTTACTATATTTGTGCTTAAATATAAGGTTAACGCATACATTAAAATTGCAAACAAAAAAGAAAGTAATTACACCTAAAAGAAGAAAGTGTTTGGAATATAGCTATAAGACAAGAGTCACGTGTCTAAGGGGGCAGTAGGTGTTCATTTTAAATCAGTTTAAAACAAAATAAAACAGTACGTGCAGCGCCACCTTCCAAAGAGGAGATCATCTCTACCATTTAAGGCTGTGATCAGAATAACACAAAATGGATGAGAGTTTAGTAAAAGCATTAATCATTGGCATTTTTTTTTACAATTAAATGCTTTATTGATATCAACTATTAGATGAGGAGAGGGAACTTGCATCATTATTAAAATATTAAAAAGCCACCATCTCGGTCACAAAAATAACAAAATTACTGAAGTATGTAGCCAGAATGCTTTTCAATTCAGTGTGTATAGCTTTTTTTAAAATATAATTCACCAAAGTTTTTAACCGACATCTCACTGGGATAACACACACATATATCTTGAGATCATTTGACAATTGGATTTTGCACCACTACTAATTCATAACAACAGCGTCAAGATTTGCGTTACTTGGTTTTAACTGAAATAAAGCAGCTGTTATTACAAAAAATTAAGTGTGATGCACTGTAGACCCTTGTATTGAGCTGCCAGCACTGCAGGAAACGTCTGTAGAAAATCTCCTTATTTTATTAGACAATAACATCCAGGCAAGTGTTCCTGAGAATCATCCAACATCGTTAAACAATCTGACAGCTTATAATGCTATAGCAGAAGCAACTAGGAATTTCAGGGATGAAAAACAAAACCTAGATATTCAGGACTGTACAGAGTTTTAGGTCCCACAGTACAGACTGCAGACAAAAGGAGAAGCAGGTTTACAATAAACGTGAGCTTGTTTCAGCTAACAGTAGAAATTTATTAATTATTGCGTCAGCCCATAATATGTTTAAAGTATGCATTTCATGGATACGTGTAACTTACAAGAGGCTTAATGTAATAATTAGGCAGTGGGAGTCTGGAACAAGCTACCCAGTCATGTTGTCAATGGCAAAACCATGACTTTTTCATTAAATAGCTAGATCCTTGGACACATTACCGCCTAAAAACCAGCCGAACTAGGAACTGGGCTCCTATCATTTCCAAACATTCTTATGTTCTAAATCCATGATGGAAGTTATACTGTACATCTGTTTCATTAAGCCTGGACTGAGCCCTATAGCTCACATATTAGCAGGAACTGCAGGGCTGTGTGACCATTCTATCAAGTCTTAAAAGGGTCAGACAGGAGACTAATAAAACCAGGACATCATAAAACTGTGTAATGGTACTGTGTAATGCAGAAAAATATACTACTGTGCACTCTCTCTCGTTTGTGTATCTACATGACCTGCAAGCTTTAAGATAGTTACAATAAGTGTCATACAACATTGTGACAACCTTAATGTTTCCTCTTTCAGTTGAAAATTTAAACCATTTCACATTCCTCTCTAATGCTTTTTATCCACATATTATCGAGAAGTTTCAAGCTGTTATGACATTCTTCCTTCCTTCTGTGAGATGGATGTAATTAAATCAACAGCATAATCGGTGCTGGTTAGGAACATGAGCCTTGAGCTTTCAAATGAAGAATTTCCCTTTTCTTAATTTTTCTTCCATTTTCTACCTTAGCATGTTTTTGGCACATTTTTTTTATCCACTCATTTTTTTAATGCCATTACATGAATCACTGATTTCCTTGTCTTCTCCTCTTTCTTTATAAAGGTTAATTCTAAACAGATGACAAGACTAACATAAGGATTCAGTCTTGTTTTGGTGGTTCAAAAATAGTTGACAAACTAGTTAAAATGGAAGATTAATTTCTAAAGGCTCAGCATTTCTTCAATATCATTTAATACGCAATGGAAGACCTATGAAGGGTATTTTAACATGATAATCAACCTAAAGACTAAACCTTAACTGCTTAAAGCTTGAATTAAGACCTAGTTTTCAACAAAATAATACTGGATGGCACTGAACTGAAAAACAAACCAATACATAAAGGACCTTGTTTTTCACAGATGTTCAGGTTAAGTGAAGGTGGGATACATGGATGTGAATGTTTAATGATATATTTTTTTTAATGACAAAACAAAATCTGAATTTCCTCCTAGGTAAATATACTGTTAGGCTAATTAATTGTCAGATTATTAAGCACAGCTGAGTAAAGAGTAATGATACTGAGGACTTACAAAACATGTTAATAAAGGATGTTTTCAAATTTTAACTACTGGCCATTAATATTGTAACATGTGGGGGATATCAACATGTTTAAATTTCACCTCACAGTACCCTATTTCTTAATAAAAGAAAATGATCATTCCATGTAGCATTTGCCTAGCTGTCTGTTAACTTGTCACTTGAGGCACTCACAGTGGTCAAAAACCAGGTGCCCAAACAAAACGGATTCATTTTTTAACCAAGCCCAACCCAACTGTGGATGAACGATTAAGTCATCCATCTTAAAGGATCAATAGAGAAGACAGTACACAAGTAAATAGAGAAATCAGACCAGAATATAGATCTGTAGATGGGAGAAGAAGTGTCTGTAGAACTGAGAGAACACCACCTTTACAGACTAGACAGACTACATCCACTTAATTTAAACATTAAAGAGAATGACTTCGTTTTCATGTAAGTGAATTATTTGCCTATAAGGCTTAATTACATCATACAACTGAAAAAAATTGAAAAAACAAGTTTCCCTCTTTTCCCTATAGAGTAATTCTGCCTCGCAAGGTGAGTTTAATATTTTTCTGGTTTGGTTTTGCAGTAAACATTGGGCTTTTATATTCTTGTTAATAAAACGGTCATTTTTACCACTGGATATTTTCACTGACAACAGGAATATACAGTATTTCTATAATTTGCTTGAAAAGGGACCAATTGGAGTCAGGACCTGATTTTATTTAACCTCTTACTTATTTACAGCTACATACGGACACAATTCTTGACAAAGAAGCAAGCTACTTTTTGTCTAGATGTGCAAAATTTTACCTTATCATGTGAGTCAATATTTACTTCTAAAAAATGGCACATCAATGAACCCTTGCAGAATTTACTTAGTTCTAGGTGAAGCTAGATATTGACACTTTTTGCAGAAGATACATTTAGGTTGCATCCGGTCTTTGAGAGTGTCCTTTCAGGAAATTAGTAACTGATGGGCTCTCTGAAGTGACAAGTATGACGGTACCACACAGCATTTGATTACTCCTTCTCATAAATTAAATCCAGTCTTGAGGCATAAAAACTTGCTGGTGGGTCTAACTGCAGGTGAGACTGGGTGGAGACCTAGATCTTTTTCACAATGCATATGCTATGTACCTGGTGAAAGAAAAGAGGTGAAGTAGTAAAAAATGTCAGAATCCTTTTTCCGCCCAGTGAACCCCACCACAGAGCCTACATCCAGAGGGAATGTCTTCAGGTGTTCTCCAGTCTCCAGACTGTACATTGTAAGCACATTCTTCACATCATGGAGGAAGCACACAAAAAGAAAATGTTCATGTGCACAGGATGCAAAAACTGTAAAAAAAGAAAAACAATGTTAAAATTTGAAATCTATTCATATTTTCCAAAACTTAATTATTGTAAATCATTATGGAAACAAGACACTATGTATATAACATATATTTAGCGGTACAGAATACTATTGCTTGTGCAAAAATAAACTATTCCCTAATGCAGCGTTGCGTTGGCATGGCAAAATACAACTGACTACTTCACAAACCAATTTTACAAAAGACAATCTTGTTTCAATTCGGCACAAGAAGTATAAAATCACAACACTGCCTATACTTGTAGAGTAGGAAACTTGTAGTGAACAGGATGACTTCTGGGAAGGAAGTCATACACATCAAACATATACTGTAGAAATCAGGGCGTTCACTAAGGAAGGTAACAGCTACTGATACTGTAGGTCACAGCCCAATAAGTTTCGGCTAGTATCACTGTGGGAAATGCATATTTGGATTGAGTATTAGGTAATGGATAGAAAACAGAGAGCACAGATAATAAGTGAATGCTCAAGTAAACTAATATCCTACCCTGAAAGAACTGAACCTTTTCAGACTTGTATAGAGAAGACTACAAAGGGACCTGGTCCAGTTATTTTAAATTCCCAAAGGCACTGACAAAGCAATCCCTATGGACCCCTTCAGAAACTGTAGCGTAACACAAGATCTTAAAACTATTTAGGAGCAAACTCACCAGCTGAACCATAATATAGTAGTAAGAATTTTGTAACTACATTATCAGAGAAAATATTAGTGTGGTTCAAGAGAATAGGAGAAATGTATATTTGTTCATAGAAGTGAATGGAAGTATTTACATGCTTAACTTGTATGCAACAGACAGCCGCTTTCCAAAGAGAAATATCAATAGTGATACTAGTGGACTTAAATTGTTGATACCTAACCAACATTATTCTGCTTTTTCAGTTTTTATGAAACCTTTCCATTTGCCCAGTTTGCAGATCTGCAAAAGTCTGCAGAAATAATATGGAACCAGGCAAGCTTCTTCTCACTTTTCATCAAAGGCATTGCGTTAGTGCAAGGGTTCAATACGTTTGTGGGTCCCTGCGATCAGTATGGGGAAACACTGTGCTAGTGTTCTCAGCCCCTTTAACAGAATGTATAGGTAATTCTAATCACTAACCCCAGAGCCAACATAACTCGACTTATAAACCTGCTGTTCACCAGTTGTTACATTCCCATAGAAAGCCTGCAAACCCTTTCTAATGTAATACATTTTGTAGCCTAAAAGCTTAAAATCAAGATGCATTAAAGCAGAATTTGTGAATTGGTCTAGAAAATAGCCTGATATTACTAATCATCATATTAAGAGTACTGAATCATCAAAATAAGAACACAATGGTATGTTTATGATAATTAACCCATTTACATTAGTATAGCAGTCAAGATAAAATATTTCAGCTTTTTTAAGCTTTTGAACATTTTCACAGTGCTGCTATGTTTAAGGCAAAGCAAATGTCTTTCAATTGCTAGTCCTTCTCAATGCTTTCTATCATTTATCTATCATCACATTTTACAACCTGCGGGAATGCTTTTTCTTTGCTTTTATAAAGACTGAGCACTGACAAAACGTTACTAAAAATAAGGAGTATAATCAACTATAAAAATCACTAAAAAAAAAGACACTAAAAGGGAAGTGACTTTGTTGTAGAAAACATGGCTTTTTACAGCAACAACATGTATTAAAATCTGCACTGTGTTTATAATTTTTGTTACAATGTTCTTTTCAGCAGAACAGATTTATGGAGTGTACAGTAAACACCACTATCATATTAAAAAAAAATATACAGTCATGTGAAAAAGTACACCTCTTTCAATTCAATGGTTTTACATATCAGGGTATAAATAATCATCTGGTCCTCATCAACTTCTATAATTAGATAAATCTAGCCTAAGGTAACAGACAGCACATAACAGATTTCACTATGTAATCATGCCAAAATGCAGAAACCATTTGGGAACAATTAAGTACACCCCTACTACTTCCATAGGAACTAAGAAGGTGCTGCTAATCAAATGCACTTGATTAGCTTATCATCAGGAAGTGTGACCACCTCTATAAAAGCAGAACGTTTGGCAGTCTGGTGGTCTGGAGCATTCAGGTGTGTGTTAACACCATGCCAAGGAGAAAAGACATCAGCAATTAACTCAGAGTAGCAATTGTTGCTGCTGATCAATCCAGGAAGGGTAAAAAGGCCATTTCCAAACAATTTGAAATCCATCATTCTACAGCGAGAAGGATTATTTACAAACATTCAAGACAGTTGCCAATCTTCCCAGGAGTTGGCGTCCCAGCAAATTCACCCCAAGGTCAGACTGTATAATGCTCAGAGAAATCGCAAAGAACCCAAGAGCTACATCTAGGGATCTACAGGCCTCGGTTAACATGTCAATTATTAAAGTTCATGACAGTACGATCAGAAAAAGACTGAACAAGTATGGCTTTCATGGAAGGGTGGCCAGGAGAAAGTTCCTTCTCTCCAAAAAGAACATGGCAGCACGGCTTAGGTTTGCAAAGTTGCATCTGAACAAACCACAAGATTTCTGGAACAGTGTCCTTTGGAGAGACGAGACCAAAGTGGAGATGTTTGGTTATACCAAAGTATACTAGAGACAAATGCGAGGCCATCTGTCCGACAGCTAAAGCTTGGCCGAAATTGGGCCATGCAACAGGACAACGATCCCAAGCACATCAGCAAATCTACAACTGAATGCCTGAAAAAAAAATTCAAGGTTTTGGAATGGCCAAGTCAAAGTCCAGGCCTCAACCCCTTTGAGATGCTGTGGCGGGACCTTAACAGAGCTGTGCATAAACGAATGCCCTCAAACATAAAAAACTGAAGCAATGTTGTAAAGAAGAGTGGGCCAAAATTCCTCCAAAACGATGTGAGAGACTGATAAACTCATACAGAAAGCGATTACTTCCAAGTTATTGCTGCTAAAGGTGGTTCTACAAGCTACTGAATCATGGGGTTTACTTAGTTTTTCACACATGGCTTCTGCATGTTGGCTTATTTTCTGATAAATAAATAATGACATAGTGGAATCTGTTATGTGTTGTTTGGCACCTGAGGTTAGATTTACCTAACTGTAGGACCTGGTAAGGACCAGATGATTTTTTTTATGTCCTGATATATAAAACCACAGAATTGAAAGAGGGTGTACTTTTTTTTCACATGACTGTAGATAACAATGCCAAAATATATCCCATACTCAGATGGTCATCAGTACATTTCGCTAAACTGGCATCTTCTGAAAATGAAATGAAATATTTACTTGGAAAATTAACAATATGAAAAAATGAAAAAAAAAACAAATACTTCAGACTCTCTTGATCTATATTATAATTGCTGTTGCTAAGAATAATAAACATTAGCTTCATCACAAATATTAATTCTGTTTTTCTTTACCACATTTCTGTGTGCTATGACTTGAGCATGTTGTGGTATCTTGAGGCTACTTCAGAAGGTTGATTGCCTTCGAGCATTTTACAGATCCACTCCCAATCACATCAATATGGCCAGAAGCCATATCACCCTGCAACTCATAACTGGCAACCCACTGAAGCTCAGCAGGTGTGAGCCTTGTCAGTACCTGGATGGGAGACCTCCTGGGAAAAACTAAGGTTGCTGTTGGAAGAGGTGTTCTAATGACCCAGCATAGTGACAGGAACACTATACTGTAAAAAGGCGTCATGCTTTGGATGAGATGTAAAACCGAGGTCCTGACTCTCTGTGGCCATTAAAAATCCCAGGGTCTCTCTAGAAAAGAGTAGGGGTATTACCCCAGCATCCTATTCAAATTTCCCATTGGCCTTTATCAATCATGGCCTCCCATCTGGCTTCATCACTCTGTTCTCCCTCCCACTGATAGCTGGCGCACTATGGCTGCCATTGCATCATTCAGTGGATGGTGCACATTGGTGGTGGCGGAGGGGAGTCCCCATTACCTTTGAGTGGAATGTCCAGAAAAGCACTATAGAAGTGTAAGCAATTATTACTACATTAATTTAAACATTCTGTGCTGCTTAGTAATGGATACCTCCAATAGCTAGAACAGTAACCTAGCTTTAATGCACAATATTTTTTGTGTATTTATCACTCATTATCATAAATAACTTCCAGAACTCAACAGTAAACACTTCAGAATTGATTAATTAAACTAAAACTTCAATAATTGGGCTGAAAATAACTGAAATGAATTGTTTCTCTTACAATTACATTCGTCTTGGTGTACCAGATGAAAAGTATGCAATATTTACTCAGTCTTATTGCGAAATATTTGTTTCATATTTCAAGGGTATGATATGTACACATATACTGCACACTACAAGGTCGGCAAGTCCATGTAATACAGAAGGTATAGCCAAATCTCCATCAAACCACTGGAATTATGTTTCTATAGTATATTTAAACTCCTAATTTAAGATGGAAAAGGAAATTCAATACAATTGATATTATGGTAAACACAAAATATGCAGTGTAAAGCTTTATATACTAGATGGAATTAGTTATATGGTGTGATTTTCACGCTTTAATGGCTTTTGCTCATGGTCAGCAGCAAACACAGCTATTCTCATTTCCTGGTTAGCTTTCTATATTAAGACACACAGAGTCATAAAAGGAATACAGATGACTACACAGTCATCAAAGACACCCAGGCCATGTTATCAGTATTTTGAGCTGTGGGTGTATAAAAATGAAACGGAAAAAAATGCAATTGCTTTCTGTCATGAAAAAGGAATAAGGAAACTAGACTATGTCCTTTCATACTCTTAATAAAAAGGCAAGTAGATTCCTATCTGACCTTTTCTAATGCTTTGTATACGAGACCTTTTTTTCCTCTTTAAGGATAGCCTTTTCTTAAGAAAAATTTAACACTGAAGGAAATGACAACAACAATGTCACTTTTCTCTAATGCAACTGTCAAAGGTCTCAGAACAATTTTGAATATAAAAGCCCATCTTAAAAGCCACTACATTAAACACTGCACATTACCATGACATTTAGTGTAAAGGGAACAGTTTCCAAAAGGAAAATCTGAGAATAGCTGAAATGCTTTCAGCATCTCAACTCCAATAAATAACAGCTCTTCCGTTTTCTATAAGTTGAGTTTAAGACACAAAATTAGGTGTACTGATTTATGATTTATCTATGAATTGGCTTCATTACTCTGCTCTCCTCCCCACTGATAGCTGATGTGTGGTGAATGTACTGGTGCACTATGGCTGCTGTCGCATCATCCAGGTGGATGCTGCACATTGGTGGTGGTGGAGGGGAGTCCCCATTACCTGTAAAGCGCTTTGAGTGGAGTGTCCAGAAAAGCGCTATATAAGTGTAAGCAATAATAACAACAACAACAACGTTTTCATGGTTTCCTAGGCTAAAGATTATGATTTTCCTCTTATGACTGTCAATGAATGGTGCACTAAGATAGGCATTTATCATATGTTTTAAATGTATCAATTATGTACTGTACTCATCTATGTAATAAGTTTTGGACACTATGAACTGAAACTAAATTTAAGATGTTTGTTTACCAAAAGAACACATTTTCAAAACATCTGAGAAGTGCTAAAGTGAAACATTTTTTGAACAATTTTAAACTATACTCATTTAAATTAGCACTGCAAATGTTTAAATTACCCATTTCATCGTATACGCAGCACAACTCAATTTTAGCAGTTCCAGCTCCTTATCAAGAAGCCCTGTAAAATTAATATAACCTGATGTGAACGTATATAAAAATTAAGCTTATGTAACTCTTACTGTACTTGTGCATCTTCTGAATAGTAAAATGTTGAAAATGAGAAAATGATAATACATATAAACAATGAAAATCTGTATATTCACTACCATCGCTCTGGAACATTAAAATCAATTAAAGGATTAATGATAAATCTGTTCATTTTATCATAAACTTAAATATAGTCGAGAGTTCCATGAAAAAATACTTGTTTAAAACCCATTTCATATTCTTGATTCTAGTGGATAAAAACACAACTATTTCCACCTCAAAGACTATCACCATAGGCAAAAAGAACCATACCAGTTTACCTAATGTTTAGGTCATGGGATTTGTTTTCCAATCAAAATAAAAAAGACATTAGAAGTAATGGAAAGAAATTTAAGTTCTAAGGCACATATAGATTTTTTGTATAATCAGTGGTAGGCATATAATGAACATTCATTATTACATCATGTATATTTTGACATTTTTGGCATTTTAACACTTTTAGGCAGGTAGCAACCTTCTAAAAATATAACACAAATCAAACCAATACTACACTGTCAGTGCTGAGACTATCCCGTGCAATGACTTCTGGAGAGAGAGTGTAATGTAGACAAACTGATAGAACGCAGTTGACATTTCTTCAATTTGCACCACATAAAAATGGTACTGAATGACAGTAAATCTAAAGTTACACAAAAAAAATCACAAACCTACCAATAACATCTTTTTCATGTTCTGGAATTAACTCCTTCCACTTCGTAGTATCTGGGTCATCAAAGTTGATGTTGATAATACGATATCTTGGGGCATTTAAATTAGTTTTAAAAGTAAAAACTGAGCCCTCATTGGTGATGTATTCATATTCAGCATCAAAGTTGTCAATTAGCTTCACCCATGGCAAAATTCCTGCAAAAAAAAATAGAAAATGATATACTGGAGTTCTCAAAGATATACAAACATATGTTGTAAAGTGCCCTCAAAGTGTATTTGAACAACAAAATCAAACTTTTTTTTCCATAACAATTACACAATTTGTATTATTAGATTAAATTGAATCCTAATCTAATATACATGTTATTTAGGGATAATTCCATTTGATCATATTAGAATACAAATATACTTTTGTGTTCAATCCTGTGATTCCAATTGACTATAGGCATAGACATACATTCATATTAAATTTGTATTAAAATCAGTATTTACAGTAGTTACATATCACTTTTAAGCAATAACCATATGAAACCTCAACCCATTGTACTCACAAAGCTGTATAATAATGTTTTTTGTAGTTACTTGGGAGATCTTGCCTATTCTTGAGGTATTGGGACTTAGGGTTTTGTTTCTTAAAAATGTAAAATGCACGCTCAGTTGGATTCAAATCTAGAGATTGACTTGGTGTGTCAAAGATTTTCCACTTTTTTTTACTGATGAACTACTTGGTTGCATTGGTTATATGGTGCATGTGGGTCAGTGACATGCTACATGGTGAACAGCCAGCACAATAAACATTTTCTGAAATGTAAGCAAATAAAATATTTCTGTAAATGACAGAACTCATTCTGCTGCTGCTTAGTTACACCATCAAGTGCCACACTGGGAATTGACACAATTCCAGAAAGCCTGATAGAGATTGCATGATTGAAAGACTTTGCGTCTCAATATTGTTGGAAGGCATGACCTTGTACTCTAGATGCTTACTGTACATACAAGTACACTAGAACCCTAGAATCGTGGCAGGTTCCACCTGGTTACTGTGTGTAAATTATTTCAGAACAAACTAAGTGCTTTCAGAAAGGGTGTGGGCTGTGCTACAAGCAACAAGTTACATTGGTGAATTCCATCCAAAGAAGATATGCAAAAACATGAAAGGCTAAAATTTTAGGGCTGAAATTATTTAGAACTAAGTTCATAATGAAACTGTGAAAACACATTAGTAATTGATCTGTGCTTTAAAGTGAAGAATATAATGCAGTATACTTCAGACACAAGAAAACATGATTCAGATGCAGATGATGTCACAGTAGTCAACAGCAACAACTCAGAAATTGATCCCAGATTTGTCCAATGCGAACTACATCAATATCAATGCTAAGATAATGAAAAAAATCAAGTATTCATTGGAGAACTCAGTGCACTTACAAGAAATACTAGACCTAAACAAATGTACAAAACAGGAATACATAAAAGACACAAGATGCAATTAAGCAACAAACTACTCGATCATGTTATATTTAACATGTTAACATTAACAAGAAATTGAATCCTGAATTAAGCTGACTACGGGCTAATAACTTACAATATTTACAAAAAATTTTAAGTATTTCTTTGATGCCATACCAAATGACCTTTGATCATCTGAACTACAAATTATTCTGCTTTTATAAAACCAGGTATCTTATATTTTACAGTTGCATGACATATCATGGCAAAAGGACTACTGCATTGGTAAAAATACAGAGTTTGCTGCATTATTCTAATAGTACCCTAAATCACAAAAAATACCCAATACCCTTAATCACAATGACATAGGTACTTATGATATTCATGTTAATGTGCTCAACACTCTGAAGCTTGGACATAGACCAAATGACAGTGAAACAGTTTTCACAAGCATTTATGAGGCCTGACATCTCCAAATCACCACTCTTATTACAACACACACTCCAATCACAAGAGATTTGTTTCAATTATTGTTTTTTTTATTCTTATTAATCTAGAAGTTAATATAACATAGTAAGCATCAAAAGCATGCAAATCAGAACATTTCAAAATCTTATAAACAACATCAGACCTGAGGAGAGAGAATTCCTCATTGCTAGGGTGCATAATTAAAGGTTTCGAATGATACATAAAGTAAGATAGATTCAATAATATTTGTGGTAGTCTTATAAAAATCATTTTTTTAATTTTCTTTAATTTCCCTTATGGTTAAACAAAAATTCTATGAACTATACAACACCATTATAGCAATGCAAATCTAAGCATTAGACTTTCATGAAGGCCTGTTACTCTTAAGTGTGAACTATTTTCTTTCCCTTAACAATATGGACTTATGTGATGAAGCAGCAGACTTGCAAAACAAACTGTCATACAAGAGAAAATACTTTAAAAAATTAATGATATACTCAAAGCTGAAACCACATGTGAGCTTTGGATATGAATATTGAACATTTACAGTCCAAACAATTCACTAATTAAACTAAACAAAACTACCAAATGGGTCTCTGTATAACCATCTAGGAGCTATGCATTTTGTTAGTTGGCATTAAGGTTATGTCACATACTTTTTAAAAACAATCAATATACTGAATCTGACTTAAAATCATGCTGACAACATTTTAAATGAATGTATATATATTTAGATACCTTTTATTCCCTCTGGGACCTCTTGGAGATCACAGTACCACAGTCTGTTCACTGGGTCACAGCCTTCATGGATAGACAGCAAGACATACCGTCCATCATCTGACACCTGCAGTACAAGGACAACAAACCACTACTTCAAGATTCCAAAAATAATGCTTCTCAGGAAATACTGTTATCCAGCTGTTAGAGGACCAGTTAAAACAAAACTAAATATTATGACTTCTTGAAGCTCTAATGTCTCTTACAAAAAAAAACTGAGCCTCATATCAACCCAGCTTTAAAAAGCTAACTTTAAACAACACATCTAATCAGTCTTAAGATGGTTTACAGGTACTCCTTAATTGGCTGCTTGCATAAAAAGGCAATAAGCAAATTCCTTTGCATTAAAGACATTGAATTCAAGTAGTAGTAATATTGATGTATTTCAGTTAAAGTTGTGTACCCAATATGAAATACCACCTTTGAAATCGGTAAATAAGCAGATAATTTTTTTTAGTAACCTTCACACTACATTTTAGATATGTCAGTTCTACAATTCTATGAATGCTATATTCAACAGCATTATAAACTTACTCATACACTTTTAAATGTGACTTGTTCTGACAATTCTAAACAGTACAGTAAAAAAACTTGCATAATTTAAGGATAGCAGACTTCATTCAAAAGTGACTAGCAAAAATATTAGCTTTAATGTTGTTAAACAGGGCAAATTAAATTCAGACTTTAAGTTGCTTAATTGTTTCTTTGATAGAAAATTTCACAAAACACCTCTAGGTGTTTACTCATAATGTGACAGAAGCACTGCACTGTACAGTGAAAATATTTGAGTTAAATTTGAATTATTGTTTCTATGTCTTTGGAAACATCTGCTTGCTAATCAAGACCATGATCGTAGATGTATAAATTTCAACAATAAGAAAGGAAAAACCATGTATATCTGACACATAAGCTCAATAGTGACAGACCAAGATACTTAGAACAATTAAAACCGGACACGTTTCATAAACGCTTATAATTAAATTTTTAAACGTTGTGCATGAAGCAGTAGATGTACCGTATCAAACAGGTAAACTAAGCTACATTTACATAAAATTAAACTTTTTAAAAATTTACAATAGATTTTAATAAAAATACTGTGTAAATTTTAAAATTGTCACAATATACACCTATGGAAAAAACAATTTATCAAAATATTTTAAATACAATTACACCATGTAAAAGTTTATGGTAGCATTTTGGAATTATAATTTTTACAGCCAAATTTTTTTTTAGAATTCTAAGCTATTACTTAGAAATTCAGATTTTGTGATTTGATTTTATGAGTGAATTACTGAAAATCTATATAAAATCACGAAATTTTCAAATAAAAGTGATCAAATATAATGTCGCAGCAGAAGTGTTCGCCTGAAGAATAACGGCAACCGAGTGCTAACAAAAAAAACAGAAATGAGATCACAGATACAGTGGAAAATGATTTAGCCAATCTTGCAAACTGGGCAAAGTGTTTCAGTGACACAACTGACGTTATCAGAGAAAGCCCTTTGCACAGAGATAAAATTGAAGCCTACAGTACATGCCTGGCTTTGTACGGTTCTGTCAAATCACTGCTAACTGTTTTTAAAGCCTGTTGAGAGGTTGATCCTAATCAAGTCAGGCTTCCTGACCTCGCAACACTCAATGTGTTTGAGGCTGCTCCATGTTTGAAGATGATGCATTGAAAGTTACCAAATATATGAAACATACAGCAATAGATTAAGAAATTAAGTGCAATGATTAAGGTGTATTGGTGCAATTTAAATTATGGCTTTCTAGTTCTGTGATATCTCGAAGATGTTTATTTATGCTAGACAGCGTGGGCTGAGAGATTGTTTTTATCATACAAACTTATTTTACAGGAAAATTGGCACTCAAAATGCCAACAATGTGATAACTCAAACAACTGCATAAACATGCTTAATTACAAAAATTCTATACTGTATATGTATACAAGTATTCTCTATATGTATACATTTCTGTGATGTTATTGGCCCCACCTTTAGCGTATCCTTTAACTAAGAATCCCCATGCCAAAATTGCAGAATTATGACATTAAAATAAATGAACTAAACATGTCATCTGGTTTGTCTTAGAAAACGACCAGGCATACCTCAGCTCCACCCATCCATTTTGGATTTTCTGGAAACTCTACACAGAGAACATCCTCCGACTGAGGTGTGCCAAGAACATGATAATACAATTTCTGGTGCAAGTTAGTGGATGTTTCTGTACCTTGTGTATATAAAAGAGAAGGGGTCAGTATTCTTACACATACAAACATGACACAAAGAATAGGACATGGGCATACTGAGACAGAGCAGTCTTCTCCAACTGCACTGCTTTTTCTCATTTTTAAATAATGTCCCACATTCAGGGCCAACTTTTATTCTGTTGTTAAACCACCCTGACTTATGGTTATTAAGAAATAATTTCTATCATAATTACAGTAACAATTCCTAAGGACATAACAGTGGAGTGGCATTATTCCAAAACAAAATGGGTATGTGTGAAGATATGATTTCAATCTTTTCCAACTTATACAAGATAATTGTGACTTCTCCACTCACTTGTGTACCTGAGTTTTAAATGTTTCTCAATGTATTACTGTGCAGTTAAGTCTTCCCTTATATGGAAGTTCTATATACAATTATGTCCATATTAACAATGCAACTAGGTCATGCTGTGATAAATAGCCTACTTTCATTTCAATGGCTTCCACAATTGAGCCAGAAAACAAACATCTGACTGAAATAGAAAGACTGATTTATGAAACCCTTCTAGCCCTTTAGAGGTGACATGACTATTTGAACTTGATGTTAGGAAGTTAAGAGATGCCCTGTTACCATCACTCTTCCCGTCCTGAATGGGGTAGGAGTTGTAAAACAAGCCCTTCCCATCGTGAGTCCAGGACATGCAGCTGAACTTGACTCGTTCCAGACGGTCCTCCAACACTACAGGGCCATCCACACGCAAGAACTTGATCTCCACCCAGTCAGAGCCACTGGCACTGACGCCATATGCAAAATATTCTCCATCTTCTGTAAATGTATAGCCTGTGAGAAAATAGAGGAGAGATCATTTTAAGGATATGTAAATTAATACCTAGTCTTTGAAAGTGTTTTTAGAATACACCAGAAGGCCTAACTCTCAGCATTTAATTTGTAAATCATGAGGTGCCGCAGCTCAAGGTGAACGGAAGAGACCAGATGTGTGAGGGAAAACAGAGGTCCTAAGCGCATGTCACAGTTAAACGCTCCAATGCTCATCACCAATGTAATGTACTTTCAATGCATTTTCAAGCCAATACAGATTACATGTTACAAAATGTATTTAGTAATTTCAAATGCCATACTTTTTCTTATAAGGCCATGTATATTTTATACACATTACCACTCTAATGTTGTCAGAACCTGATGGTATGATCTCCCACTGACCCACAGTGTTTATATGCCATAGGTAACTAAATGGCAGAAATATATCAGTTTATGTTTGGGATAAAATCCCCATATTTTCTTCATTTTCATAAAATCATGTTTTAAATACTTTTGGTTTAAAAAATGTATGAGCAGGCATGTAACGCATCAAGGCACTTTTTATTGTTCAAACAAGTAGCCTCATCCAGCATTAGCCAGAGTTCAGGAGTGAACTATACTATCTTCTCAATCAATTTTTTCCTCATTTCTGAGGAAAAGTGTTTTTGAATGTTCCAGCATGCAGTATTGCAATGCAAAACCCGTCCCAGATCAATTCCTGGCAATCAACACTGGCAGAGCGTACACTGCATCAGAAGAACAGCAAAGTACAAGGCTACACATCCTGTCCCTTTTTCTTCTGTGAAAAAAGTCTGTTTTAAGTTATTCATGCACAGTGAGCAAATATGATTTTTTTTTCTTGGAAAAGTAATCTAGGTGCCAACAAGATAAAACGGTGACTGTCTTTAAAATGAATTTTAAATTGTAAACGCACAAGTTAAATTTCTCATGTCACAAGGAGGTGCCAGGAAATCTTGTTTCTTAAGAATCTGCATATGGTGCTTAGAGTGCAGCAGACCTCTACCAAGTAGTCCGTGATTACTTGCCACATTTCAAGACATTCCTTGTCAATCTGCTCTGAGAAGAACCTGAAATAGAATATTTTATGTGCTACTGAACTGTGCAACGATGATTTCAAACGGGAGTCTTTAACAGAGGTTAGGATGCTGTTACGGTATGCTGGAAACATTATGGTATGTTGTGGCTGCTGGAAAAACTTAAATTCCAACATAAACCATTCCTCCATTATTTTGTTTAAAAAAACATGCCTCTGAACATAATTTAATAATTTAAACATAATGCATTAATTTAATTTTTAAAAATGAAAAAAAGATGGGGCTGCATAATGAATAAACAACAAATAATTGATAAATTATTAATTATAAACACAAAAAGAAACTTAAAATAATACATATATTTTAATCAGCCACAGACTTACATTACCCAAATTAATGAGCTTTCTGATCATGTGACATGATTACATTAGAGAAGCTACTCCAGAAAAAAACAGCAGTAGTTCCAATAACTAAATGAAACTATAGGAAAGCTTGCCTTTTATCTAACACAACTAAAAAAGGGTAATCTAGAAATATGCAATATACTATAATTTATTTATACATAAAGATACACAAATCCATCTATTTACGAAAAACTAGGACTTAAATACACACAGAGTAGAAAGAGCAAAGATGTGGTGGTTTTTACAGGTATTTACAGGATAAAGGGGAGATATGAGAGAAAGAATGCATCTCGGTCCTAGCTTTGTTTTCTCCTTCACATTTGAAGGCTTCACGGCTGAAATGCTTCCATTCCTGCTTGTCAACAAGGAATTAACTTCTGCTTGTTCCTTTGCAGATCACAAGCTGATGCAATTCCTCACTAACATTTATTTATGCGGCAGATCCAATAAGCATGCCATTACATGGCAGCCCTAAAAGTGAAAGATACAGTACAATAAACACCTTGAACTGTACCTTCTGTTTGTACAAAGATTAATATTATCTGTGGAAAACTGAGAAGGGCCACAAAACTGGTACATGAACAGTACAAGTTTTGCTTTTCTTGAATTCATTTTTGCAAAAAAAACAGGCCATTGTTTTTTAATCATTATACCCTCAAAAAAACATAACTGTAGTGTATACCATCCACATTCAGAGTATTGTGTGAAAAACAAACATGGCATTTTGTAATATTTCTGTCATTAAATTGTACAAGGTATTAAAACACAGCTGTCTTTTTTTATTCTTACACTCACTGTGAGTTGCTAATAGTGTCAAAACCTATGTAATTATATTTATCATACCAAATCCATCTCAGTGCAAAAATCAAAGACATTTCAAATACATTTTGGCTCAAGTGTTAAACCATGTATTATTCAAATACAGTACTTGTATAAATCACATTCAGTAACCACTTTCCTTGTACTGTTCTGAGAAATGCATTTCCTTTTAGAAGGAATTTGATTCCTACTTCAACTCAAAAGGCATAGTCATAGAAGTTAATACTGGTCAAAAGGCATGGCACCCCCTGCACATCGACATATTTCTCTTCAATTTCCACTTCTGCTTTAACACAGCTGAGAGTCTCCTTGGCTGACAAGGACAAAACAGCAGAATAAAACAGGGAACAGTTCCAGGGACTCTACAGTGCACACGAGCAGGAGAACAAATAAGGAAAATCTTCTCAACACCACCATGATCACAAACTTGGACAACATTCTTTTATCTAAATCAATATCTCACTAATCCATGAGGAGTTTACTATTGTGCAGCAGAGGCTTTCCCCCTGCAATTAAATAAAGCACAGTGGGTGAATTGAGTCTAAGGCATACGAATCACTTCAATTCAACCACTGGCCTAGAGAAGATTATGGAAAAACAGACTTCCACACAAGATTGTACAAGACTACATGAGCTCCAAAAATATTTAACAGATAAATTGAAAAATTGTTGTACATTAAAATATTACATTAAGTTTAACTCAAATCTAAATTCTCCTGTATACATAGTTTCACGAAAATCCAAGTATATTAAGCATGGCAATCTTTTATGCATTCATAACTTTTGAAAAGTAAACTACATTGCTGACCAGACTTTATTTTCCAGACACTGCCATCTTGTGGACACGATTACCTAACAAACATCTTCTGCAGAACGTCCCCTGCCACTGACATTGAGAGAAGAGAGAAAAAGCTGTCTGAATAATGGGGAGTGTGTCAGAGAAGTATGGAGCAAAGATCTCTCCAAGCCAACCTGTCCCCCTTTTACCCGTCTCCCTGCAATGGCACTGCCCATTCTGCAGGCATCCTTTTACAGGGATTCCAGACTGCTGTGTGAGAAAGACATTAACATTCAACTCTAAAGGTTCAGGTATTCCTCCCACATCGCAATGATCGACAAAAGTGAGATGTACAAAAATTATTTACAGATTGCTGCCTTGGACACCCCCCTTTAGTTCATTACAGTGATTTCCTCACTTCTACTTATTCATTCTCAGGTTTTCTTTTGCCGTCCAAACTACTGATTATAGTTCGAACCGGATTTAAAAATATGAAAAGCATTTCTTGTGGGAAATAAATTAAGCACATCTTTACAGAGAACCTCATCTACCTACAACGTGTGCAATGTCACTATAACTATAGTAGCTTAAATATGACCCACTAACCCAAGACAAATGGTCAATTCATCCTAAGAAAAATCTTATATAGGACATGTCAATCTCTGCTGTAAATGCTGAAAAATGCACTGGGTTTTACACTCTGCAATGTACTATAAAGAGAAAATGTTTCAAGACTTAAAGTTACTTGATATCTCGTTTTTTCTTATGTTTTGTTCTAATATGATCAAATCTATGCATGGAATAACCCCCAAATTATATAAAGTTTACACCCCCTTTCAAAATTTCACCCTTTGTTGAGTTATAACCTTGCTTTAAAATGCATACAAAATGTCATTTATCTACCCATCCTACCCAACAATGTCTACATGCATGGCACTACCAAGACCCTGCCTAGATCAGGTCATCCATTCAATCTAGATGAGCAAGCAAGAAGGAGACTGATCAGAGAGGCTACTAAGAAGCCAACGGCAACTTTGAAAGAGCTACAGGCTTTTATGGCCAAGACTGGTTACAGTGCAACAACAATATCCCAAACAATCCACAAAATGTATAGTGGCAAGGAACCTTTTATTCAAAGAAGCCCAAAACTGAATCCCATCTGAAGAATGCAACAAAACACTCAGGAGATTCTGCAGCCATATGGATGCCAGTTTCGTGGTCTGACGAAACTAAAATTGATCTTTTTGGGCTAAACGCAAAGTGTTATGTTTGCCGCGAATCCAACACTGCACCAAGAGAAGATCACCATCCCTACTAGGACGCATGGTGATGGCAACGTCATGTTATGGGGATGTTTCTCATTGGCAGGTACTGAGGCACCTGTCATAACAAAGGGAAAATGAACAAAGCAAAGTACAGAAAAGCACTCTGGAAAAGGAAAACCTGCTGCAAAGCTGAAACTGGGTTAGAAATTTACATTTCAGCATGACAATGATTCAAAGCAAATAGCCAAAGCTACACTATGGTGACTAAGGAGCAAACATGGTAAAGGTCCCTGAATGGCCCAGTCAGAGACCCGACAAATTCAACTGAAAAATTGTGGCATCACTTGAAGATAGCTGTCCATATTTCCAAAGAACTTGACCTAGTTAGAACAGTTTTGTAAAGAAGAATGGTCAAATACTGTCAAATCTGTTTTCAAAATTGGTAGAGACCTACCCCAACAGACTTACAGCTGTAAGTGCTGCCAATGGTGCTTCCACCAAGTATTAACTTGGGAGATGGGGACTTATCCAATTATTATATTTCAATATAGGTTTTTTCAACACTAACACATTTTCCCCTTGAAAGCCTGGAGCATGGTTTGCAGATAAGAGGATAACCTCATTTAAATGGAAACTCTGAGGCACTCACACAACAAAATATGAAAAAAATGTTTAAGGGAGATGTAGACTTTCTTCAGGCAAAGTCACACCGGTTTTGACTTTGTTGTCCCAATATTTGTGGAAGGCACTATATATGATCTACAATCTTATCTAGACAACCCCAACCACAGAAAAACAGACTCTTTCAGATAGACATAAGAAACAGATGCTATATTTGTCTGCTCTTCATCTGCCTTTAGTCTAATTCAAGCCCAGCATATTAGTGAAAAGCATTCTACCAGAATGTATGGTTAGAGGTACTTTCTATGGAAAGCATAACTGGCCTGTTACACACTATATCTGAAAAGTTTACACAGCCTGTAAAGAATCACTACCTGGTTCTATCATACGTTTCCCATTCATCAAGACTGTGTTTTACCTGTACAGCACTCCCTTCTATTATCCAAATGGATCTCATGCCTTGTGCCAAAACCCAGAAGTCATGAAGGGAGATTCATCCTGCTGCTGTTGTCTGCACCCAGTCAGCTGACAAATCTCTACACTGGGTAATACTCTGCAGTGCGTGAGCACAAATCAGAGTTACAGCTGCATTAAAACTTTGATTTCTGTGTCAATTTCTGTTACAGTGGCATAGAGATTAAAATCGGGGGGAAAAAACAATGGCATACAGGAGTCAAAGAACTTGAAATAGAAAATCAATATTATATTCACACTTGTACTGCATAGCAATTTCACTCTGTAAGACATACTATGTATATTTACTACATATCACAATGAAAGATAGCATTCAAAAGCAAGTGGCAGAATGTGAAAACTGTATGCAAGAACAAAGAATCTTAAACCTACCAAGGATTGTACACAATGAAATTTAAAGCTGACTGGTAACAAAAGATTGTAACCTACCTCTTAAAGCAATTGTGCCATCTTCTGAAAACTTATTTGGATCAAGAAAAACTCTTGGCTCTGAATCCAAGGAATCCTGGACATACATGACACTCTGGTTTTGTAGTCCAGTGTTGTAGAAATGAAAGTACCTAGAGGAAAGCAAAGAACATCCTGAATACTAGAAGTGCTGCATAGAGAGATAAATGAAAAGAGAGATGAGTAAAAAGTAACGTACAAATCATAGCATTTCATGTTTAGTTTTAAAAACATGTAAAAATAGAAAAAGATTAACAAGTATTTTTTTAACCAGATAATAACCAGAAGTGAAACAAAATTACACAAGTACACCACATATACAGTGCCTTGCAAAAGTATTCACCCCCCTTGGACTATTTCACATTTTATTATGTTATAGCATGGAACTATAATGTATTTAACTGAGAATGTTTGCCACTCATCAACACAAAGTACTATATAATGTCAAAGTGAAAAAAAAAATCAGACATTTTACTACATTAAAAATAAAAAACAAAATAATTGAATGCATAAGTATCCACCCCCCAGAGTTAAACCACCATTGGCAGCAATTACAGCTGTGAGTCTCTTTGTGTAAGGCTCTATCAGCATTGCACATCTTGACACTGGAATTTTCCCCAAAAAAATGTGATTCCTAACTGAAGTCTATAATGTCATAAGTAGCTATAAATAATAAAGAGCATGTTTTTTAACAACATGACAAGAAGATACACGGACACTTGACTAAATGACAGGAAACTTAATTATCAGTTTACATTTGCCCAATTAAAATTATTGTATTAGTATGTACAATTCACTTAAACACATTCCCTTTATATTAGGAAAGCAGACAATATCTCTGGTAGAGATGCATTTTTATTTAGGCAAAGGAATGTTTGACACTACTTCTATGATGTGTAATATTACAAGGAAAAGAAGGATTTTTATAGCTACATAAATATACAGTCAAGCAGAGCCAACCGGAAGCCTTACACCATTAGCATTCTGACTGTAGGCATTTTATTGTTCAAATAGACCTC
The DNA here is from genome assembly GCF_055471065.1 of Atractosteus spatula. Lineage (NCBI taxonomy): Eukaryota > Metazoa > Chordata > Actinopteri > Semionotiformes > Lepisosteidae > Atractosteus > Atractosteus spatula. Next base: position 42,488,087 of record NC_142707.1, on the reverse strand, counting down.
TTCCTATTGCTAAAAGAAGACTTTAAAAGCAATTAGTAAAGAGAAGATGGCACCAAGTTAACAAAAAAATTAATGTCTTTGATAAATCATATATAACTTACCAATAAACATGGTGCACATAAAGATGGAAGTATTAATGCACTCCACAGTTTTTAATTTATGTGTCATGCATCACTGCAGTTAAAGAGATTATAGACAGCAATGGCATTCTTCATCGACAAAGACAGAAGAGATATATGCACTTCTGTCTGTCAACAGACTTAATTGTTTTAAAGTCTGTGATTATATTAGAAGACAAATCGGACCTATCAGTACAGGAACAATCACAATCAGTATAACTGTTAGCATTTATGATGGCATTTTATGCCACAGATGAATATATCTAAGCCTGAGGTATAATCATGGAAATTACTTTTTCAATTAAATATGAAAATCCAGATAATTTAATCTAAAGGAAATGCATGGGTCATTAAATAGTTTATGGTTAAAGTGATTAACTTCTGCTTCACCAAATTATAAACTACAAATCAAACCCATCTCACACAAAGACATCTTTAAATGAACAAATATATCACACATAAACCTAAAACTGATCCTAATAAAAAAATCATTGAAGCAATATAAATATAAAACACAACTGCTGCAGCCACTGAAACAACTGTTCCAGCAGTTTTATTTTGTTTACTCCTTAAGAAGGTTCTTATTTACTATACTTGAGGGGTGAATTTCCCGAAAACGATGAATCTTAGAGACTAACGAGCAACTTTACAATGTACATACGTAATGCACGTGCTACTTTTTCGTGTGTTTCCCAAAACGATCATTTTACAAGCGATTAAAAAGTACTTCTTTGTTAACCCCGACCCTGAAGTCACTTAGCAAAAAGCATCACAAGTCGATTAAAAAACAATCGATTGACAATACTTTCATTATATGGTGTCGGTTTTGGTCCTTCAGTGGGATGAAATTAAGTTGTGAAAAGGAATATGAAGTAAACATGACATCATAATTTAACAACCATTTAAGCGAAAGCTTATAGATAGGCACAAAATGGGACACTTATTGTTTCTAAGAGAAAATAAAATAAATGACTGACATGCCGTAAATGAAAACCAAGTTTAACTGTGTGGACAGTGTATGCATCCTGTATGACATCTTTGATTTAAAGCAATATTTTTTGGCGCGCTGCCATTGTTAAGAATCAGTGTTTCATGAGAATATACTGTTGTTATTTATAGTTGTTGGGTGAATTGGAACTCCATTTTAATTGGTCTTGGACATCTGGAAAATTAACTACTAAGCTTGGCATGTGTCCCTCAACAAATACAGGACCTATAATCAAATTTAAAAACAAGTAGGTCTAAGCTTTACCGTCAACATAAAATGGTATTCGAACTTTAAATATTGTATCGACCGTGGGTTTCGGTACGGAATGGAGCAGGTGTGGGACTCAGGGAATGGGGTTGAACAACACAATTATTAACTCGAATCGGGAAAAGTACACACACAGGGACAGGGATTACACCTACACTAACATACACACACACAAAGGGAAGAGACTGTATCCCAGCCTCCGTCCCACTATATACAGTCCGGTAGTCCCGCCCCCAGGTGCTGGTCTCAGCCCGCCTTGCATGTACATGGCTAAATTATATTATAAATACATGTTAGGCCCAATGATTTAACTTAAATAATGCATTACTGCATTTCATCCTGAAAATAATATTATCTAGTCAAGTATAAAAAGTGTATTGTAACGGATTGGGGTTGTCTGGGCATGTGCCCTTGCCGCTCCCATACAAATACAAGTAGAGGAAAAAATACAGATAAAAGAAAGAAAACATAAACAGAACAAAAAAACAATTAACTGCCAGCGGTAATGAGGTAAATATTTATGTAACCAAGTTATATTTTTACATATATCAAATGTTTTCCTTGCTTTGGCATTTTTCACATTCTTTAAATACAATTTAAACCCCACCTCAAAAGTACTAAAAGAGGGAGTATTATTAAAACATTTGACTTATGAATATGAAATTTACCCAAGATGACTAATAAATTCATTACTGTATAAATAAATGTTCTTTTTTCAAATTTCCTCTTATATAGTACAACAAAATATCTGGTTCTAAGGTTGGCTCAAGAGGCAGCCAGTTTAAGAAGCACTTAGTGATAAACGAGTGCGTGGGGGAGCACGTAGATTACGAAGGATTTAATGTGCTAATTTAGTTACGATGGATTTTGGGAAACACTCGTAAATTAACGATAGATCTTAAGATCAAGTTTACAATGTTCTTAGAGTTACGATGCTTTCGGGAAACTCACCCAAGGTCTAAACACACTCAGACGTGTACACTACTGTGTTTAACAATTACTCAATGAAAAAGCAGAAGTTGAAGACAGCATACACCTATCACTGTCTTTTTACCCCTCGTTCACCCACCTGTTTCCTCTTTTAAATGGACAGCTGTACTTGGGATAATCATAAAGCTCTGTCATGCGCTCTTTAAACAAGTTCCTGACAGGACATCCTTCAAGAAATGGCACAGTCAGTTGATTTTGGGCATTCACAAAAGCCTGAAATGCATTTCATTCAGAAGTGGTCAGCAAAACTATTTTCAGATTTTTTAAGAAGTAGGGTTGCTGATGAGGTCTTGGTATCACTCAAAAGACTAAGTCCTAGCCACCATATTATCACACCTTATTATTCAATCTATTTTTATTATAATTATTCATCTATATCATCAAAATCAAAAGCAATATTTCTACTGTATTAAAAGAGATGTATTCAGAAGCCTGCTTCTTTACAATGTCATAGAGCCGCACACGTCACTGGAAGTTTTGTTGCCATGCTCTGAATCACAAAGCATGGCGCTGCACATACCTTGACATTTTTGTGATGTAAACTGAAGGTTTTACAAGTTACTTTGCACGTTTTACTTTTATTGTGGTTTGAAATGCACTCATCAACGCTGATTCTTTCTAACCCCAAAATATAAAGATAGCATTGCAGTTCCCCTTTAAGTGTCCATATTAAAGTAGTCATAGAGAAGAATGTTGTAGTCTCACATAGTTCATTATTGTAAGTGCATTACTATACAGTACTTTACCTTTGTTCTCTCACTGTCTGGATCTTCCAACCAACTATAAGGATCAGGTATTTTATCACCATGGTAATCATCAACCTACACAGATGGACAACAACAAGATTAGGTGAAAGAAATGTGAAACCTGAATCTTAAGTCCCTCATCATTAAAAAAAAGCCACTTACATTCTCCTTACATTTCATCTAGATTTTCCAAAACTCAAACAAAGTTTCTAAAGAATTCTAAAGCAGCAAGATCAAGTCTCAGTGTAGGAGCTGGTAATGTATGCTTGCAAATAGTTTTAAAAATACACTTCCTTTTTATAAAATAAAGGCTTCTGAATTTCTTTTATTATTTTTTCTGCAACAGAAAGGCATTAGTCTTAGAATGTTATCATTACAGTTGACTGACATGACATTCCAAGACCTCTTCTTTACTTCGTTATTCGTTCGGCAATGATGCAGCTTATGACAATTGAACAAAATTTTCGTATGCCATGAAATCTAGCAGATAATGTTTTCTATATTACAGGACTAGTGCTTATATAATCAGCTGAAACATGTAATATAGAGTATTATTTTTTTTAAATCTCCTATTTAAAAATATTATTTCTTCACTCAGGCTTACTCAGTCAATAACCAGAAATTAAAACTTAATAAAAAAGAATTAAAAACCAATATTTTGGGGTGATATACCATACATACATTTTCTAATCACTTTATCCAATACAGGGACGTCAAGGAGACCCATGCAAACACAAGGAGAAGATATAAACTCCACACAGATAGCCCCCAGAAACTGAACCAAGGGCCCCAGCACTGACAGGCCACAATGCTAATCACTGTCTCACCATGCCACCCTCCATTTTATACAGTATGTACTCATGAACATATTTTCTATTAAAATATATATTTTTTGAAAAAACAGCACACACTTTCACCTTCGTGAAGGTTTTCACCTGTGTGCTGACAGTTAGCATGCATTCTTTTAACCACTCTTAATAAAATAAAAGAGAAAAATAAATAAAATTTAGCATTGGGATTAAAAGTGTGATGTTATTGACAGTGAATTGTATCAACTGGTAGGACTGAGTGTAAAGACTTTTTTTTTGGAGATCAGCATGTACCATGACGAGTTTCCTTTACAGCGGTCACTTTCATTTGGTGTCTACACAGAGCTCTACAAGAACTACGGTTAATTCATCCATATATTAAACTGGACTGATTAAACAGTCAGAAGCTCTGACTTCTCTACTTTCTCTGCTTTAAAAAATGCATCTAAATTTAGGGGTAATATACACTACTACTAAAATTTCCCTACGAAATTAGGTAAGAATTAAAATTCGCTCAGAATTTACTACTGAAATCAGTCTGATATTCCTGTGTACTTCTCATTTCATTTTCTCTATTACTTTGATACAAGAAATATCATGTTAGTAATAAAAGAAGTTTGATTGTTAGGTAGCAAAGAGAATTGAACTCTACTTGTTTATTGATTATCAATGAAACGCTAAACAGATAGGTAGAGATTCCAGAAAATAGTACATTGGATAAAATTAAGAATCAATGCCTTATCCGTTCAGTTAAAATGTAAAAAAAAATAAACATAACGTCTCTTCATTTTAAGCAAAAAGTCTTGGGAGTGCATACACTGCTTAGTGATGTTCAAATTCATTTTAGCTTTTCGCATTTTCAGTTTTGAACCTTTGACAGATTGCAATGAGCCCACATAAAAAAATGTCATTAAAATAATTGCCTAAAATTCCCATTATTCTTTCTAATGATGTTAGGGAATAATGAGAACTCTTTTCATAATCTAAGCCTCTTATGAAAAATAAAATATTTAATTTCGTACAATCACAGAAACAAAGACGATAAATAATGTAACTACCAGCAAACGGGAGCTGCACAATACCGGTTCAATTGTACTTACTACAGATTCGTCACGATACGCTTCTGGGTACTGGAAAGACATGTTTATAACCTGTTAAAAGTTTTATGATATAAACACTCTTGAAAACAGGAAAAAAGGATAGTTTTACAATTGAAATTCGTGGTCCCTTAGAACCACTACACCCAAACAAGACGTTTTTCCAACAGCACAGACTATAATCTCCTCTTCCTAGCGTGACAAAGAAATCTGAGAAAAGAGAACACATGGTCGGGAAGAGACCATAAAAAATAAGGGCGCCCTCTTGTGTTACAATATTATATAGCTTTACTGTTTACTGCAATTTTATGCAATGTAATTGTATTTTGGGGATTGTGGGAATAAATGGTGAAATTTGGCCAGGGTGACGGGATAACACCCCTACTCTTTTCAAGAAAAGATTTTGTTTTAAATGACCACACTTGCAATTTCTGCGACTGTCTGCTAAGGGATGAAATAATTTAAGAACAGCAAAGATAGGGGCAACATTTCTGCACTAAACTTTAAAACATTCAATAACTAGTGACAAGGATTTCTTGTTTCTTTGTTTGTTAAATATCTGTTCATTTTGTTGGACAGATCCACATTCCTGAAGTAACGACAAAAACATTGAATGGATATTTAAATCATGTGTGTGTATCCCATGACGGAGCTACATAATTGCAATATTACCAACCAAACTCTGAGGAGATGTATAGGTAAACACATTTAATGAAGTGAATGGTGGGTAGCTGCGTCAGCATGCGTAGGCTGCAAAGGAACAAGTAATAGGTTTATTCCATGCTGAAAAAAAGAAGAAAGAGAACACAACGTTTCGGCCGTGGAGCCTTCTTCAGGTGTGAGAGAGACAGGGCAGTAGGCAAAGGTAAAGTAGCAGGAGAACAAAGGTTGGGAGGGAGGAGGAGTGAGAGGCGGGAGCAGGGGACAGAAAGAGAGGCCAATCAAGAGGTGTGAAGTCAGAATGGGTGCAGAGAGGTGTGAAATGAAACTTCCAATGAATGGAGAAAATTTAAAAGAACAGTAGTCTGTCGTTAAGAGAAGGGAGAATGTGTGATCCTAGCTGCAGAATAATTTTAGTTTCGGTGGTCTTTCTGATGTATAAGTTCGGAAAACCGTCTTTGAGAACACAGATGGAGAGATTAGAGTGGTCGTGGCCGTCAGAGGTGAAATGAGAAACAATGGGCTTGGAGAGATCTTTAATCTTCACAGCCCTGACGTGTTCTATGAAGTGGTCTCTGAGTCTCCTTCCTGTTTCTCCAATGTAGATGGCTGGGCATTTACTGCAAGAGATACAGTAAATAAGGTTGCTGGAGGTACAAGATGCTGTCTGGGTGATCCGGAATTGTCCTGAGGGGCCTTGAATGAGTGTGGTGTGGTGGTGGATGTGACTTGAAGGCACCACAACTCCATATGTGTGTGACATATTCATAAACCTATCCTGCTGCTACCAGTAAACATTTGGAATGCCAACAATATGAGAATTCACTCTAAGTTATGTATTCTGTGATATATTAAGAAGCTGTTTCTACTCCTTACAAAAGGAGTCTCACTTTTAAAAATGTTTGAAAAACAAGGTTGCCACTAGATGGAAGCAAGTGCTTCTATTTATCCATTTCTGTAAGATCAGTCATACTCCAACTAATTCTGAGTTTTCGTAAGTGATGCACATTTTGAGTATGATGATGTTATTTAAATTGCTGAAAGATGGTGATTATTCTGTACAGTCATGTGCTGAAAATGACCACTGTTAGTAGTGCAATTGCTTTCAGTATTGCATTACATTCTTTAGTGTATTCCATCTTTAATTCTTTCCTACATTGATGACACTGGTTTGATAAATCGTAATTGCTGTCCATTCAATTGTTAGTCAAGTTAGGATATTCCAAAAAGATTAAAAAAGAGTTTAGGTTTGATGACATCATTGATGTCTGGAGATGTTAATGGGTTAATAGCCAACTTTTGTGCATCAAGATGCAGATACTAAGCAACATTTGAAGATAAATTTAAACACAATAGTTCCGTGTTTTTACTCACATAAGTATGTGCATGTTAAAATAGTTTTAAACGTGCGTTCATTAATTTCAAGAAATAAAACAGATAAAAATATGATACAGCTAAAAAAATGAAAAATGAAAAAATATTTTAAAAAACCCTTTTTGACACGAAAATCATTATGGGAGATATAATCTATGTAGGTTTTAAACCCATGACCTATTGTTTATTTGTTTTTACTCAGTTCAATGATAACGGCTAGATAATTTCATTAATAATTCACAAAAAAAGTTCAGGTGACACTGAAACATAAAAAAGACAAACAAGAACTGAAGTATATATAATGACTGACTTTTTTATATTACTTTTCTTAGGCAGACACTGGGAATTTATCCACTTTCACTCAAATGCAGGGTGTACTTATACTGCATACGATATACTATACAGTACATATACTGTAGTCTATATAGAACAACAATTATTTGGTAGGAGTATTATGTAGGATTATATTAATAGGTCAATGGACACTTACTTGGAATAGTCATAATTCTTTACTCATAAGATCCACCTATCTGTGGTTGGTATGACTATTAAATAGCACTTGCTATTTTGCATCGCGAAGGTAGGAGTACCCATGTAAAGAAACTGCTAGTTTTGCTTTTTGCATTTATCAAGTCATCAGCCAAAGACAACTGTTTCTAACTAACATTAATCAAGGAAATGTATGTATTTACATATCTTCCAATTAACACCTTTTAGGTTTGTGGTGTGTATTAAGAGCTTTTAAGTTGCATAAATGTTTATATAAAATGGAGGAGCAAATGTTCTTCATATATAAGAGGTCGCCTGATGAGACAAGGTCAGGTATGGTTAGTATTGGCTAGGAGGTCTCTAAGGTTGCTGTTGTAAGGTGGACCAGGAGATAGCACGTTTTCAGAACCAGTCCGAAGGTGTTAAAAGAACAAACCCACGGTAATCTTTTATTTGCAAATGGTGCTAAAAGACCAGTAACTGGAAATCTTCCATCTGGAGCACAATGACCAAACCATTGCCCCAGTATGACAAGTGGAAACACATCGATGTGCTCTAGGTTGTGTGGATGAAACATTAGACTAAAATTCTGACTACCTGGTCATTAAAGATTACATAGCCCTCTTGAAAAGCAGAGGTGTTAGCCCTGGTGTCCTCTGCTCAATTCACTTTAAGTACCTTAGGTTTGGCCTTGTGATGTAGATTTATGCTTCTCTCCCTGTTCTGCTATGTAGTGCTATGAGAGAGGCAGCTGTTCTTGACCTAGATGTGCAATGGACTTCAGTGGTGAATAACTTGGGTCTCCTACTATTTAAGGCACTTCGGGGGGGTGAAATGCACTACATAAATGCAACCCCCCTGTATATCTTTCAGGAGACAGAGAAACGTTTTTGTTGGACAAGACCTAAATGCTAAACCTGTTGTTTAAAATGTAACCAATATACAAAGCTTAAGAGTGATATTTATTTTTTTCCTATAGGGAGAGTCATTAGTGCATAATAAAGTGCTATTTAATACATCCTGTAATCTGTCTGGATATGACCCTGACCACTGGTCACTCCCTGATGACAAATAAACAAAAGGAATGACTCTATATGCACACAGCTGTAAAATCAAAGTTAACTCCTAAACATTAACTTGTTTGACAACTTTTTCATAATAGATTTTAAGGTGTACAGTCCTTGTACTTACCTGACAAACATTAATGAAATACATCTAAATGGAGACTAGATTATTTCTTATAACATCTTTGTAGATTAGTACAAACAGCTAGATATTATGCATACAACACTGAATGTATGTACTGTACTTGTTGTTAGATGAATGTAAATTTAGTTTGGATAAACACATTTACTTAAACAGCATTTGAATAGGTTTTTTGAGGTCAGCTTATTTTGAGGTCAACTTCTTTTCATTTTTACTGCAGTCATAGTAACCTAAGTACTTTAATAATATTTTATCATATACTGTATTTTATCATATCATGTATTTTGGCAGATGAACAAGAAAAATACTGTATGTCTTCATATTTTATAGGACTTTTTATAGGATTCCTGCTGTTTTATTTCAATCCAGATTTTCTGCCCTCTGCCCTGTCGGACTCAACAAAATAAGTGAGTCCTTGAGCACCGGAGTGGTACCAATATCTTTTAAAAAGGCAGCAGGTACCCCTGTGCTCAAAAAAACAAATGTGGCCCTTGACAATCTAAACAATGTTTGCCCTATATCCAACCTACCTTATCTTGCAATAAAATTAGAATGTGCCATTGCAATTCAATTAAATAGCCTTCTTATTACAAATAACCTCTTCAGACCCCTCCAACCTGGTTTCAGACAATTACACAGCACTGCAAATGACCTTGTTACTAACGATCTTCACTTTCTTATGCTGTTGATTTTGGTTCTCTATCCTAATTCTTCCTGACCTCAGTACTCCTTTTGACACTGTTAATCATGACAACTTTCTTTCTCATCTTGAGACTGTGTTTGGAGTTTCTGATGTTGCACTTAAATACTGATAAATACCTTACTGATGGTCAGCACTTTTTGTTTCTCTTGGGGGTTCTAATCAGATGTGGGGTTTGTTAAGTCTGGTGTTCCTCGGGACTATTCAGCTTTTACATGTTCCCACTTGGTCAGTTATTAAAATCCCATGGTCTGAATTATCACTTCTATGCCGATGATACTTAAGTCTATGTCTATACTAATCCTGACACTGAAGTAGCTGGTTCTGCAGCCTTTAATTGCATCTCTGGATGTCTCAAAATGTTCTCTATCTAAACTGCAACAAGACTGAATTCATGCTTCTTGGCACCTCCCATCAACTATTTAAAGCAACCCTATCTGTAGATGGCATTGTATTTGAATTTCAAAGAATTTGGGGGTAATATTTGATCCAGGCTTGAACTTTGACCCACATGTGCAAAATATTGTAAAAAAAACATTATTTTTATTTTTATCAATATTGCCAAACTATGTACCATGTTGTCTCTGACTATAGCAGAAAAGATGTTCAACATGTTAGTCTTTTCCAGAATTGATTACTGCAATGCCCTTCTCAATGGGGTATCTAGATCCAAATTGAACAAATTCTATGATGGCCAGAATTCGGCACCCAAAATCCTGACCACGTTGTGTGCAAGTTATCACATAACCCCTGTTCTGGAGTCCTTGCACTGGCTACCCATCAGGTTTTGTGTGGACTTCAAAATCCTCTTGCTCACCTTTAAGGTTCTACTGTACATGGCTTGGCACCTTGGTACCTTTCTGACTTTTTATCTTCCTACTCCCCCATCTTGCAATCTTCGTTCATCTGATTGTGGTTTCATGGTTGTCCCCTAAGCCCGTTTAAACTCTATGGGTGACAGAGCCTTTTTTTGCTGGTGCCCAGAGGTCTGGAATTCTATCCTGAAGGATATTAGAGAGTCACCTACCCTGAGCGCATTCAAATCCAGACTCAAAGCCTTCTTCTTCAGAAAGGCTTTAATGTAATTGGTACCTGTGTCGGCTCCTTTCATCTTCTACCACTTCTAACTCCTTGTGTTTCTTTGTGCACATTTTATCTCATTTCTTACTTTTCCTTTGTTTTAACTGTATGTTTTTTCTACTTTTCCTGTAAAGCACTTTGAGATGATCATTTTAAAGGCACTATATAAATAAAGTTTACTGCTATATAATAAGATTTACTAAATAAATGGTTGTGTTACTAGGAATGTTTTAGCCAAGTATAAATACATTTATTTAATTGAATAGTCATGATAAAACAGTTCTCAAGTTAAAACTGCTTGCAAAACAAACTGTCATGACATCAGACAGATCTACTCCTGAGGTAATAAACACTGATAGATTTAATAACATGAAGAAACAAAACATTGAAACACAAGTGTGTGTATCTTTCCTGTTACCTCGGATACCAGGCATCACGATCATTAAAATCACATAGATTTTGTGTGTCCAGTGTTACACATTAACAGCTTGCCAAATCTGACTGATTGCTCGATGATGAGATGCTGTTTTCTATACTGTTGAGCCTGCAGTTTATTGATTAGATTCCCTCTATTCTCTTTTTAATGGTCACCTCATTTCTGCCTTTGTTTTGAGATGTCCCTGCCCATAGAAATTACACTGCAAACAGTCTATCTCAAGTTGTAAAGTATAACATATGCAGTTACAAATTACAACAAAGTTGTCTTGTATTTGCAATGTAGTGTTTTTAAGGGTAGGGTTGGCCACCTAGTTGTAATATAACTCATGGAGATGTTTGCTTCTCGCATATCCTATCAGCTACACACAGTTTACTTTCAATAAATAAACTTCATAGCTCTGTTACCCTATTGTGTCAAAGCCATTTGTGTGTGCACATTTATTTTACCATAGAGGTTTAAGGTTTTTAGAGGCTTTATGAATGGAGACTTGATGGCAAGTTATTGAAAGGGTATTATACTTTTTTATACTATAATGACCACACAGTTTATATTAAAAGATTAGCAATAGGTATATCAGAGGAGTGAGCTTTTCATGTTAAAATGGTTTGGATTCCTCCACTGGTTAGCTAAGATTCCCCCAGTAAACATAGTTTAGTTTAACATTCACATTACATGCAGTGTATGTATGAGTTTTTTAAAAAAAAACAAAATCAATAAAACCATGGAGACACAAATTAAACACGTCTGCTTGCTGATTCTCATTGTTGACATTTTAATTAGAACCTAGGGTAGATTACAATGCTTGAAGGCCATTTTACCATCTTGTCTTTTTGCTGACTTGTAGCTTATTGATCCAAGTTATGTTGTCTTGTTTCTTGGAGAACCCCAGGCAATTTTCTTCACAATATGGCTGGGCAGTTTGTTCCAGACTCCCAATACTTGTAAAAAAATGCTGTACTTCTACTGTTACTTTTACTCTTTCTTAAGAGCCTATTGACATATCTTAGTTATGGGTGACACCTTTCCTTTCTTAAATCATTACTGGAAAAAAACAGGTACAACTGATTGCATAATTCTTCTAATTTCTTTAACACTTCTGATTCTGTCATGTTAAAATTATTTAGAACCAAACATGGTCTTTCTGTAGAAATTCTGTTTGTGTTTTTGTGACCATCTACATTATTATTCGATATGGTCCCTGCTACTCCCTTTCAAATGTTAACAGTAGTTTTTTAAAAAAATTAAATGTGGTGATTTATTTCTATGTAAGGTAAAAATCTGTCCAGCATATTTCATATTTATATGTTACCATCAAAACATTAAAAATACATTATTTTAAAGGATTTTGAACTAACTTGTTCTTCAAGTTCTTGTTCTTAAAGAAATTTTAATGATAATAATAAACTAATAAAATAATGAAATAAGGATTTTAATGATTTTGGATATGGGACCCATTTTCAGAATTACTAGTTTTTCATCAGTCTAGGAGTTTCTTAAAAAGGATTCAACAGTGATTGTTGTGCATGCTAAAATGAAAACAGAACTTTTCAAATAAAGTCCTCTGGTGTTTCTGAAAAGCAGAGAGCACATCACAGTAGCATTATGGAATAAAGGCCACTGGGCATAGCCTGTCTGATGCCGCAGGTCTATCAGTCTCATGTCCTGAAACAACAGTCATTTCCCGGACTTCTTCATCTTCTTCAATCGCAGCACCTTCCTTCTCGAAAACCTCTTTTCACTCCCTGTGATACATCCTTCAGCAGGTCTCTTTCTCTTTCAGGGCTTTTCCTGTTGTCATCACAAAGACCTCAGTGTCCTTTGTATCATAACCTCCACTAACCTCTCCCCAAAGGCTATCACAGCCATCAAGAAACTTGATCATTAAATATATTTATCATTCAGGATACCAGTGCTTTGTTCCACATCCATTACAAAGTCTGTCTCCCCCACCCCTACCCCTGTTAGCATCAGACATTCTCTTCTTACATTCTCAGGTATTTCAGCAAGGAAAGTTTAAAGTAAGATTTTGTTTGACTTTTTGGATGCCTGTGAGTTTGGATAAATTGTGCCAACTTATATTCAGTATTTTATAAAGTGTGAGAGATATTGAATATGTGTGTTCTCTCACACAAATGAATTAGTGTAATGTTGTTTAGAAAACTTTAAATTATTCTAGGCTGCACTCACGCAGGCTCAAGCAATTTTAATAAAGTATGATTATTGTCCATAATACCCATGATAGAGCATACAAACTTCTGTTATCTTTATACAGAAAACAAGAAAATATATTCATAAACAATATACTATATACAGTATAAGCTAAAAAAGGCCCTGACCACCACATGCATTCTTAAAGTTTTTTTCATCGATTAAGTACAGTGAATTGGGTTCTCTTCACTACCTTCAGTTACATGCTCATCTTCTATCCAGGTTGAGGACTTTCTGAGTACTAAAATGATTTTAAAAAATCATGTTTAATTAATTAATTTGACTCAGACAGCCATTTACATGATGGGGTGGGTGCAGGCAACTTTAGCACATGTTATCTAAAAAGCTAGACACTAGATGTAATCACTCATTGTAATGATAATAATCAGAGTTATTAACATGGAATCTGGGTTTGGATTTCACCATCACCTTTCAATGTATAAGAGGGGGTTGACTACTTCAAGTAACTTCCAGTAACAAGTGTAACATCAGTGTTCATTTTACTAGCCACAGGAATGTGGGCCCTGTAAAGCAACAGCTCAGGCTATTCAAGATAAGGAATGCAAGGTAGCTGAAAGAGACTCCAAGTCACTGCATACTAGGAGAAAATAACAACCGTGCACTCTTTCACCTAAGGCTGTTTGCATGAAAGGATTTCCTTTTTCTGGGTTTGCGCCTACAGCTTGCGTTCCTTTCTTCTTGGTCATCTTTTCCATACCCTGAAGACACTTGCTGATGTCCTGTAAACCTAATTTGACTGGTGTGTTAAACTGCCTCCTACTTCTTACAGCCTGTTTCATGGAGCAGGAATCTTTAAAACAAAGAGACCTCTTTATAGCCTTATAAGATCATTTAAGTGCTGTTGTTTCAGATCCCTGAATTGCTTGCTAACACTTTCTCATTTATGCTCACTTGATTGGCAAATAAACACAAGAGAAACAGAGGCTATGCCCCCAAAAGAAGGAATTTGTACCCTGAAGGCAGTCATTCACCACCACCCAAAATGGCAGTGGATTAATATACCTTTCCTCAGCAATGATGGAACAAATGGATGAATCTGATACCTGATCATTGTAATGTAAGAAAGGTAAATTCAAGTACTGCAGAAATTTTATTGTATGTCCCCTTGATATATAAAACATAAAATGGAACATAATGTTATTTAAGTGCACTAGACATTGTGTTTTCTCACAGTACATCTGTCTGCTGCTGTTTCCATTCAAGTCCCAAATTTCAAAATATAAATGTCATGATTGTGACACACTCATGCACAATAAGAAAAATATGTGGTCCTTGAGAACATCACCTGCTTATATACTGTACATCTGTAGTTACTTACAAAATGCACTTGTATTTTGCTCAGATTGATAGTAAATTATGAAAGTGCCTCAGATATTAAAATGCAGAAATACATTATGTTTTGTTAGAACATATAAAACAGTATCTGGAATATAACTAAATAACAATTGATGGGTTCTATGCTCCACTGAATAAAACAATACTTTTTCATGACATCTTCATAATAGAGAAGCGAAATGTGAATTTTGAGAATGTGAAATCAAATCTGCACCTCTATCTTTTGAAGGAGCTTGTCAGGAACTCTTCAAGACATGGGTGGGTGAGATAATTGAATCAGTATTCTACAAACAAATGCAAACAAAATGCAGAAAATCCTTATTTGTAAACTTATCATCTATGTTCTTCTTTTCCATATAGTAAAATGCTGAGAGTTAATTAACATTCCATTTCTAATTCATTGAGTGGATAGCAATAATGTAACAATTCTATGACTATGATTCAATTTTGAAATTTTACTATAAATGATGATGCACTGTAGTGAAGGAATAATTTCATCACAGATAACTGGGGTGAGTTGGTTCATTGGTGTCCTGCTAAATACTCCATGTATGATTCTTGAAGGTTCCTGAGTTCTTAAGAAAAGCTGAAGATTATTTTTTGTTGGTGAAGTTGAATTTCCATGGTCATGTTATCACTTATTATTTCATTTTGAGGTTAACAATGAGCTTGTGTGTGCAATTAATTTAACATGCACATTAGTCATGTACAGTTAAAATTCTAAACCAACACACCTGCCCTTCCATTTTGCACTTTTTAATGCTTCAAACTAGTCTAAACCTGCTGCACTTGGCTTACAGATCTGTGCATAAGATGTTTCCAATTACCCAAAACCTCCTCTCTAAGAGTGCACGTAGTGTTAGCGTGTACAGATTCAGACTAGAAAAACTTTTTTAAAACCTTTGGAAGATTAACCAAGGTAAACCAAACAAGCCTGGATTAAGGTATATGAGAAACATGTGACAGATTGTTAAAGATTTTCTCAAAATACAATTTTATTTGTTTTTGGATGGTAAAACATTTTCAACAACAAAAGTCTACGCAAGACAAAAACATATTTTAAGTAACATATTAAGATCTATAGCTCCTTATCATTTTAATAAGAAGCCTTTTGACATGCAGTATGTACTAAGAGGTTATCCAAAAAAGGCAACAGTCCCTTAAAAAAGAAGATAAATAGAGCAAATTTATTTTCCTTGTTACTATAATAGATTTATATTAAAACACAATGGATTATTGTATCAAAACAGCAACAACAAATTGTATAAACAGGCTTACAAGTAATAAAAATAAAGTTGGGATGCTTTCAAAATATTTAAAATAACATCTGGTAAAACTGTTCTGGATGATAGCTGTATTAACTGTATTTATTTTATGCTGTATCTGCATTACTAAATGTAACATTCTGATGACAAGTGAAAAAGTCTCAAATGGGAATTATTAATTTAGAATTCTCTCAGGCTTTGATTAGACAAATATTAAAAAACTGGAATCATTTCAATGGACTTTTTCTGCATGAGAACGTTTTTACATTGCTGTACATACATATATATATATAAACTATATTGTTTTTGAATCTCTGCACCATATTAATCAAAATGTATCTGTCTCGCAAACGTGTAATACTAAGCCCACAAGACTTTGAGTTACAAAATGAGACATTTATTTCTAGCAATGTTGTAGCATGAGTGCGTTCTTCTGAATACCACAAAAGACAAACTACAGTATCTGGCAAAAACACAAAGGAAGTAAAGTAATAAATTATCTCGCAATTATCATAAAACTATTACATCGTCAAAAAGAAAACAAAAGAAAGAAAACAATGTCCCAAGTACACACCAAATGTTTAAAAAGTCACACTAATGGAAAATATTCAGGAAGGTTACTCAATAGTCTCTAAAACCAACTAACCAACTAACTTACAACCTCTATGCTGTGAGACAAAGTGGGGGGTATTTGGATTGTGATCAAGCTCCTTAAAACATTTGAAGGAACTATAAGAAATTCCATGAAATGGGCTTAAGCAATCTCTCTATTTGAAGTATAAAACTTTCCATAGCTTCAGATTGCTACAGTATAATAATTGCAATGTATTTTTAAGTTATGAAGTTATACATTGTATGTTTCCATCTAACACATAATACTGTACTGTAATTTTCTTTTTCACACCCCTGTTATTTCTTATAATAGAAAATGTAACAATAATTTTCATTTTTTTTGAAAGAATGCAATCCAAGCAATCCAAGTAAAGAGTAAGAAAAGTAATGTATTTCTTCTTATAATAACCAATGCCTTGGTTACATAACAACATCAGAAAGGCTGAAAACTTGGTAATTTTGTAGTTAAGGGAATCTAAAAGTTTTGCCCTCATCTGCCCAATCAAAGGTTATGCCCTTTAAGATAATGTACTGCTTCCTGTTCATTAACCAATTTTCAGTCCATGTGCAAACATTACCTTGGATTTCTGGAGCTTTCAATTTATGAAATACATCAGAAACCTTATCAAATGCTTTCTGAAAATCTAAAGATATAATGTCATATGCTCTAGCTCCCTTGTTGCTTGTTGAAAGGATTCTAGTAAAGTTCATTAAAAAAAATTCCTTTCTAAACCCATTCTGCCTCTCTCATAAAATATCAATGTATTGGAGATATTCGTCTAATTTGCCTCTATTGTTTCCATAATATTACCAATAATAGAAACAGAAATGTTCCCAGGCTTCTATGGTTCATTTTTGCCATGTTTTTGAATTATTGTTGAATCAGCAATTCTTCAGTCTGTGTTACTGGTCCCGTCATAACAAGGAGCTGAAATATACTAGCTAGTGGTCTATGAATACTTCCATCATGTTTAACTTTGACAGTGAAAATATAACCAGGCCGTAGCAATTGATAAGTTTTTAACCGTTTCTGTAATCCTTGTGGAATCTGAGAATCAGTTGTGTGGAAACTATCTAATTCTGATGTAGCACATTCTATAAAACAGGACACTGGTGTCTTCTATTAAAACATGTAACGGATTTATCAGCCTTCTTGAAGACTAATACTGATTTTTAAATGTGCTACTGTATATAAATGGAAAAAAGTTTTTTTTTCTTGTTCTCGTTTTTGTTCTTCACAGTATCTTTTTTGCATCTTCTATTTGTATAGATACCCAAACTTAAACTGACATGCTGAGGTCAAAACTCATCCAACTTCGCCAAGAAACACAGGATTGATAACTTTTAGCAAACTTTTCACCATGTCATCTAAAGGTTTATTTTCTTCCACCTCTAAACCACCTTCCTATAATAGTATCTAATTTCTATGGAGTCAAGGGTTAGTACTCACTCAACCTCTGCGATCTCTGACCTCAAGTTGAGGTCACAATTTAGACTAAAAGAAAAGACCCTGGACCACAACTGTCCTAATCATTCCACTTGACAATTATTCCTCTAAGAAAGCATTTGAATACAGCAATTTTATTTTTAATTTTCTTTGAAGGCTTAACATGTCACTGTGGTTTTCACTATGCAAATCACATTTTTTGGAATAAACATCAGTGGTTATATCTCTTAAGGTTGTCAAGAAACAAACCTGACATGTTCTCACTCACCTGATAAAACTGGAACAATTATTTTCAAAACAGTCTGAAAAATAAATAATCATCAACAATGAAAGCATTGTGTAATTAAAAAGCACAGACAAGATTAGCATCAGTCAAGTCGATTGCAACGTTTTTAAACTAGGTCATTATGTTACAACTGTAAGCCTACAGTAAAGTCATTTGAATTTGATGTTCTCCCTACCAGTTTCAACTAGAAAAGAAAAATGCCTTGAGGTATGTTACAGACTCCTCAAGAAAGATACATTTAATCCAGATTTGCTCTTTGCTTGGACATTTTGTTATGATAGGTTATTGCATTTAAAAACATGTGTATGGCACTGGAAGCAGATGTGTACTCCACAATTGTTCAAAACTTCTTCATGAAAGTTATTACTGTCTCCCTTTGGCGTATTCATCCCATTTAGAGATGCAGACCTTTAAATTAACACCTTTCTCAACGTCAGTATGAAGTATGAAAAGGAATGCCATGTTAAGTAGCAGTGAACGCAAATTGCCAAGCAAAAAAAGTTGTTTCTCATACCATGGAGTTTGCTCATGTTAATAGTGCAAGGCTCTCTGTTTCTTTCAACACTTATGCTTTCCCCATGTTCTTTTCCCAGAACTCTTTCAAAATCTGCATATTCATCGTATTTATCACAAAACCAATATGAAATCTATTACAATCAGTTTAATTGTTTTAGAAGCATGATGTTACATCACATAATAACAGACAAATAGGAAAGGCATCTCACAACAAAATTGGCAGTCACTGTACAAATAAAATAGGTTTCCATTAACCAGAACATGCACAACTATTGCCAAAGCATTTTTCCTTTCTTCTACATTCGGATATGCTCTGATAAACTAAGAAACACAAACCTTTTGATTGAAATCCCAGCACAAGAGTTGTGAACATACTTTAATATAACTTATACACCAGTAAGCGTCACTTTTGCTGCAAAGAATTGGGAAAGATGTGTACTGATATGTGCAAATGTAAGGCTTGAGTCAAAAATGACACCCAGATTCCTCACACAAGTACTTGTATTGATTCCATGACCATTATTAACCAAACAAAGGAAGATATATCTGCAGCATTGATAAAGAGAGCCAATCGTCATAATTTCAGTCAAATTACATTTATATGTCAAATATTTAGTTGTGTCCGATTTTATCATTAACTATGTGGTCTGACAAGTCAACATTTAATTCATGTCAGGTTTTGAGGGCAAACATTTTTTTTGAGTGTTAACCGTATAGCATTAAAGAGCATTAAAGAATCCCATGTATAGCATATATATTTTACAAAGAACTGGACCTAAAACAAAACCTTCTGGGACCAGATTTGATGTGCTTTGTTGAAGAGGCAGAGTGACTGATATTAACAAATGTGTTTTCTATCAGTTACATTTAAACCACAACAAGGCAATTCAAGGAATACCAACAGCCTTCTCTAATCTATTCAGCAGGAGAAGAATGGACAAAGAGTTATGTCAGATCATAAGTGACATTAATAAAAGATGTTCCTCTGCTATGAATTAATCTGAACCCATACTAAAAATTAACTTGTCTGCAGATAATGAGCTTGTAACTGAACTGAACAACTGCCTGTACTAATGTCTGTAAAGAAATGACTTACATTACATGATGGAGGACATACATCACTCGATGTATTCATATGTGTTTTTTAATTATTATATCTTAGAAGATGAACTTGGAAAGAGGATCACAAAATGCTAAAGAATTCAAAATAATTTAATTCTTATCTGTAAAAACACTAGATGAGTTACTTCCTAACTCTTGGCAGGCTGCTTATAATATGATTCCTTATATGAATATTGGAAACCATCTTGAGCACTGTGTACTAGATAAAACTTGAAGTTCGGCAGTGATCAGAATCCAGCCTGGATTATCAATGAAGGAAATGGTACAGTATTCAGTTATTGATGTTATTTTTTATGTGGTCACAGGTTTACCTTTAACATTCTTGGTGTGTTGGACCCTTTTGGGCCACATGTCCTGCTACAAATTCTCTGGCACATTTTGAATATTGCTTCTTCATTAATTCACGCTTGAAAAATGCAGTCAGTTGTTCAGTTTTAACATGATAGATTCTAAATGGTTTGAGAGTCCTCTATGCTGTACTAGGCAGGCACATATTATAAGGGGTGAAACACCCCAATATCTGAAAAATGAATCCTGCTCTAACGAGATTGCAGTCCATCTCATTTTTGGCAAATATCGGAGTTGTCAAAGTATCATTATCTTTCACATTATGTGTCATACCTGACCCAGACAAGGTACAATATTGATCATATAGTATATAAAATCCACAGAAACCAATTCTTTCAAAAACATTTCCTCAGTTTTAACTTTTCATAAAATTTTGAGGCAGTAGGGAAATGAACAACTCCTTTAACAGCAATATATAAACATCAAGTTTTTATTACAGAATCTTGATCTTCAACCTAAGTGGTGTAGTGTCATTTATGCTGAATGTTAAATAAAATACAGAATACTAGACATTTCTATAGAAACTAAATCAATGCCTTCTGACCCTTTGGTATGTTACAATCTGTGGTGTGAGGTGAAGGAGAGGACACAATAATGTAATTGCTTCCTTCTAATAAAAGTCACCAATAAAGTCTGATATATGGGAAAGTCATCCATTGGTGTTAGGGAAGGATATCTACTGCTGTTGACCATGTTGTCACCTTCATGACCCTCAAGCTTTTTGGACTAAATTACTTTTAAATAAAGAATAAACTCCTGATTTTCAAACAGTGAAGTTATGTTTCAGTGCTTTTGATCCTTCAACTATGACACCAATTCTAAATTCTACATGTACATTTGATTAACTAAAACCATTTGAATACAAATATTGTCTATAGATAATTATAAGTAGGTGATGGTTGGCATCTGGATGATTTTACTGAAATATTTAAAAAAGGAAGAATACAAATTACTGTTTAGACTCCATTTCAGTTAACCTTCTGAAAAGAAAATGTAAGATGTTTTTTGATTTCTTCTTCAACATGATGCACAATATTAACACAATTGAAATAGACCGGATGAATGTGATGTAGTTGGCTTTAAAAGACTGGGAATATATTAGAAAAGCTATGTGAGAATGTGAGGATTTGCAGGTTAGACTGTTAACACAGATATTACAAATATAAAATATGCAGTGAATTGCTATGTTCTTTCCATGTGTAATGAAAAATCATATTTCTCATACTTTGTTCTTTTATGTTCTTACTTAACACTATGCACTTCCTTTTTTAACAACATTTAAAGCAATATTATGCAGGTCAATGACCCACACATTCAAAGTGCACACTCATGTTCTTCCATCAAAATGAAAAGTAATTTGGAAAGTAAGTGTAATTTTGTCTGCTGTACTAGCAGATATCAAGCATGATATTCATCGAAATTTTGAATTTTAGGTATGTATTAGGATCTATTTCGATATATAAACTAGACCACAAGATGTGGTGGCAATACAGCAAAAAACAAAGTTTGGCATACAGTATGTGTAGATATGACTGAGCTGAATGCTGAATATCTATCACAGTATAACAAACTGTACAGAAAAAAATTACATTTGTCTAAATGTTTCCATGTGCAAAAAAAACCTAAAAGCTTGTAGTCAGTTGTTTTCCAAATATAAAATCCAAATCAAATCCAAACTTATCCCACTTTCCAATACAATTTCCAATTCAAGCTCATTGTTTAAGTGTTAATAGTTTTGAAAGAATCATATACAACCTGCTCTTATTAAATATGTAGTGAGATGTACAGGAAAATACTCAGGAACAGTAAAATTACTAAAGAGTCAATATTACTAGTTCCAAAGTCTGACCAGCAGGTGGGGATAGACAAGCATGTGCATAGCATAGTTGTTTTCTCTTTTTGCTTAGAACAGGTGCAAAATTGTAAAATATATTATTAAGAACAAAAACAGCATATATAATTTATTCAGGTGGGTAGCTGCGTCAGCATGCGTAGGCTGCAAAGGAACAAGTAATAGGTTTATTCCATGCTGAAAAAAAGAAGAAAGAGAACACAACGTTTCGGCCGTGGAGCCTTCTTCAGGTGTGCTATTCAATTCAATAGCCAATTCAAGCTCATTGTTTAAGTGTTAATAGGTTTGAAAGAATCATATACAACCTGCTCTTATTAAATATGTAGTGAGATGTACAGGAAAATACTCAGAAACAGTACAATTACTGAAGAGTCAATATTAATTAAAGTAAATATTAATTAAATAAAGTCAAAATTAATTAAAGTCAATATAGTTCATTTTCTTTGCAAATAAATCATTTCAGTAATCATGAAAGGAAAAGATTAAAGTTGAACACACAGGGAGGAAAATAACATCTAAAGAGCAATTTAAAGAGAAAAGGAACACTTCAATTTCTTTATTCTCAAATTTAAGAATATTTTTAGTTTTGTGGTGCCTAATGAGTTCAGGAAGACTACTAATGAAAATGTTTTAAATGCTAAATAAAATGTTTGTATCTTAAATCGATTATATGAAAATCAACTCGAATGAAATTAATTTAGTACATGATAAGGACAAGATATGCACATTTTTTTATTTCACTCAATTGATATGATTGGTATGGGAATAAATATGTTCTGCTTTACATTATACTGCTTCATCAAGGAGTCATGAGTGCATATCTAGTCCAATGTATATAATCAGTAAATTAAGTATTTAAATAAAAAAACACCAAAAATACATATTGCACTTTCTAAAATTTAAAATTTAACGAGGCTTCTTCTTACTCTTCGTAATCCATCGGTCAGCAAGTTTGAAACTTCAATATATTCAAAATTCACCAGGGCCTTCCATTTCAATATATTATGAACATTTAATTATACTAAATCCTTTAATTTATCTAACATGTGTATCTCAAAGAGTTCCAAAGGCCTTCACCTATAAAAAGGCACCTATATCACTTAAGTCCAGCCCCACTAATTGCTTCACCAAGATGCTTCAGGGGGAACTTAAGGAAGACCAAACTGTGCCCAGAGTACAGTTCAGCCAGGAAACTGGGGTTAACACCTCCACTCTCATGTCATGGGATCTTTATCAGCCACGTAGCCAAGACATGTGTTTAACATCTCATCCAAAGGATGCCACCTCCTACTGTACAGTATCCCCTTTCACCATAATGGGGGACTGGTTTTGAAATTCTGGACTAGTGGGAAGAGTGCCACCTATTGGTCCACCAACGTCACTTGCAGCACCACTTGAAACCTGGTTTTCCTTGGTGGTCTCCCATCTCAGTACCAAGAGGTCTGCTGTTGAGATGTGATGAAATCAGTCTGAAAGATGGAAACACTACTTATTTTTAATAACAATAGTCTGAAAAGGAGAATATAACTGTAGGCAAATTATTTTAAAAATTTCAGCTGAACTTCAGAAATGAAAGAGACATGGTTCAAATGACATTAACTGCCTATGGAAACTGCACTCGATGAGTGAATAGCTCATTGAAACAGAAACCTTCCGCATGCTCTGATTATTAATGCAAAGATTACAGGTCACGAACACGTATTCAAACACCATTCAGCAATGTAAAAAAAATAAAACAAGGCAAAACAATATCCTAAGACTGAGAAACAATAGCAGTTCACAGCTCTTAGCGGAAAATATTATAGAATTAAAATTGGGAAAAACAGAACTTGGCTAAAAATCCCCCATGCAGGTGTCAACAGCATTGTGTTCAAAGAACCAGATGCTGAGAAAAGGGAGCATCTGTTTCCTTTAAAAAAAAACTTAAAACTGATACATCTGGAATCAGAACAAACATTTTGACAAGTGTACAGTTTAAGAAAGGAAAAAAGTTGAATTGGCTTCCTGCAAAAAATGCTGTTTCCACTGTGATGAAGATGTCATTGTGACTGCATCGTTCTTTTCAGTTACAGTACATTCTTCTGAAACAGCATTTTTACAAAACATAACACATGGAAATGAAAGGTAAGTAATACATTGTTTGTTACCAGCTACCTCTACTTTAATTAAGATACAGCAATCATAAATTGTATAGTATGACTTGAATGCACTATTTGGAAATGACACGATTTCAGTACAGGTAAACACTCAGGTACAGCAAGCACAGCACATCAATATTTTTGGAGACTTTGTAAAGCCTATTGACACCAATTGTGAGAAGATAATGTCCCACTTTTTAAACTAATTTATAATAGCTGTGGAAATGTAACTACATTGTATATTTTAAGTGAAGAGAACCTATTGGTAGGGTCAGTGAAGTCAGTGAATACTCCAAAGAAGGGTACAATGTACTGTCCAGGTAACTAAGTGATACCTCTATTAGGTGATTAAAACATTTTAAAGTGGCTGTAATAAATACAGTAAATGATCTTTTACTATAATATAAAAGTGCTTTTACTATGGCATAAGTGAAGGTACCTGAAGGTAAGATGGTATGATATGCCTTATCGCACATAAATAACCTTTTGAATGTGTTTACCTAATATAATGCATTCTGTGTTATTATGTGTGACCTAGGGGTTTATACAAATCATTGGAGTCTTATTTCTGTACCGTCATTTCCCACAAGCTAGTTTCCACACACATGCAACAATCTGGCATGTACTTAGTGCCAGGATTTCCTGATTTGTTTATATTTCTCAAACACTTTTCTTCCTGACTTGGACTGAATTAGATTTCCTTTTCCATGTTTGACTATTTTGAGACAGCTCAAACTCAAGAGCTTGTGTTTTCGAGCTCTTACCAGATTCTCCTCTGCTGAAACAGCTTTGATAAATTTCCCTTGCATTAGTTTGCAATATTTATAGAGGTTAAACACAGTATAGTTATGTTAAGGAACAAGTAATAGGTTTATTCCATGCTGAAAAGAAAAGAAAGAAAACACAACATTTCAGCTGTGTAGCCTTCTTCAGGCGTGTTAATAGATATGTTAATATATATTACACAATATGTTGCACACAAAACATAAATTCAGAAAACACTGCAAAATTGGCATTAAAAGCAATTTTTTTAAATCATCAAAACATCCAATTATGATGTCAGTGGTACCATCACAATCAAAGTGTTTAAATTCTGTAACAAGTCACTTTTCACATAATGTAATCAGTGGGCTTATCCATGCTAGACTGCTAGCCAGGATTAGTAATGACGGCTTCTGCCTGATCTTTGAAAGATCTGTGTGTATTTGAGATATGTGGGATATAATGATATAATGAGGGGATATGCTTTTTCTGAAGTGCCACAGCCAACACTTTTATTAATTAACAGGTTCGCATGATGTCCTAGATATTTTGTATATGCAAATGGTTTGTATCAATTGGAAGACTTTGTGGACATGACCATTAAAGACATAAGGATGATAAACATGGGAATTATTAACTTAGAAAATGAATCCACCATAAAGATAGCATGGCAAAGTGTGATGCTGTTTACTTGACCATGGTGACCATGGAGAATTATTTCCAAGTCATGGTGCTGTCTTTCCTTCATGTGATTACACACCCCAGGGCGGACATCTTGAAACTCCAGTACAAACCTTGACTCGTGTGAAAACATAACGTCACATATAGTCACTGGACCTCTGAACAAATTACTCAAACCAGTCCAGTTCTGCTTCCAGGATTCTGCCAGTTATGTGTCACAGGGCTCACAGTATTATAAGATAAACTGTTCCAGTGCCGTAACCCCCTTTAACTCCCAGTAGCATTGAATTTTCCTGCCATGGGGGACCAGCCTTGTGGAATAACACATTTCATCTCTATTGGAGAGGTCCATGTGGATCAGGGCTGGAAGGATTGAATTTTCCTGCCCTGGGGGACTGGCCTTGTGGAATAACACATTTAATCTTTTTTGGAGAGGTCTACATGGATCAGGGCTGAAAGATTAAGTAACAGCACTCAAATCCTTGCCAGGATTAAACTGCATACTACATATAGTTTATATTCTCTTGGATTTGCAATACGTATGCATGAGATTTACTTTTTGTGTGTGTGTGTGTGTGTGTGTGTGTTTTCTTAATTTGATCTAGTTCTGCTAGTATCTATGTTCAGGTACTATTGCTGTTGTGTTATGCTTTTCAATCTCTATAGCAACAAGCTAGTGACCAGGGATTAGGTTGGACAGTGGATCTAGAATATTAAATGTAAATGTAAACCAGGGAAGTTCTGGTTAGTTGGACCATGAGTGGGCATGACTGACTGTAAGAAACTAATGTTACTCTGACCATATTTCAGCAGCTAAATGTTTTGTCACTGAACACATAATATATCTGATGTTGCCAATAAAAACCCACAGTCCAAAAAACAAGCCTTCCTGTATGATTGTGAACAACATAAAATAATACTATTTTATTAAAAATACTTTAAGCATAATTGTTTGGATGATGTGTAAATATATTAGCCTGTAAACAATTAGGATCAATTTTTGCTAAGATATAGTATAACTGTACTCTTGTGGCTTTCAAATGTCTCTCTTGTTATAAATTTTTCAGTAAATTAAAATATAATTTGTTATTATTTTTAAAATAATCATTACAATTGTACTTTGTTTTAAATGATTTATTCCATACTTCATAAAGCAGGGCATAGGAAAGGCATGATGACAAGATATTGTACACTTCATTGATTTTGAAATTTACTGTAACAAACAACTCAGAACAGGTGTTCATCTGAAGCATTTTCATTCATATTCTACATGAGTAACAATGTGTTGCTCACAATTATAGGATATGCTATGCAACAATCAATTGTTTTCGAGTGAATTGCTGAAAGTATATCTTTCTTCCTTGTGGAAGTCTGCTAACAGCATTGACACACAGGGAAACCCCTTCTTGTAGTATTCATTTTTCCTGTTTGTGATTATCAGACATGAATACATGAGGCATTGTTTCAGTATAAGCTTTGCATCCTGAAAATGAGTGTGAGTATTAAAGTGTGTCAGAGTTGCTTGCCTATTCAGCAAAGTTGAAGGCTATGTCCAAATTCAAAATTCCTTTGTTTACATAAACTTACATGTATTGCTATTTCATTCTGCATATAATATTAGTACTTCTCAAAATGATCTTAAATCTTTTTGAAATCTTATAGACACCTATAAACCAGAATCAGAAAGGCTGATCCCACCCTTTGGGGTTATTGCTTTTTTTAGGGATTCAGCGCACAGATCAATATTGAAATGAAAAGGAAGGATGTGTCATAAGATATGGAACTAGGCAATGTGATGATATGCTTTCATGAAGCCAAAGTTGCCCTGGGATTGGCTGGTGTCCTGTCTAGGGTATACCTTGCCTTGTGTCCGTTGCTTGCCGGGATAGGCTTTGGCTCCTCTGCAACTCTGAATTGGATGAAGTGATTAGAAAATGGATGGAGGAATCAAAGCTTAAAAACAAAACAACAGAAAAAAAAACTTTCATGTTCATGTTTAAAAAGGTAATCTCAAAAGTCATTTAATTTTCAACACATGATGAGAAAACACCTTTCATTGTTTTGAAACATTTCACATGAGACTCATCTCAAGTGAATCTTTCCATGTCATTTCAACTTTGACTGGTCCTATTTAAATTATTATGTGATCCCTATTTATGATTGTTGCCATAGAGGTTGTAGATTTAGATGTTGATGGGAAATTATGTTTAAAGATGGGTGGGGTGTTATTCAAACAAAATTTCATCAGGGTAAAAGACTTGCTTGAAATGTTTTTGGAACTGAAAATCTCTAGTGATTACAAATTTCCAAGAACTGACTGCGTCCTCTTTGTTTTGAATACTTTGATTATTGTTTTATGAATGGTGATTCATTCGCCATGCTGATTATTTGACAATGTTGAAAGTACAGAAAAGATGATTTTGAGATTTGTTAATAATGATAGCTCTTTTGATTCACTTAAGTCCTTGTATACTTTCAGCAATTGACAGCTATGGCACTGTTCTTCAATCACTTAGCTGCAAGCTGGATTCTGTTCATAGAAAATGAATAGAAAACACTAATGTACAAATGAAATGCAACACGCGGGTCTAATGGATTTGATCAGATATTTTAAACAGTAAAGGTGAAAATATACCAAAGCATACCAGTAGCTCATTGGGTCAGAGCTAATCCTGGATACTGTAACATTAAAGTATTTCTAAAATAGAAACATTACAAAATTAGTATTGGGAATGACCTCTCTGAGGATTAATACAATTCTGGGAGTGTTAACACATACTGTAGACCTGATCAGCCTCTGGACAGAGGATTGTGGAATGTTCTGCGACTCTTCCTGTACACCTGCAGCAGGTCATGGCTGTCTGTTTGCTACACTGACAGGCTGGCCCCACAAATGTAGTATTAGATTCAGGGCACTAGAAAAATCTTGCCAAGACAAGACCTCAGCATTATTTCCTTAAGGCTTTGCCATTTGTGAAAATACTGACCCATACTCCACCACACTTTTCCAATAAACTTGCAGTGCCAGCACATCGCCTTAGTATTTCACGTTTTAAGTAGTCTGTCTGTGCTCTTATATACTTTCAAACTTTCTCTCTCTGTGAAGAGAGCACCCAACTTAGCTTGAAGTTACACCATTGAGCCTGACATTTGAGCTAAGACAGTGGCTTCCTTGCATAGTCACCTCTCACTGCCTCTCTCATCTCACTACCTCACACCAGTGCTATAATAGCAGTGTGTAGTCTTGCATTGTCCCATTAGAAAATTAACACATAATAATAATAAAAATAATAATAATAATAATAATAATAATAATCTAAATTGGTATACAAGAATAAAAGAACAGTTAATTTAAGGACATCATCAATGTATTGATGAACTTAAACAGAGGCCCTCAATCCATGCCAAAGGTGTTTTTGTGTCAAAGGAGATTCCTTTTCACATAAGAAAGGTTATTGTTTCGTATGAAGTTTGTCTCTCTTTTAAGGTGACATATTCAGTTCACAAATTTTGTTGAAGGAAGTTAATACTTGATATAAAAGTTTTAATATCATATCATCTCCATATAAGGTAACAAGTAGAAAAGGATGTATTTGTGTACTTGTATAATATGGGATTGTGAAGGTAATTTTCAATATATCAGTTGATCTAAACCCAGGTGGTGTCCGCATTAGTCAGATTTTCATGCTAAGTATGAATCAGACCTGGAATAAATATTATTAAACCAGATCTTTTGTAGCTGTTTACTAAAGGCTAAACTGTCTTAAAGGTACACATATGAGAAAAAGCCGACCACAGTCATCACATAGTGGCTAACAAATCGGTTTACGTGATACATATTTCATCTTTTAATTCTTATGAGAAATAAAAAAACATGTCACAGTCTTTACAGCATGTGGTATAATGTCCAAATCTTCATTATGAAAATCTGGTACTGTGCACATGTTAATGATGTCTGACACAAATTAGTGAAAACAAAACAGAAGGGAATCACAAATCTATTTTTTCCTTTTAGAGGTCTTTACATTTAGACAGGAATACATTTACAATAGAGAAATTAGAATTTTATGGATATGCACAGGGAAGTAGAACTAATTGTGTAGCTATTGTTAAATTGTTCTATTTAAATAACCAATGCTGTTTAGCTAAGGCTTATTCCTAAAGACAGTGCAGTAATATTGCTATACAGGAGAGACAGCCTTCTTATCTAAAAAACATAGCAGTCTATCAGAAATAAATCTACTAGATATACTAGATAGATGTAGATATTGAAAATAAGAGAAAGATTGGCAAGGTTTTGAATCTGAAATTGTCTGAAATTGTCAAATGGGAATCAAGATGTTGCAGGCCATTAGAATGTAAATATGGTAACAAAATAAGATCTAGTAAAGCTCAAGATGGTAATGTAAAAGTAAAAAAGCAGGTAAGGCAAATACAGTATGTCGATAATGTATCAGGGTTTTGGCATTTCAGAAAAGTTATGTGAGAGCTCAAGATATGATAACCTCAGGATGTCTGGTGCACCACTACTGGTACAGTATCACATACCTTGAAAGGCATATCAGTCACAGTGAGAAAGGGGAAGTAAGAAGAGATCAGGAAAATAGCTTGTTACAATACATATCATTTCTTTTGAGATCTCCAAATTTGTCTATGGGTAAAATTTTGGTTTTGTATCTAAATAACTATCATTATTCCCATATTCCTGTCCTGAATGGCATCTGCATTTCAGCAAAATGTGATCACATCTGTGTGTCTAATATGCAAAAACACTGCTGTGCTTTTCACAATTTCATTTTGTACTTTTATCTTTTTTGCCCTTTATGTCAACACTACTTGTGATGTAAAAAGAGGCTCCTTTTGCACATACACACATTTACTGGACTTAAATTAAAACAGGGAAAAATCTGCATTTGTCATACACATCCTTGCTTAGTAAAGGTAAAACCACATTAAATTGTACAAGACGTGCACAGAACATAGTTAAATTATGACAAATAATGGGGGGATGAAGAAGAATATGTTCTATTAAGGATCCATGGAAGAGCAAATAGTATGCATTTAAGAAGCAGGGGAAAGCTGCTATATTACCATGTATGCCTATTGTAATGAGCTTTCACAGGACTCCCACGGAAAAAAGGAAATGAAGCCGAGTAGACACATTCAGTGTTTTGAGACTTCTGAATATTTTATTCATGTATGTATTTTAAAAATACCAATACTATAGTCTGAAATATTCTAAACTGTTAACAATATATTGTGACCTAGATAAAATGGATTTCTAAAGGTAAGGTTTTGAGATATTTTAATGTTGTAATCTTGATGGACCGTTTCTTTTGCTTTTCAAAACCTCAGTGAACTACCATAATCATCTGCTTATCAGAGGAATGAAGAAAGACACATGTGGTTTGGCCACTGCACTGACCAAAGGACAAAACAACAGAGCATGTGCTTGTGCTGTGTTGAAATGACAAGTTATGTTATGTTACGAAACATCCTCTTTGTAAAAAAAATATAGATATGGATAGATTTTGCATACACAGTATTTAAAACCTATTCCTGTTAACACATCTATTATGTACTGGTAAGGAAACATTGAAGTTTGTGTACTGAAACAATGGTATAGCATGCTACAGGCACTATTCTAATGTTGAAATTTGAAAGTTGTAGACTATCTGTATGATAGCTGAGGATGGATGCCCATCCCAGACTGAAACCCTCTCCGATGCCCTTTTTCTGAGGTCCTCCATTGATCATGACATGAGAAGTTTCTACTAACCCATATGGAGCTAGAGGTTTACTAGGGGTTTACTTATTATTTCACATACACTGATTTTTATTATTGTTGTTTTCTATGTCATCATTGCTTCACAAAAAACATGCAGTTGGTGAATATAAAACATTTTGGTTATTTAAGACAAAGGCTGGTTTTGATTGAACAAGAGATCATTGTAAGACATTGCAGTTCCCCACAATTATATTGGGGGTTCATAAACTTTTTTCTCAGTACTGTAATGGTGACCTTCCATTGATGGGAATCAACTACCATCTGGCCAATGGAAAGGCGCCATTGAGTAGTTGCTACTGGTAGGATACCAGATGCATTTGTTTAAAATAAATCCAAATTATCTTGTAAAGTCTTACTTTTTCACCTAAAATCTGAAACCCTATGAATATGACCATTAAAGGAGAATGTAATTAGGTATGGAAAATGTAGTAAAGCAGTATCACACTAATCTTTTTCACTTTTCTTAAAAAGCCTCTGATGTTATAAACATGCAGTTTTTATCTTTGATAATCCAGACTGATTGTGCATGCAGTAAAAAAGAAAATTAAATGAATTTCAGAATTAATCTGTTTTTTTTAACTGTGATCTTAAATATATCAATGTCTTAAAGATATCAACTGAATTCTTAAAAAAGAGAAAACAACAACAAAAACCAAAAGATCTAAATACAAACAGACAACATGAATGAAACATGAAACATGAAATCAAGTCTTCAACCCACTTACTAAGTGCCAATTTAAGAAGGGTCTTGGGGGGTTTCTATTAATCAAATTCTATTTAACTTGCATCTACACAATAGAAAACCACCACCAAGTAATGGGTTTGTAATATTCAATTAACATGGCAAAATTCTGATTTTCTTTCTGAGCTTAATCTGCTCATATACTGTATGTAACTGACTAAAACCATCCATGGACTACAAAATACAATGCTGAGTACAGAATTTGCAATGTTTTATTGAGCAAGGTTCACTCTACAAATGTATAGTCATGCTTTATTTGTCATGCCCCACACTCTCCCTCACAAATGCCGTTGCATTCCCAAACCCACTGTTTCACAATCTCATTCCTAATTGAACCCATCACATTCCCACACGCACCAGATTCCACAAATTCTCATTCCCCGAACAATTATCCAAATACTGTACATCCCTTTCCCTTCAGTATTTAAAGTTACCTCACATACCAACCCATGCTCATTATTGAGAAGCCTCCTGTAGAATTCTCTTGTGTGCGTTTCTAAGCCTTTTGATTGATCTCCTGGTACCAAATCTTTGCTCCTGCCTTTTGACCACGTCTTTTGGATTTCCCTGGTTACCAGACTCTTTGCCTCCCTAATTGACCAAGCCCCTGGATTACGTCTTTTGGAGTGTGCCTGTGCTACTCCGCATTCTGCGGGATTCACGGTTATGCATAAGAATCCTCCTATTCTATCAGGTGGTTTCCTGACATTATTAGTATCACAAATAAACAATTTTAAAAAGAACTGGAGATTAATCAACTTAGCACACACAGGAATACTACCTCTTCTCAACAATATCAAAATAATTGATATACAATCAATTACTACAATCAAATTATACACTTTTCCCAATAATGCCATTTTATCATACTGTATTAATGATTTTCCATTCAAAAGGATACAGGAGACAGCAATATTCCAATACAATGCTCTGTAGGAGTGTTTTCAGTTTCCGACATATAATTTATGCTATGACAGTATTTACTTTCGAGATTATTTCCCTTCACCTGGGTTAAGCAGGATGTTTAAAGATTTGAAAGATGGAACTATAATAATCAATAGATTGTGAAATATATGTTTGGATCACCTACAAATTACCAGTTGCAATATTTGGTATATCCCAAACATGCAACAGAGTCACTTATTACTGTTATTTCCATATTGACTTTGTAAACTAACAAAACATTCATCAAGATTTTGAAGCAGCTAGAGACACCTCATAATTAGAGAAGAAGTAAACTATTTAAAGATCAGTATGGACATAGAAAGTGCTTATATTAAAACAGCTTCCTTAATCTATTCAAAAGAGATGTCAATAAATATTCCAATTCAGAAAAGTATGTGAAGATGTGGATGATCATGTTTACAGTACGATTTAAACCTGCAATACTCAATGAATGGAGGAATATGCACATTGAAGGTAGATTTGGTTACATTGTGACATTTTCTTCTGTAAATATAAATTTTCAACAAGAAAACAGATTCAAGATTAGCAAGAAGTATTAGGGGCCATGCTGTGTGGCTCATTTCTCAGACAAAAGAGAAAGTGTGCTGAAATGTAATATCAAGGTCAAGGTGTGTATTTCTAAGATGCACAAATGCTATTTATCCACAAGGTTACATTTAGTTTAGACAGATTTGTAATATTTACCCTTTGTGCCTCTTTTCTGTCTATTGTATTAAATTCACATACAACACAGCATTGGAGGAAATGCAGTATAAATGCAGTATGTGATTCAGGTGTGTTATAATGTGACATGCCCTTAGCAGATATTAATTATTAGTTACTAGTGTCATCTATTCCAACAAACTTCATATTAATATATTGCCTGCTCATAAACGGATTTAAACAATTATAAAATGTACATTTAATAAAATCAGTTTTCTATTTTTTTCAAAAGGTTCTGTGATAAATATAATTTGATTTGCCCAGCTTTAAGCATCTCTTTTTCACCTACACTTAACCAAACTTTCCAGCAGAGTAATTGTTACTATAAGTGAGAGATTTAACCAAATTACAGCACCATGGACACGCTCATATAGCAGCACAATAAATTTTGAGAACAGCTTTAGCTTTCTACCTGACCAGAATGATATTAATGGAATTCTTAACTCATCACACAACTCACCACTTAATTCTTATACACCATTTTTGGTGAGTTTAAGTAGACTACATTTAGACTACAGAACTGTAGGGTGCATTTTCGTAATAAAAGTAAAAACAACCATTTATCAGGCAGGAACTGCTAAATATCACATTTCATTTGCATAACGTTTTAGAAGCCTGTGTGGTGTAATAAAAAATGAAAGTAACAAGTAGTTTTCTTAAAATTAGTAATTTTCCTATTTTCTGTAATCTTAGTATTTATGCTACTTTTCAGTATGTATAAGACTTTAAATATGTTTTATTTACTGACCATTCATTGTCCTGTTTCCTGGTTTCTCTTTGGGAACTGCAATTAAACTAATTATTGCTTTGAGAGTTGTTTGTGTCTACAGGATTTTCATGCGACATAACAAAAAGCCACTACAAAGAATCTCTCTGTGTTGAAACGTTAGATGTTATTTATAGAAATGTGTATTAGGGAGTATAGGCCAGAAATATTGCATTTCTCACTGTACTACATGCTTTGTGACAGCTTTAATTGTACATGTCCTGCCACATGCACACACACAGGATAGTTTACAAACAGGACAGAATGTTATTACAGGTCAGAGATTGAACTATGAAACTACTGAGTACAACTTAAATTACAGAGGAAAGGAAAATGATTTGTGCTTTAATAACAGGATTACATAAGTGACATTAACAATTTTGTACAATTTAATTATGAAATAGTAACACAATAAATCTGTTTTGTTCTTTTTAAAAAAAATATTGATATTATTGTAGATGTCCAGATATATTTGTGCTGTAAAAATGTTTCTAGATTTCTAGAATGAACCAAAGGTTCAGGCATGACAATACAGACTGCAACCTGTCTTAAAATAACAAAGAAACCTCCTGGTTTTGTCAAGAAAATAAAAATATGTATAATTGAAATACAAGTATGTAAAACTTAAAAAGGCAAACATAAGAAATTAAAATAAAATCACAAAAAGATCAGGCTTGTAGATTTAGATATTAATCCAGGAAGATTCTTTGCATTCATGTTACTAAATAAGTTGTAAGTTTCAAGATAAAGTAAGGGGCATATGAGGGTCAGCAGCAACTGATGATCAGATCTGGTTTGCTCTCTGTGTGTTACCACTTTGTAAAAGGATCAAATGGACCCGAGCGTTTTGTCATATTACATCACTTTATTGCATATACAGTACATGTATATCTTCTCCAAAGCAGAGTACAGACAGTAAGGGAACACGGCATCCTGCAGACATTTGCCTTGTCCTAGAACAATCAAATTATCATTCTTGTTGTTGTACCAAACTTACTGATCCCTGCTCTTGTATTTTCAATTGCTCTTGTGGTATTTAAGTTGTTTTCTGACTCACATCATGTCTGGAGACATTCTGAAAATCCTGAGTACCTAGTGAATCTGTTTGTTTTACCACAGTGTACATACTTACACACTCATATGTCTATATAAACATGAATTTGTGAACAATAAATTATAAGAAAGTCAGCTTTTATTTTTGTGGTATTGTGCTACAGATTTCTTTACCAACCATGTTTGTGTTGTATGTTCTCACTCAAGTGTGATTTGCATCCCCTTAAATAAAGTGCTACTCTCTGGTATAGCTGTTATTCTGGAGAGTAATGTCAGTTTAGGTCAGGAAAACAGGATCTTCATTTCTGAAAGCCTATAAGTGTCAAGTGTGATTCCAGCTCCAATATACCTGGTATTTTTAAGCTTTTTTTAAACCTGAGAAAGCGATTGAACTTGTCTTTTAACTCATGTAGACTAAACCCCAAGCTTCTGCTGTACCAGAGAAAAGTGCATGGTATGCTGTATGTGTGCTGTGTCGCAAAGTCCTTACCTTGGAGATATGAACTCATGTGAGTATGTAAATAATAATATGACCAGCAAAAACTGTAAAGTGCCAAATACAGTTTCACACTCCCCCTATCCCAAATTATGTAAATTCCAGTTCACATCTGTTTAATGTAAATTTGTTTTCTTTTTGCTTACAACATAAAATTGTCACACTCTGACCAAATCAACTCAGGTGCTAGGCTCACTAACTAACTTTTACAGGGTTGAAAATGACTGCAGGCAGCTTTTTATACTTTCAAACAGAGAATGTTTAAAACATATCAAATGATTTAACATTCACTGCTCAATTTACAAACACTTGTCAGACAGCTATTTATCCTCTGTTTAATTTCATCAGTGAAAACATGTTATATGCCATTACTTACAGTATGTTTAAAGCTCCTTTTAAAATAAGTAAGACATATAGTCTTCTTTAATGCTGTTTGAACAAGAATTCAGTGAAATTACCATTTTGTCAGTTATGACACATTCCACATCCCTTTTTTCTGTAACACACTAGATGTTTTTCTACTACAGTTTCTGTCTGATTGTTCACTGTATACTGTACATACTGTATATAGTTACTACACACAGCAGATGTGCATAGAAAGTACTGTAGCTTCAGCTCAACAAAGGATTGTGTCTTACCTAGTTAACAAATAAAACTGAAATTTAATCCACAGCATACCATGTGAAAATGGAATTTAGCCAAAAGCTTAAAATTAGAAGTATATTTCTGGCTAAGTCAAATCAGGTAATGTCAACAATTCTAATCATGGAATTGTGGATGAAGTAAGACGTAGACCAAAAATATCTACATACAGTATAAGGGTTGTTAACCTGTGGTGGATGACGGGAAAAAAGGGATGAAGAAAGACAAGGACCTGGAGACAATGAATGAGTAATATGTCTTGTGGAGTTGAGTAATTTTGTCAACCCTGTTACCACACAGGAAAATAGACTCGAAAACACAAAGCTTAGTTTTGGTGTGTCTGTATGAATACTCACTATAAGTATAAAGCCACTTTGTGTCATTAACATAAAGTCATTCAGTTACACCTGAAAAGCATGCCTCCCAGGTACTTCCAATCAGCCATGAGTCATACATGAGACTGCAAGACTGGCCACAACACATCATTCAAGTTCTTACTGTAAATTTTCCAAAAGACTTACCGTAATTGAACTATTTTAGGCTAATCACTTGAGTATGAACTTATTAAACCTGGGATAAGGACTACTGTATATCCTTATAGATTTTGCTAGCATGCTTCATTTTGATTTGTCTGGTTTGTCAGCTTTGTTTGATTTGTTTTCTTTTGCCAAAGGTGCTCAATTCCAGTAAGAAGTAGCAAGAAACACTTAATCAATCTTGAAAAAAAAAACCCAACTCAGACACAACCAGGATCATCCTTGGTGTTATGATGCTTTTATGAACGTGCTCTAATCAATATCTTTGAAGCCTATGTGTTTTCAGTGATTATTTACTTGATAAATGCTTGCAAGATTAGTTACAAAGGTGAAAATACAATGTACATTACTTGTGTTTCATATCTTTTCTCTTTCCAACCTGTCCACTTAGAATTTTCATTTTTAAAAAAGGGTGACATTTAAATCTCTGAAACCAGAATGGTATAGTTCATTCTTGTAAGACATTTCAATAAAGTTTAAGAAAGAAAACAAGAAAAATTTGTCATTCTAACATTTTGCTGTACAGATAAGAAATACTTTAATATTATAAGGATGGTTTGTTTTTAATACACGTCAGCTACATTATTATGAATATAATAGTATGAGCATATGCAATTTGATTACATAATACACAGTAAATTATAAAAGAATAACAGATATATTGACAAATATATTTAATACATGAAAGTCAAATTTTTGATTTAGAACAACAACACCAAATTGAGCCTATATCAGAGATCCCACAGTCCAAAGACATGCTGGTAGGTTTACTGGCTTCTGTAAAACTGGCCCTGGTGTGAGTGTGTGCATGTTTATTTCCATGTGTACCCTGTGATGGATTGGCAATTCAGGCCACTGTGATCCGGAATTGGATAAGCAGTTATTGAACGTGATTTGATGATGTAATGTAATATTGGTGAAGTACAGTATTGGAAGGAAACAGGCCTGTGTATTAGTGTAATGCTAGGTAAAAATAACATAGGTAAGAAACCCGGACTTTGGCTAGACTCTGTAAAGATAGAAATTTTGATCACTTTGTGGATGCATA
The DNA here is from genome assembly GCF_055471065.1 of Atractosteus spatula. Taxonomy (NCBI): domain Eukaryota; kingdom Metazoa; phylum Chordata; class Actinopteri; order Semionotiformes; family Lepisosteidae; genus Atractosteus; species Atractosteus spatula. Next base: position 42,449,791 of record NC_142707.1, on the reverse strand, counting down.
CTTATGATTGGGATAAAACTCAGAAGTATCCGTAATCCCTGTATCAAGACAGGGAAGGGTTGAAAATTTGCCTCTGGAACATCAGGATAATTATGTGGGGAACAGGCTTGGGAAGTTTTTTTATTATCACAACTCAAACTAACAGTCAGGATTAAAAAAGCACACCTATATTATAGTGTTCAGTATTACAGATTATAATCAGATGTGTTTTTAATCTCAGATGGTTAAAATTGAAAATGACAGAGTTATTAAGGGATTGATTTATTTCTGAAACATTATAAAGTATGAGTGTTATATTGAATTCAGTGCCCCCTTGGAAATCGGCCAGTCTTTCCTACTTCTACTCACGAGGACTCACCTAACACTCATAAAAGCATCATCTAGATTTACCTAAACAAATTGTAATTGGAGAAATCATTATACTCTGCAGATCTACTCACATCTTATACAGAAAATGCTGGATTATGTGAACTGAAATGTTTCACATATTTCAGTTTAGAGATGGAACCTAAGTAAATGAAAATTAAATCAAGAAAGACATGCTTGTTCTTTCAGGCTTGGCTTCAGTATTGTCTTACATCAATTCATTTCATTCACAGCTTCTTATTAGCCACCACAGAGATCTACAATACAAAAGTCCTGAGACCGTGTATAATATGCAATATTATAAATTTTAAAAACACACCTTCTCATGAATTAAAAAAAATCTGCTTTGGTGGTCTATCTATTGTACTGTAGAAATGATCAAATAAAAACTTCAGTGCCATTCATTCAAATGCAAAAACAGCGTCTCAGAACAGTGTTAGGTGTTGTATCTTCGCATGAAGCAAGGAATGACATGGAGGCGGGTGTGGAAAAATGAACTATGTTTTTTTTTTTATTAGTTTGTACAGCACATTACACTACTGGTCTGACATGTTTCTCTCACGCTAGCTTTCTCCAACTGTCTCCCCGTTCTTTCCGGTTTTCTCTCTATCTTGCTGGCGCCAACACTATAACATCCGGGTGACTCTCAACCTAAGACATTGGGTAGAGAGACCTGATGGACTATTACATGTAATTACAACATTTATACATTCCTATATCACTTTACTACACTAGGTACAATTACAACAACCAGACCAACCTCTCTCCTAGGCTCACAATATTTCTCTGAACAAAAGTTGTGTGGTGAAGGAATCTTATTTAACAAAATGCTGTCAACAAAATGAGGTCGCCAGGTTTCATTTTAATATAAAAGTCTAATCCCATTCAGTAATCAATACATTCAATATTTAGGCCTTGCTGGTTAAGGAACATATACTGTTCCAATATAACTGCACAAACTGCTTAAATCGATGGCAGGGTGTCTATGTGAATGAAATATCGAATTGTCCAAAAGGAGGTGAGGTTATTGATTAACTCTTTGGTGCAAATACAATTGTGGGCACAGCCCTCGTACAAATATTTTAGCCTGCACAATATACTTAACTAACTACCATCTGTATTTGGCAATACCATATGATTTACTTGTTTTGTGATTTTTTTTTTCGTTCATGATGCTTTTTTCCGTCAGAACTGATGCAAATATTTTAACAAATCAATGACTGATTTTATATCAGCTGTTAAGAAATCCAAGGCCACACACTAATGAGGACAAACATATACAAGATGCGAGAATATTTAATTTAAGTAGCTATTTATAAACTAAAGTACAGAATGTACAAACACAAACTGTTTAGAAAAAGTGAATCAGTGTCTGGTAATCAGCTACAATCTGTGCACAATCAGTGCTGACACATGCAATAGTTCCTGTAAATCAAGGCATCCCTCGGGAATCTTATTGGTTATTGTGAATAACTTGATTTAAATCTTTATTTGAAGGAAAATAGAATGATTATTGGATTGGAAAATTATGCATACATAAAAATACACTACCTTTAACAATATTTCATCTGAATATATAAAAACGTTGCTTTATGAAAGAAAAGGTTTATTCTGAAATAAAAACAAGGTGTATCTACACAATCCATTAGAAGGAAAACCATCATTTATTTGTGCTGGACAGACACAAATATTTCAATTATGACAAGTATTTTACACATATCTTTTCTGCATCCATTAAAATGTTTGAGCTGAAATTTCATATACAAACCCCTTAATAAATGAAGAGAATTCATACAGTGTCACTAACCTTATAATAAATGGCCCTTATAAAGGATTGGTCATTAACTGGCATGGTTATTCAAATAAATCAGATGTTTGCCATTTCATTAAAACACTAAAATTTATTAATGAATTTTTCAGTAGCCATTAATAACTGTTATAGTAGATAGCTGCATCAGCATGCGTATGCTGCAATGGAAAAGGTAAAGGTTGCAATCCAAAGAAGGCTCAACAGCTGAAATGTTGAGTTTCTTTTATCTTATTTTCAGCATGGAATAAACCTTTAGCTGTTCATTAATAACTGTGTTTGTTATGCACTTATAATGTGTATACTCTTTCACCTAGTGTAAGGTTCATTGTCCTTGTGAGCTGACTGTCAGTCAACTATTGTAAGTGGCTTAATATTAAAAAAATACAGACCCAAAGCAGGGATTAGAATCACAATCTATTTAAAATTATGAGAACATAGCACTAATATTGCATTTAAATTAATTTTTACTAAGGTCTCAATGAGCGGGAGTAAAATGGAAGGCTATTAAAAAAGACATGAAATGACTTTGACATATTTACCTCCCTTAATTGTTTGAATACATGACTAAGTACCGTGGTGTTAACCCAGACACACGGCCAAGAATTTGGCGCCTTATTTTTAACAGGATAATATTTGCAGAGGAATTTCCTAGTATTCCAAAATAGAGTTAAAAGACCAGTATTAACATTATGGATATTCAGCATGTTTTTGTATGTGTTATTTATTAGTTAAAGAAAGCATTCGCAGAAATGTGTATCCTTGCCAGGGTTCTATGAAAAGTATTCAATAAATATCCTTGGCAATGTTTATACCATAGAAATGAGAGTTGACCTTTACATGGTGATTTTCCAAGGGGACACAAGATCTGATCCAGAGAAAAATGCTGTAAGCCCATCTTGCTGAAGGTAAGCCAAACTACTGTTTATGTGACTGAAGTATTTGATAGGAAATAACCTTGGTTAAACAATTCTAGTGAACCCATTCACCATCTGTTTCACTAAGTTCCATTGTGAAGTCCAAAACAGCTTTCTTTTTCATCAGGACTCACAACACTGCCTTACATCTGCAGTTCTAATAAGAGTGAGGTTTCCTGTATATTTTGTTTTATTATATTAGGTCTTCCTTCCTTAGGATGCAATGGAAAATATTTATATAGATTCAATAGATAAAGGTAGTTTAAAATATTAACAAGATCCCCACTCAAACTAGGTAGTCCAAAATATGGTGTGCTATGTACTGAGTGATAAACAGTTTTCTAAAATTAAAATTGACTGAATCGCCATTACTATCACAAACAAAAATCACAGTTACTACACTGTAATTATTTCAGAACATCAATGTTGTCCTTCTACTACATTTTCAGAAGAGAAATGATGGAGCCTTCATATAAAAACCACAATGTCATTTCATTTCATATTATACATATTTCTGTTCAGAACTCCCAAAGATCTTCAGGTCTTATTTTAATTTTAATATCTGAAATGTTTATTTGCTCTAGGTTTATTTGTTCTGCGTTCCAAGCAAGCATCTTTTCTGGCTAAGCCACTAAGGATTCTCGAATGTGTTATTTTTGATACTCATTATCCTTTTCACATTTTTTATAAGCCCTTGTCATAATCCTACTGTGAAACTAAAGCAAGAAACAGCATTCATAACAAAAAGATGTATCCTACAAAAGGAACATATAAAGCCTCTAAGTAATTTGATTATGGTATTTTTTTACTGCAAACATATATTCCATTCAGTTCCCTTTAATAATAATAATTATTATAATAATTGCTTACACTTATATAGCTCTTTTCTGGACACTCCACTCAAAGCGCTTTACAGGTAATGGTGACTCCCCTCCACCACCAATGTGCAGCATCTACCTTTACTGCATTTTCAACATAGGAATGTCATCATCTTAGAAAGGGGAGGGGGACATTCAACAATTTATAGCCATAAGCTAGTATATTCATCAATTCATAGCCATAAGCTTGTAATATATAGATCTGAACAGCTCATCCAGTTGTTTATGGAAGAAAATCAGCTTCAATAGCACTTCATGGTAAATTGTTCCAAACACCCACCACCCTGAAAAGTGCCGAAAAGTGTTTCCTGTTCAGTTCCACATTCAGTTCAAAGCCATTTAGCTCCTACAATTAAAACCAACTCTTCTGCATGGAACTGTGGACCCTGCTCACACCTGAAGAAGGCTCCACGTCCGAAACGTTGTGTTTTCTTTCTTCTCTTTTCAGCATGGAATAAACCTATTACTTGTTCCTAAGTATAATAAGTTTTGGCTTAATCCGCTTAATTAAGAGGTAGCCTCCTGGCCATTGGATAGGGAGGCTCGACTCCCCTTTAGTGAGAGGTGTTGACCAAGGGGTAGCTGCAAAGTTGGAGATACAGTGGGGGTGGGCTGAATGTGAAAAAAAGTCAGTAAAGATTGTGAGTTAAAACAGCTGCTTGAGATTGGCTCGTTATCCCTCCCAAACCTCACTTAAGAACTTCTATTTATTGACTCAAATCTCTAGGTTTCTTAGAAAAAATCTGATCTTAATCTGGCCATTTTATACTTTTGGGTCTGAATGAATTTTTCCAGTATTGGTTGCATGACTTAAATAGAGCCAAATGAGCATAATGGGTTGAGTGGCCTCCTGTCATTTGTAGCTGTTCTGCTGCTCTGATTAATAGTAACAAATATGGCAGAAAACAAAATTCCATCTAGTAAGTGAAGGAAACACCTGATTTGTGTTTAAAAACCTTAACATTTTTGTGAAAAGCAAATAATAAATTAGCTGATTTCCCCAGACAAATGCATAACTAGATCTCCAACATTTTGCTTCCAAGATCTTCATACAAATGCAGTTAGATAAAAATAATTTTAGGTTTTCATCGCTGTTATATAGAGAAACAAGACAAGAACATTAAGAGAAAACAGTGAAAGTAGTTGGGAAAATATCTATTTTATTTTGTATGTATAATTTTTAAGAAGTTTAATGCTCCTGAAAATGCAAGGTAAAGGTAAAGAGGAAACAATGGAAAAGAAGAAAAGTGAAAGTGAATGCTAGTGCAAACCTTAACCTATTAGTTCACAGCTGACTAACAGACAGAGAAAGTAATGTATGCTGACTAAAAGAATGGTCATGCTTAGTGCCCTCAAGATAAAAATGTCAGGATTCATAAAATATACCTGTCTATATGAGGTACTTTCACCTGCTTATTCTGAAAACTGCTGGAATCATACCGTGAGAAATGTATCCTGTGAAACTCAAGGATGTGCAGATGTACAGTATAAATGGCTAGGTCTGTCACAATAAATTACAGGTTTCCTTTCCAAAACTGCAGCTTGCCGTGGTAGAGTACAGCTGTAGAATAGAAAAGAAGCATGCACACGGGGCAAAACCTGAGTATCCTGATATGTCTTTGGGTAAATGGGAATACAAAAAACATTTCCTTTTTTTCCTTTGTTTTTCAGCAAATGTTCCAAAGCAAATACTTCCACATGATGTCTTGGCCAGTTTAGTTCTTCACAGTGTTACACAGTAAATAGTTCTGAAAAACCGTTTGCTCTGAAATATATATCACATGTTTACTTTAAAAATTACCACCATGACATATTTTGAAAAAATAATTTGAATATATTTAATCCTTATTTCTTTTCTCCTACCTCACAAAAAAACTTGGTCATTTAAGTCAATGCTACAATACATTTGTACATGTATTTTATAAAATACAAATTTCTCAAATGATAACTATTAAGTGTTGTGAGCATTTTTTACTGATCTCTCAGAACTTTTCAACTTTATTCTTTAAAAATTGAAAACTAGATTTTATTATTTACATATAGTCTCATATATACCCAGGTACAAACAAGTATTAATTGTATTTTTCTATTCAACCAAAGGGTTTTTGCAATTTCATGCCAATAAATAATTCTTAAGATCTTAATTCTTAAGATTCTTACATTTTGCTATTTGTATGCTGTAGAATTAACGTAGCTCCTCTCCAAAACCTAACTAATCTAACTAGTTCAGCTATGTTACAAAAGCAGGAAGAATGAATTTAAACATTTTTGACAACACAGCAGAAAAATGCTTAGCCAGTTGTTTTAAAATGTTGAAAGAATTTCCATCTTCTTTTACTTACTTAATTGAATGAAATTTAAATATTTAAAAGGAAAACACTGAGGTTTGAATGCAAAAAGTGCTACCAAATATATCATATCTGAGGGCAATTAATTATTACATTTGCAAGGGTTTATTTAAGCAGATATTTTGATATGTTCCCCGACAGTGGCATTGATAATATTATGTAATAATATTCTTGCTGCTTGCTTTGAATGACTGCAGCTCCATGATGTGGTGGTGGGCACTGCTGGCTCAATGCTCCACATTCTTGGGTTGGGGACTACATTTTCCTCTTGTGTTTGTATTGGTTTCTGCCAGGTGCTCCAGGTTTTTCCTACCATCTAAAGACATTCCAGCTTGGTCTGATGGGCTATTATAAATTGTCCCATTCAGTGGGGAAGGATTTTTGTTCTTTCAGTCCTACTTTGCACTCTGTGTTTCCAGGTAAGGCTCTGGCTTGCCACAACACTCAACAGTAGAAGGAGTATATAATGGATGGCTGAAATGAACTCAAAGACATATCACAGCTTCGATACAACTCATATCTCACATTTCACAATTATCATTTGTGTAAGTGAAACTGAAACTGTTGCACTTGACACAGACACCGTTTTGTGACAGGATGTGAGTCACTTTACAGTCTCCAGGAAGGGCACAAAAGACATAGAGAAGTGCATTTCATTAACTGAGTGAAAATTATGTTTAATGACTATCTGTGATGTGTCCAATGAACAGAATAGTTTAGGTGTCTCAGGATCAAATATTATTACAGGCAGTGATGCATTATTAGGCCAATATTACAGAAAATGAAAATGAAAAAAACTACTTGGAAAAAGAAAAAATAATACTTGTATTATATATAATAGTATTGTTTAAAAATGCCACTATAAGGATCCAAACACTCCAAAGGTCAATGATTTATTTAAAGTTATCCATTTGGTCACCAAGTCATAGGCAGTAAAAATAACTAGGTTAAAACATGCTACCATCTTTAATAATACAGGTATTTTTTACATGTGCCTGTTATACATAACAATCACCACTGATTATTTTATAACCCACATTATTCTCAAAGAAAATAAAATAACTTTATATTGTTTTTCATTTATAAAATATGTGAATACATGTTCTCTTTCAATGCTAGAGTTTTAGACTAATCAGTGAATTGTAGACTACAAGAGATTAAACGGAAAATGATTTTTTGTCTTGCCCAATCATTTAGAGATCATATGACATAATTTTCAACTGTCTCATTGATAAAACCTCTCATCTTAACATATACTGTACTTTCATGTTGTATTTTACTGAGTTTAGATATTTCTGTATTTCCTCCTTTGTTTTACTCTCTTTTGCTGTTTCTGATTAGGCTGTTATTCATCCTGTTGACTTACTCAAAAAATAGCTTCTGAAGAAACTTCTCACAGCTGAAGAAAGGGAAGTGTATCAGTGTGGCAAATTCAAAACACTTTACTTGTAGGTTTATACAATGTTAATTTGCTTCACTTCCTGGCAATTAATTCAACAGAATGTCTTTTTAGAATCTATTTTTACTCAGAAAACACACAAAAAAGATTTATGTAAAAAGAAAAACAAAGATTCAATCAGAACTAATAGTAATAATAGCACAGGCAACTGACTCCTTCGAAATCATTCATCTAGTTAAGTTGAGCGTATATTCACATCTAGAGTCAATGACCAGCTAGCTATCAACCAATTCCATATATAATGTCTATTTGTTGCATCCAACAAATGGGTTGAGTAAGTGCTGAAGGCATTTCGGTAAGAATAACTCGAGAAATTATTTGTGTTTGAGAAGTACACACAAAGTTCATACAACTACAGAAATATTTACACAAATACAGCCTTTCCTTAGTTTTAAACAGTTTTAATCCTTTAAAATCTAATTTAAAAGTTTTGAGAAATTAAATTTTAATGACTACTCAAAAATGTAACCATTTAATGGGAATCCAAAGTCACACAAGGTCATTGGTGCATTGCAAATTAAAAACAAGAACTGAAGATGTCTGAAACAAAGTAATTGATAAAAAACCTTTAATGTTTTTTCCTTAATACATGCTCCAAATGTTTTAATGTATTAGTAATATTTCATACATACTGTAATTTTAAATGGCCCGAGGGAGGTTTCAAATTAAAGTTAATTAAAAATTAACTACAGGAATAAATAATGCATGATAATCTATTCAAGGTTGGTTCTTGTAAATCATTATATACAAACATCTAAAACTTTTTTTTTCAACAAAACAGATCCACTCTTAAAAGTAAAAAAAAATCTTTTCTTCATCTTTGTCTTTGAACAGACTCACTTTGTGTTTTGTCAAAACAAAGAAAATGACTATCCCCACATGAGGCGGATATTACCTTTTGAAAGAAAAACAAATATATGTTATACATTTCAGTGAAGAAAGGAGCCGGGGTGTGTACCCAGACAACAAATTTCTATAATCAAGAGGCCTGTAATTTGCTTCTGAAATATGTACTTACAGTTTGAAGAAGGGGCAGTCTAATAACTGGCTCGGGTGCTAATAGAGACAGGTAAAAGGAACAGAGCAGATCTTCAGCTGTAAAAGGGTTGCAAAACACAATTCCTAACTTCCCTGTGGCTTTTCTGTGACTAATCAAGAGGTGACAAAAAGAGTGTCAATTCTTTGAGACAGACAGGTTGGCACCTAAGATGTCAAATCAGGCTGCTTAGTCATTTCAGGAAATGTATTGTTCCAAACATGTAATTAACAAAGCTAGCATTCTGAACAAAACTGATAAAAAAAACATTATGTGTTTACAAACAGTTTTTTACATCAAATTGATATTTAGGATTGACTGAACATGACAGTGGTATGTCAGTAGTAAGGACGTCATGTTTATGTGTAGCCTGAACTGTGAAAGCCTACTTTTTATACATGGTATCTTTCATTTATTAAAGACCTATACATTAAAAGTAGTCCTAATTAGGACAAAAAAAGAAATATTGCTTGTCTGATTTTTTGTGAAGTGTAAGGAATAGGCTTGCAGTAATTTTGTACATTTTGTTAGTTGTAAGATAATATAATAATATTTTCATACTATGCAATAATTAATTCAGAGAAAGAAGGAAGCACGTAGATAATGAAAATGACCTTTACCTGTCAAGGGCTCAAAATAAATCTAGTTAGCTATGCATACTTTTCACAAAACAACTGTATTGTGAACAGTATGCATCATCATGCATTGAAATTTGATATACACAGAAAAAGGAAAAGAGTGCATTCCCAGGGTATAAATTTCTAGAGACCTGAAAGTCAGAAGCGATTCTCCCTGATTAAAATACAAGTTCATATGCACCTGCCAAACTACAGTGGCTGTGGCAAGATAAGGAGAACTTGGCTGACTCAAGAGCACCACACCCCAAGTGAAAGCTGCTACAGGGGTGAAGTCGGATCTAATTTAGTTTGTGCAGAAAATGTAAGTATTCAAAATGAAACAAAGAACATCCTTCGAAATCAGATTTCATCACTTTTTGTCACAAAAAATCTTCCTAAGCCATCCAAGACAGGCATTTTAATAGTGACCACCACCTGAAATATCTTGTTTTTCAGATTTAACATTAAAAAGTGTTGTCCATCACAAACGCAGTTTTTGTTTTGCAACAAAAGCCGTGGATTTACATTCGAGTGCATATTATACCCTTCGAACCATTAAAAAAAACATTGCTCACATTCTTTCTAGTGTTATTTGAAAAGAGTTATTATAAGATCTTGATACCTTAAATGTGGAAATCACATTTAAACTAAGTGGATTATAAAGTCAGTGGTAGTCCTGTTGTTATTATGTGTGCTGAACATTGATAAGGTTGTTTGAGTTGGGGAAGGTTCAGTTATGGTTATGATTATTACCTACATTTTAGAAGATGTATATTTTGTGTCTTTTGGCTGTCTTATAATTAATAGTAAGAAATGGCTTTACATTTAGAACATAAATTAGTAAATGAATGTAAATGATTTAAACTATAAAAATATCTCTAAAACATAGCAGAATTGAACATGAATGCACAAAATGTGGAGGCATTTAGAAAGTTATATGATAAATATAAAATAAGAAATAATAATAATAATAATAATAATAATAATAATAATAATAATTGCTTACACTTACATAGCGCTTTTCTGGATACTCCACTCAAAGCATTTTACAGGTAATGGGGACTCCCCTCCACCACCACCAATGTGCAGCCCCACCTGCATAACAATAAATATGTTATTGTTTCTGCGATGGACTTGTGCCACACCCAGGGTGTATACTGCCTTACACCCATTGCTTGCAGGGACAGGCTCTGACTCCCCTGTGACCCTGTATTGAATAAAGTACTTAGAAGATGGGTGAATTTTACAATCTTGATTTTTCAAGACAATAAAAATGAGCCCATATTATCAAGAATGAACCCCAATTAACTGAAAAAAAAAATCTTGTTTTCATGGGAATCCAGAGATTAAAATTGTAGTTACATCTTCCCAAAATATTTTCATAGTTAAAGTATCAAAACAAATTGCAACTATGATTAAGGGAACAAATATTAGATTAAAAATCATAAATAAATCTTATACTAATAAAATAATAAATAATACTAATAATCCTGTATTTAATCAAGTGAGGTAGTTGGGAAACATGTTTTCATTTACAATGATGACCAAGCAGTTTGTGCCATCGTTGTACAGAAGACAAAGCAGTGAGAGAAACGAACAATCAGTAAATTGTAAATAACATAAAGTGCCAAAGTGTCAGGCAGAAATAATTTATCCAAATGACTGAACCACCCTCATACATACAGTAATGCTGGATAATTTTAGCTTACTCTGAAAAATGTTTGAGTAATTAGAAGCTGTCCAGCCAATTTTTGCTAACACTGGATTTCCTACAAATTGCATAGTTTGCTTCCTTAATTTTCTAAAATTTAAATTACAAGTGCAAAAATCACACTATCACAGTTGTGAACACCTGTGCAGTAATACGTACAGCTTGAAGTGGACAACTCGTTTTAAAATTATACTGTATGTATTCCAAAAAGGTAGTCCAAGTGTCCTTCACTTAAAAAGTGTTTCAAAAACAAACAGAAGTTTGTATCATGTCTTCAGTCTTTTTCATTTTGAAAGTTACTGACATGTCAACATGCTGATATTTATTGAATGCATATTTTTTAATTATAGTGTTGAATTTTTTAATTTGAATAAGATTAGGGCAATTATGCTGCAAATAACATGACTGCATATTTCCCTTTCTTAAATTGCTACCTCCCTTATTGCACCAGTATACTTAATTAGTATTTTCCCTTTCAATTTCTACAGAAGTGCTGCCAGCATAATGGTGTCTCCAAGACCTCTCACAGTGCAAGGAAAGTTAACTATAATTTATTTGTAACTTTGATGGTGCACACTTACATTTTTCAATCATGTATATGCTGAAAGGAAAATGAATGAGACATTACCATGACACAAAGCTTGCTGTTCAAATTTATATTATCATTTCTTCTTTGTGTATGATTTTTTCTTTGAATTCAATAACAACTAAACCACAGAAGTGTTTATGTTACTATATTATTTAATGTCTTATGTGGGTGGCCATATTAAATTTACAAAAGTAATAAATAATATGTGGAAGCCCTTCTGGATATTTTTGACAATGTTGACATAGCAGGAACATCTACTTGTATACATAAACAATTAATGTGGAAAATAGAATAATAAGGATAATCATTTAACTACTGTCTGTGTAAGCATCAGCTGTTGACTGCTCTAAGAAAACAAACTGGGGTGGGTTTCCCGAAAACAATTAATCTTAGTGAATAACGAACAAACTAACGAAGGACGTGAGAAAATAACTTGTCAATTCTGCAATTTGTTGTGTGCACTGAAAAATTGGGATGGGTTTTTTCCTGTGAGAGCAGGAAAGTATGATAGATAACAGAAACATATTTAGGGACTGTTCTAGGTTAATTTGAAAAAAATACACCTAGCGTCTCTGTGTTTCGCCCACATGCATATGAAATAAAAACTTTTTTTTAACTTCTGAGACAGACTCCTGAAACGGAAATGGGGGAAAATGCAAGCTTGTGGATTGCTAAAGCAGGTAAGCCCCACACTACTTCTGAAGAACATTGTTTACTGTTGTTCAAAGTGCTACCTTCATTACAGACTTCTTTTTGTCTTTAGAGAAATATGGTAACAAACAGGTATACATTAATTATAACTAGTTTTTCATTTGCCATCATAAAACTGTACATTGGTCACTTCGACATCCTTTTTCTATAAATGCCTTTACAGCAGCTGCAGTGTGACTTCTTACCTGAACCATTTTGTCACAGGGCATTGCACTTATGCATATTTCTGGAATAAACTTGGTGCAATATCATTAACAGAACCTTTCTCAACACGTCATCCCCAGGAGGGGAAAACCATACCACAGGATTTCATTGACATGTTTAATTGAATACAGTGGCAGCTATGTATGGTTGATAATGTCGTCTGTGTTCATAAAAACATGGTGTAACATCGGTTTATGTAACACAGATGATTCATGGAAAAGACAATTTGGTGGATTTTTGTTATCGTCAATGTTCTGTTCAAAATTAAGTAAGTATTAGACATCTTAAAAACCTTCATAAACATGTGGAGGGTAACGAAAGTAGAAAGTACAGTATGTATTACACATACAGTATACAACATTTACTTATATGTATGTCAAGTAGTTATAGCCACATTGGTATAAAGAACAGAAGAAAGATTGCAAACGAAGGAAGAATATTCAATCTATCTTGCTTATTTAGCTGCTCGTCGATTATGACCCGAGGATCTTATCCAGGCATTTCTTGAAATACTGCAGGGAATCTGCTTCAACAACAGGATTGGCCAGATCTTAAAACCAACCACCCAGGATTGTCAGTCCTTAAAGCAGTCCATCTTCATTTTAGTTTTTTCCCCAGGTCCTGGTTTCAGTGCAGTCCCTGAAGAAATTCACTGGGTTAAAGCAGTGGCATTTAGGATTCTACATGCTTTTATCAAGTCACCTCGTCTACTTTGTTTAAAATTGAAGAAATTAAGTTCAAACATCAATTTCTTCTTTGAACTCTTTCAAAGACAGAAATATCTTTGTAAATGATGACAAAGATTGCCCTTAAATGTTGCTTAAATAGTGCATTCAGTAAATTTTATATTGAAACTTAAATATAGTTGTCTCTATGCTTTAAATGACAGAAAAATTACATGCAAATATTTTTGTTATAAGAATATTGAAGAGGTGTTAGTGGGGACAGCAGGGGATGCTCACCCTGCGGACCATGTGGGTCCTAATGCCCCAGTATAGTGACGGGGACACTATACTGTAAAAAGGAGCCGTCTTTCGGATGAGACGTAAAACCGAGGTCCTGACTCTCTGTGGTCATTAAAAATCCCAGGGCGTTTCTTGAAAAGAGTAGGGGTGTAACCCCGGTGTCCTGGCCACATTTCCCATTGGCCCTTACCAATCATGGCCTCCTAATAATCCCATTCTATGAATTGGCTTCATTACTCCACTCTCCTCCCCACTGAGAGCTGGTGTGTGGTGAGCGTTCTGGCACTATCCAGAAAAGCGCTATATAAGTGTAAGCAATTATTATTATAATTATAATTATTATTATAATATTATGTTGTTATGCTGTCCTTTGTTTTTGTTAATATTTAAAAAACACCAGTACAAAATCAGCTACATACTGTACAATCCTTCCTACAGCATACTTACAATGCAATTCATTGGAGACTGATCATATCGGCATTTTCAGATGCACTCTTTTTAATTGTATTTTTTGTATGTTTAATTTATCTGTTAATTTACATAGTTTTTCTTGGTAACTGTTGTAGCTCATTGTAAACGATTATTACAATTCAAACTATGGACTATAAAAATATAAAAAAACTGAGTATAACTATAATCTGTTGAATGGCCGTGTTAATGTACAGTAAATTCAATCACCATGAATTAACACACTGAAGTCAAAATGATCTGTTTTAGTGAAATTCTGCTCAGAACAGGCATCCTGATGTTTCTGACATAATTACATGAAAGTTTCCAGATGCACACAGGACCCTGCAGTAGAGACTGTCTATGGCATTGTCACACTGGCTTTAAAATACCTTAAAATAAAACATACAAAGTGACTGATTGCTAAAGGAACAAGTAATAGGTTTATTCCATGCTGAAAAAAAGAAGAAAGACAATACAACGTTTCGGCCGTGGAGCCTTCTTCAGGTGTAAACTATGCTGTCTTCAATTAGCTGTAACTAACGTTAACATATTATAAAATCCACTGCTGTATCAGTGGCATTTGGTTGTCATTCAATGGACGTTAATGGGCTAGGGCAAGGGTTCGTGTTTTCCTAATTAAACCCATGCACGACTTTATACAGTGAGCAGTGGCAGAGGAAAAGCACCATCCTTCGTTATTAGACTTAAATTATGCAAACAGGAAAATGTCTCTATTTTCCATAATGAACTCCAGAACCTTTTAATGTTTCTGCGGTACAGCACTTGTAATTTTAGCAATTCACAGGCTATTTTCATAAAATTTCACAATTTCACAAATGCATATTACAGGAGTTTCACACTTCGGGCTAGACTTAGAGGAAACTGAGACTCTGGGTTAGAGAGACCAGTAAGCCAGTAAGGGTGTGATACATAAAAGATGGTGTGAAGGGTTTTTCAAGGAAATAAAGGCACTATCTCCTGGAGTAGTTCAGGTGGGTAGCTGCGTCAGCATGCGTAGTCTGCAAAGTAACAAGTAATAGGTTTATTCCATGCTGAAAAAAAGAAGAAAGAAAACACAACATTTCGGCCGTGGAGCCTTCTTCAGGTGTGAGGATTGGCCAGATTGAAGAGATGAAGAAGATGAAGATGAAGAGACGAAGAAGGCTCCACGGCCGAAACGTCGTGTTTTCATTCTTCTTTTTTTCAGCGTGGAATAAACCTATTAACTGTCTCCTGGAGTTGCCTTTTGGCATCTGGTTCCCACCAGGAAGCACCCCTCCAGTCATGTTCTCTCTGCCACCTCCAATCCGGTTTATATAAGGGGGAACCCCTACATGGATTGTCTTGTTGAACTCCAGAAATATTAAAATGAACTGTAATCTTGTGTTCAGAGTAGTGTTCATTACTTCTCTTTCTGGAAACTTCATAGCTTGTCGACTCTCTGCCTAAGTTGTAGAAGACACTGAAGAGAGATCTTGCTACAGACTAATATAACATACTCTTGATGTACTTTATCATGTAGTAGTGATAGCGTCTTTGAGAAAAATACAGCATATTAAAGCAGACAGAAGCAGGAGTGAGAGAAAAACAGGTTTAATATTATAATATATGGAAAGCAAGCATCATGTTTTTTACTTATAGAATGTTTTCACAGAAATATTCTATGCATAAGTGAGTAGGGACAAATGTGGTGTTTAGTTCAGTTTCCAAAAAAAAGTTTTTCTTGCCTTGTAATGAAATTGCATCCTATCCAGATTGTTAAACCTCACTGTGACTCCTTAAGGATGAAGTGGTTATTCAAAATGAATGGATGAATGACTCACAAAAAAAAACACAATGCGAACCCAGAACTTAAAAAATACCAAGAATTAGTGCCACAGTCTAGTCATGTGGGATAAAACCAAAACCGTACAATAATGGCACAATAACACATATTCCCTTCACACCGAATTTATAGCTGCACATTACCATTATAAAACATCTCCTGAGGATGTTTCAGATTTTTATCAATTGTACCAAAACAGAGCTGTTACAGGTGAATCACTTAGTTACAAATGGCAAAATTCCATCTTTACTCTCCTGTGTGAATGTCATACTGCTTTCAGTAGAGTTCCAGACAATTTTTGCCTTCTCTAAAAACAACTTCATGTCTTTATATAATTTAATCAACATAATTATTTTCTGTGCATTATCCTTCTCAATAATGATCAAAGTGTTAAAACAAAAATAATGAGAAAGTATACATATTTTAATTATTTACGTAAATTACATAAGTTGAGAGGCACAACTTCAGACATGATGTGCTTCCGGAATATGTTGTCTTTGTTGAAAAACTTTTCATTGATTGTTCTGATAGCTTGCTAGTCAGGTTGGAAGGCGACACTTTCAACTATACTTCTGGGTAGACTGTATTTTGTCTTCCTGCAACAATAGGCTGCATTGTTTGGTGTTTTTAATTTCACACTTTGAAGTGTTAAAGGAAATGTCCTGGACCAAAGAGGGAGCCCACAGCAGTTGTAATTTAAACAGCAGGTGCGCCTGATGGTTTTAGGAAAGACGCCAGCTTCAAAATACCTTTTTAAAGGATGAAAGATGTAGATCTTTAATTGTAAGACAGAGACAAGACACAACAAATAGGGTAGATGGAACTTTCTAGAACTTGAAGTAAATCAGTCTGTAACCACAGCTCTTAACCTGGGATGACATCCATAAAACCTCAACATTTGCAAAATGCTCTTCAGTAATCTTCATCACGTGGGACTAGGTAAGTGTCTGAATATAGGCATATGACAGGGAAGGAGTAGACCGATATATAGCCCACGGAGATAAAAACCCATTGTTTCTTTTTTAAGTTTAATTTAATATAATTTAAATTCATTTAGGAAAAAAGTGGTCTGCTTGTTTTTAAATGAGTGTTTCATGAATTTATTTCAATAAATTAAAATTTAAGATCACTTTATTAGCCATATACAATTTCTTGCATTAGGAATTAATCTTTCACATACCCCAGCTTGCTCTCCATGAGACACAGACACACAGACAGGGAGAGAAGCTTGGGGTCAGAGCACAGGGTCAGCCATTGTACAGTGCCCCTGGAGCAGTTGGGGTTAAGGGCCTTGCTCAGGGGTCCAACGGAGTAGGATTCCTCTGCCAGCCGCAGGATTTGAACCTGCAACCTTCCAGCCACAGGCACAGATCTTTAGCCACAGAGCCAGTAAATGCAGTAAGTTATAGATCAACTTAAATTTATCTTTGAGAAATGTTGCAGTGCTCTCATCTCCCATCACAAACAAATTATAAATTTGTCTCTAATGTCAGTATTTCCTTCTAAAATACAAAACGTTAATTTGGTAGTAATGACAAATGGCTTTTGTACTTCACCTACAGGTATCTGATCAGATTAGGTTATTTGAAGGTTGTTAAACCCCAAACAGAAAACTTTACCAAGGTGACATAATTTTGAAAGAATATGTGAGTAAAAAAAGCTACAAAAAGAATTAATGTGGAA
This sequence comes from Atractosteus spatula, assembly GCF_055471065.1. Lineage (NCBI taxonomy): Eukaryota > Metazoa > Chordata > Actinopteri > Semionotiformes > Lepisosteidae > Atractosteus > Atractosteus spatula. Next base: position 42,432,225 of record NC_142707.1, on the reverse strand, counting down.
TCAATAATATGTAATGATAATAATAAGTTTTATTTTCATTTAGTTTATGGAGCAAGGTAACTAAACATAGCTGAAACAAGATGGGACAAAACCTTAAAATGAGAAGTTAAATCGATTGAGCAGGCTTTTATTCTTCATGCACTTTTTAAACACAATTCTGAATTGTTATCTTTCTTCTAACAGCAAAATGACTCCAGCAAAGCACAGCGAAAGCAGGCGGTAGGAGAATTCAGGCTTGTAGTTGTGCAAGGACAACTGCATCCCGTCCTGAGTAACTCGTGATAGAGATTTCCAAGAAAGATGGATAGACTGCAATAAAAAAATGTGTTCATAATTTATCATGTAAAAACAACATTTATCATGTGAAGACAACACTGTGTGAGAGAAACTAAGATCATTTAGTTCTGGAATTAGATTAGAATTAGATGTAATTGGAAAAATACATAAATTGGCCTTTCTTTTTAAATCAACACATTTGGGATGTTCCCCTGGAGCTGCCCATCTGAGAAAACAAACAAACAGGCAGAACAATAATTTAGGATGTTAACGTAACCTGCTGTTTGCAAAGACAGGTTAATGTATTTGGAAAAGGGTAAGGCAGTTTGAATAAATCCACTTGTACAAAGCACTATTGTTAAACAGACTTCTTAAGAATAACATTTTGAAATATTTGAGAATACCCTGAAGCCAGTTATACCAGGTATGATGAAACCAAAAAAAACATTTCCTGGAAAAAGGATGAAGACCAAGGCTTTCTAGTGAAATAACAGCAACAACTAGGTGGAGATACCAAAAGAAAATAAAGTTTCCTCCCTGGTTTCTCTGAACTCAGAAATGACCACACTAAACATTCCACTGGTGTGCCTACCTAATGTCTGTACATTTAATTCTAAGAATTCTATAACCATCTTGGATTAAACTGTTTTAAAAGCAAGCACACTAAGCCAATGTAAGAATTACCGTTTGGAATGTTTTGTTGATGCATCCCACCCCAGGACTGCTATGTGTATTTTTCCCTGAAGTCTATCTTTATACAATATCATTCATATCTTTCTTTTGACCTAATTCATCCCCATGTGCTTTGGTTCACTGCTGGATTTAATAAATTGTAAAAATGCAAAACAAGGGGAATCCAGTTATTCATTGTGATTTTCTGGCTGATTTACCACCTTATCTTCAAGTAATTGGTGTTGTTAAGCTTCTCCAGGGCATTCTTAACTATCATAAATGAATTTGCACACATGGCAGCTTGTTGAACCAATTATGATTTTCACCTGTGATACCACAGGTAGGCATTTTTGCAAGATTAGTAATCATTGCAGGTGAAACCTACACAGGTATTTCAAAACTCACAAAATGCTTTTCATTTTTAATGACCAGCAGAGGGTTTCTCTCCTGAATTGCTTTCAGGAGCACTTCCTTTCATCTGCAAAGTAACTTCCCTAGACCAAGAATTAAAAGTAGTTCTAAATAAAGGCTTCAAAGTTTAAAGATCATCCTACTGAAATATAGCCCATCACTCTAAATGAATGGATCAATTAAAATCTTCAGGGATAACTTTTTCAGGCACCTTTTTAAAACCATTCAACCATTTCAAAAATAGCATTCAAAATAATATAGGAGCTAAGCATTACCCTCCATATATAGACATAGTCAATCCAAAATAAATGTGACTATCAGGAAACTTTTTGTCAACCAAGTGTGTCTTACTTCCTATTTTTTGCATTATGTATGTAGTATATAGTATGTTAGGATAATCCAAATATGCAGAAGCTATGCTGAATTCATTGCCTTCTGTTACTTTCTCCTGCCAAATCTATCCTTTCATAAGTTACTACCATATCTGTGTTTTCTTTATTTCAGAAATAAAAGCTTCTTATTAACATTTAGAGTTTTGATTTGCATTCATACCACTATTAACTAACAGTGGCATTCTCATTTGCTATTATTTTGATACCTTTCTCATATGTACGAACAACTGCCTGTAGTGAATCTGGTACTCCTAGCGTGGCTGTGATTATGTCCTTACCTTGGAATCCTTACCTTAATGTTCTTTGTTTCTAGAATTAATTGTTGCAATGGACAAGTATTTCTAAGAAATTAAATGATAGACTCCTGTTATTTTCCAAAGCTATGCTGCATTCTAAAAAATGCCAGAACACATGGTCATGTAATCGCTTTTCTGGCTTCATTGCATTGGCTACTTGTAAAATGTGTTATCCTAAACTCCCTTGGTTTGTGGTCTGCTGTCAGTAATGTTGGTCTACTGTGTATTTTAAAGATTAGAAAACTACGAGACCGTTTTTTTAAAAGAAAAAAGAAAAACATACAGTAGATAAAAAAGGGCAGTAAACACAATTAAAACAGAGTTGAATAATGTAACACAAACATAATTTGTTCATTTTCATTAATTTTGTATCTCACAATTGATATTTTCTGTGTCCATTACTGTACAATTAGCTTTTTAAAATGGTTTGCATGTAACGCGCACCTTAGAAGAAAACAATGATTACGGGTATATTTAATTTGAAGACAGGCGGAAAATAGTTCTGTTTCACTGACACATAACACAAAACAGTGTGCAGCTTGCTGGAATCCAAGTGAAACAAAGCTTGCATATCCTGGCAATGTTAGATGAATGAATAAGCATGGTATTCCCCTTTTGCATTTCATATTCCTCATTGACTATGATACAATATATACACTTGCTTTTGATATGCAGAAATATTCTGTGGTTGTCTGTCTAATTTTTCTCTTGTTAAATTTTTTATGACAGTAGCACAAAACCACTGTGGTTTTATAAAAAAAATATTGTTTTGAGACTCACATTAAATATCAAATGCCTAGCCCATATGTTTTTTCAACTTTCAGTAATTTCTAGAAAATAAGTAATGTGAAGTACTTTTGCCATTTTACCATTTTAATTTTTTTTAAATGATCATATACTTCATATGTGTTTGTGTATGTCTTTATCTTTTACTCTTATTCTTAAAATAAGGAAAAATTGTATTCATGTTAAAATATATGTTTTTTGACTTATTACCACTATATGTTAATTACCCATATTGGTAAGACTGGTGTAAGACTGCATACTGGAATTTGCAGGAGGTGTATTTTTATAACAACAGGTATTTTTACAAGGATTTATTGCAGTGTCCATGTACACCAACAGTGTTGGGGGTACTTTACAGGGTAAAACAAAAAAACAGAACATTGAACAGAACATTAAAGTGAAATAAAGAAAAAAACAATAAAAATAAAAAATGTGGAAAAAAGCAAACACTTATTAAAATCCTGACTAAACATATAAACAGGATTGTAGTCTTTATTTACAGCTTTAGTCTAGATTTAAAAACTGTAAAAATAGTTTACATTTCTCAGATTGGCAGGGAGTGAGTTCCAGAGTTGTGGAGCAAGGCGGCTGAAAACGAGCCTTTCAACTGAAGACGAGAACATATTTATTTATTCACTAACAATACTCATTGTGTTTTTAGCAATTTTATTTATATCCTGCATATCTTATAAACATATTATATGCTTACAAAGGTTAAATAGTACCATTCAGAGTCTGGCAGCTTTCCTTTGATGTAATTCTGGCACAAAACTTTACAAATATGAAGCAATCATACTACAAATATGCATTTATGCAACATAAAGGATTTGAAAACAAAATCCATATTGGAATACACAGAAAAACATAATTTTAAGGGTATTCGGAGGAGCTTCACATAAAAGGTCAACCTCCTAAGTAGAATAATTCCTTCAGACCAAAAGACATACAGCAAATTGTAAGAGACACAGAAAATTCTAAAAGAGCGATCAGTAAAACAGACACAGCTGTTCATCTAATACAGTTGTGAGCCCAAAGTAGCTAGAAGAGAAAAACAACAAATACAGGTTATGGGAGCCAAATAACAACTCTACATATTGAGCTGTAGAGCAGATGTTCATTTTCAGATGAGACTAACTTAAAAATTACATTTTTGAAATTACATTAATATTAAATTAACCTGCAACATGCCTGTGTTTTCTGGTTCTTAGTCCAGGCAAGTACTTGATCGCAGGCTAATTGATTTCAGTTTCTTATTTGGGACATATTTATAAATTAGCTTTCAGGTCTTAAAAATTCAGATGGTATTTGTGATTAACCCTGTAATAATTTCAGAATTTCAGAACTGCCATCATTTAAATATGTTGCCTGAATTGTAACGAATTAGACCTTTGCAAAAGGAAAAAAAATGCTCGTTGTAGGAGTGTCTGATACAGTGTCTTTCCATCTGTGTCTGTTAATCATAAATGTATCAACTAGTAAGAGCTATTCAGTCAGAAATAACGGTGTTTTTTTTTCTGAAGAAAGGCTGAGTAAAGTTCCGTTTTGGAAACATTACCCTTAAACTAGGGTATTTTTGACATTCGGGACTGTCAGAAAAAAAACAAGTTTAATACGTCCAGCAAGTCTAACAAGATAGCATATAAATGATTAATTAATGCTGGAAATGTGGAGGTTAAATGGAATGAAAACCAGCATACATAGTGTTCCTCCAAGACCAGGCTTGGAAACCACTCCCTTTAGAATATAAAGAACATCAACCATACTGTACATTTCTTCTCTAATTTGCATCATTGAGCACCCAGACAATTTTTCAATCACTTCATAGTGGAGGAGTCAATGAAGGAAATATTCAATTGATATTTTCTTTCTTAAAATTTAAAAGGAGTTAGGGCTTTATAATAGATTTAGTATTTTATGTTGGATTGAATAACTGATCTGAAGCAAAATAATACATCCAGTATAACTACAAAGGTCTTAAATGTGTGCAAGTTAAATAAATAAGTTATAATAAATAATCAAATTTATATTACATAGTAATATATCCAGATGTTGCTTATGCAATGCATTGATAAAGCCATATTAGCAAGAGCAGTATTCATAAGCCTATGTTTTAGTTTTCATCAATTTTAAATATACCTCTTAGCAGTGCCTTGCTTAGGAAACACAATGTGATGTCTTCTTCTTTTCTTTTGCAACAAATCACCCAGTATAACCACACTCAAGGCTTACACATGGGAAATTGGTAGCAACATTTCAGTGCATGCAATACATCTTGCAATGTCAGTCCTTCACTTTTCTTAGTGGTTGAAGAAAAGGAAAGCTAGAGCAAAATGCCCTGATGGTTAAGTTAAAGGACACATTTTAAAGAACATGAAAATGTTAGGAGGATAAACAACATCTTTCAGAACAATGGATGGGTTGCATGTGTATGTAATATTCACATGTCAGGAGTATAAAAAATAAGCCTTAGAGAAATTGATAAAATAATGTTTTTTTTTTTATTATCAGGGTCTGTCTGTTTACAGTTTCTTGCAGACCAAGGAAATGTGAGCCAAATACACTATATATATACATAAAAGACATTTTGAAAACTGAAGCAGACCAACAAAACACTATAAAACGGTAATGTCTCCCCTCCTTACACGGATTTGGTTTCACATTTACAGAATTCTCACCAAAAGCAAGTGGGGCAAAGTCTCACGGTCTAACACAGCATAGGTCTCTGTGCTGGCACACCTCCACCACTTTGCTCTGAACAAGGCGTTCTTTCTCACCTGTTTTGTGGTATCGCAAAAGCTGCATATTGTGTCTCCTATATTTTCAATCTATTTCAATTTTTCCCTTATGTTTTTTTTAATGTTATTTACTGATAAACATGGCTCCTAAATGTGTTAGTGAGTGGGAAAGTCAGGAGTGTTGCTAAGAGTTCATGATCTATGATAACTTTATGAAAGAAGATTAGTAGTGTTGGGCTGGCTTGTAAAGTGTACTGTACATTACTGTGTATGTATTAAGAAAGGTGGTGGCTATTCTGAGATTGACAAATCTAATGCTGGCTGTGTGAACCTAACCCCATTTTCCCATATACTTCAGTATTCATTACATATGGTTTCCTCAACAACAGGGGTTTGCAGGAAACAAACCCTGGTTTAAAATGAGGGAAAGATGTACAGTACATGCAACATATCTCAATTGAAACTTGCTTTGTAAAATAGCTTTTTAAAACTCAACATACTTTTATAATAAAACTGATACATTTCTGGTCTATCTCCAGTACAGTGTATAAATAACATCCTATGGATATCATATACCTTCAACATTAATGTCCAAAGCTAAACTGAAAGAGTTATTGTACTGTTTAACCCAGTGCACATACATCCATGTTTCAGTTAACTTTGTGGTGGTGAATGATTGCATTAGAGAACCACATCCTTTTAGAGGAGACATATTTCCTCCAAACTTCATATCTCTAAAATTTCCACAAGCAGAGGGAGAGTCCACAAAATGGAGACAACACTGAAATTTGAAAGAGCAAACCAATATGTAGTATTATTGCACATATAGTTTAGGTAACGTTAATGTCAGCTAAAATACTGCATTAATACTGTTAATGTACTGCATTAACCAGCTAAAATCTTTGAATATGATGTAATGGGAAGTTGGAACATGTGCTGAAATTGTTTGAGTTCGCGTATCTTTTCCCCTCTTTTTTAACAGTACTTCTTCAGCATAAAGACATAAATTGTGTGAATATATACCCTTTAAGAAATGTTAACAGTGAGTTTGTGTATTCTATAGCTAAAACTAGTTTGTAACACAAATGGATAAAATGTAAAAAAAAAAACCTTAAAGCCGATTATTTACTAGACTACACAAAAATCCAAAGCACTTGCAAACATAGAACTGTAATGAACATGTTCAATGATGCCACTGAACATTTTGTGGGAGGTTATGCATTTTTTGGAAGGTCATGAATGCCACCTTTAGGAGTTTGTTTGCTGCTCTCAAAGGTAATCTCACTGTAGACATTTATGTTGACAAACTTTTGAGACTTACTCTCCACCTAGTCTGAAAGCAATACTAACATCAACCTAATCTCTTAATCTTTTGACACAATAAGACAAGTGTCTAGTATAGACATCATTAGGACCTAGTGGGGCGCAGCCCACCAGAGACAATTGAAATAAAATTAAACTTTACTCCCCAAACGTAAAGCTAAAATGTTTCAATTTTTATACTTCTTAAAGTTATTATTTTACATTTAGAGAACATACAGTATTGTACAATACAAGATGGTCAACAGCTGGACATAGGTTTGCATTGTATAGGGCTGTATGGGGTTTCAAGATGATTTCTTGGTAATGCTCAGTTTTATTCCTGCTTTATATGTACTCATGCAATGCAATTCATAAATGAATCCTTACACTTAATCAATGATCAAAGTTAATTAATATTTTAGTTAATTACATATACAGTATATCCGGAGAGAGATGGGTGCTACAAGAAGGTCGAAAGTTAAATTGAGGCAGAAGTGGTATTTGGCAACTCAAATTGTGATTGAGCAGCTATTTTCAGGATCCACTGTGATCACCTCCTTTTTTTTGGTGGGGTGGCTAGAAAAAGTGTCCTAAGCAAAGTTTGGCTCATTACTCCTAACTGGTTAGCCAAAGCCAGAGGGTCACTTTTTTATGTTTGAAAAACACAAAAGGCAGTGTTAACTTGTCCTGGAACACCCACACATACCATACAGAATGCCATACTACATTTGTGGCCAAGAAACACCAGAGATATGAAACCTGTCATGCTGCAGAAAGGGCAAATCTAGGCTATACTTTCATCTATAAAGGAAATCAAACAGTGAATTTATGGAATGGTTATCAAGAATTAAATCGTGAACCCCCTTAATAAATTTCATGATTTAATCAATGAACATCTTGTGAATCAATGTGATTTCCACATATGCCTCACTCTAGATTCAAATAACGAAAATAAGTAAGCTTTCTATGTGGATCTTCACCAAATTCTTTATGGAATCCCAAAGGAGGACAAATTTATTCAATGTGGAGCCCTTAAATTCAGAGCTGGAAGAGATGCCAGTCTCTGGAATGGAACCATTGGTAATAAAGATATTGGAAATATCAAGTTTGATGGCATTCTTTTCTTTACCTAATGTGTGGAGCATGGGCCTGTTATCACTAACACTGTTTTGCCTGAAAACTGACACAAAACATTCTGGAAACATCCACTATCTAATCACTGGCACCTGTATGACAGTGCCATCACCAGTGCACAGAATCACAAAGATATGCACATCACCAAAGTAATGGTAAAAGTTTTGAACTGCTGGATCAATCTTATCTGTTCAATTATGTCTGTCAAACAGACTCCTAAACATCTGCTGCTGAAGAAGCAATGTCCACAAAAAAATCAAAGCCCTGAAGGATTAGACCTAAATTTAAGGTAACATTAGGGAAAAGCCTTAACTAAGAACAGAAAAAAATCGGCCATACCACTTTTAAAAGGCCTGAAGGAAATATCACTAATCCCTGCAAAGAGACACTTGGATTTTATACCAGGAAACACCAGTTTGATGGGCTGATGAAAATGATCAGATGATTGATGAGCTTATAGAAGTGTAAGATGTTCTGTGCATGACAGATTTCATTCTTAAAATTTCCTTAGGACCTGACCTATGTTCAGTAATAAAATCAATTCATTTCAGTATTTTCTTACTGAATGTCTTAGAGTGAAGAAAAAGGAAAAATTCAGCTTTCTTAAAACACCTTCATATAAAATACAACGTTTTCACTTCCTAAATTGATCTATGCATTCCTTGAAGTCAGAAGGCTACAAAATGAAACAAATGACTCATTTTTAAAATTTAGTAATATTTTTATTCCTGTTGTTCCTTTTTTAACAGTTGTTAAGGGAAATATATATTACCATATGATACATGATAAGCAGACACACATCCTTGTCTTAAAATATTTCTACCATATTCATTTAGAAACATTAAACTTATTTCATTTGCCATAGCTTAAAATCAAGGGGAATTCCATTTATTTTGTAAAGGAAGGTGAAAAGAAGCACAACTATCTGTTCACTAAGTTACATGAAGCATCCCTATTAACACAGATACTAGATGTGACTGCCTTAGAGCAGCTTGTTGACAGGGCCTTTTTCAGTCTGCTGTGTGAAGTAGCACACCAGTGGGCTGTGGGATCAAATCACAGGGACTATGGGGCTATGCTGTTGTACTCTTTAGCAGGATATGTCACATAAATTGCTACATTCAGTGCAGTGTAGAGGTCTGCACGGGCATGAAATTGAAGCCCGAACCTGGCCCGTACCCAAGACCTTGAGACACAACCCAACTGAGTCCGAATGGTACTGCCAAATTTGAAACCCAAAACCAAAATCAGTCACTCTCTTTTCCTCTCAGAGCGAGTAGACACACATGTACACACAGAGACGGATTCTCAGAGATGAGGTTTTACAATGCTTTGCTCAGCTGCTACGCGCTTGAGTTGATAGACAGAAAAAAAGAAAAACTGGTATTTTATAAATCTGTAATACTTTTGAAAGTGGGGAACGGCTGAAAACCATAATAGGCCTACTAAAAAAGCTAGCGTTATAAGCAAAGTGAATATGCGCGCAGGCATTACTGGTTTATAGCTACCTTCTGCGTCATAACGTCACGTAAGCCAACCCACCAGCACACAAATATTTATTATACATGTTACACACATATGAGAGAGAGAGAGAACAAGCATGCAAAAAGTGTTACAAATGTCTTCCAATAAAAATACATTTAAAACATAAAATAATAATTAATTTTCACTTATTAGAAAACCCACCCGAACCCGGCCCGAAACTTTGTCGGGCCCTGTTGGTCTCGGATCAGGTAGCAGACCTCTAGCGCAGTGGTTCCCAAACTGCGTGCACCACCTTGGGGAGGCGCCATTTTCAGGGGCGTCACAGGTACAGCTGATCGAAAAAAAAAATTATTATGAGCAAAACCCGCTGTTCGTGTACACAGAATGTATGAGTTGTGGATTTGAAGGTACTAGCTTTGTGTCACATGACACTGGGCACGAGAGTCGGCAGTCAGTCAGCAGCTTCCAGCGTGGCTTCGGTGTTTCACATGTTTCTATCAGTGGTTATTTTGTGAATTTTTTGTTACACGATTGCAATGGAGAGGTTTTAAAATATGAGTAAAAAAACATGAAGTGAAGAACACAGAGACTAGTTCTAAAGATAAAGATACAGGAAGTATGACGACAGTTACTTGGATTTCGTTTTCACATGCACAATTGTGGATGATGAAGAACATCCTCAGTGTGTCGTCTGCCTAAAAGTTTTGGCTGCTGAGAGCACGCTCCCCGATGTCATTTGGAAACTGCCCACAGTAGTTTGATAAGTAAGACTTGTGAGTATTTTCGTGCAAGTTAAATGAAATGAATGAACAGAAAGCTTCAACCCCCAGCAAAGCTCTTCCTTCATCATACAAAGTTGATGAAAAGTTCATCATACTGAGTAGCACGATGCAAAAAACATACTATTGGAGTACCTGAGATAAAAGCAACAGAGCCCTGCGAATTCTGCTTCCCTTTGCAACTTCCTGCCTTTGTGAGGCTGGGTTTTCAGCACCTGCAGTCATCAAATCCAAGTAGAGATCAAGAGTCAATGTTGAGAAGGAGATGCGCATTGCCATTTCAAAAACACTACCCAGGTTTGATGAATTATGTAAAAAAAAACAAGCCCTCCCATCTCATTAAGAGGCACAAAAAATACATTGTTTTCTCCCCCCCTTTTTAAAAAACATTTTATTTGCATTTTACAAAGATGTTGACTATTTAAAAAAAAAATTCAAATTGTTTTCACATTCAAATAATTTCTATAAAATGTTTTGTCACATATTGTTACTATTTCCCAGCTTTTCTGAGTATTTTGCTTTGGAAATGATTAAAAATAATAAAAAAGGGATCACTTTGTTTTTATTTTGACCTATCATTTTCTTTTCAAATTTATAATCTTTTGCCAAATACTATATCACACTTCCATAGAACTTATTTTTGACACAGGGGAGGCATGTGGAAAATGTGACAGGTCAAGGGAGGCACGGCCCCAAAAATTTTGGGAACCCCTGTTTTAGTGGATGTTCCATTATGTTGTAACTGTTCCATACAGATAACCTTAACCTAATGTAAAAAGATACACTTAACCTAATGTAAAAATGATCACCATATAATGTATCAAACCATAGAATGTATTTTTAGTTGTAAGACAGCCATAACTATACATCCGAAAGTCATGTGGTAAAGATCTAGGCGTTTAGTACTTCATCATTTTTTCCACAAAAAACTGTCATATTTATAACACATTGAAATCACACTGCAAGTAAAACTTACATTTCTAATTTAATGGTGCTGGTATTGATCCGAGACAGGCTTTAGGAAGATTGTTTTTCTGACAAAATTATTGTATGTACAAGTGTTTAATACAGCAAGGAAACAAAAAGAAAAGAGTAAACATTGATACATTTCAAATTTTATAAAACAAATTTCTGAATTTTTAACTATATATAATTGCTTAGTGAACATTGTTCTTGTGAGGTGGTGAATTATGTTGCAAAGTACTGTTTAAATTGATATAAGCAGTTGCAGACTAAAATAAACACATAATTTGCTGTAAAAAAAATTTGATGCTATTATTAAATTTATTCTTTTCTTTTTTAGACTGAGTTTGTTGATGACATTACCAAGATAAACACATTAGGCCATATTCTTTATTCCATCATGGCACTCCAAGTAGTCTGATGTTCTTTTTAGCTTTATTTCTCTTTTTAAAAAGAGTTCACAGACACTCTCTTCTTTTTTTTTACACGGACAGCTGTCACCTGACTTAATTCTCAACATATGCCTGACTGACTCAGTGCCCACATAGTGAAATACGCCCCTGGAAAAGAATCACAGTCAAGACCTGAGGAGGGGAGGTGAATCTGAACCAAATGGGACTTTCCAGGTCTAATCATAACTAAAATAATCATAACATTCTAACTGGTTACCAAAATTATGAATGTTTTCCTTTCCCTGGGAATTTCAACTACTGTTTTTCTTGAGCCCTAATATTTCAATGCAAAAATATACTGTATATAGGAACCATGTAGTTGCTGATTTAACACTTCCATCACCTTTCATTTTTGTTTTAGGGAAGTGATTCCATTCAAAATAAAGTTTATAATTCTTCTTCATTCTTATCAGTAATGTTCAAGGACTTGTGAAAACTGGTCATCTTCATAGTCAAATGATCCAGGAGATACAGTTTGGTAATATACATAGAGCATATTTTGAGTTTTGCTACAAAAACCACAACTGGGTTATTGGAGTACCTACTACATTGAATTCAACTATAGTTCACATATGTCATTGAAACAAAAGCAAAAGATGGAGAGACTACAAGATTTGATGAGCAGAAGCAGTATACTACAATAGTTTGATGATAGGTTACTCCTGTAAGCTTAGTTTCCTGAAAGAGAAGAACAGGACCCAAACAAAAGCATATCACCTCTTAAGGTGGAAAGGAACTGAGTTGTTATAAGGAGAATAATGCCCTACAACTTCTGATAAAACAGTAAAGTATATGATTGTCACGGTCCACGAGAGACTTTACCGGCTCCCTCAATCACATCTTAATAAAAATTATTGTATAACCCTGGAGGAGGGGGTAGCTCTCAGCTGTGGATTCTCGGAGGTTTCCTGATAGTTAAATGAGGTTTTTCTTCCCCCTGTGCTGTGCAGCTTATTCTACATGTGGTACTTTCTGGGTCGACATCCAACCCCTAGAGGGTGCTCCACTTCTTTTCTGTTCCTAGCTCAGTGTGTTTATTCATGTCCTTCCAGTGTGTCTTGTTTCCATTTCCTATTTAGGCCCTATGTCTCCAGTGTTCCTCGCTCAGCATTAGGGTACAGATGTCACGAGGCCCGCCTAGCACCAGGTCACACCATGTCTGTGTCCTGAGGGCATAGGCCTCTTCCCCGACATCGCCTGAGCCCTGAGACCAGAGCAAACCTCTGTGTTTGTCCCGTTTTTGCCTCTACAAATAGGGTCTCTACTGTTCTTCTGATCATTCCACGGCAGGCCTTTTCCGGCGTCCGTGACAATGATGCCCTGTCTGTCCTTTTCACTACAGGGATATAGGGATTGGATGCCTTCTTCTCTTCCCCTTACAGTGACAAACTCCTAGGTATATTAGGTATAGGGGCTGCCAAGATACCTAAAGAATTTGATGTTCATGCAACCAGGATACAGGCATAGCCACCAACAATTGAAAAATACACCTAAAATAAGACGTGGTAGGTATGGAAAGAGATATTGGTGTAACTGTGACCAAGACTGGATGCATCAGGTCTAGAACACTGCATTTAAGACATAGGCCACTGAGTGACTTGAAAGATCAACTACCTTCAAGTCAAGTGGCTGAATCTAAAAAAAAATTGCACAGAATAGTCCAGATAGCTGCAGCACACAGATTTTTTTCTGAGGGGCAGTAACTGATGTTATTATAGGCCACAGAAATACTAAAAATACTACCTAGCTAGCTAAAAACACACACACACACTGAAAAAGGTAGCTCAAAGTGCGATATGTTTCAAAAGAAAAAAATGAAAGGTGAAAAAGTAAATGCTTAAATGCCCGTAATGAAGTAAGCTCTAAAAAGAGCTGTTAGGTTGGATTGTTTTTTTTTCCTTCGGAGAGACAAATAGTGTGGAGCAATACAGGGAAAGGGAACAATTCAGCTTCTAATTAGATACATACTGTACACACTCAAGACATATATAAAGATAGCAATAACGATACCTCAGACACCTACTCATGTAAGGTAATGAAAGAGGAAGAGAATGAGGCATATTAGTCCTACATCTCTCTGGGGAGAGGTAGGAGATAGGGCGTCATGCTGGTGTATCAGAAGTGCTGGTATGAAGGCTCAGTCCTTTTTTAGTCTTTGTGGTCTGTAATACCCTACTCATTGGTGGCAACTCTTTCAGGCAAAAGGGAACTAAGCACCAATGAAAGTCTATACATTTTTTGAACAATTGTTATAGCAGCTTAATGGTCACTGTACAAAGAATGCCTTCTTATCTTTCATCATTTTAATATTTGAATTGCCCTGCTACATTAAAGTGAAATGCTCAATCTTTTAAAAGCAATATTTTTTTTATATATTTCCTCAAACTGTCAGTTGTACCAAGAAAACAATAAATCTCTCTTTATTTACAGGTCTTCTAAAAAAGGACCACCTATTAATCAGTGGCTCAGAGAGGAATGGAAAAGTCCCTTTTTTAACTAAGCAGCTGTTAATGTAGGATAATCATGTGTCTAATTTATGAATGTCAATTAGTCATTAGTTGCAACATGTATGGCCTGGCCCCTTTGAACAACTTCATTTCCACATTTTTGCTTCCTTCGCTACAGCCACAGCTTTTATATCCAATTTTTTCTTAAAAATAGGTACAGATTTGTTAGGCCAATGTTAACATGTGAGTTTTAACTGCAATGCATATAGAACCAAGAGATAGTGACCACTAGGTAATTTCCATATCCTAACCACATTTGCTTATTGGTTAGGGCTGATCCTGATTTCTGAGGCATTAAGCAAACAAGAGACCATGAGAACTCCTCTTCAGGACAGGATTCGGGTGGTGGTCCATCAAGATATTACCTCCAGCAAATGCCGGTCACCGTTTATACAGCTGGGTGGACTGTAGCAAGTGACATAAAGTAACCTCACTCAAAGTGAAAACTCAACTGTACTGTTAAAATTAAGTTTACCATCTTCCTGGCAGATTGCTGTGCTTTCTACTTTCTTAGTTTTATATCTATCTGTTAATCAAAAAATGTGTTGGACAATTTTGCTTTTTTAAAAAGGGAGACTATATTGTTAGCAGCTTTTTATTGTGAATTTGGCTAGGCAGCAAACCCATATGTAATCCAGATGCATTCTTTTCTGATATTCAGATTTGTTTGGAAAACTTACCAGGTTCAAATGACTCACTTGGGAAGTTGAGAACAACTGAGAAATGGCTCAATTCCATTAAAATACATTTACTAACCACCATTAAATACAACTTATATGAAGGTAAATCAAGAACTATATAACAAGAATAATAATACTGAACAACAAGAAGGTAATACAGTAGAGCCTGCATATTTTAGCTTTAACAAAGTGAATCAAATAAATAAAAAATACACATGCATCAATGTTACCTAAATACACTGTGTTTTAACAACAAAATAGTTTAGCAACTTGTTCTTAAAGGAAAATCAAGGATCCTCGAGAATGAAAGTCATGTTCCATGCATGCTATTTACTTACTTCTAATTTGTTGTTAATTTTAATGACAAAATCTATAAAGTAGAAAAAAACACTTTAAGTTTTACATTCAAATAAAAAGTCAATATGGGTGTAGTGTGTATGTAAACTGAACTGGCAGAGGAAAATACAAAAAAATCAATTAATTTTAATATCATGCAAATGATCTAAAACATATGCCAGTTATGCAAATTCCAACCGATAAAAGGATTTGTAATTGAAAACTGCAAATCATTCAAATGAGCGGAAGTATATTTAAAACTAGGGGAATATTTAACCACAAGCTCAGTTTGAAGGTCAGAGGCTTTGTTCATCCTGTGTCATTTATTGAATGTGGATCCAGGAACATCCACAGATTAAATAGCAATTTAATTTGATATCTGTATATATTTATATTTAATCAAGTTGATAATTATGTTTTAAAGGAATTCTTATACCAATGAACTACTAAATGGTCCTTAACAATATTATTTTTGTATAAAAAACTGAATGTAAATTATTTCATTCATTTCAAACATGTGGGTGTTTCTTGCATAGATCCGTCCTTTTCTATATACTTCAAGTTTTCTTTTTAATATCTTTCTTAAAGACAGTGGTTCATGAGATAGTTTTAAATACTCATAAGCCTACTGATCAGCTGCACAGGTGCTCATTCTGACAGATAAACACTGTATCTAAAAATAAGTTAGAATATTAATAAGGTTTTATGGGTATGATAAAACTAACAAATAGGATTTGTGTCTTTGACTTGTTAAGGTTTTCAGTTTCTTTGTTTTAAAATGATGGGTTCATATTAATAATAAAAAAACCTTTACACTGTCATTTGAAATTAAAGGCATATATGATTAGACAAGTCTTAAACATGTGCCAGCCCTTACTCTCTAACTGGGTGGTCTGTCCATGAGAGGGCTAAGGTGGTTTCTTATGTTGTACTTACTCTCAGTGTAGTTAAAGGACTTAATTTTCTAGGATTTCCTGGTCTTCCATCTTTACAAAGCAATTAAAATAAAACCACACAAGAACACAAATGCTATTTTTGAGTCTGGGGGTTTTCTAATACTTGGGTTTTCAGATTCTTGACCACCATAAAAAAGGGTTTCAACCGTAGGAAAATAACCTTCTAAAAGGAGAGGAAAGGAAACTGTTCACTATACTTACAATAAAGAGCTGTCACACTGGTTTTCATGGGCTTTCAGGCACAATACAACTTATGTAAGAGCCTCTCCCACTCCTTTCTAACTATAGCAATGTGAATTTTAATTCTGATTAAACTGATTAGAGAAGTTCCTCACACTCTGAGAAATAACCTCCCTGTGGTCATCTGAAGTAGAGGCACAGTGGGTAGACAGAATAACATAACTGCAGGAACAAGTCACCCCTGGAGGAGGAGGAGGAAAAAAGTGGTTCCTTTTGGAGGATTTAGAAATTAGTGGTGTGCTTTTCAAAGACTTGAAAGGACTCATCCATGCAGGATTCTCCAAACCAAGATGAAAGTAAAGACAAGCACAATAACCACAGCATTAGACTCTGCCTCTACAGATGATTTAGGTTCTTTCATACCCAGACATGAACTGACAATTTACTGACAACCATGCCTGGGCTCTGCAGCTCTTTCATCTTTCATTGCTGTTCATGTCAAGCGTGAAGCCTTCCCAAGTACTGGTGCTCCACATCATCTTATATGCTTCTCTTTTAGCCAGGTGTGTTCCAGGTGATGTTGTGTTGTGGCTCATGGTTATGTCATTGAGTACTGAGTCCCGTTTTTAGAATAAAGCAGTAATGACTGCAATGGATAATGGTAATCTCAACATAAATGTGTCAGATAGCAGGTTGTGTGCAACATGGCTGTCTTTATCAGGGCCATATTTAAAAGAGTGTCTGATTTATTTATAAGGATTAGTGAATCAAGGAATCCATGGGTATGAACTGTGGGCTGCTGAATTCTTTTGAATGTCTGTGCCTCATCATTTCACACCTGTGTTTATAAGAATAATGGGAATAAATTGAGCAAGTGTTCTTCTGTTATACAGTATGTTGTAGTAGGAGTTGAGCAGGCTATTTTTTTGTTAACAGTAATCAAGATCAGATCATTTTCCAAGACTTGCACTCTGATTTTCAGTAAGTTTGTATACCTCACCCCATGTATTTGTGTTTAAAAAAATCAGCTGAATTCTAAATTCCAGTTATGTACAGTACATTTTAACGCTATGAATTGCAGATGTGGGTTGGCTAGGATGTATTAAATAGTTCTGTATTTAAAGGGAAATAACTTTTTTAAAGCTGCAAGTGATTTGTGAGCAAATCAGTTTGTGGGTGGAAAGGGTGAAGAGGAGGGTGAGCCAAATTAGAACATGTCTGAAGGCAACTTGAGAAATGACTTGCATTGTTAAACCACAAGGACAAAAAAACAATTGTGTTTCTGTTGCAAATCTTTTCCTCCTGTAATATCATTGTATTAATGACTTACTTTTTGTTTCCTTCATCATCCTCCCGTTATCTACATTTGTTTCTTTGTGTCCCACATGATATTACAATAAACTTAAGTATAATTCTTTCAGAGGCTAACTAATTTTGTCTTCCACTTTAAACATTTTTTTCTATAAGTAGCTATTGACATTGACACATGCTGAGGTCTAAGGTCTAACAGTTGAGTTGATTTTAAAATAACATGTTCATCAACCCAGAGTGCATTCAAAGTAAATACATATAAATCAACTGGTGTAACTTTTTAAACAGCGCCAAAAAATCTGTGAATAATGGCTCTGATTAGTGAGATAAATGAAGTATCTAAATGAAGTACAATTAAGCCAGTCAATTTTTAATTGTTAGCACCATCTCAAAGCATTCAGGTTACAATAATGTATATTATGTTTACAGTTGGCTTACACAAATAATAATAAACAAACAAGAAATCATATAAATCATAAACATGACATCTGAGTACCTTTTTAGCTGTGATTATTATACAATTTGCATTACACATAGCATGAGATAAACAGCAAAACTTCCAGTCATTTAATTCTTTTGTTTTTCTTCTGCTTTTTTTAAATTAAAAAATTTGAAAACATGTGTAAGAAGCCCACCACAAAATTCCAGACTGTTTATCCATTTCCCTGTGAGGTTTTTTAATTTCTTATTCTTTTTCAGCAATAATTCCAGAAATTAAATAAATGTTTTAAAGACACGTGCATTTGAATTGAAGTGTTCTTCCAGTAAATACAACATCTTAGAAAAGGTACATGGACTGCATTTCTAATTGTTTTAAAGTCATAAAGATGAAAGACACAAAGCTGTGAGGCTAATTAGGTCATAGAATCCCAAATAGCTAATGACATTTCTTGAATCAATCAGTTACAAAACAGCTACAGTACAGTAGATGAACCTCTCATTTGTGTTTGTTTTTTTTGTTCTTGTGTTCTAATACTTGATGGGATGACTCAGTATTAAATTGACTTTGAAAACATCCGTCCATGCAAGAAAAACTGCTTTATTCCTGTTAAGAGTCAGAGCAACCCAGAATCAAAAGGTACTTCACCCTGGACAGGACAGCAGTCATCAAGGGTAACAAACATACACTCGACAGAAAGCTAGGACAATAAAGAGACAGTGGTTAACCTAGTCAACTTGTCTTGGAAAGGTGGGAGGAGACTAGAACATCTGGCAAAACAAAAAAACACAGGAAACACATAGGGACTCCACACAGAAGAGACCCCAGCCCCGAATAAAACCAAAGACACAAGAGTTATACATAAGTAGGGACAACACGGTGGCACAGTGTATAGCATTTCAGCCACACAGCTCTGCAGCCCTGGGTTCAGTTCTGGATGTGGGGGTGCTATTTACATGGAGTTTGTATGTCCTTCCTTATTCATGTGGATTTTCACTGCGTGCTAGAGTTTCCTCCCATAATCGAAAGACATGCTGGTAGGCTAATTGGGTTCTAGAAAAATTGGCCCTGGTGTGAGTTTGATCATTTGCCATGCAATAGACTGGCTTCCCATCCAGGGTGTATCCCGCCTTGCTTGCTGGTATAGGCAACTGTTCCTGCACAAAACTATATTTGATAAAGTAGTTAGAAAGTGAATGGTTGGATAAATAATTAGTTTAAAACAACTTTCATTTCAGGCAGTAAATATTTTCGTCAATGACTGTATTAAGAATTCCATTAACCAGCAGTGCATAAACTTTTTTATCAAAACCAATTTAAAAACAAAAACCAGGAATATATCAGCAAAACATCATAAACCAGCATAACAAAATGGTTAAATTAATCCTCTCAATATTTTGCACTGCCTCTGTGCCTCCTGCATCTTTAAAAATGCTACCATCAAATACTTCAAGTTCAAGGAGAAGCAGCATTTACTTTAATGTTCATTACAGAGATTTATGATTTTTATGATCATGGAGATCAATGAGCTTAATGTAAAAAAAGGAGATGCTTCTCTTAAATACCTGAACTTATTCTTAAATATTTATTATGTGCATTTATGGAGCTCTTCAATCCAAGGGTGGCTGCACTCTAGTGGGTAATAGTTTGTAAACTATGAATGTTACTGTGAGCTTCTCAGAGACAAAGCAAAGAATTCATGTGAACTAAAACAAGTTTCATAACTTTTTTATTTCTAATACTTTAATATTAACTAGCTTTTATACTGGTATAGTATATGGACTATGCACAGTGCAGAAAATCATGATTATGTAACGTTATGTTATCTTCATCCTCATTATCTGCATGGACCTTACAGTAGGATTTTTTTAAGAGTTAATAGCTGCAAGAGATTAAAAGTAAAAAATAATTTTCCAACGAAAATGAATCTTTACTGTAGGATTTGCAAAATATACAGTATACTGTATGTATTTAGCTCTGGTTTATATTGAAGACAGGAGGCTTCTGTTCTAGACTCACCATTCACTGTATTAGGTCATAGAATCACCATATTTCATGTGCAATTATCAACTTTAATTGCACATTCTCATCTGTAAAATAAAAGGGATTATATTGTTTTGACCTTGCAGTGCTAAGTGTGAAAACATAGGATTACTTAACTGGAAAATGAGTCACTGTCATGTGAACAAGAACTATCGGAAAAAAACTCCCAAGTCACACTGTTACCACTTAATTATAATACACTGGAAAAAATATGGTTCAAAATTGGCATTAAACCTTACAACATCAATAACATGTAAACACCCCCAAGGCATTATTGCATAAACATATTATTCACACAGGTTCTAGGAGTGAGGAGTGGTTAGGTAGTAAGAAATCAAATGACTGACTTTCTATGAGGAGCAATGGCTCCTGAAGAGACAGGAGATGTTAAAGAACAAAATAACACATTCATTCAGAAATGTACAGTAATGGTCTCTGTGTTTTCAGTATTCACATTTGTGGTCTTGTTTGCAAGCTGCAAAAAACGTAGAAGTGACAAAAAAAAAAGTTGTCTTTCCTTCTTTCCTCAGTGTCTTCCCTGCAGAATGGTAGCCTATCTAGAATTCTCCTATCAAATCTCTTTAAGCAATCTGTATTGAGTTATCTTTTGCAAACAGTTTGATCTCATTTTTTTCTCCTCTCCATTTTTTGTCTTGATTTTGACTTGGATCTGTAACAGAACAACAGCTTTATTTCTAGTTTACTTTTACAGATGAACCGGATATTAAATCTTGTGTTGTATTCATAAATAATAAATATAAAATGTTATAAAATATAGTCATACCCTGTTATTTAGTATAGGTCACATAATTTATCTCTATGTAAGTGTTATCTGTTATGCCAGTCAATGCATGTCTATAATTGACTGTGAAAAAGGTGTAAAAATAAAGAGATAACAACATTGTTAAATATTAAATGCCACAGGTTTAGTGGCAATGTGTTTCATTTGTTTTCTTCATGTCTAATATGATGCTTTGTTCATCTCAGAATTATTGACAATAGCACTAATTACTAAGGTTTAACATAGCATAACAATAAGGATTAACATAACAAAAAATATTTAATTACACTATATTGCTAGCAGGGTGGCATTGTGGTGCACTGGTCAGCACGGCTGCCTCACAGTCCTGGGGCCTTGGGTTCAATTCCTGGAGTGCTATCTCAATGGAGTTTGCATGCTCTCCCCATTTTCATGTGGGTTTCTTCCAGGTGCCCTGGTTTCCTCCTACAGTCCAAAGACATACTGGTAGGTTTACGGGCTTCTCGGAAAACTGGCCATGGCATACACGCGTGTGTGCAGTTGTATCTGAGTGTGCCCTGGGATGGACTAACTTCCCATCTAGTGCCTTGTGCCCATTGCTTGACAAGATCTCTAGCAACCCTTGGATAAAGCAGTTAGAAAATGGATGGAATTGAAAGGCACAAGAGAGCAGTTTATAATTGAGAAGTACTGGAACTGAGTTCCAAAAAGCTACTGCATAAGTAAACACACATATCAACCCTATTCTAATTTATTAATTAATATATTAATTAGTTAGTTTCAGGACTTTCCTCTTTCAGGCTTTGTAGCTGTAATGGACTTAAAAGGAAAGAAAAATGGTTTGGGAGTATCTGATGCATTGATATTCCCACCTATGTCACTTATTATTGGCTTTTTCAAAACTAAGGGAAAATCCTAATTAGCTAGCTGATGAGAGACTACATATTTCATTACTGTGGTTATTAGAAATAAAGGTCTTTAGAAAGGGTGTTTTTAAGACCAAGGCATGAGTACAGAAAAAATCTACATACGCAAGAAAATCAGTTACAGACACCAATTACCAGTTATTCAGAATTCAATGAAGTCCCTCAGGACCAGGACTGAGAACCATTCTCTTCTACTACTCAAGGAAATATAAATTGCTTTTTGAAATCATTGGAATTAGTAAACGTTTTAGTGTAGGCAAGCTGGCTTTAAAACCATGTGATTCACACACTCAAATGATTCACACAAAAACATCTAAATCTCAAGTGATGTGCTGTAGTCTTTATTAGTTATAGAGGCAGCCAACCGACTAATTGGCTGTGGCAACCAAAACTACAAACATAAAACAATATGCTTTGCTTTGTTGAAGAGTGGGTGGGAAAGGACCATCTGTCACCACAGCACTCATTATACAGTACAGAAGTATACCAACACTGGAAGTGTAAATCACCAAGGGGTTCAGACAATGCTTTTTTGTGCTTTTCCTAAATGAAAGCAGAATGTCAATGTTTTGGGTTACTGATGAGTCTGAAGGCTGATTTGATTAGATGCCATACATCACTATAAATGACAACATACACAAGCGAACAAGGTTTGTTTTCAATTTTGTGCTAACAAAAATGAATAACAACTTTACAGTATGTTTCTTTATTATGTTGCTTATTTACTATTTTCTTCATTTCTGCTACTTAATAAGAAAAAGGGAAATTACACAGTTGTTTACTGATAAAAATGTAAAAAAGCTTTACCAGTTTAACCCGTTTATCACTGGCACAGTTTCCAAAAAATAAATATCATAGAAAAATGAGAGAATCACAAATGACAAAAAGAGACCTCTGGATGGAATGCAGACTGTGCTCTATTATCCAGGAATAGCTGATTTGAGTTTTGAATATTCCATAAGATAATTGAGGCCTGAAACATCCAAGAGGGCAGTAAAAAGTGCTGGGCAAATTTAGATTCAACCAGGAAATCCTCATATTTCAGTACAAGAGTGACCTCTGTCAATTGTTGACTGTGAACCTACAGTGTTTATTCTCATACTGTATGTCCTCCATCATAGTCATGAGCTCTACTCATTCCAGGGAGAAAAGAAGCAAATGACTTGGTAGTGTACATGATGTTATCATCCCTCCTGTGTCATTGCATTACCAATAAGGTTGACAATAAGCAAACACATCTCCAAATAAGAAGATAGTGTTCTTCTTCCAAACTGTTCAAATTTTTTCTGCAATTCTCAATGATTGATTCAGGGTGACGTAGTTTAAATGCACTGTCAGGAAATACGCTCTTACAGGGCAAACGTACACAGATGTGAAGCATTTAGAGATATAATGAGGCATTTTAATTACACTCAAAAGAAACATTAACATTCATAGCTCATAAGATGAGAGCCTTTTCATATTCGTAAAGTGTAGATTTAAGGGTGAGTAATGGATACAGTTCTGGATTCATAACCAGAAAGTTGTGGGTTGAAATCCAGGATGGGGCACTGCTGTTGTACCCTTGAGATTAGTTATAAGGTATTTACATTCATAATTTTCTGTGAGTTTCTGTGAGGTGTTATTAATAGCTTTCAGAAACTAATTATCTATCTGTAGATGGTTCTGTACTTGACTTTCAGTCTAAATTGAAAAACCTTGGGGTGATATTCGATTCTGGGTTAACATTTGACCCACATGTGCAGCGTATTGTCAAAACATCTTTTTTTCACCTCAGAAATATCGCTAGACTACGCCCTATGCTATCACTAACTGTGGCTGAAAAGCTGATCAACACATTTGTGTTCTCTTGAATTGACTACTGTAATGTTCTGCTCGCTGGGGTATCTAATTCTACTTTGACCAAACTGCAGTATGTCCAAAATTCAGCAGCCAGAATCCTGACTAGGTCTAGTGCAAGTGATCACATTACTCCTATCCTGGAGTCCTTGTACTGGCTTCCTTCCAAATTCCGTGTGAACTTTAAAATCCTCATGCTCACCTATAAGGCTCTGCATTGCTTGATGCCTCAGTACCTGTCTGAACTATTATTGCCCTATTCCCCACCTCGCAACCTTCGACCTTCTAATTCTGGTCTCCTAACTGTCCCCCAAGTCCATCTACATTGTATGGGTGACAGGGCCTTCTCCTGTTTTGCCCCCAAGCTCTGGAATTCTCTGCCCAAGGATATCAGAGAGTCACCTTCTCTAAACTCCTTCAAATCCAGACTCAAAACCCTCTTCTTCAGAAAAGCCTTTACTTAACTGGTTCCATTCTTCACCCCTCTGCTTTTCTTAGTACCACCATCCACTGTCTCCTTTGTATATTGTAATTGTGTTTTATATTGTGTATTCATTTTATTTATTGTTGTTGTCATTCTGTAAAGCGCTTTGAGAAGCCACCTTAAAGGCGCTATATAAAATAAAGATTATTATTATTATTATTATTATTATTATATCAAAGGTAGATACCTAAACTGGCAGCATTTAATTTAAACTCTGTATTGTTAAATAACCAGTAAATCAGTAAACTCTCAATACAATAGACATATGACAATAGATAACTTACAACATTGCTTAAATCTTCGAGCTGCATTCCTCAGTCACTAGTAATTCCTTAATTTTGCCAGCTGTCAATTTAAAGGCACTAAAAGCTGGAATCAAACCACTTGTTTTTACAGCTTATATATGCTTTTATTGTAACCACATGGGAATAAAGAGGACTGTACTGTTGACCAGAACTAACAGTGAGTAAAAAACCATGGTCTCCAAACAAATGCATCTAAGACTCAGCGTCCTGTCTCAGCAGCTATTGAGTTTTTAATCTGCCTACACTGTCTGTCT
The DNA here is from genome assembly GCF_055471065.1 of Atractosteus spatula. Taxonomy (NCBI): domain Eukaryota; kingdom Metazoa; phylum Chordata; class Actinopteri; order Semionotiformes; family Lepisosteidae; genus Atractosteus; species Atractosteus spatula. The sequence continues at coordinate 42,407,522 of NC_142707.1, read as the reverse complement.
CCTGCACAACTTCAAGATGGAAAAAAAAACCCAGTAGACTCCAACTCTAACACCAGACTTTAATCATGGCTTCAAGCTGTTGAAGTATAATTGTGCTTTGCCAAAACCATTTAAAATATGTCCCATTACAATTGTAAAACCGATTTCAGTTTTTTGGTGACTGAAACATTATAACAGACCTTTATGAAATAAGAAAATACCCATTTTAGGCACAGTGTCCTCCACAAAAGCTTACATATTTGAAAAATGGGTTTCTTTTAAAACATGGAACAATGATCTAGCAATGTAAGAACTGAAGAAGATGTAAGAATCTGATCATTTTAAGTAAACCTTGTGGCACCCACATTTCACACAGAGCTGGGTTGAATTTCTGGAAATACAGATGCAGTCATAGATTTACAAGAGATGGTCAGAAATTAATTTAAAGATTATTTTGTTCAAGTTTGGCTAGACTGTCCTTAATTCCTAGACTGAAGAGTCTAGTCTAAACAAAACAGCATGTTAAGGAAAGTGTATGAATAAGTGCAGTTCTGTGCATATTAACATATTAAAATCCTCAAAGATTCATGAATCATTGAATACAATTTACCAAACACTTTGATGAAAATCATCCTCTAATTTTATACAGTCATAACCAGTATGTATTTTACAACTTATTTCTCCTGACAACAGACATTGCAGTTTCATGCACTCTGCCACCTTGCAGTTTATACAACTTTTATAGGTTTGGTGTTTTTTATGGTTTTAATTTGCATTTGTTGATACTTCCTTCATGCCCAGTTCTTAAATTCATATGAATTATTGCACACCCTTCACACTATGAGTATCTCTGTAACTTGTGGTGACACATCTGCCTGTTGGGGTAGTGTAACAGGACTTTCAAAATAGACAGGCCCAAGAAAACAAACAAAAATGCAGCCTTAAGGTAAAAAACTGTGCTCTTTTCTTTACAGTACAGGGGAATTACAAAACGAAAACAATCATACCTAATTCAAAAGCTAAGCTCCTTTTTGCGCACCTGACTGACTTCACTTGTCCTTCACTACACAAATCTTGTCACTAAGTTGTTTACCAGCTTCCAATACAAAATAACTCACATTGTCTCTGAAACTCAGAAACCCTGTTTCTTTCTAAGACTGTCTTTTTCCAAGACTATACTCAAAATCTATTACAAAAACTATTCTTCACACTCACAGATCTACAGTTGCTCAGTCAGTTGGTTCCATTTCACTGGTGTGTTTGTATGCAGACAGCAGATAAAACCAACAAGAAAGCCTCCACTTCCTGTTTTTTTTTAAAATGTCACCTGACCAATGCAGTTCCAACAAGAATCTCCATTTTGTTTTAGCTCCCTTTCATATTTGGTCCCCACATTAACTTGTCCCCATGTAATGACATTCATTGTTTGTATCATATTGTTCTATTTTAAATAGGGAGCAAATATTCTTGTTTGAGTAGTATTAATCCAGGAATAAAAAAAATATTGCCTGTAATTTCATTTAAAAAAGCCTTATGCTCAGTGTTTGGAAATTAGATTGAGTCAAGAATGCAAGAATTCTGCATGAATGGTCATTCAAAAAGACTATAATTTTAATTAACTACAACAGGTTGTATCAACATGAATAAAGGTACTTTGATTGTCAGAGAAGATGGCGAGATAATAAGATTTTCTACTGCAACAATCAGCACATTAAACTAGTTATATGAGAATCAGACCTCATCCTGGAAGAGAGAGGGTTACCATGCCAGACCAGTACCATCAACTCTGTCTATTCACTATGCAAAACTTGTCTTCAGACTTCAATGACTACAGCATGACTAATTCTAGGAAGCAATAACCTGAACATCAGTATAATGGCTATAGCTCATCATCAGGGTGAACATGATCTGCATGCATGAAACAGCTCAAGAAAAATGAGGAAGGCGTTAGTAAGATCAGCCCCAGGTTCTCAGTCATCTGCAAAAATGCACCATGCATTTATATAGCAGATCTATCTTATGTGACCTGTTCTCTATATTTGATTCAAACTTGAACAACTTTACAAACTTTTGACAGTACAAATATTCAAAACTGTACCTTTGTCAATTTATTTTTTCAAGACAACTTTCAGAATTATGTTATTACAAGCAATGGCATATACTGTGGCTTTAAATCAGTTACAGATTCGCTGACATGCATGCTGCTAGAACATATGTATTTGCATCATTGTAAAATAACCTTCATATAAATTGCAGTCCTAGAGTTTTATGAAATGCACCCCTGGTTCTTTGCCTTTGAAAGCATTGATCTACTGCTCAGTTTTTTCTTAACCTTTTCAAGGGGACCTTCTTTCTACAAAACTACATTTTGTTACAAGTGTGCTGATTGGCGGTATTTTCATACACTTACAAAGAAAGAACAACCACTGCTTTAAGTGAAATTAAATGATGTACTGTAAGTACATCCCAATAAAACTATTTGTTGTAAAATGTTGTGGCACACCATGAAAATTAAATTAATAAAAATATATATACCCTTATTTCAAAGGAAACAGGAAAATTTCTAATACCTTTAAATAATACTGTGTAGTAGTATATATTCAAAATCTGGGTAGTACTTAAATAACACTGAATAGAAACAGATAAAAACATTTGGATTTTATTCCATATTTCTCCCAGTAATTATTTCAAAGGAACATTTTAAAATGATATTTACTTGCATGTAAGTGTTAATAATATACAAAACTCATTCCTTTATTAAACATGAAACATACTGTGCAAATATTCTACACTCAAAGTAAATAGGTGGGATGAATTTTAGACAGACTTTTTAGACATTCTTTTAATTCTACCTTAAAGGAGACTTTTTATCTTAGCTTCTTCATTGCATGAATTGTAATTAATCTACTAAAAAATATAATGAAGACAAAATATTGTTTAATGTGGTCAAAGGTGTGTAAAACAGGGGCAGCTTTTATTATTGTCATTGTAACATTTTATCACGACAACATGGAGACCTATTTAAAAAAATTACACATTTACGTTATTCATGGAATTAAAGGATTGCAGCTCGTCAGATATGAACAATATATATGGATTGATAAGTACGTAAAAGGATGTTAAAATAGCTTGAGGTCTGTGAACAAGATAAAGGTGACAGTGTTGTGAAATCTTTGAATTTCTCCTCTAATACATACCAGCAGTTACTCAATCTGTTTCCCATATGCAGAACTGAAAGTATCAAATGGATGAAATAAAATTGTACTGAAACTTCCAATCCTAATCGTTTGGAACCACATTAAAAACGTTTATTAAGCAATCACTCACCCCTTAGAAAAACAACAACGTATGGCTGCCTTTGCATTTTTTCCCAAAGGCATTTTATAATGGGAAAATACAGTTATTAGTCCTGGTAATCTTCAAAGTATAAGTAATAGTGCTATCAGACATAAATGTCTTAGTACTATATAAATAGCTGATACAATAATACTAATAAAGCTGTATTAGAAGCAATTGTTTCTCATTATTTCTAAACTGTTATTAATAAATTCAATAATTGTAAAAAGTTATGTTTTGGGTCTTTCATGTTTATATTTTATAAAAATCTAAATTTGTAAGACATTACAAGAAGAGAATATTTTATCCAAAAAAAATCTCACTTGGGTTCTGAACCCACAAATCCACAATACTGGATAAGGTAATGAAAGATTAATTCATTGCCCAAATAATTAAGAATCACACTCCAAGCCTATGTTTCTGCTGGGGTATTTTTCAATGACTGTGCAGTTAGTTCAAATTGAGCTTTACCACATGATGCACTATGTCTGACATTAGCAGAACTGGTTAATCATATTGTGCAAGCAAATACAAAAGGTCTATCATGCCTGCTGCCTCAGCAATTTCTAAACACTTTCCCTTTCCATATTTCTTTCTAATGCTGATACAAAGTAGTTTCACTTCAAAGAAATATCACTTTTCAAATGAGAAAGCTTTCATGGAAACATCGCCACTTTCTTACAGAAATGAGTTAAGTGTCAACACAAAGAATAGAGAAGTACTGCACATTTATATCTCCTGTCTTTGAGGTGGTTGTGTACATGCTTGATTCTATTGATGTGCTACCATTGTTGAAACTTTTATCTAGATTTCATATTTTTTAGGTAAAGTACCTGTATTTCTTTATACAGTAAAATTGTTGACCACGTTTAAAGCCCTTATACTAGAGCTGAAGACATTAATCTTCCAAAAGTAACATTGTCTGCAAATCTGCTTCTTTTGACATTCCAACCTCACAGGGATATGCTGCCACAGGAATAACTCAAGACCTATTGGTCTTTGAACCTAACTAAAGCCATGCAATACTTTGGTCATTTTTAATTGCATTGTTTATTCTGAATATGAACTGTGTGTTACCAATTACAAAGGTGTCCTAAGGAAAATTGCAGTCCCCACATTTGCTACTTATAGCAAAAGCAGTATAACCTAATGTACTGAATTAGATTAATTCTTCAGGTTAGTTGTAAGAGACCACAAAAAATTTCATTCTTGGGTATTCTGTTTCCCTTTACAATGATACCTTAACACAAATTCATGAGAAATTATGACATCCAAAAATCTGATGCTTTGTGTTACGGAAGCCGGGGGCTAGCCATGGAGAGACCGGCAGAACAGGAAAACTCTATGCGAAGCGGCAGGAAGGGAGAAAATGCGGGGGTTTGCTTCGGGCTCGAGATATCAGATGGAGTCGGGGAAAAGAGACGAGAGCCCTCTGGTGAGGCCAGTCTCATGACATCCGAACCAAATGCTGAGCACGGAGGATAGGGAGACCCAGAAATATATAGCCCCAGACAACAAGACACACCAGAACAACAAGGAAAGTACAGGGAAACTAGGAAAAGGACAGAGAAGGAGCGCCCTCTAGATGTAGAGGGCGTGATGTTACCCCCCCCCCCTTCCTTTCAAGGGCGACTCCTGACGCCCAAAAAATAAATGAGCTGCACAGCACTGGGGGGAGGAAAAACCTCATTTAACTGAAAGGAAACCTCTGGGAGTCCACAGCTGAGAGCTACCCCCTCCTCTGGAGTAAAAACCTTTTTTGAGTAGAGGAAGGGGGAGCCGGGTGGGGCTCTGGAGGAGCAAGACGAAAAAACAAACGAAACAAGTAAAAAGGCACACATAACAAAAATAAACCCTGACGGAACAGGGGAACAAACAACACATAAAAAAATGACTCACAACAAATAGGGAGACCATGGGGCATGAAAGTCCAGACTAGAGAGACCAGCGGGCGAGGGAGCCCGGGACAGGGAGACAGTGGGCGAGGGAGCCCAGGACAGGGAGACAAAACACAACTCACAACAAAAAAAAGGATATGGAGACAAGAACCAGAAGCCAGGGAGACCAGGAGACCAGAAGCTGGGGAGGCCAGGGAACCAACCGTGGGGTCCAGTGCAGGCTCGGCATTCTGCTTGTTGGTCATTACCCTTCTGAACTTCCATTTATTAACAATCTGGCTCTTACAAAACATTTGTAAAAAAATGGCATTTTTGTTTCTTTTGCTTGTATTTCTCCATAGTACACAAATTAACTGCATTAAAATAATAATTCCTTACACTTACATAGTGCTTTTCTGGACACAAGCACTTTACAGGTAATGGGGACTCCCTTCCAACACCACCAATGTGCAGCCATAGTGCACCAGTACACTCCCCACACCCCAGCTATCAGTGAAGAGGAGAACAGAGTTACAGTATGAAGCCAATTTATAGATTGGGATTATTAGGAAGCCATGATTGGTAGAGGCAATGGGAAATTAGGCCAGGATGCTAGGTAACACCCCTACTCTTTTTTGAGAAACACACTGGGATTTTTAATGATCACACATAGTCAGGACCTTGGTTTTGCATCTTATCCGAAGGATGGTACCTTTTTACACTAAGGTGTCACCATCAGTATAATTGGTCATTGGGACCCTCACAGACCTCAGAGTCTACTGGCCCCACTAACACCTCTTTCAGCAGCAACCTCAGCTTTACTAGGAGGTACTGGTACTGGACATCCAGGTACAGGACAAGATCACACCTGCTTAGCTTCAGTGGGTTGCCACATTTGAGTTGCAGGGCAATATAGCTGCTGGCTATATCAGGGCAACAGAATGACATCTTGAGACACTGTGGAGGACCCCAAATCTGACTGTTCATCTACACTATAGATTCTAAATTCTATGAACAAACAGAAACTAGCCTAAAAAACTTTTTCCACAGGCTTCAGAATCTCCACAGTGTTATTTTACATACCTTAAACGAAACTCAATGTGGGCTTTTTTGAGTAGTGGCTTTCTTCTTGCCACTCTCCTGTATAGCGTTGACTTGTAGGCAGTTTGGGGTATTGGTGGCATGTACACACAGACCAGCCTTTGAGATAAGGCCCTGCAAGTCCTTCAAACTTTCCTTTGGATTCATGTTGTCCTTTGCGAACAGTGTCCTCCTTGCTCTGCCATCCTTTTTTTAGGGATGACCTCATCTAGGCAAGGTCTTGATGGTGCCATACACTTTCCACTTCTAAATGAATGGTCTTGACTGTGTTCCAAGGGATATTTAAGGCCTTTGAAATATTGTTATACCCATCTCCTGCTCTGTCTTTCCATAATATTATCCCTGAGGTCTTCTGATTGTTCCCTGTTGCCATAGCTGATTCTTTAGTTTGAAGTACACTACCCACAGGAACAGCTGATTTTATTCACTATAGTTGAACACAAGTGGAGGCACATTTGCTTGCTGTGTGTTTTTGAAAGCAATTGGTTAGACCAGAGTTAACTTACAATTGCTATTACTAACAGGTTTGTATACTTATCCAACCCATTTGTTTTAGGTTTTTATTTGTAATTACCTTTCAGAATGTTTGAGCATTTGTTTTTTTACATTGAGGGTGTTATGATGTGTAAATAAAAATATAAGGAATTCTAATTTAAGCCTTGATTTCAGGCTGTTAGGCCACAAGATGTGTTATTTTGGAAAAGGGAGAATAGAGTATAGGGATTACAGAGGCCTTCAGAACATACGTCTATTCCAGTCTTATTAAGAGGGGTCATAGTAGTCCTTTCAGCCCTCTTTCACAATAAAAGCCTTGAATTTGCTAATGAGCTGATTTACATTCTCTACACTGCAAAATGCAAAAAAATGCATGTGATTCTTTCAAAACCAAATACATAACATTAACAACCAGGTAAAGTTTCTGACTTTACCTCTTGCAATCATAAGAACCATGTTCTCTCCTGCTGTTCTAGGATTGAAATTCTCTCATTTTTCTGCTGTTGATGTTGTGTATGTAACTGAGTTGGTAGCTAAAATTGGACCTATTAACTTTGCTTTTGGACCTTATTTCTATGCCCCTAGCTTAATATTCACTTCCTTGTCCATTTATTACTATCCTCACCAATGAGTCACTGAAAAGTATTCTTCTTTCTGTATTCTTAAAGTCTGACGTCATAAATACAATTACAATCTCTAGGCTTTTCAAATCTTTTAAATCACGGTTTATGCAAAGACAAAGCACTGAAACAGCCCTTGTTAGAGTAGTTAAGGATTTGCTGATGCCTTCTGACTCTGGGTCACTTTATATTCCTATCCTACTAGATTTAAGTGCGGGTTTTGATACTTTCATAACACCATCCTACTGGTATTCACGGAATAATATTTGGGAATCACAGATATTTCCCTTTGGTTGTTTGGGTCCAATTTGACAACAAGGAGCCAATTCATGAATCTAGAATATTCCTATTTCCCTGTTGCCCCTTATTCTGATTGTCTGACTTATAGACTTGGCTTCCTGATGATGGATAATCAGAATCCTTCCTTACAAATACTTTCTTGTTCATGATTTTGTTTATTTTCTCTTATTAGGAAACTTCAGAACAGTAGTTCCCAATCCTGGTACTGGTGATCCACACACCTGTTGGTTTTTGTTCCAGTCGAGACATCAGTTAAACAATCAAACACTTAATTTACTTAATAATACGATTAATTTTAACTGTCTGATCCGAGCTCTGAAACATGTTGGAACCTTAACCATTGTGTTTTGTACTGTAAGTGAAATCAAATCCCAAACCGGTGACTAGACATAAAATGGAAATATTCAACTGAAGCAATTTCTCGGATTGAGTAAAGTGTGTGGGATTGGAAACCACTGCTTTAAAGTTTATCCTGCTTGAAATATTGAAACACATTTATATATCAAGAGGTCCTGACCCAACCCAATGATGGGCAAAACAGAATGTTTCGTTATCACCATGCTTCATGTCTGGAAGCTAACAGTAATTCGGTTAAGTTAATGGCTATTAGGTGAGTTTCAATAATTTCATTTAAGAATTCAATTCAAAATACTTTATTCATTCCAGGGGGGGCAGTTTAAGAAGCCAAGTATTGTAAATAAATAACTAAAGGGAAATCTTTCTGAGCTACTGTGTTTGCAACAGCAATGATTATGTCATGGTGAGTTTAGTTTGGAAGCATCATTGTATGAGTCAAAGATTTCTCAACAGTCTGCTCAAAGAACATGGACACACTCGAATGCATTCAGAATGACAGATATAGAACATTTAGCCTTTTTTTCTTAATGTGATATTGTGTATACTGTAGTTTTCACAAAAAATCCCTCAAGCATGTTTCTTTACTGTAAAGTTTCCTATGGTGCTTGAAGTGGTAATTTATTTCTATCTTTTTAAAAAAATGTTCTTTTTGAAGAATGTTTTGTTTGCTTTTCCATGGATTAAGACAAATTAATTAATAAAATGCAAATTTAATTAAATGAATGCAGGCATCCTGTTTTCAAATATGTTTTTGCAGACTAAATATATAAATGAAAATACTAATACTAATATTCTCTTGCTTGTATGTGCACCTGCTTTCATATTACAGTATTACTTTCAAAATTTGCATGTTTTGTATAACAGATTAAGATGTTATACATGATAGATATTTTGAATAACCATCAACTCTTAATTCTGCTGTTAGCAAAACTGTTATCCTGCATAGTTCTAGCTGTGCAAGGATAGTAACCATCAGCTTCACATTTTAAAATAGAAATATGACATAATACATTGTGAATGTATTAATTAAACCTGGTAAGATTTTTTATAATAACAATATTATTTTTTCAAAAGGTTCAATGATGCAAGATGAAAGACAATATAATATCATTTTTATGTGAACAGTGTTAAAATGCTCCCATTTAATATTAAAGCTTTGTAAATACTTAAATTATTACACATTACACTGTATCTCTGGAATTATTATTTCCCCTCCATATCATCAACAACAGTGAAGTGAATTTGTTCTTTCCCATCAAACCTCATTTCAGTAGTTTGGTTAATTACAGTTAATGTGAAGAGATAATGAATCTTTTAGTGTTTAGCGTGAATATGACAGCCCTTGCCTGTAAAGTCAAGGCCACTAAAACCCCCAAAAAGGATTAAAGGAACCCCAAAACACTGGTGTAGAGTACTTCAATGATGCAGCTATTGGTGTGTAAGCTTTGTTAGATCTAGTCAGTTCAGACATACAAGGTTTTGGAGTGTGTTCAATCAGAACCACATACAGTATGCAGTGGAGAAATGTGACCATATCACATTTTTCAACTACTCAGTACTCCACTACCTATGCTATTGGCACTGCTGCACTTGCAAATGTGCATTGACAAGTGTGATGAGTAGTTTGTTCAACTTGACTATAATATCCCGCTCTGGAGTCCTTAGATCAAATTGAAATTGATCAAATTGAAATTGATCTGAATACTCAGTTCCTGTGTAATAAGAATGTGTTTATTTCAACATTTATATGGAGTAACAGAGCAGCTGTGTCTCTGACAGTTTGGACTACGAGTTTATAGCTTAGAGACCAGTTAGAGAGTAAAAAAGTTATTGATAGTTTTAGACTGTGATTGATAATTGTTCTCTCATACTATAAAAAACAGTTCAGAGCACAGGCCTAAGAATCTAATCGGCTAGTTATGGAGTTAGTAGTTCAGGTGGGTAGCTGCGTCAGCATGCAAAGGCTGCACAGGAACAAGTAATACTGTAGGTTTATTCCATGCTGAAAAAAAGAAGAAAAAAAACAACGTTTCGGCCGTGGAGCCTCCATGGCCAAAAAGTTGTGTTTTCTTTCTTCTTTTTTTCAGCATGGAATAAACCTATCACTTGTAGTTATAGAGTTAGGTGAGTTTAGGGTTTCAGTTAGACCAGTGAAAAAAGTATACAGTAATAGGGTTGCAGGGAGAATCAGATTGTCTCTTCCAAGTTTGAAAGGAAAAAGTGTGTTTGCTTTCCCTTAAGGCCAAAGTCTCCCATCATTTAAACTTAATTTTATTACCAGGGAAATCTGGTGAGGCTGAAAAAGTTCCACGTTTGTCTTGTCTGGCCACAACACCGTTTGCCACGTGTTTGCTATATCAGGTGTTTTCTCAGATGTGGAATCTGAGATTTTTTTCACTTCCATACAAGTATCCTTAGTGAAGTGACTATGGTGGAGTGACTATGTTGACCTAAGGACATTTTCTACCATCTCAACCACTGAACTCTGTAACTCTCATAGTTGCTGTTAGCCTAATGGTGGCATCCCCAATTACTGTACCCCCAGTCAATCTGCTTAGTTCGAAGTAACAGCCGAACTAGGTAGAGTCTGGGTGCCTCCCACTTCTTAATGAATGGCTTAACCATGTTCAGAGTGATACTAAGGGTTTTAGACATGTTTAATACCCTTCTTCTGATCTGTGTCTTTATATTGATTTATATCTAAGTTGTTTTGAAAGCTCCTCAGTCTTCATGGTTACCTTTCTGTATCAAAATATACTACCTGACTGAGTAACCTTAGGGAGATAGGTGCATGTATTCTAAAATCATGTGAATCTAAATTTTTTCATGTAGACAGAGCACAGTGGCATCTTATCTAATTCTGTGGCTCATTAACATATGTTCATAACGTATGGGCACAATGTTCCCAAAAGCAGCCTGAATGGTAGAAGTGATGTAAGTGGGTTCTAGTGGGTCCTAGCACTACATGGGTTCTCTTCTGCACTCTGATTTATTTGCTAAACTGCTTGAAATGTGATTCATCAAATCAGTTCCCATGCTCCTAGTGATCAACCATCCAGTCTCTCTCTTCACAGCACCACTGCAATCAGAGATCATATTTTTTCCTCAGACAAAACTGGTCATTCCAACTGTTCTGTGAGGATATGTCCCTCCTGTAGAACATATCTAATGAAATGCTTGGTTGTCTTCAGTCATGATTTCCTTCAAAGAAAAGGAGGCTATCACTAATGGAGAAGTCTCACATAACTAATTTGAGGAACTAATATGCCAAATCAGTTCAATAGGACATCATCCTGACCTGCCTTTTTTAATCTAGAATCTGTTGTGATGTGGTTTAATCTAACCAATTTTTACCTGGGACTGGAGGTCAGCTGACAGTGATCCTGATAGTCTGACAATTGCAAGTCATGCTTCAAACACCCCAGCCCCCAAAGTCTTAAACTCTTTAGCTCATAGAGGGTCATTGACACTACTTCACTATTCCCAAAAACACAGAGAACATAGTTACAACAACTCCTTTGCCAGATAGTTCTACAATAATTTATGCATTCTAAGGCCCACGGCTGTTAAAATACCGTTCTTAAATATTTTTAGGACAGTATATGTATTGGTCTATGTATAGTGGGTACTATATAGATGGGTAGATACTCCATTTGTAATTTTACAAGTATATAATTAAACATGTGGTTCAAATAAAAATATATGCAACCAATACATATACTGGTGCTTTGGCAGCAATATAATTTATTAACAACCTCCTACCCAGAGATACCACCCAGCTCAAGCATGAAGAAAATCTGCTGCTCAGATTTCCTCTATCTTTAATGCTATGCGTGTTCAGAGCAGTATATGGGTGTACCATCTGTAGCTGGGTATTCTGGTTCTTAAAGGGGTGGTTTAAGCCATCTGCTTTCTCCTGTTCTTTTATTTCTTGTTTTTTTTCATGTACTCTAATACATTTTATAAGTATATTTTCAGTTAACAATATTTCTTACCATACAGATAAACTGAGTCAAAAAACTAAAACAGAATTATTATTACCTATAATAGGCATTAGCTTAGCATCACATCTTTTTTCTTATTAGTAAAACATTTGTATGTAACAGTGTGCAGGCATCTCACCTGATCACAAAAAAAGAAAGAAACTGAATCGATAACCTCTTCACAAAGGTAATTTAAGATTAACATTACTAGGCAGTCTTAATCACAATGTAGAAAAATATTGTAAAGTGTCTTTGGTGTCATTGTACAAGTTTCTGTGTGTGGCCTTTCAAGTATTCAAACATTTGTTTGCCAGACTGAGCTCTTTGGATTCAATCACTTCATGTTTATTTTTTTTAATACATTTTATAGTAAGCCATTAAGTCTCTATTGAATACATGCCCATCCCAGAACTAAAACAAAGTAACTCATTCAGACAAAATGGGGACTCAGACGATCAACAGATTAAAAAACTGTACCACATTTCAAATAAACATTTTGCTTCTCCTATGGGTTAAGAGAGTTGCATTGAAATGCAGTAAACCAGTATACTAAATCAAGAAAAGCTAAATACAGGAGCTATTTTATATAAAATATTTAATACCTATAGTTGCTAATAAAAGCATTTTGTTGGATGTATGCAGTGAGAGGTCTATTTTAAGAAATTCAGCACATTTTAGTGTGTTTCTGTCTTCATTGTATAGTTTATATGAAAAGGGTTGATAACCGCCACCAACACCATACTAAAAAGAAAAATTTAGTTATTTTTGTAAAATTCTGTAACACCAAAGACTGAATCTGTGAAATTCAATGCAGTTAAATTAATTTTAATTATGGCGCATTAAAGGCATTTTCCTTCACAATTCCTTGGGATTTTAATACGCTGCGTAATTTGCAACTGTGTTAATTCTGTGTACAATTTTCACTAGAATATTTAATGCATGTCTGACTAAAACTTAATACTGATAAATGGGATTCTCAAAAAGCTGCCAACGTTCATCAATTTGGATATATATTTATATTTGGATATAAGATAATACCACCTCAACCTTGGAACGTTAAGATGAAAAGCAGACTATTGTAACTCTGCCAAGGCCGAGTCTTTCGACGGCCTTATATTTCACTCATGTTCTTATTAAAGGACTGGTATTTATTAATTCAATTACTTATTAACTGAAGATCTCCTCGTCAAACTTGCTCATTTTAATACGTCTGAGAATTTCACCTTCATCTAGTGAATTAAATATAATTAATTGCCTAATACCAGCGCAACTATACAGGTAAAATAATTTACAAGAAACGTGAGAAAAAATAATTTTGTTAGCGTCTAACATATTTTTCTCCACAGGTGAAACCTAACTTGAAAATTTAAATTGTAGCAACATTTTTTGCGATACATTGTTTTCAACACCGTGCCTAAAAAGAATTCAGTTTTGATTATTCTATTTACTCAAAAATAAATTGTTTTTAAAACAACAGATACTGTAGTTTTTTTTACTTTTTACACTATATTATTTACTTTGTAAACCTAAAATTGCTAACAACTTGTAAAATTCAAATAACTGCCACATTTGCAGATTTTCTTTTATTTTAATGAAGCACACAACGATGTATTAGTATGGTATTTATACACATTATTAGTTATTGATACAGTTAAAGTTAATAATTGTCAATTATTAAGAATAGTAGTAATTTCTACTTAGATTTAGGTTTAGAAGTAGATGTGTGCAAGGATATACAGTATGCAATTGTAAACCAAAAGATAAAATAAAAGTACTGCATAGATTTAGTTGCATTTAAACAAAGTAAAATTAAAGATTCCCGGTGTTTTAAAATTGATATCTTATATGTTTAGAGATGTTGAATGTAAGTTTCCTTTTCGTATCTGTTCTAATCTAATCAAAGTGGTCTAATAATAGACAGTGGAATACAATGAAAACATCCAGTGACCTCTCATTTACAATTCACTTTAATTACCCCACCCAAGTATACCGTGTCAGTAATAAAGAAAAATATCTAGTGATAGACACCACGTGTAAATCCTGTCTCGAAAAATCACTGTGAAGATAACTACAGCCTTTCAAACATACAGGCCTGTAAACAATTTTAAAACATCGTTTATTTTCTGATAAGGATTGGGATAAGCAACACATCCATATAGATTAATTGAAGTATTGTAATATTTGTATTCACATTTTACTGCACGCAAAATGGGTCGAATGTCTTAGCCTGTAGCTGATACTGACGTGCAGAAGCCAATGTAACTCTATAGCACGGTTCTAGTGCCAACTTCTCACACCATCTACATGCATAAAAAATTTAAGGTAAGCTTTCATACCTATCGATTACAGCTAATGACAACGAAATCGCTTTCTCATTAATGAAACCTGTAAAGAAAGAGAGAGGGGAAGGGAATAATATAAGCCTTAAACCATTTGTACCCTCAGATTAAAAAAAAGTTGAAAAAATACCCAATGTCCATCTGATAGCGGATACATATTACCATAAACTAAAACTACACACAGGAAACTGGTTTATTTAGTTTGTCTCTTAAATAAGTAAGAAATCGACGTTCTCACTATTTTGCTTTTTTCTTTCTTTAAATATTGAATAAACATTACTCCTTATAACATCATAATCATCTAAGGCATCGAAGAGACACCTCACTTCAGAGGTGCTGTCAGTATAAATCTTTGGAACACATCATCGAAAAACGTTACATCTGTTGTAAATGCCTGTTAGCTTGTATTATGGAAACATCTTCATTTTTCTAATTCCCGTTTTAGGCGAGAAGATATGGAAACCAAATAACTGTTCCTAGCTCCTGTGTGTTGAACTTCCATTGGTTCCGTACTTTTCTTACCTCGAAGAACTTTCATTTGTTAGGTATTGTTATATTATTTTATTTTTTGAGAATTAGATTTGCAGTCTTCAAACTCCCTTTAGGAATCTCTTAAAAGGTTTAGTGGTAGAAGTTTCTTTCCTTCACATTTTCAAAAGATGTTGGATCATTCATTAACTATTTTAAACAGGTTTTTAATGCAAAGGAAATAAATTAAATTAAAATAAAACTTAACTCAAAATTAAAGCAGTGAAGGAAAAATGTCGAAAATGTCCCGTGAATATCACATAAACTACCACACCTCTAAAATATAACGGCGAATTAAACGCATGTTACTGCAGCTAAACACATTTGAAGTTGCTGATCACGTGTAACAATCTTTTTTTCCCTTGCTCCTAAAATTGCGGAAATTATTACATTGTTGGTATGCTGAAGCCACAACGTAATAACTTAGATCAGCAGATCAGGACTGTCTCTATATACACAATTAACTGACATTGCCCTTCTTAATATCGTAGTTCTGTAATTTATAAGTTATAGTTTTTGTTGCCTAAATACAGTGAAATAGATTTGATCATGAAGGGATATTTTATATCAGTCTGGATGGTTTAAATAAACATCTTAGTAGTCTAAATGGAAGCCAAATCAAATCTAAAAGAATACCATCGAATACTTAAATATTTCCATCGTTTTGCGAAAACTGTCATGAAAAAAACTTTTTACATTATTATGAAATAGTAGTACATACTGGGAAAGCATTGTGTTTAATGTAAAATATTTTTGTTTTAGTCAAATCGTTTAGTCATCTAGCCAGTAATTCTGTTCATTATATTGTGAAACTGTATTCAAACCTTTGTCATCATTTATAGTGTAGATATTGCTTACTGGGACTGGTAAACGCAAGAATAGGTGTCTCCAGGTTGAGAAGTCCCGTGAAATTTCTTTTTAAGTGAATATGTCCGAATGAAATATGTCAATAACTACAAGAGAGTGAGCACGCTCCAAGAAAAAAACCTTTCGCAAAACACCTGTTTCTGTATTTTTATTTTCGAAGTAGGCTATTTGTTTTGACAAATTAAACAGTATGAACTATTTCACACAAATGCGTGATCAGTTGCTAAATTGTTGGCTTTTATATCGCTATTTTTTGCTATACTGCGTCGATGGTGAATTGCGCTCTATAAATAGAGGAGGTCCAAAATTACAGGTCATTTTGTTAAAAATATATGTATAAATGTTTTCTGGAACAGTCGTTATATCGACATCCTCAAATCCACCACGAGTTTGTAAGGAGTCATTATATACAAAGCGTAAACAATTAAGCCTTTATACTTCAATAAAATTATACCACTGGCTTTTACTTAGAAAAAATAACATACGACACCAATATGAAGTATTGGGGAGGCATGTGTTGTATTCTACGGTTTCTGAGAATCACAACTGAGAACACGTCTAGGTCACGTTAAGAGGCGCTCTGCTTTAAATTCCAAACTGTTATTTATATAAAATAACATTAGTTTGTGATCTCCATTAAAACACTCACCTGTGTTTTTTCTAAGATAGTCATCTCTCTCTCTAAATAACAAAGGGTGAAACAAGTGCACAAATTGTATAAATTGTAAAAAAGTAATTTTTCAATTTAATAATAAATGTACAGTATAGAGTACGTGGACTGCATCGAGTGTAGAAAGTGTTGTGAAGAATTACAGAAAAAAATAATGGATACATTTTGATTGTGATAAAAATTTTGTATTAATGATAATTGTATTACAACATAAAAATATACGTGTGTTCTGTGTTTTCCTTGCAATATTTAGAGTACAGAGCCAATTGGTCAAATTAAGTTATGTACATTAGTATTATTAAGTTTGTTGTACTTTTATTGTTTTACAGTAACCACAATTCCCAAACACACATGAAGTGAATTCATGAAGAAACAGTGAATATGCAATGCATGATTTTTATTACAAATACAGGATTTACATTTACATTCATCTTAATTAAAGGTAAATAATTACAAAGGTAATCATTAATATTTTATTAGGAATTCAATAATAAATTAAATCTGCATTGAATTATTTGTTTGAAATTTTCCTATGAGGACCCCAGTATGGAGATAAATGCTTTACTCTTGTTCAAATTCTTAATTAGACCTATCGTTTAATGAAATAATCACCTTTAAGTAACAGAGCACATGATTCATTCTGCATTCTATTAATTATTTTTTTAATGCTTTTTCTATAATAACACAGAGACAGACATCTCTAGTTCAGATTCCTGAAGGCTTGCTGGTAGGTTAACAACCTATAAAGACCAAAGAGAGAGTTGATTTGAGATCTAATCAAATAATCAGTATCTATCCAAATAATCATTTCAATTATGTAATTAAGACAGGTAACGGAATGAGATCCAGAAGGCTTTGCTACTCCCAAGGACTACAGTCATATCTTTGACACAAAGAGACAGAAGTCTCTCTAAAAATGAGTGACAGCACAATAAGAGCCTTACTGAATGCCTTGTTGACTCAAATCTACAAACTTAAACTCAAAGAATACTTAAGGGCAAAATTAAGTAATTTTTTGGAAAAACTTAAGAAGCTACAAAATATTTTAAGCAAATGTCCACTGAGTATAGAAGAAAATGCCAGAAATCATTGCTGTTGCACCTTACCTTCCATATTGAGTATACTTATAAAAGCAAAAGATTTTAGTTATTTTTCCTTATTCGTGTGTTTTATAAAAAAAATAAAATTGCTACATTATCTTTTATCCCCTTTCTGCTACACTTGGGCTAGCTAGAGCTCACAGCCCTTGATTTCCTCAGAAACCATGCACATTAGTACGAGGAGTAAAAACACCTCACAGGACTGTGAGGACCCACTTTGGTCTGACTGTCCACCTGCCGCTAATTAACGCGCAATTAGTTCTCTGATTCCACCAGTTCTCTGTCATTGAGATACTTTCTGACAACTGAAACTTCAGTCTCAAAATGGCCAAAATTGGCAACACAATGTATTGAGAATAGTTTGCTTCCCAGCACAACTACCCTACTTCCCAGAAGGACACTAAGCCTCACTCAGAATTCTGCTTGAGTATATCTTTGCCTGTTTCAAACCTGCCCTCTTTGTCAGCACCCAGTTTGCCTAGCTAAGCACCAAACTAGTGGCATGGAACCAAAACCCCCTGATAATTGGCTTCTGGGAATATTGGCCTTGGTGTGAGTGTGCATGTGCGTGTCTATGTGTGCTCTGTGATGGACTGATATTTCATCCAGGGTGTATCCAACCTTCTGACTAATGCTTGCTGGGATAGGCTCAGGCTCCCCTATGACCCTGTTTTGGATAAAGTGGTTTGAAAATGGATGGGTGGATGCATTTTCAAATCTTAGATTATGAATATCATTTAAGATGTCCATGTGCATCCAATAATTTGAATTTCCTGTGTGTTTGTTTTATCTTAGGGCACTTTACACCCCAAGACATACATGTATTGCACTGACACATTTCCAGAGTCTTCTAGAAAGGATTTGTCATTTTATTTTGCCTCTACCTTTTATCTGCTGTTGTACAGTAACAAGCATTTTTTCTTGAGCCTTTAAATTAACATTAAAAATTGGAGTTTTTCATGTTGAATCAGTTTTGATATGTCCACCATCCACGTAAAGTTGCAAAAACTTGTTTTGAAAGTAGTCAACCACCAGCACACTAATGCCCACTGTAACCGTAGAGATCTCACTTTGCAAGTACCAGAAACTAAGCAAAGATGGGTCTGGTCATCAGCAGGCAGGGAGCCCTAAAAAGAAAGTCAAGCTGCTTCAGTAAGTGGCATCAGTAGACTTGTGCACCATACTGCTATATATGAGGTGCTGTCCTTCCGATCAGATATTTAATCCTAACTACTTGGTCATTAAAAATTAAATGGCACTGTTTGTAAGAGTGTGTCAATGCCAGTGTCTTGGCAAAATTTCATTCTGGATTACCCCTTAATTCAATTGGTGAATTAATTTTTGTCTTCACCACGTTCCCCATTTTGTAGCGGGGCAGTGGGCACATAATGCTTACTTAATGGCTGTTTGAAAAATGCTTAAGGATCCTTCAGGATAACAAAACACTATATAAGCGCAAAAATTATATATGCTTCTTCTTTTTGCTGTTGTTGTCAACTGTGGGCTATTCTTTAACACTTTGTCTTCATGGATACTGTACAAAAACTATAGGAATTCAGATATAGTGAGTCACTGGCCTAGACAGTTCATGAAAATTATAAGAAAATACTCTTCCAAGCGTGAATTTTATGAACTATGCACAATGAGATGAACAGGATGACTCCTGTGGTATCTTTTACGGTAGTGCCAATCCCTCACTTCTTAAATCTGTATTGCAAATATGGTAAAACAGTGGTCTTACAGTATATATAATTAACCTTAAGTGAGATAATTCATTTTCTCTTCCTCTGCTTCCCACTCCATACCTGCGCAATCCTATAGCACTGGTACTGCCCCAGAGTAATTTTGTTAATATATTATTGAAATGTAAGTAATTTGTGTGCTGCACATGAGTAATAAGAGGAATGTGTTATCCAGACATTGGAAACCTTTAGTCACGCACAGCATATGAAAGAGTCAGCGTTGTATTTGGAATCTTCTTTTGTTTTCTCTGGCCTTTGGTTTAATAATGTATCCCCAAACCTCAGAACTAAAAATCCAATAACAAGGTTTAGATTTTAAATATTATCAGCAGCAATAAACTATCTGGATGTGAAAAAAAATCAGCTTCATGTTTTCTCGAACTATTAAACTATTGAACTATTAAAAAATAATAATGTTTTATTAATGTAATAATAAATTACATTTATTTAGTGCTTTAAATCTCAAAGGATTATAAGGCACTTTACACGTAGCAGGGGACCCATTTCATCCACCACTGAAGTTCAGCACCCATCTGGGTAACACTATTCATGTACCAGCAACCCCACTACATAGCAGATGTAGCAATTCAATTTAGCAGATCAGTCAATGAAGGAATTTTTCAGAATCTTTTGCACAGGTCATATTATGCAAACCCAGAATTGAATTATTTTAGGACATTGGTGTTAACACCCATAGCCTTATGAACTACACCACTGGAATTTTAATGACCAAGTAGTAAGGATCTCAGGTTAATGTTCAAAGAACGTACAGCACATGTACGTTTTATGAACTGTGATCCCAGTTGTCATCCCGGGGAAATGGTTTGGCAGTCCAGATGGAAGAAGTCTACCTCCTGAAAATACAATAATAGCATATACAACTTGGATGAAATGTAAGATGTGTGTAAAGGACAGAACTCTCTTGAAAGTTTTAAGTCAGTGTGAATTCAGAATATGTCATTCCTTGACTTGGTGTCTGTCCAGGGTGAATATAGCCTGATAGGCTCCCCAAGACACTGAATTGGACAAGGTGGTTAGGAAATGGGTAGATGGATGATTTGGTGCAGTGGGGTGTTATGTTAAAGGGTGCGTTTTACAGGATTTGATAAAATATAGGTGATTTTCTTGTCCTTGGAGGTCTAGCAAACCGTTTTCACATCTCGCTTTTTAAAATAAATTTAAGTTATCTACTGTACATTTAAACAGTGAATTTCTGGATACGTTGATTACAGACACTTTGAATAAGTAGCCATGCCTTATACTAATATAAATATTTCAAGAAGAAATGACAACGTTCTGCTCAATATTTCATATTTGTCATGCTGTCATCCTGATAAACACAGTGCACATTATGAAAAGTTCACAGCCAGCTTGGCATGGGACAAGCTGCTTTTCCACTGTTTCAGTCCCCAGGCTAAACTACATTCAGTTCAGGTTAAATCAACAGCTGAGCTATTTTTCCAATAGTTTCCTTTCCACATGAAATTGTCAGGTAAAGTATCACCCAGTTCGTAACTCAAAGATTTATAGTATTGGTGTGCTCTGTTCATCCCTGTGATGAAAAATAATGATTTTGTTTATTCAATCTCTGAGTATATAAAATATCAAGTTAATGAAATTAAAAAGTCGGTAAAACTACTAAAAGTTGCTGTGTAAAAAGTGAAACTGCTTTTTAAAAAGAATATCTGTATCCTAATTAGCAGTTTATACACCAATCATTGTTTATGAATACAGACTGAAACAAATATTTTTTAAACTAATTATACAGAAACACATCTGTTTTCCTCCCTGGAACTTTTTCAATGTGTATATACTCTTATAGCTTCTGAACTACCAAAGTTCACTGTTGAAATATTTATGTGCCTGGGTGGCATTGATCCTTGATGCTAGACATTGTGAAGAAGAAACCTATACTGTTTCTGGCAGCTGTTCATCAACTGGTATCTCACCTCACTACTGCCCCTTTCTGTTATGGAGGTTGCACAAACATTTGCTTCAGTAATTATTTAAGGCTCATGCTGGCTGTAGCCTTTGCTCTGGCTAGCTGTTCCTGGATTAGGTGCACAAGGTCTGCCTGTGGCAGACACACGCACTGTGATAGCTCAGTGTTTGCTTTTGCACAGGCAGTAGGATTCTGGGGTCAGCTTATGTGCAGTTATTTCTGGTAGATCTTCAGCATGGCTCTATAAGGAGAAAGGATCCTGGTTCTTACCAGGAGATCGTATTGTCTTGTGTTTTTACAGGGGCCGTAGAATCTAGATCAGAAAATTCCAGGAATTTGACTGGCAGTGAGCTCTGAATAAGCTTTGACCTGCTTCTGCTGGTGTCAGTTGCCATAAGACTTTTCTTTCTTTGTCCCCAGGTCTTAAGCTTTCTTTGAATTCTAATCTGAGTTCAATAGATGTCTTATGGTTACAATATAGCTAAATTTTTTAGGCAGCATCAAGGTAACAGCCTGTACTATACACAAAAACTTCAATATGTTTTCACACTTTTTATGTATTTTAAATATACCATATATATTTACTGAAGATGATTGATGTCTTTGTAAAGTTCATTTGTAAATTCCTGCATGTACTTTGGATACAATATCACTAGATATACTGTTAATTTAGCCTTGTGAAACTGTATTTGACAGGCAGGAGCAGATGTGCTACGAGTTATTCATATCTGTAGAGTGAAATGGTTTATGGTTTTCTCCTCTAAAGAAGGAAAAATATTATTAAAGTATTGTGTAAAAAAACAGCTAAAAAGGTAAATTTTTCTTCACTAGTGCAGAAACAGTTCTGTCATGAAGGAAAAACCGAATTGTTCTGCTGAAAGATGAATATGTGTGTAGGTTTGTCTCATGAGCCTACAGTCCCACAGCTGTATAAGTTATATGAGTGTCATTAGAATATGTAAAATAGCCATAATTTAACTAAAAAAAGCTTACGTGTTAAATATGTGTTTTCTTTTCTGCCGGCTATAGATATCCCATCGACACCTTTTGAACCATGATGTTTTTGCCAATAATGTTTGGTTACACCTTGTTTAGTAATCAGAAAAAATAATCTCAAGATTTGATCACTATCATGGGTAAGAAAAGAACAGAAGCTACAGTACTGCATTTTGGGGCCATGTTGTATTTTGTGTCATATTCAATAGTAACAGCAACCAGGAGCCTAACACAGAAGCCAAGGGGTCAAGGTAGGACTACGCCCTGGACATGAGACCACTCCCTCCCAAGGCACTTATAATCACTATGACTAATTTTCCCCTTATTAAAGTTACTGGCTTTGCTGATTTTCATTGATGTTTAAAATATTTGTTTGGAAGGGAATTAAATTACACCATATAGGGAGATGAAATATTTCCATAAATATTTGTAAGGTAACATACTTTCTTTTAATTGCATAAAATCCTAGACATCATGTTATTGTCAGATCCTGGCCTTGGTTATTTAAAAGTCCTTTAGCTTTGTCCTGTTTACCCAGTGTAGGTGCGTTTATAAATAGCTTCCCTTACAATACAACATTTTCTGATTAAAGGTTTCTAGACACTCTGTTCTCCATAACCTCTTATTAAAAGCTTTTTTGATGCAAAGCAGGTTGGAGAAATGAGCTCATAAACAAGAAAATCTGCCCTGACGGTTTACTGCTTCATTGATGTTGCAGCTTTTGTTTTCCATTGCTCCAGTTAAAGGTTTAGCCATACCATAAGTTCAGGCTGGCTCTATTTAGATTTTATTGCAACTGTTGTAAAGGATCAGTTAGGCAGCAGTGAGGAAAGCTGGGCTGGTCACTTTCTCTCTGCCTTTGTATTGTGTGCTGGTTTGTAAGTTGAAGGACATCTACAAAAACGAGTGAAAATCTAGTCTTTGCTGCTGAGGTAGGTAAGTAAAGGTGGTGTATCTATAACGGAGATGTGTTAAGGTTAGAAATGGTCAAATGGTTACATACTGTACATGTATAGGCCCTTTTAAGTTTTGTTTTAAGGTTTTCATCTTGTTTACCTTTTTATCTTGTTTGATCTATGTAATAAAAACGTTTTTCAGACACATGCTGACTTCAAATTATGTGGGATTTTGGATCTTTGTTTAAATGGCTTTTTGGGAAAGATGTCGAAAATGTGTCTTTGAGAGTTTTACAACTGTATTTAAGGCAAAGCTTTATGAATTAATCTAAGGCAGAGAATCTAAAATACTCATATAAAACTTTTTTTTTTATTATTTTATAGGTTTTAGCTAAATGAATTATTTGGAACAATATATTCCCCTGTCAAATGACCACAATCTAACAACCACAGTATGTCCTGAGAAATACAATTTTCAATGTAAATTATTGAAATAGATAATTCATTTGTTCAACATTTAATCAATTGTTTCACCAGTACTAATAATGTAATTTGTGCATCATTAATAAATCCGGTAGAAGAGGGCACCCATGGCCTTGACTGCAGTCTTAACGTTTTTGCAGTTCACTGTTGTCATGGTCTGCTTTTGAATGAACAGAAACTTCAGCTGGTTCCTTTAGAGACATCCATTGAAACATCTTTGTGGATGTTTAAGTCATTATAAGTAATTTCAGTCATTTTTAACCATTATAAAATAGCCTAATTTTTAATGTAATTTATTATATTCAAGTTTTTCACACTTGGTTCATACTGACTGATGTTCATTGGTATGGAAAGATGACATTTCAGAATTTTGGAATTTCAGATTATAATGTACTGTATATGTAATATGCTTGCACAGTAAATTTGAGATTAATTCCTGTATTTGTCAAATCTACTGTCCACCGAACTCCCCAAGTTTATAATATTTTCCTTTCATTTTCTGTACTGAGCCATATGCCAGTGCAGAATATATATTACATATTCAAAGCAAAACTATATATAGTGTGCTCAGAAACACATATTTAGGCATTATTTACCTAAACAAAATATGTGACAACAGAATCTGTTTCTTTTATTATGCTGTACATAGCTGTTTATCATATTAGCACCAAGCTCGTGTTTTGTTTTAATTTGAAAAGGGCACATAGGAAAACATAGGAAAACACTATTCAGCAATTAGAGCATAAGAAATTTTACAAATTAGACATCATTCAGCTCATCTGCTTTGATTACTAGTAAATAATTAATATAAGCCTCATCTCCAGCTATTTTTTTATGCAACCCAAGGTATCAGTTGGTAACAGTCAACAATATGTCTGGCTAGTTTGTTTCAGACACCCACAACTACTGTAATTGTGTAAAATAATGCCTCTGGTTTTACGTACTTCCAGTTTCCACTTATGTTGTCTGACTCCAGGTCCAGTTTTGGTTCTGAACAAGTCCATGACTTTGGGGATTTTGAGTACTTCTATCAAGATTCCTCATAGTCTTGCTTATCTTTGTGTGTAATAGAAAGCAAACCAATTGCTTTCTTTTTTAAATTTGTTTAAATCTTGTCTTGTAAATTAAGTGCTGAACAGAAGTTTCTGATCCCCAAACACAGCATGGGAAAACTTTATGAGATGTACCTTTACTGTACTGATATCCATGGTTTCAGCTGTTGGCAGTTTCATATTTAATGCTATGTATTTGCGAATAAAACCAGCTCTTCTTGGGAAACTAGTTCTTAGATGGCAAATTAGGCATCATTTTGCATCTCGTTTCTTTATTTTACACTCCGTACTTTTTCTTCTGGGGACGAAGCAAAAGTTTAGTAAAATTTTGAAGCTCTATGCAAAAGAGCACTTTGTGTGGTAAAGCTTATTGAATGGTAGTTCATTCAAAATATGTAGTGACTACAAAACAGCACTAATACAGCTGTATTAGTGCTGTTAAAGTACACAAGTAATCAGTTATAATTCAGTAACTCATAATCATGATTTACAAGATTGGCCAAATGTCCGCTTATTATTTTTCACCTTTCTTACTGCCCTACAATTCAAACTGGAACAAATAATTTTGAGTGATCCTCACCTAAAAAATCATTGAAGTGCTAGTTTTTAAAAAGAATATCATTTGCTTCTACAAATAGTAAATTAGTCCAGGTATGTTTGAGTCATTTTCTTAGTTTGGAAATCAAAGCTGACCATCAAAAAAGCATATACAGTGTATGTTTTATTATTGTTGTTGTTTTTGTTGTTTGTCTTGTTTTATGTCTTTTTAAACAATACAAATATTGTTAGCTAGGTGGACAAAAAAAACTCTGGCATTTGGATCAGAGCCTGAACAACCAGTTGTAAAACAAAATTTAAAATTCCAATTTTAGCGAGGATTGTTCAGGTAAAAGCTTTCTTTTCTCTTTTTGTCATTCGGAATGAAATTAGACAATAGACAGTGTTTTGTATGACTAGCTGCCCTTCTAACCTCTGCTGATCACAGAATGCCTTCAGGTCAGCAGCTGGCTACACTGGTGTTTTGTTCAAATGAGGAACAGGAGAGGAACTTCAGAGCAGTGTTTCTGATGGACCTGTCAGCACCTCCATGCCTGGCCTTTCAAATTGGATGGCTAGGTCACCTGGTTTCATTCAGCCACTGATGTTGATAGGTTTTCCTGTTGCATTATCCAATCATAATTGGTGATAGAAAGTGATATCAGAGGAGACAAGGGAAACCCAGTGCCTCTGCAAAGGCTGGCTTGGAACAAAACATTTTTGTTTAGTTATTGGGATATTCTGAAGCCTATTTCAGCAAGTAGGTAGTGACTGAGCAGCAAACTTTAGTATCAAACTTTGATACTAGACTCTTTATATGTCTTAAATCTTAATATTTAACTCTATAAGGTTAGCCTCCACCTTAATTATATAGTCTATCATTTATGGAATACTCCCTGTCAAGAAATGTGAAGAAATGTCTTTCAAAACTCTGTGTGGTTTCATTCAGTTCATGAAACTATTGGTTAAGCACCTGTACATTTGACAAACTATGATGAAGTTAGAACACCAGTGGAGGCTGCAAAATCCCTAGGAATATACTCCATTCTAATGTTGATACATTTGATAAATCAATAGAAAGTTTCTTAAATATGTTTCTCACTAATGTCAATAAGTCTGTTAACAAAGATCAAAGATCTTTGGGACATGTGTGAACCATAACAAGAGGAAAGGGAAAGTATGTATTGTAGTTTGCCTGTACTTAGCCTTCTCTGCGTTCTACAGGGTCTTTTTTTACTTTTGATCTGAAATTCACAGTGCTGTCTGCCTCTCAGGGTGGGGCCCTGCTTTGTTTTACTTTGAAGTGACACTTTATCTGTGTATGTGTGCATTTGGAGGATGCTCAAGATTTGAATGCTGTCAGAAGCCAACTCAAAACAAGCAATTCCAACATATAACGGACCAATATTGTAACTAAGTCTTAATCTTTCACTAGGTGTTATTCTGTTGGGGGTTTAGAGTTCTATTGTTCTGGACTAATGAATGTGGCCAGGAGTTTAGAGCTGCTCAAAGGGTGAGATTCTCTGCTGCAAAGGTGATTGTTATCTGAGTCTTTAACGCTTGACAAATATTTATTTGCACAGAGAAAGCTAAGGAAAGGAGCTCACCTTTTCTTTAAAAAAATCGCAAATATTTTCCTGTCAGCTCTTGGTGCACTTAGTGTGGTTTGCTAGTTTTGTATACAACTGCTGTCTTTATCATGGAAGTTTACCCTTTCCCTTAGAAATGATTTGTGTTGTTTAGTTCTCTGACAGTGCAGGAAGCTGATAATGTGAGAAAATGGTGACACCTGCGTAGTCTTATAATTTGTTAAACTCTTAGGCTCCTGCTTGTCTGAATAGAAAAGTAACATATTGTTATCTATTAGTGGATTGATGGGTTGCATTGTTTGTGAATAAAGTATCATTTCGCAACAGGGATAAACTAGATTTATAAAAATACTTGGGGGTGGGATCTGTCTATTTACAGATTAAGAGTTTAAAAGCAAAAAATGTAATTTTCTTCTAAAAGAAGTCCTGCTCCAAAAACGTATTTTTGAAAATGTTGTTAAGAAAGCAGAACATTATTCTCCAATGCCCCTTTTGCTACTTTAAACTGAAAAACTAACACAGGAAATAACATGAACATTTTTATTGTTGCACCATACACTGTTTTGTGCCACCTGAGGCTGAGGATGTTCTGCAATTTGAATCGATGTTTGAGAAATGGAAAGCTCGAGCAATCAATACCACTCAGCACTAAAAGTGCTTCAGTAATTAGTAGGTGCTTCTCTTATCTATTTAGCTACTTTTTCTGATATGCTTTTTTCATTAATAATAATAAAACTGTCATGCACATTTATTCCTTATTCATATGTGTACTATGCCTTTTGAACTGAAAAACACTAATGATTTTATAATGGGTTTATCTATATTAAATAAGATATAAAGGGTTTATCATAAACCACATATTTTAATTCAATAAAATATGCTTCTGCATACTGATATAAACTCCAGCTCCCCCATGACCCTGAATTGGATGAATCAGTTAGAAAATGGATGGATGGAAAATACACCTCTTGTATGTCGGAAAAAAAAATATTAATGAGTCATGTTTTCAAGTAACAAATCAGTCCCTGCTGACATTCATGTATATAGAAATGTAAGTATGTCGATATTACTTTGTTGTTTAATGTTATCTGAAAGAATCTTCAAGAAGCAGTTTGTGTTCCTTAAGGGGAAGGTGGGATTGCTTCAATGACATTATTTCACATGCTGATGAATGTGTCATTCTGTACGGCGGTTCTTTTCACTAAGCCTGGCTCCCTGATTATGCAGCAGGCTTTTGTGCCTTGTTCAGCACTGCATGGCTCTGTCTACATTCAAGTGGTGGTCTCAATGGTAGCAGAGCTAATCTGTCTTCTGACAGCAGGCCTTGGCTTCGGTTTCCCAGCAGGGGACTATGCTGCCCTGTAATTAGCAAGCCCATCAAACCTGCTGTTTGGCTTGAACTGATATTCTGCCACCCCAGGCACCATCAAACCAAGTCCGCAACCCCTTTTTTTACCTTGCCATTTGCTGGACAGAAGGAAAGGTTTTTTATGGCATTCCAGCAGAATATTGGCACTGCTTTTTAGAGCACAATTGTTTGAATTGTTGGATCCTATGGGCATGATTGTCTGTTACTGTGGATGTTGGAAAGCTACGGACAAGTGCTTCACTAAAATGACGGTTCTTTATTTGAATTTTTTGCACACTAATTCCAGTGGCTTAAGTATTTGGTAACATGTTCACTTACTGGAAATTGGATTAAAGTGCCAACTACAAATGCAAGAACCTTTAAACACAGTTTAGATTAAGAATCATCATTTGCTTAGTTTTCATCTTTGAAAACAATTTATTCTACATGCTTCATCCATGAAAATGTAATAGCATTATATATAACAAACTAGACTACAATTTGCCTCATTACTGAAATGGTTTAATGGCTTTTATAAATGCTGTTTTTACTATTGGGTTGTAGTTTTAATCCCCATTCTTAGTTAACACTATATGCATGTAAGGTAAGGCTAAAAGAGTTTTCTTTACACAGGTTTTTTGCTTGTCTGAGAGGGAACAATAATCCTATTGGATTAACAGAGAGTCCACATGGACACAGTAGCTTACTTATCACTCCCATTTTAAAGCTTTGGAAAAGACAGGCAAGAGTAAAAGACTGTAGACTTATGTAACTTTGATTAACTTCATTCCAGTCATCCCTAACATAATGAAAAGTATGG
Source organism: Atractosteus spatula (assembly GCF_055471065.1). Lineage (NCBI taxonomy): Eukaryota > Metazoa > Chordata > Actinopteri > Semionotiformes > Lepisosteidae > Atractosteus > Atractosteus spatula. Next base: position 42,378,565 of record NC_142707.1, on the reverse strand, counting down.
TTTTAAACCCCTACACTAAATCCTAAAGAGGCATGGGATGCCCAGATTGGAAAGGGATTTTAGACCTCTAGACACTAAAACATATGTCACTTCTGCTGTGAACATAATGCCAATTTGAAAAAGTTCTTTCCCACCAGTTAAATATCAGTTTTCTAAATGTTGTTTCTGGCCTCATTTGAAAATTTGTGAGAGCCGCTGAACTAGAAATGCAGGATTTGTTAGGTTTATTTAAAACCTTTTTGTTTCTAGACTTCAAAAGCTACTTTCACAGGCAAATTACATTTTGCAAAAACGTCTGCGATAAATGTTTCTCAGCTGCAGGTTCCTCTGTATTCCAGAAATGTAGGATTGATGTGGATTTAGGGGTGATTAAGGCCAAGGCGTGGCCCCATTGTAACACTATTCAGATGTGAGAATCCACCACATTTGTTTCAATGCAGTTGGTTTTGGAGGTGTCTCTCCATTTTAAGTGACCTGTTACATCCCATGGGGTCACAGTTTTGCTTCTGCGTGCTCTGTTTAAAGAATCTCTTTTCCCTGTCAAAGAGAGAGTAGCAACAGGAAGATAATGTTTGTGTGCACACATTGCTTGACTCCTCGTGCTTGTCAGAAGGCCACTGTGAACAGGTGGGTTGCAGTTCAGAAACTTTCAGAAACGAGGCCACAAAATTCTTCTTCTGTAATAGAGCCCAAACACATTCGGGGCACTGAGGAGGTGTTTCTTCATTGCCAACACAATGAGTATTTCATTGAAAAACAAAATACATAAACATTTGCATTTTTCAATCCTTTTTGTTCACCGTTAATGAAATTGAGACTTCTAGTTATAGTGATTCAAAAGCTTTATTTAAATCTTTCTTACTATGTGTTCAAGAAATGGTGAAGAGAAGCAACAACTATTCCCTCACAACTATTGTGCTTCAGAAAATCCATTATATTTTTTAATCAAATCTGGAACACTTAACAATGTGTAGAAATTCAGTAATTAAGACCTAGCTGTTTAACAGAAGTTAAAGGCGAGATAATCTTTTAAGCTCATGTGCAGGGTAAAATCCTTCAAGGTTTTCTAGATCATGGTTTTTAAACCATGAGCATAAATGGTCAGTTTACTTCACTGACAGAGAAATCATTTGTACTAAATGAAACTTCAGCTGTAAATATTTAGAGTAAATTTAAAACTATGAATATTTAAATCACTGTTGACTACTTCTGATCTTTGTTATTAATAGTTAAAAACTATGAAAAAATATTTAAAAATATGAAACGCTAACATTACAATATGTGCATTGTGTAACCATCAGCACTGTTTAATAAGAAGTGCTTAATGAATACTGGGAGGATTGTTGTGTTCTTTGCAAACAAAATGTAATGAAATTCTTTTTGTTAAAAAGTCTTCTGCTACACTTATCCCTACCATTACTGTGTGTATGTGCCTGCAGTAGACTCCCTACAGAGCATGACCCTGCTAATACCCTGATAGCACAGGCTGCTTTGCCAGTTGGGCCGTTTGTTAAAAGGTATTTATATCTTGCTGTGGTCCTGAACAAAGAAGCTGCCTCTGCCTCGAGCCACTAACCTGTCCCCTTTCTGTTCGGTGATGGATTGTCAGACAGGTTACTGCTGCCTGTTTCTGAGCTCCTAAGGTCACCAGCGGAAGCTGACTTTTATTTATTGAGATATTTATTTTTATTTAGCTCTGTTTAGGAAACCCTTCAGGGGTGTTGTTTCTGGGACCGATACAAGGGATCGGGGAGGGGTCACTGAGCACTGTTTTGTCTTTATAAGGTCCCATTTAAAAAATGGATGAACTGCAGTAAAAAAAAACATTTACAGCTGCAGCCAAGGTGGTAATATTTCAAACATACAGGAATTAAACTAAATTTATGTCAAATTAGGACAGTACACATATAGTACTATTCCATATATATATATAAAATTGTATTTCCTCTTAGTAGATGAGGGCTAATTCAAACCTGGGCAATAACAAAAGTGATTAAATAATTCTTGTCACTTCCATCATCTGTCCAACTCTGTCCAGGTCATGGTTACTAAAAAACACAATCAAGGTCTTTTAAAGTAGTCTTTAATTTTGTACATGTACACTGTGTTCCAGTTTAGAATTTACTGGAAGTTCTAATTTCATTGAAGTTTAAAAGTATCTACAGCATATCAGTCCTAGATTCTTATCTCCACAATGCTTAGTCTGGATAGTATTTTATGAATACTATCTTCATCTCAATAAGTTGATGGCCAGGGTCATCTAACCTTTGTTTGTAATTGCTTGATTTCTTTTTCTATTTTTTTCCCAGGCATATACTGAACAGAGTTAGAGCGGTAGTTAAATAGATGCATGTTGCCTATTCCTGACCAGTGCTAGTAAAAGCAAAAAAAGATCAAAGCACAAGTAAAGGACTAATCTAGATGTTTCTCATAGCAATGGATTTCCAAAGGCAGTTGTAAATTCTGAAGACCCATTAATACTTTGAGATAGAGCTAATAGCAACCCTGCAGAAAAGTGCTAATGAAAGGGGGTGCAATGTAACTATTAACTTGCATTACTTCCTAAAGAATGCAGGCTTAGCCTTTTACTTTAGTGGGATGTTTTATGTGATCATAACATAAAAACAAGGTGAGAAAGTTGCAAATAAGTAACTGGATTTTCTCTTGAAACTGGTTGCTTTGAGAGTAGGTCAGGTTTTGTAAATAGAACCAGAATACAAAAATGTACATTTCCCTTGAATGCAATCCAAAACTGTAATGCTTATATTATCTTGTGTATAAAAAAACACATTTTGATGATGTCCTCAAATTCACACTTTCGTAGCTGAACAAAGTAGAAAAACATGTGAAGCAAATACAGTATAAGGCAGTAAGAACACAAGACTGAAGTGTCTCAACCCCTGAATCAGATGACATTAGTATTCAAACTGCAGGCAGCAGAACAAATGATACAATACTTTGTTACACCCAAATCCATTAATTCAAAGTTATGTTTTATGAGCCATATTTCAGCATTTGCATTACCTTCTAGCGCAAAAGCTAAAAAGAAAATTCAAAAAGTTCAGCTTTGTGAATGGTGAGAGTGGTGTCGGGTGGCACACTGTGTTATTGTTTTCGCCAGGAATCACACTACTGCATTTTATTTTTCAGTGAAACAGAAGCCACAGGGCTGGTTGTGAACTACAAATAACCTGGTTAGAAATGTGAAACACTGTTCTTCATAAGATTTTAGCATGTTGTCATGTTTTAGTTACGCGCTTTAGGGACTGGCCTTTCTTTTTCTGGTTATGTGGCATTTTTAGTGGAGACTCGTTGTACCTTCATTTAATGATTCCGCACAAACTTAATTTGCTTTACCTGTTTTTTTAGATGATAAACATTTCCTGTTTACATCCCCACAGAATTGTCTGGGGCTTCCATGCCAGGGCAAAGAGGACATCTTGGTTTTATTGGATAGCATCCCACAGAGGCGACAGCTTGGCCAAGACCCACAGGCACCTTGTTTCTAGGCTTCCAATTGTCTGCCACTAATTGGTGTAAGGATTATCACGTCTTGAAAAGGGTTGCACTGTCTGCCCCTCCTATTTCTTTAAACCTTTGAGCTGGTTCACACAAGTCAACATAGCTGCTTTCTTCTTACACACATAGCACCACCTTTGTGGTTTTAAAATAGTAAACACTGGGGGGTGTATACTTTCTGGAATTTGGGTAAAATAAAATGGAGTATTTCTAATTCTGTAAGTTTTTTTTGTAGTGTGTATAGAGTGGCCAAACTAATTGCATTGTTCATCCATTAGGGTTTGAACTTACTTTGAACACTGTTTCCTGGTTTTTATCACCACATACTGCATTATAGTATTTGAGGAAACAGCACGTATTTTAAACTATTATTAAGTATAAGCAGGACCAAGCAGCATTCTGTTTTACATTTCACATGTTTACTTCTGGCGCTACTTAGCACATCATTCCCTTAAGTCCCTGAGGCAGCTGGTCACAAAAATGTCTGTTACATATTCATTAGAACAGATCCCTTTATTCCAGAGAATGAACTGCTTAGGGAAGTAAAGGTGCGTACAGAATACAACTGCTGAAAGGTTGCTATAGAAAACAAAAAGATTGAAAAGTGTAAATTAATGCCAGAAATCATCAAAATCCCCTATCATTTAAAGGTACCTTTAACATGGGAACTTAGACTTACTGAGAATATCTGATATTGGGTTTCATCCAAAGAGGAAAAAAAAAGTCAGTGTGCAAAGGAAGTAGAGCAGATCAGATGAGGCGATACAGGGACAAACAGTTATCACAGAGTTGTAAGCAAGTGTGGGAAAAAACTTATATAGAGAATTCCTCAAAAAAAAAACAGGAAGTGTACAGCTGAGTCTCAAAACCACGAATCTCTGCAGTGGCTACCAGTGGATGTTTCAACTGCTCCCAGCCTGCGTCAGCTCTCCTCGTTGCAAAGGGAGGAAGCCCCCTACTCAGGTATTGCTTAACTACTAGTTACTTCTGCTATTGGCCTATTTCTCCATTAAAACTGATTTACTGTGTCAAATAAAGCCCCTTCATTTCACTATAGTGAAATGCCCCCTTTGGCTCCACTCTGTCAGTTTATTTGGGTTGTGTTTAGAAAAAGGGTTCACTAATGTCCTGACTAGTACAAACAAAGTGACAGCTGATTTATTGGAATTAGCTATAAAGGAAATGCACTGAATAAATCTGCTTAATTTGGCTGGCACTGACATTCTGTAAAATGTCAAATAAAAGCTGTTTACAGTCTTAAAGAAAAAAGATACTTCACTGGGAAATAAATTGAAAGGTTTTTATTTCATTTATAAAATATTTTAATTTAATTTAAAGGGGGTTTTATGTTAGGTTTGGTCTGCTTTAATATATACTGTATATACAAAGCTTGATGACCTTTAATTACCAAACATTGCATTCTTTTGGTTAATAGAGCAAGTGATGACAATTTGTTCCCAATAAACATGTTGTGTGATTTGAATCGTATACAAATTTGATTAGCTTCCACCTATTGTCACATTTTGAAGAGGAAAAATGAATGTCTTTAACTCTGTCTTTATAATCATCAATAATTCCCACAGCTGGAAATGTGAAAAATGCTAAAAATAATGTAACTGTATAATACATGCAAATGTCCTTAATTAATGCTTTAATTTGGGAATAGATAAAGTAAAATATTTTCAAAATGTATATCATGAAGATAAGAGATTTCTTATAGTGAGAAAGCTTCAAACTGCTTAACATTTTACTGGAACAGAAATGCACACAATTGTTATCCTCTTTGTAATCAGCTTCTCAGTCTTTATCTTCTTAGTGAGTCTGTGTTTAACCCATTTCTCTAATGGTCCTTAAAAATATTTTCATTTCCAATGAGAGGATTTTCAAAATCCAGAGATTTTATTTTGCTATCTGGGAGAGCACAGTCTTGGTGTGGGCTGTTACCTGTGTCTTTGATTGGCCCAACAAAGGGCGAGGAAGACATGATTAAGAAGTTAAATTTTTAAAATCCAACTAAATACACAGATTATGATCTGCTTAGGGCTTTCTTATCTGGAACTGCGCAGCAGCTTAACAGCAGCCCAATTGTTGTCATCTCCAAGGAATTAATGAGGAAATCAGGGCAGTAGACCTGATGTTATTAGGTGGCAGAAAAAGTGGCCTCCAGCCACTCCCCTGAACTGGTTCACTGGCAGGTTTAGTTAGAAGGAAAGAAAAGGAAGGTTGAAGTTAAGTGTCTGGTAAAAGGATTGAGATTGCTTCTAAGTATCCTGCTTACTGGATACACTCTTAACCCCCACGCTAATTCCCGTCTCGATCAATGTCCTTCCTTACCCTTACATGTAATTATTTGAAGGGCTTTGTTTATGTTTGTTGATGTTGAGAATTATTTAAAGACCTCTGTAAAGACATTTAGCTTCACAGAGACTTTCTCATTTCTGTCATATTGTAGTGTACTTTCAGATTGCCTTAGCATACCTTTTCTTAAGAGTTATGAACAAGAAGGTACATAAGATCCCAGTATATTATACATTCAGCTTTACTAATGGCTAAAGAAATCTAAAGATTAAAATACTAGATGAAAATACTGTATTAAACAACTTTGTAAGTACTTTATTCACTTTGCTGCCCATTAAATTAGACTAAAACATTTTATATAGAAGGAACATTGTAAAACTAATTTGATTACAGATCCACACATTTGTTTTGGACTCTACATAATTTCAGAATCTCCTGCAAATTTATTACACTATGATGTAACACTTTTATAAACTTCCATGAAACCTTCATCTTGTTCTGAAGAATTAATTCAGTCACTCTGTATTCAAGAATGTTATTAGTTATTATTATACCATAATTTGTAAAGAAAAGCTCATTTTATTTTATTTTCATATTTTTAGTGTTCATTTCCCACACACAAAAACATTCCCCAAGCCACATTTTCATACATATTCTTAAAACGTGGTCAAGCTGTTGTCTTCCTTGTGTGAACTTCCTTACCTGTGAACAATAACAGAGATGTGTAACACCCTGAACTTTATCAATTATGACATGAAAGCATAAAAGGTACCTGATGAATTGGAGGCAAAAGTGTGTTCTTACTCTGTTTGTCCAGAAGATAAAGTTGAATTACGAATGCTGCCTAGGAGATTACTTTCATGTGGGGAGAATTTAATCAAGGAAGGCCTTGTGCAGGACAAATTTGTTGCACCAATCCCTAATTCATCTTGTAATTCTATGACAGGCCTTGAATTGTCTGTGTTCAAACTGGGAAGTCCTCATTGGACACCTAATAAAAGGATGAATTGAACCTGAAGGTCAGGCTGAATGAGACCCTCTCACAACCTTGTATTTACTGTACATCAGTTCAGCATTCCTACAGTACATACAGTAAGTGTCTCCCTTACACATTTGAGGTTATCTTGTTTAAGACTAAAAACCAAAACAGACTGTCAAGAGATCAAAGTGAACATATTGTTTTCTTTTCCAGTATTTTTGGGCCTGCATTTTCTCTATATTCACCAAGAAAGTATGTCCTGTTTTTATCTTCTTTTGCACTATTTTAGTAAATATTTTTGTCCAAAACAACATACATTAGTCTTCTGAAAGAATTACAATTCTGTGTTTCTAACTTCTGTTTGCACAATATACTTGTTCTGTTGCAATTTTATTTTTGTAGTAGATGCTGTGTTTTGAAAAGAATACTTTCTCAATTTGTTGTGGACCCAATGAAATTAGTACATGCAAAAGGAAAGATTTGGGACAACAGCAATATGTGTTTTCTAATTCTCCAGGGAGTAAGTATGAATGCAGCAGTTGTACCATTTGTGGTTTTACAGTAGGATAGTCATTGCTGGTAGTTTTGTTTATCAGAGTCCCATGTGTAGCCTGCTAATCAAGACCTTTGAAGGCAGACCTTACCTTATTAATTTGGTCTAATTAGAATCTGTCAGATTATACTGATTAGCCTGGCTTATGAGTCTGAGATGACCAACTGAAGTAGTCAGTTGAATTGGGGTTAGCCTTCCAATGAAAGACGTATGGTCTCCAAGGTGATCAAAGCACTCCCCCTTATCTGTCTTTCATTACTGCTGGAATAATTTCTGTGGTCTTTCAGTTCTGATTTACAGCACTTGTGTGTCTGACAAGTATCCCATGATTCCACACAGCCCAGGTAGCAGCAGCAGGTATTGGATTCTGATTAGTATTGAGGGGAACAAAGGGCTGACCTCCCTTCCCTCTTTGACAGCTGGGATACAGATTAAACATTTTTCATCAGTGGATGTTCCTTGGCCCTCGTCAGGTTATGATCATTTCTGAACTGAGAAATGGGGGGGGGGGGGGTTGATGGCATTGCAAAGCCTCAAAGACTCACATCACATGATAAGCCCCCCCAGATCTGAAACACTGCCACCTCTTTAATATTATTGTTGGTGACACAGATAAGGGTTTTTGCAGTTGGAATTTTTAGAAGGCAGAGCTCAGTGTGACCATATGCTTCTCTTGTTTTGCTGTAGGACAGAAATAGCTGGCAAGAGCACCAATTGCCTTGATGAGTCAGAGAAGACCCTAAGAACTGTTTTAGAAATCAGCTTCCAGTAAGTACTTTTTTAATGAGTCACTAACAGCTGGAAAAAGTCTAAGAAATGTTATATTACTTAAAGTAGAAATAATTAATGCTGAAAATACCATGAAATTAAATGATGTCCCAAGACATCTTGAGATAATAGGTATGCTGCTGAATTGTGCAGAAGAGCAATATCATTGATCAGCCTCTAAAATTGTAAAGTGGGAAAATCTGTCTTTACCTTTTGCTTGTCTGTTAGTCATTCTTCTGTAACAGTTTAGGTATTTAAAATTGTTCATCTTAAATAAAGTTTTTCATTTGAGCAATGATAATCATAAAATCTAGAGCTCTTTAACTTATAGTAACTTATGTAATAATCACCTAGTGATCAATATAGGTAATAACCTCATGAACAAAGATAATAAAAATGCCATGATGGAGCTATTGCTCTTTGTTGAATATTTGCATATTTACATAATTCTAAAACTTTGCTAATTTCCTTTATGTGCATTTGTGTGTTAAGGGACATGGTTGATTAATGTTGGAAAGTTATGTCTTTATGAGAGAAAATAACACAAATTGCCTTAGTAAACCTGATTTTGTGGATACTATGATTATGTTTGGAGCAATATGAATAGCCATACTGCCTACAAAATATAACAGATAAGATCTGGGTTTTAAGGTCTTTATAGGATTAAAGGTTACTGTGTCAAGGATTTTAGCATACATAAGATGATACTGCTTGGAGAGTTTTCTGTGATCTACTAAGATCTAAAGACAGAATTTTGAAAACCAAGCATACACCACTCTAAAATTAATGTGAAGCTTCTATCTTAAATGAAAAGTAAATTGTGGGTGGCCCCTATGTAAGTAGCAAGTCTGGAAGAGTGCTAACAAGTGTACAAGACAAATGTAATCTGATCACCATGGTGTCAGTTAATGGTTAACAAAAGCTCAAGTGAACCTGTTCCCCTTGTGTAAATGGCTTAAGGTGGGATGGTTTCTGGTCACTGCTGACAGGATGCATGAAATTGAGGCTGAAGGCTTAGCAGGGCTAGAAAATGACAGTGGCATAGCAGCAGGCTGCTTTCACTGGCTGTTGTGGATGCAGGAAAAGTAAAGAATTGAGTTACCTAAAAAAAAAATGGGGTCATTAAAGGGGAGTCTGACAAGTGGTCGCCTGCCGCGTGAATGACCTTACCCCCCCTTCCAACCCCCCCAGCTGTTGTTTCGCTTACTTTACTAACCGTGGTCCACAACAGGTGCTTGATATTATGAGAACTGCTTGAGATAGTTAGCATGACTTTCATTTCACACTTCAGAGGTAGCTAGGAAAAAGACAAGGACATGCTTTGTTTAGAAACTTGAAAGCACATTCTACCAGAGTAGCTGTAACACAGTGGTGTCTTAAATTGGTGGTGTTAAAGGCAATGGCTTGGCTATGTACATCATATGAAGGTATCTGTAACAGATGAAGCCATGCCTAGGGAGAAAGGTACTTACATACTTCACTGCTGGCAACCCTCCAGCGAATACTACTGCACACTGATTACTGAGTGATTACACTATCAACATTACGGAACTTAACTCTTTGCACTTACATATGAATGAATGGGGATTTTTTTACAATTGCTGTGACACTATGAGGCTATGTTTTTCTGTCCTTCTTATCATGAGTATACAGAGTGCAGTACAATAAAGTACACACAGAATCCCTAAAAGTGGTAGCTGATGTTGTCATTTAGAGGAGGTTCACAAGACCTGTCTCTTTGTCTGTTTTTTATTAAACAAAAAGCAAAAATGTAATATTACTTAATCAAAATGAAACAAAATGTACATCCTTAATAGTCTTTGACGGAATGTGTTTATAGTTTTAGGATTTTTAACTTTTCATAAGGGTAGATTATGAATTCTGGCTCTGTTATTTATTCCAGTTTAAAATAAACAGTTTACAGTATTAATATTAACTTAGGTTATCAAAGATCTGTAAAATAGGCTGAAATATCTCGATAACATTAAAGTGATTTATTTTCTTGAACATGAGGGATGATAATCATTTCAACTCTGTTCACCAGGACTAAGGGTAAAGCTGCAGGTAAGGGTATGTAATGATTTGCAAGTCCACATAAAAAACCTGTTGACCTTCCCATGACCAGTGTTCCATAAAGGTTATAAGCTTTTCTGTTAATGTCCTTTTTATTGCACTTTTTATCAGTGCCTGATATGACCTGGGCCTTTATAGGTCCTCTTTAAGGTAGAAAGTTCATTGAAAGTCTCCAGTCAATACAGCATGTGGTGAATATTACACACTACACAGCCTACCTTTCCTAACACAGCTACATGAAAATGAAAAGTTCTAAGAAGCTATGTTACCCCATAAGTACAGTATATTCATGAACTTAAAAAGAACTGCATGTAGATATAAGCCAAGAACAACTGCTTCTATTATGCCACATTTTGTGCTTTTGAAAATCCTGAAAGTTTGTCCTACAATTATTGCAGCACCAATAAAGAACTCAAATTTATTAAATGAGAAGGTACTTTTTAACCAATTTAAAATGCCTAAAAGAACAAAATTAAACAATAGAGCTTTTTTTGTTTACGATCATCTTTTGTTTCAAATCATTCTTTGAATTGGCAATCAAAAAACACAGCAGAGATGCTATGCAAAATTATACTGTAAATACTAAAAATGTACTTTGGGCCTATTGAACTCAGCTCAATGTAGGTTTGAGCTTAAATGAGTGCTACCTTCTTTCCTCATAGGACAAAAAAGAGCCACTAATTGTTTTGTAGAATTACACAGTGCTAGCTCATGCTCACATGATTTGTGAGCCCTATAATTGTTGCCAGTGAGTATTTGCTCAGTGATGCAACAGTTTGCTAATTAAACAGATTGTGTGTGCTTGAAGCAAGAGTCTGGGACATTTAGCCTATTGAACATTTTATGGTTCTAATTGGAGGTCTGTTTGTGTTCATTAACTGACCTTCTGACACGTTTTATCTGGGAATTATGGGAGTGACCTTTGGCCCCAAACTTTCTATTTCAATAAGAAAGGAGTGTGTTGAAACCATGTTTGTTGTAGTTCAGTTACCCAAGACAATAAATTCATTCTTTTCCTATATTTATTAGTGATGTATTAGGTTTTCTTTGTCAGAAGTGCTAAATTAACATAGATTGAGATGGTGAAGAGAAACACTTTCTTGTTTATTAACGTATTATATAGCAAATGGAATGTATTACTCATTATCTGTGTGTTTGTATTTAACATTCATTCTCACAGGACTGTGGTAAGTGAAGCAGCCTGGAAACATTAAAATCTTCTGAGGTGGCAAGTGGTGTGGTGATTAGTGCTGTTGCCTCACAGCTCTTCGGTCTAGGTGTATTTCTGGACTGTGTGGAGTCTGCATGTTGCCCCTATGGTCACCTTGTAAAGACATGTTGTTTAGGTTATTTAGTGTGTCTGTCCTCCCCTGCGACATGATGCGGTCTTTTCTTACACCCAGTGCATGGCTGTAGTTTAAAAATGGCTGTAGTATTATTTTTTCAGCTAGATTTGACTCTGAATTTGTGAAACTCTTATAATTCGTGTCTCTTTAAAATTTAATAACTGTAGTGGTATGGTCATATTTTGGAATGTATGATAAAGATTACAAAGATTTTTCATTGAGAAACCTTTTGTCATTATAATGTACTGTATAGCACAAATACTGGTAAATATGTTTAGTCAGATATTGCACTATTCACTGCCTATTCAAAAAGGCAGTGAGTAAGTCTAAGATGAAGTTCGTCTTGGGATAAATAGTCCTGTGAAGATTATCTGGTTTTGATTAGTGAGGTATTCATTATGTAATACTATAACCTCTGATGTTAATAATAATTTACAGTAAAAAGGCATTGCTCTTAACCATAGCTAATTGAATGTCTCTGAAGTACAATTAGAGTAGATTTTCATCTGCCGGTGTCAGACATAAAATCAGTCTTTTATCTGTTTGTTTGCCACCACTAGAGGAAATCTCTAACAGTTATAAAGAAGAACTGGAAGAATTATACAGTAAATTGTACAAATTAGGAAGACATGAGTTTTTTTCTAGTCCTTTGCTGCATTATCAGTGGTTGATCGATATCAAAAACGTTTCATGAGCTAATATAGAGTTTTATAAGATTTTCTAGTTTTTTAGTTTTGGTTTAACAATGCCACCATATATGGAGTAGTTTGGTCAGTGCTTGTCATAAATAAATATATACAGATTGTTTCCTTAAAACTTCTGGGAAGAACCCACACAAACTTATGAATGTCAATAGTCATGTTATGTTTATTATTTCCTGCCTTGTGTCACCAAAGTGTAATTCAGTTTTATCATTCATTTTTGTATATAATGATTAATACACTGAATATTCAGAGGAAGATACTTCCCTGTTCTATTCATTTAGTCATGTTAGTGAATTTATTTTTGTAAGTCTAACCCAAAATTTTACTTTTTCTCACAAACAAGTTCTTAATCAAAATGACAGATTTTGTTTGTAGCATTCACTTTGAGTTTGTTCAAAACTAATTACACACTGCAAAGGTGAGAAAGGATAGTACATGTACTGAATTTGTTACAGGTTTTACTTTCAATTTGTGTAGTGAAATTGGCTGGATCTCTTCTTCAGTAGTTGTCAAAGAGGACAAGTATGACTCAAAGGTCATAAATACTCTGCTTGAACAAACTGATATAATTCTTTGCAAAAGAAAGCAAATAATTAAAGATCACATTGCATCATGACTCACAGATTGACACGTATCTGAATTCTGAGAATATTAAACTAGCCCTCACAGCCATTCTGGGTGTCTCAGTAAGCATGTAGCCAGATAAGACCCTGCTAAGAAGCCACATCTGTTTTGTACCAAGGGAGAGGGTCAGAGAGTTAATCAGTGTGGTTGCAATTTTAATTCAGGACCTTCATTAAAGTTTTCTGCACAGTGGACAATAAATTGTAAGACACATGACAGGTGTCAGTGGTGTTTAAATTGTGGCTATTACAAGGCAGAAGGCCGCAACATCACTGTAGTGATGTGTCATCAGGGGTTGTTCAATGTACATGAGGACTTCACCAAAGTGATAGATAAAACAAAAATCACAAAATATAACCATTGACAGCTCTGTACAGCTTATTACAAGATTATATATAAATCTTATTGTGTATACACAGAAATCAAAGTATGGTAACTGTAATCAATTGGCTTACTAATCAGCTTTCACTTCACCAGTCCACAGACAAAAATAAAGAAACAAAGACTGAAGTGCCTGCAGCTTATTGTGATGCAACATGTGTTTGAGCAAAACAAGTTGTTTTGAACACTAAAACCTATGTATTCTCCTTGCACCTCTCGTGCACTGTAAGCTTGAAACAGTATAATTATTACATAGTTGACATGTAATTCTTAGTAAAGAGCAGAACAACAGTGAGGAATGTGTTGATATAAAAATGGCAACATCAAAAGAAAAACACTTTCTGTAGTTTGTAAGAAAAATTCAGTGGATCGAAACATCAGTTTTTTTTAGATATAAACAAGTTAGTAAATGCCACAGTATTTAGTCCCCTCCATATAATTTATCTACCGATACAACTTATTTTCTGTACTACCAAATCCATTGGAAACATCATCATAATTTATTGGAAACGTCAGTAGTAACTCTTTTTTCTTGGGCAGATAATGGTATTTTTAAGAGGCATACAGTATTTGGAAAAAAAATGATTGGGAAATGTGAGTGCAGTGTTTACTGTACACCCAGACATAATTTTTTTTTTAATTTGCTTTGAAAAATGCTTGTTTTTCTACAAGACTCATTTTTTTCCTTCATAAGAAATCCAGACACATTGAATTAAATCTGAACAGATAATTAAATGCAGATTTATGATAAAATAAGTGAAGGTCAAAGATGGGTGGCTTACTGCATCTTAAATCTGAGTGACCTGTAGTAATTTCGCCCTCTCTCCCTGCCATGAGTAAATCTGTCGAAGGGCCATCTTTCACTCTGTGACCTCTCTCCATCCCCAATAAAAGACCTCTTATTTACATTCGGGGGTCAACTGTTGGGGACTGTTCACGAGCCATCCAACGTGGGCAGAAATAGTCAAAGAAATGTTGCCACACTATTGAACAGGTCAGACCAAATCTCTGTAAAAGGAAGTAGTAGCCAAGACAGGAGAGATGAAGATTGATGATTCCCTGAAGGAAGGAGGGGATAGATTGCATCAGGAGCAACCCCAGATTGACGGCTGACTTCTGGCTCCCCTCAGCCATCGCTTTCCAAAAGAAGGAGGCGGTAGAGGGGTTTCAAAGGGCTACTTCTCAAGTACTTCCTGCCTGTGACCGCAGAACATTCGCCATAGAGCAACATGCATGGGTCAGCCAGAGGCCATAGTGAACTAAATCAACACCATGTTCTCTGGAAATACAGCTTGGAGAGCCTGTGATTGATACAGGTAGCTAGCTGGTCAATGCAGATCATGACCATGGGTAGGAGAGCTTTAATTTGGCTTCTCACTTGATAAATGGTTAAAGTGACCATTCATCTTAGAGTTATACTGAGAATAGATAACAATGCAGAGGATGAATAAATGTAAAATGACTTTTAATATTAAGGTGTTTAAATGATAACTGAAAATTGTCATTGACTAAAAAGGACTCTTCCAATAAACACACTTCTCTTTTAATTTCCTTCAGAAAACAGACTTACCAAGAATTCATAGATTCATAGATAAGTCTTATGTCTTCTCTCTTCTTCTTCTTCTTCTTCTTCTTATTATTATTATTATTATTATTATTATAAATAATATTCATGTTCACCCCAAAACTTCTATAAAACAAATTAATTGCCATACCTAAAAAAATAAATAGAATTACATAAATACAAATTTTGAAAAGTCCAATATATTTCATAGTCATGCTAAATATGTGCTTAACGATATTTGAAGTCACAATAAATTTGAATTCCTGTATTAAAAATATTGTAATATATTTCTATATTGCAATACAATGTGTCAATATTGTTTTTTATTTAATTAAGATGCTTCTTGGCTTCCTTTATTGACTATGGAAGAGAGTCGGTATAAACATTATGCAGTGGCAACTGATCTTTAACAGCTGCAAAATTAAAACTATGAGTAAATCTTAAACACTTGTCACCATAAATAGATTCTGGCGGATCTAGATAGTTAAGTTGTCTCTACAGACGAAGCACAAATGATGAGTGCACAACTTTGTCGGATTACAATCATTATACATTTATTTCTTGTAATCTGGAATTGATTGGTAGTGCTGTTTGAAGGAAACAGGAACATATTACAGAGATGAAAGAGGAAATTAGTCTCCAAGTCACAAACGGGCTCCTGCAATTCCACTGTGTTTAATACATTAACATCAATAGAAGCCTGGACTGAAAAGTAGAGTTGGCTTGGTCATAGGAAGACAACATAATTAAGGATGGTGGCTGTTTCCTCTCCCATGTCAGGCTCAGGTGGTGAAAGTTTAGAGGAGCGTCACTCTGATAAAGGACTGTAACGTTTGCAGGAGTTACAAATGTTTTTCTTTTCTTCACAGCACCTTGAGCTGTGGACAGACACTATCCAGACCTGCTCTCTTTTGGCCTGCTGAAAGCACAGCCATGGCTTTTATCTTTTAATTCATAAACACAATGCCATTAAACTAGACATTCTAGTAAGCAAATAAAAAAATCATATTGTTGTCACCTCACTGTTTTCAGTGAGGAATCTGGGGTCGGACACAACAGTTTCAGTGACTTGCTAAGTGGAGAAGAGCTAAGTGTCAAAAGAATAAGTGTCAGGCATTATGTGAGGAAAGTGGGTGATCTATGTCTTTCTTCTGCTTCACTATATAATCATAGAAGGCATAATTTGGAAATGTTTCATTGTATAGAAAGTACATGTTCGCTATATTGACCCTGAATGGGACTGTTAGTTAAGAATAGAGCTAAGCAGAAGACAAATCAAAACCCAACTATTCTGAAGCATAGAATATTGACTTACTAAAATCAAAAAGGGACTTGTATTGATAGAATCTGGTAAGTAAAAAATACAGTAACTTTTTTGATGGATTTGCTTGGAATTAAGCTTGTTTCTTAAGGATAGCAATACAATAATTATTAAAATGCCTCATATAAACCTATCTATATAATATTAAATACCTTTATTTATTTGCTGGGATCACCAGCAATATGATTTGATTATTTTCCACAGATTAGCATTTTGAATGATTTATAACCGGTCATTTCAGCAGCTACAGATACTTGCTGTTATCAAGTTATTTATGTTGATAATAAAAAAGATCAAATACATGCATCCTACATCCTTGAAATAATAATAATAATAATAATAATAATAATTGCTTACACTTATGTAGCGCTTTTCCAGGCACTCCACTCAGTGCTCTGACATAAATATCCCTTCAATAGTTAAGCAAACATCAGAATAATAAAACACGTTTAAATGTGTATAAATCAGCTGCTTGTTTTCCTTATCAAACGTGTGTATTTCTAAACTTTTTAACCATTATAAATGGGTGTATAATTAGATTAATTTTGTCTGTGCTTGAAGTCACATGATGTGTTTGGTCCTTTCACAAAGAGCAGTTGTGTTTTGTCTCAAAAATGACAGGTACAAAATAATTTAGAATTGTTCTCCAGAATTCAAATTTTTGGAGAACAGCCACATCAAAGGTGTCCAATGTTATATTAATTGGTTTATTTGAACCTTTTGGGAGAGATTTATCATTCTTATTAAACTGGTTAACACGTTTATCCAAAGTAATTTAGATATCTGCTCATTGATACAGCTGGGCATTTTACTGAAAATTCAATTTGAGCAAGTACCTTGATGAATACAGCAGCTATAACCTACCTGGGAATTCATCCCACAGTTTTCCAGTGTAGGAGTCAAGATCCCTAATATCTACTCCATGCTACATTTTTAATAAAGATGTAGTTTTGCAATACCTTACATAGCAAAAAAAGAAGATGAATAAAACGTTCATTACCATACTATTCCTTTTACTGTTCTTTCTTACAATTCATTTGACTAAAGTAATTTATTTAACAAAAATGAGCAAGAGTTTTCTCAGATATATTTGAGACTCTGAAAATATGCCATCAAAGGAATCCCATTTTAAAAATGATTTTTTTTTACCCAAAAGCGATTATTTAAAATTCAAAACTGCCATAGCTTTATCCCTGACTCTACACCTATATCATCGTTCTACTGCTTGCATAAAAACTCCTGTCTAGAAATACATTTCAGTCCTTACTTGATGTTTCCAAAGCTTCAACCTGTTACCTTGCTAATCTATGCTGAAAACAGACAGGTAATGTTTTTTTTTCCTAAAAAAGAGAATTAGAAATTATTATACAAGTTAATCTGTGAAGATAAAATGCTAGGAAACTATAATGTTTGTTTAGAACCTGGCATTTCAGCATCAAAGATCCAGTGCAACAGAAAGGTCATTTCAGTATGTCTTCCATTTGACACCCGTTGTCTGCTGTTTGCGCACCAGAATAGTACTGCAGGTAGATCTCTCAAAGGATAAGACTCCTTGAAGTCTCCACACGCATTAGTTAGTAGCAATAGCAAATTAGGTTGATTAAAAGTGAGCAATTCAGTATTGTAAGTACTGTAAATACTAAAATACAAAAACATTGAAATGCTATTTACATATTTAAAACAAATACTAATCCTAGACATATATTTGACTTGATTTTTGTTTTACAGCTGTATTTTAATTTGGTGCCTGGAGCTTAGCAGTTTCTGTGTAAAAGTGCTAACAACCTCCAAATAAATGTGCAAAGTAAACCAACGCCATATTGAAATTAGGGGATATAAATTGCAGGATTTTTGTTTATCCTGGAAAGTAAATTAATTCACTAGGAAGACAATAAATGTTTACCAAGTAGTGAGAGATTATACACTTAGGAATCCTTCCTTATTAAACATTCTGCTCTGTGCACTGTGCTATCACAAAAAAAAAATATTAATGCCTCATTGTTTATAGCTCAATTAAGAGATCCACATTATAAGGTACTAGTGGATACTTTGAAAGCAACAGTTTTCACAGCAAACAACTTGTAAACATTTAAATGGAATATTGTGGAAGAAATGTCAAAAGAGATTAAACTGAGCTATTCACTTAGGTTGGGGTGGTGTGAATAGATAGTAATTGTTTAAGTAGACTTTAGGTTCCAATTATGTTTCATTAAAAACGATATATTACACAAGCACTGTAACAGAGGAACAGCAGTGGATCTGAAAAAGCTTTGTTTGAGGTATCAGCTTGCCCTTGGTCCAGCCAGCCTGAATAAAGAGTGATTTTGTAACTGGTCATTAACGGACACTGAGGCCTGATTTTTTTTCCCTAGTTAAATGGAAGCTTTGTCTTACTCCTGCTGCTTAAGCCTCCTTCAAGCAGCTCCTCACCTGTCATATCTATCATAGATTTAATTCATCATGCTCTCTGGTCAAAAGCTATGCTGATGGTGTTGGGAGATCCTTCTTATAACTTTGCCGATCAAAGGAGCTTAGCAGTGGCAAGCAAGATTTAGTGAATAAAAGCAGTCTTGTTCGATTGGAATTTAATTTATAAGTTTTATCTGTTGCGTTAATCAATAATTATAGTACAGTCTTAGATACACATTGGTTTAAGGCAGACAAGTATCTCCTATATGTGCGTGTATAAATGTACATTTCATATAAATGTGTATATATATGAATGGCTACATGCTATACTGTTTATACAAAGGTCACCCAGAAAGTACCCCACATCGTTTTCTCAGTTAAAATGTCTTTGATGAGTAATTATTGCAGGAATGTTGTAACACTGAAATTCAAAACATGATGAATTGTGCAGTTATTAAATTATTCATATCGGAATGGAAAGTCTTTAACCTAAAATACTCTTGTCTACAGCAGCCACCAATTCCAGAAAATATCCCATAGAAACAACATGAAGTAAAGTGCTGTCTGACCATTTCTTTTCCACACCCACAAAGACACAATATAGCCTTATGTTCCCATTTTCAGTCAAATCATGTTTAAGGCATACGATATCAAAAAATATTAAAAATAACAGATATAATATGAAAGTAACACAATGTGTAATTGTTTGATATAGAGGTGTGATTAGGGAAATTTTGGACTATTCAGAAAACATCTATGCACTTTTATATTTTTATTCTTCTATATTTTATATAGAAGCACAGTTATATATTGTGAAGAATTGTCTATGAAATTGACTCTTGGGCTCAGATCAGTTGACATTTGTTAAAATTGCAATTTATAGTATACATACATTTTCTGACACAAGATTTGAAAGTTAACTTATTTTATTTTCTAACCAAGCTTCTCAACGCTGCAAATTCATGTTTAATTTTAATGTTTTAATGTAAACCTGTTTAGTGTTTAACAGAAAAGACGTGAGAAGAGAGCTGGAAGAGACACAAGATTTTATATTAAACTAATTTTTGCATAATCTTATCTGCTTGCACAGGAGGCCAAAGTACTAGCTAGTTCCATTGTGTGAAAACCAACAATTTCTTTTAAAGCAGTTTAAAATGCAATGAGGTTTAAATCAACAAAGCTTTGGACAGATAATAGGTAAGTGTCAACACTTTGCTTAAACTCACTGCTAAAAAAAGCTCCGGCTTTAACTGAAATGTTGTTTTATCTTGTTCTTGTATTGTCTGAACAAAGGAGTTAAGTTGACTCAATCTGCCATTTTTCAAAAGACAATTTGGGTTAAAAAAGTACAGTAAGCACTTTTTCCTCCACCCTGTTCTTTTTCATTTCTATGTGTCTTTCACTGGTGCAGGGAGCCAAGCTTTTCTTGGCTTCTAGTGACGCGTGCCAAACACGTGGAAGGTAAATCCCCTAATTCTGTCTATTCTGCCAGAATTCCCTGGCCAGCCGCCAAACTAAATATTTTTCTGGATGAAAACACACTTGTACTATGCTCCACTCTCCATCTGACAGCCCTTTACAAGTCTGTAGAGGGGTTTCCTCATTCAGACTATGAAACACCTAATACAGCATGAAAAGGGCTTTTTTTGTATACGTGTGTTTTTTTACATATATACAAAGCTGTGATTAGAACAGCTCAATGAACCTCAGGAGAAGTCAGAGTTTCACGCCTTCTATCCACCCTTCCCAAATTTTGTCCCTCCTCCCCCCCCATCCTCTCCATCCAATGTTTGCCTCTTGTGTTTCCTGGCTGCATGCCAACTCCTGTCTGTTAGCTGGTCTTTGGATAAATCAATTAAAAAGGATTTAATATTTGGGTAATTGGAGTACAGGCAACATGCACCTCAGCATATGCTATTGCTTCCATTCATGTGGCACTTGTGGTTAGTCTTAAAGCAATCATTATAGGTGTTACAGTTTCTCATGTATTAATGAAAAAAGAAAATCTGATACAATTATAGACTTTGGCAGGCATCGCTTTTTTCTTTCACTTTAAAAGATATCTCAAAAACTGTCTGTAATTAATTCATTGCTTGTAAGAAAGGATCAGATAAATCACATTACATTTGTGAACAATCAAAAAGGGTGGTTTCGCAAAACATTTAGCTACTGTTAAAAAAACTCCTATGTTACGTTTATAACAAATTTTTCCAAAAGCTCATGCAGATGACATTATTATAAGCATCTTCTATCGAACTTGGTTGTTTTAGTTGTCTGTTTCTTAAGAATTACCCAAGCCACAAGAAAAACAAGTGCCAAGTTTTATTTGACACAGAGCCTAAACTGTCATCACACCAGTGGACCATCACATACAGTAAACTTGGAAACTTGCTGCAAACTTGCTACCATTTAGTGTGTCATTCAAAATGTCATTTCAAAATCATTTCATTGTTCTGTCATTTCAAAATTATCAAAGCATACAACATCAGAAATGCTGTTAAGTGTCCTTTTCAAAATTGTTTAGAATTTGATAGTTTTTATTATCTCCACTCTGTTGTGTTAATTGTGTGCTGTGCATAAAGTAAACATTCATGTTAATGCCTTATTTTTTAAATGGGCATCTTCATAATTTAATCACAATTGTATAATCATTTTATCTGATTACTTTATTAGATCATAGATCAGTGAAACATTTGAAATGTTGTAAAATAGTTAGAAAATGGTTTTTTACAGTAACTCTTCCTCACCTAGCTCTGAAAGTTACATTTGAATGTATTTACTTTTTATTTAGAACCAGCTAAAGAAGAAATATTCATAATACAATTTAATGCTCTTGTAGTTCAAATTTGTTGTCGTTTTTTTTAAATGGACGTACTAAGTTATATGCTGGTCATAACTTATATATTCAATTTTTAAACAAATTCTTATGTGAGGAAAACATTTTCATATAAAAACTCTTCTTTCCACTGCCTTGACACTGTTTTGGCATTGCAATTTGTTTCAAGGCTGAAAATGAAGAAGCTCCATATTTTTTTTCCTGATAGTTTGTATCCCATCAATGTTGATGTGTTTCTCTAATAAGCTACAAATTTGTAATTAAGATTGTAGGTGATTAATTTATGATATAACTTGAGATATCAAGGTTGTAGCACTGGTCTGAAAGCCTTTTCTGGGCTGGCTTTTTGCCGACTGATAGATAAGTGCCTGGCGCACCCCTTACTCACAAGAAAAAAAACATGAGAAAAAAAAACTGATTAATTCCAGCTGTCGACAAAACCTCAGCAACACTGAAAGCTGAAAAGTGAAGGATGTCATCTCCTGTTCACCAGCCTCCATGTTAATTTCAAGCACAGTACAGAGCTGGCATGAATAAGATCTGAATGGGGGGTAGAGTTTGTCTACAGACAGGGTGGTTTAAACACTATACAAATCCCACACACACTTCCAGGGCTTTGATGAGGGGAGCCCTGCATCGTGTGGAAGTTGAGTGGCACCGGAAGATTTGGTCTGTTTTGTGTAAAGATCTGAAACAAAGGGTGGAAGGGAAGTGGCCAACTGGGGTAAAATTTTACATGCCTTTTATTATCTGCCCACAGTGCTGTGGCAGTGACTCCAAGACTGTGAAAGACTCCGAGATACAGTCCCGGGGGGTGAACAAACTAGGCTTCTTCTTTTGAAAAGAGTCTTTGTAATAGGACAGTGCCGTACCTGAAGCTTGTCAGTACCTCTGTGTGCAGATACCTTGCAAATCATAATTGCCCTGGTTGATTCTCACTTTCTTTTACAATGTTCCATTAACAGCATGTTTTATATTTTAATGTGTGGCTGGGTTATAATGGCCTTGAATGAACGTATCTCTTAATTTTAAAAGCATCTTTTACTAACAAAACAGTAAAAAATGAAATGGATAAAAGTGAAACATTAAATATTTTATTATATATTTTATTCTTTTGCAAATAGTTTAGACAAAACAATCTGACATAATCATTTTAGAACTGAACAATCAAATGTCTTTAACCCTTAAAGTCTGATTTATATGACAATTACCAGTCATTGGAAACACAGTTTTGTGCATTTTTATACATTTATGATGCATATTGTATTTGGCTATTTATAGCATTCATTATTAAATACTGGATTAAAATGTAATTGATTGGTTCTAAAATATATGATCATAAGCTTAAATTTATATAGTGTCTGCTTGAAGTTCCGTTTGCTACAAGACATAATTGTAATTAAGAAACAGTAAATGACCACATTCTGTTATGTAAATTACATGTGTTAATTTAATACAGAAAATTATGCTGATGCTGTTTACATCCTGCTGTGTCATCACCAAAGTTTAAAAAAAGCTGCTGGGACTCATTTAAATGTGATAATTTACTTATATTTGCTTAACGGATTTGTTAAATGAAGGTTTCAGTTCTGTTTAAGAGTTTATTACTGCTACTAGTGCGTATATTTTTCTATCATTATCACATAGGGCGACAAGTTCGTTAAAATTCGCATTCATTAAACAATAAAGAAAAATTAAGACAGCTGAGATGTAACGAAATCTAAATGAACGTATTAATTATCTAAGTCCGTTAATGTGCCAAGCAATAAAGGATCCATTTATTAGATCTCTGGTGTGAAAAATATGAAGTAGTAGGGAATTACCATTTATGAATTTCGACAGGTATTAATTTAGTCACTATACTTGCTAAAGAGCACAAAGGCTTTTGAAAACAATTAGTCAATCAGAGTGATCAAGATAGTCAGCTATGGGAGAAGTTTGTTTTGTTAATTGCTCCTGTTAAGCCTAATTACTGAACTGGGTGGAGCTGTCAGGACCGGGAGGTGGGGGGACGCTCTTTGCATATGGAAAGTGTAAAATCCTATCTCCCAGTCCTTCAGGACATTCAGACTGGAAAGTAAGAGAGACAGACGGGAACTTAGATTTGGGATACCAATAAGAGCTCTGGTACAGAGCGTCTCGAGACTGGTGATTCATGGAAATGCTAACAGGTAAAAACATGCGCCGTGCGGAGTAGTCTATTACAAATTTCTTCAGCCTTCAGCCTTCTTCAGTTCAGTCTTTTTATACATGATTTTAACAGATCTAAATTAATTTCGTACAATATGTTACAGCCTTTTTTAATATACCGTATTTCTACTGCTTTCTTTATAAAAAGATCTTAAAAGTTACAGTGATTCCATCTTAGTTGCAGCGTTTTTACTTTTGATCTAGAAGCATTTTGGTTGGAATTTACAGTTACTGGGTATTTGTTTTTTTTATCTGCAGCAGTTTTTAACAGTGAACGTAATACTAGAAATACTTGAATTATTTCACGTCTTACCGCTGTAATAATGACTCCTTGCTTAACATTCCACGAATTTGAACTCTTCATGATTTTTAAAAATATTTTGTTGAAGCGTCAGAAGGTATGTAACCAGGTAAGCTGGTTTCATACCTTAACCTAACACATGATGGAAACGGCGCTTGAGCTCAGTTTTTAAGATTGGTCTTCCTACGATGGCGTGGGCTGTGTGTGTACAGAGCTGCTATTACTTGAATTACATAATATAAATGTAATACTTGGGCGCAATGCGTTTAGAATGAGATACCCCCTTAACTGAGATATTGTGTCAGACTCTTGGAAAAACTAAATTGCGGAGGGCGAGTAATGCGTATTTCTGACGAATGGCCAGCTTGTTTTTCAGACTAGGCTATTTAAGTTCGTGCAGTATATTACATAAATTTGCTTCCTAAATCTATCGCTCATTCTTGTCTCTGTTTGACAAATGCTTTAGGTTTGACACCGTTTTATCAGTTAGGCCCCTGCTGGGCTCTGCTTAACGTGTTTTGGGGCTTTGGCCTGTTTAACTCCTTGCGAGAAGTATCCTTGCGAGAGGTTTCTCTTTTCTTCATGTCTGTGCAAAGTGACATCTTGACGTCTGCAATAACATTATTTCAGGCTACAGCTGTCAAAAGGCGAGTGTAAATCCAATTACCCTACATCACATTAATTGTACCATTTTTTTTCTACCGGACTTCTTAATAATTTATAAGTTAGCTGGAAACTGGCTTTGAACTTCGTGACATAAGGTGCACATGAAGGTATGAGGCATTCCCACAGAACCTTATTTTCGTTATAATGTAATTTTAGAACATGGTGTGGATAAAATCGAATATGACGACTAGGTTTCGTTTTTTTATGTGAAGTGCTTGCTAGAGGTGTGCCTTGTGACTTTAGCCAAAGATTTCACATAAGCAAAAGCATGTGATAGAAAGGGGAGCCATCAGTGACTCATGAAAACAGAGGCTATTTACCGGAACAATGAAATACCTACTACAAATGTGTTAGTATTTAAATAACATCTGGAAAATATATATATATTTTAAAAAATGCTGATTTTATAGACAATTATGTAAAAAATGGTTTCTGTACATCGAAAGTCTGCCTTTGATAGAAAAAAATAGATTTGTGGAGCTTTGAACCTAGAATGACATTTATCGCCTGTGACGTTTGTGAAATCTAAACATACAGTTAACTCCGAGCTAGTTTCAGGATGACTAGCGCTTCTTGTCGCTGGTGAGCAAAAAAAGTGATGTGCACAAAAGCCTTTTCATATTTTCTGGTATGACATCCTCACGCAAGAAATTCTTCTTGGCATCTTTTAAATGATTTTATGGTATATAAAATAACTTACAAGTTTAAAATTGGATCATTTTTTATTTGTATGTCTCCTGGAGGATGGCAGTTCAACAAAGGTATTTCTAATTGTGTATGTTTCCTTCTTCTGTTGGCAGCCCCTATTGATAGGCACAATTGATTTTGGTGGCATGTGTCTGCCTTACTTGTTGTCCGTAATGAAAAGTACAATTTAATCACTGGTGTGCTAAATTGAGCATGATTAGCTCTTACTGAAGATTAAGGCCCTGTCTGGGGCGCAGTATTGATCTAGCAATGTACTTCACCTCTCACTGGGATAGTCAGCAGCCACTCCAGATGGTAAGGAAAAACTCAGTAGCAAAGATTGTCATAGGAAGTAGGTCAGATTTGAGGGATTAGGAAAGCTAGCTTACCCTGCAGCCCTCCTCCCTTGACTCCGGCGTGTGGCAGGAGGCATGGTTCAACAGCCAGCAACGCACATGCAATTACACAGAATTAGACCAGCTACACGTTTGGCAGCTTGATCGATTTGTAATTGTGCACGGATGAGTTGGTGGATCATTGTTGCCGCTAACCTCTTTAATGCTTTTAATGGATCTTCCATTGTGGGATTATCCCTTCTCAGAACAATATCTAAAGCACTCCTTCTACAAGTACCCTGATGAAAGTAGTGGTAGCTTCTGTCATTGTTTGGTGTCACCCCTATAAGTCAAGTGTTGAAGTTTATGAAGAGCTCTTTGCTATAAATGAGATGGTCAGGCATTGAAATGTAACCCTTCAATCTACCTCGCCTAAATAAAAGACATTAAATGACAATCAAATGGTAATATGAAACAGATCAGTAAGAACTTGAGCTTCACAAAAGAAAGTGCACTTTTAAAGCTATAAGATAATTCTGTACATAAAATATATTAACTTTTATTTCATGGGTACACCTGATATAATGGTAAAAACAAAGAGAGAATGTAAAACGTAAAGGGCTATACAGTTATACTTGGCAGCGCATGCAAATCATGCAATTGGAAAATTTGAATGTTAAGCCTTAACCTGTACGTAAAAACCAGTGCTGGCTAAGTTTATTTCCCCCTGAAGTCAAAATGGAAAACATTTTGCAATTCAGGTTTAGTTTCTTTTCTAAAAACAAATAAATAGACTTGCTTTATGGCATGCTGAAAAAATGTGCAATTCCATGTACAGAGAATAATTTATGCCTTTTTCGTGATGTCCTATGTACTCCCCATGTTTTTGTTAAAAGCAGGAGGGAGCCTTGCTTGTCATGTGCCTGGTATATTTTACTGCAAGTGTTTAGCTCTCTTCTGGAGAACAAAAGCACAGTCTTCAAATGATATCAAACCCTTGAAAAAATAACAAAGCAGCTGGATGGGATATTCACTTTTGTTTTAAGGAGTTTCCCCTCCAGGCTGAGAAGCCACATTAAACTATTGTATAAACAAAAGAGCAATTTGAATTTCACTTCAATGCAGTTCCCCACCCAAACCCAACTCCCCTCTCCTCCCCAGTCCTTTATTAAGTGGGTTTCTGAAGTGAGCCCTGAAGGAGGCAAGATCAGCTAAAGTGGGTTTTGTGAGTTTTTTAAAAAATGTGGGTGGGGGTCTTGTGGGCCAAATACATAAGGCAAGCTTTTAGAGAGATGGGTCTAACTTTTGAGGTTTTGGGATGAACCACATTTTGGTTTCAAAGGGGAATTCTTCGTTTTTTGTCTCAATCCTATTTGCTGTGTAATAACGGCAACTGGAGCCCAAATGCTGCCATGTATTGGGACATCGAAGGCTTTTAGTTTTTAACAGGACAAGTCGTCCGCTTCCAGGAAGCAATTGCCAGAGAGCTTGTGAGTGATGTGGTTACAGATCTGTCACTGACAAGAGGAAGGAGGGGGGTGTTTGAAGAGGGTCTTACCTCCCTTCCTCCTCCCCCAGCGCTTGTTTTCTTTTTTTATTATTCTTTGCTACCCGTAGCCCTCCTCAGTTAGCCCATGCCTCACACAGACAGCAGCTGAAGCTGTGTGGCATCTGTCAGTTGCTGGAGTGGAGCTGATAGCATCAGAGGAAACCAGTGGGGATTTCTCAAACAAAAATGTAATACTGTGATACAGCTATTCATAATGCACCCTGCAGCGTCAGACAGAGAGCTACGTGTTGTACACATGCTTCACAAACTGCTGATTAATGAGCAGATTACTATTTATATAAAAAGAGTGAAAATTGACAAATGACCATTTTTATGTTTTATGCTAACTCTACGAATGAAAAATTCCTTCTCACAACTATTTTTTATCAGGAGGACTTTCATTCACTTCATTTAGTAACATAAGTTACTTTGGTGCTCTGTTCTATGTCTCCTAGCAAATATTAGTTTGGATTTTTGGTTGCCTTGACTTATTTTTAAATATAGTCACTATTGATTGAACAAGCATTCAAACAATAATTGGCAACAAACGTAAAAAGTGCAAGGCATCAATGTAAGCTAATTCCCTCGGGCTTAGCAATCATCTGGGTAGTGAAACTTATGTTCAGTTCTCAATGGTTTCAGTTTCAGAGTAAGACTGGTACAGCTTGCAGGTGGCACCTAATGGGCAAGTATCCACATAACTTTTCTTTTCACAGTCCCTGTGATGATGGCATAGGGTTATTAGAGGAAGTCAGGATTTGTGGTTTGTTTTGTAATAAGAAACAGGAATGGCAATCTGTGCTCCCCGCAGTAAACAACTGAGGGTATTGTCTCCCTTCTTCACAGGATGTCCTTCCGTGGGCAGCAAATGGTTGCGTAGGAAGGAGAAGATCAATAATGTCTCCAACAAGAGAGAAATAAGTTTAGGTCCAAAGGATCCCAGGGGAAAGTTTTAATTAACCAAACTTGGTTAAAATTAGCCATACTTACTATTCTTGATTTGTGCCCTACATTTTACAGCTATTAATGGCAACAATTATTTTAAACCCCTTTTTGGTGTAAGCTGAAGTTCTGCCCTCATTTAAACTTTCCCTGATATCATTAGCAAAGGGTTCTATAAGTTGTTTCTCCTACATTGAGAAACCGAACGCTAGTGTTAATAACAAAACGAGAGATTTGGCTTGTGGGAAGGAGTGACAAGGAAAAGGTTGCACAACACGGCGTGTCAGTTAAAACCCTTTTATTGCTAATGAAATATCAGTTAAGCAGCTGGAAAGGAAGGCAATTGTTAAGCATTTTGGAACTGAAAGCATGTTAGCGTATCATTTTCCTGAGGAGGAGTCAGAGCAGGCAGGGCAGTGGAGGATTAGACCTTAACAAGCGAGAAGACACACACAGAGCAGGAGCTCTCCACAGCAAGGGAGAGGCGTGAGTAGAGCACCTGTCTAACACGCAGAGGAATGAATACACACTCTTAAGCTCTGTGTGTGGCTCCACTCAGAGTTTTCCAGTAAGTAAGCCCGCACCAGACTACTATTTAAAAAGTTATTTTTGTGTGGTCTTTTAGAATTACAATGTCTATAGCATATTTTGTACTTTTTTTGTTTTTTGAGTCGAAGTCTTTTTGTGCTTCTTAAAGTCTTAACCTTTTAAATCTTAAGAGTCTTGCTTTAGGGTGTACTTCTGAGTTTCATTATTACTGCTTCATGGTTAAGTACAGCTGTCATTTATCATACAACCTACAAACCTAATCAAGGTTCCACTATAAAAAATAAAACATTTAAGTTCCTTTTTATTTCAGTTGACTGTTTTAAAATCTTCAAAGCCAGTTCATGCTTGGTATATATTTTGTGTAAATTGTTTGTGTTTAAAATTCTTCAGCCTACATATTATTTTTCTTCTAGAATATGTTTTTAGTTTGTGTCTTCTAAGAATCCCACCAAGAAGATGTGAGAAAAGAAACTGTTTACAGCTTTTTTTCTTGTTCTGTGACGGAACACTGTGGCCAAACACTTGCCTTTTCAAAACTGTCCTTGCTTTTGCATTTGTTTAGATTTCTTGTAATGATTATCACAAATTGGCCGGAGCCTTGCAGAGGAAGTTTTTGTGATTTACAGACTTCGGAATTGCTGGTTTACTCGTGAAAGTCTGTTGTCATTGTGACGTGTACAGGAACTGCTTCTGTTGCCTGCAGTCCCATTCACTCCATTGAGGATACAAAGAGGACGTCAGGAGAAGGTTGTTTTTGATGCTTGTTTGTGCCTCTGCAGCCGGTGGGAAAGTTTCTACTCCCTCCCCTTCTTGAGGAAGGCTTACCGGTTCCGCTCCTGCGGCACGCTGCTTCCAATTTTAGCTCCATTCAGACGCAGACTGCAGTTCCTTCCTCTTCCTTCCCTTGTTTGTGACACTTTTTCCACAGTCTGGAGAGACCCTCAGTGGCCATGACCCCAAGAACAACTGCATGCGTAAAAGGGGTTTAATTGGATTTCGGTTTTCCTGTAAAAAGAAGTACATTGTAAAGCTGAAGTTGGGGGAGAATCCAAAGTCTGTTGTGTTTTTTTTTTATTCCTGTATTGATTTATTAAATTGTCAGTCTTGTAATGATTTCCCAGTTAAAATGTCTTAAAAGCTAGTCACAGGCAACAAATATCAAATAAATGAAAAACTCCCTTTGCTAAAAAAGCTTTGCTAATCAGATTACTGGAATCAGTAGCTCAAGTGTCTATGTAGTAAGAACCATTGTGCAAAAGTTCTTTAATCATAACTGGTTAAACATTTGCTACGTCAGTTTTTTGTATACATTCCATAATTAAATCTGATGGAACAATACTTTTAAGAAAAAGTCCTATTGTCTTCTCACAATGAGTATTTTCTTATCAGGACAGAGGCACATACCCAAACTTCATAAATGGAATTCAGGGTATGCTTTTCCGAGTCTACCCCACTGCCTGTTGCTCAGCCTGTACCAACTGTTCCCTTTTTGCATCCTGAAGTACAACAGACTTGCCTATTAGTCACTCTGTCTCGAAGGAAACCACAGGCTGGAGGACAATGAAGATAAAAGCCTTTCTCTTTTCATTTTAGGCTGCCTCACAGCATAGCTCGGATATTTTAACTGCAGAGGAATCGCAAGAGACTGGCGAGTTCACCATGAAAATGGATGTGGAAGATGCTGATATGACAAAGTGGACAGAGTTAGAATTTGAAGAGAAGTGTACGTACATTGTAAAGGACCATCCCTGGGAATCCAGCACTGACAGTGGAAGCTTGACCCGAGCTGAAGCCTCACTACCAAGAAACTTGCTTTTCAAACATGCACCTAACTCCAAAGAGGTAAGCGTGGATATATGTTTTCTTTATAAATAAACCGATTTGTAGGTATTATTTTGGGTAAATAGAAACTTTTGAGTTTTGGGCCAAAATACTGCTGGTTTTCTGTTTATGACCTAAACTGCTGCTGCAGTGTGTAAAGCTTGTTGTAGAAAACGCACAGCAAATATGAGATCCATTTTCACAATTATAATGTTAAAATTATCAATGTTGTTTTCTGTGTAAAAATAAAATGTGTTTAGAGTTTATATATAATAAAAATAATTTTTATTAGTGTTTGGTAAAAGTGTACTGATTTTCTAAGCTAAAAGTATGCTTCAATATAATTAAAAGAGGCTACAGTTACCAAACCTCATCTGAAAGAGTGCAGGTATTTCTGTAGACCATGATGTGGTACTGTAATTAAAGCCCATTTGCTTAACTTTCCCACTGTCGGTCTTGTTTAAGACCGGGTGGTATACTCTTCTAGCTGATTCAATTAACTATGATTTCAGGAACTTAAAGCTTGTTAAAGATGGCTTTTGCTTTATTTACAGTAAAAGATGAGTAGTAAAGTTCCCCAAAAGTTTTGCTAAATAGCTTTTCTCTCTGTGTGGTCAGTAAGTGCACAGCTCCATCAATCTCTGCCAGAGAACATATTACAAAAGAGAACACTTGAATTCAGGTATCAATGAACTCCACCAAATCAAGAACAACAATAGGGGGTTTGTAATGTGAATATAATTTGACATCTCTTGTCACGTTAACTTTGATGATACAGTAATACAAGTTTCTACAAAGTACTGTTTGTCTCCAAGCAGTTTATGTCAGCACATCGTATATTTGTAATTAATCTCCTTTATCTGTTCTGTTGACAGTGTTTTTAACTAGTCCATGATAAAATAACAAACCTCCATGTTGAGGTTCCACATACTTTTCCCCTTGTTTCCATTTGACAGTATTAAGGGAATGCAGACTTCTCACAGATTCAGAGGAAAAGAAAAGATAGAACAGTATGTGTTGGACCACATTGTAGCTCGCAACAGACTCACCACCTTGCGAAAGTGAGCCTTCTATTTTTTTTGCTAGCCTCACTTGATTATATTGAATTGATCTTCAAAAAAAATGTTTTCCTTGCATTGAAGATTATAATGTAAACATTAACTAATTGCTAAAAAACAAAATAGATCTAGTTACAAGCATTGGGAAATTAATTAAATTAATTTAAATCTTTCTTTAAAAAAGTTTGTAATTTAACACAGACACTTCCCAAAGTTATGAGTATTTGTTAAATCTGTGACAAAACAAGGCAGTGTTTACACTTTGAGGAGTTGGGGGTTGGGAGAAGGTTCTTTAGAAATCATTGGTTGATGATCAAAGTATATTGATGGACTGTTTGGAAGACATTGTGAATCTTTGTTAATAAGTTCTTAGAGAGTTGACTTGGCACTAATTTAAAAAATGATCTTTTAACTAACATTTTCTATTGATTCTTCGGGGAAATTCCTTTCCCCCTCCCTCTCCCTTTCAAGTGTTCATTGCATTACTAATAAAAAAAGAAGTGATTGACTCTACTTGTGATTTTGTTTCATCAAGAGGTGTTGTACCTTGAAGAGATTAAGATAAAGAAAGAGTGATCCCTGCTTTGAAAGAATTTAAATCATAAGCATACAGTTCCTTTGTCATTTAAGAAAACGTTTGAAGGCTTTAAAACCTGAAGGTATTTAGAAAGCTATACTTTTTTGATGTGCTATTTTGCTGTATTTCCACTTATCTGTTCCTCAAGACTATTTTTCTAAGACCGTTTTTATTATACAGCCAAAACATAAATTACAGTCATTTGCTTAAATGTACTATTAATTTCTTTTGAAGATGTCAGATTTTCAGTGACCATTGCCAATGAAAAGGGCATCATGCGCTGCCATGGATTTTATTTCTTTGACTAGCTGTAAACTTTGATCCTAGAACAAAAAAGGAAATGTTTATGTTTCTTTTCACGTGCAGCCTGACTGCAGAAAGAAATGAAATCAAAATGGAACTGGACTGTTTGAGTCTGGGAGGATGGCTTAGGGAGGGTTCAGGTCTTGACCTGAACTGACGGTGACAGATGCCTTTTTTAGACAGAGCTCAAAGTTTCCAAAAGATGGCTTCTGTAAAAGGGGATTGATACTTGGCCATTATTTAAAGCCTTCTACCTGAAGTCAGTGACCTGTTTACACTGAAGGGGCAGTGTTAATTCAGGAGGGCACTGGTCAGCCAGATTTGCTTTCCCTTCACAGCTACTTCCTCCTCTTCATTTAAACTGGCACGGTACAACAGAGTATTTTAACTTTAATAACATTTGTAATTTCTTTAATAATACCCTATTTAGTGTATACAAGGACATTGTTACATTATCTTCGTCTCATATAATTTTCATTTATAAAGCTCTTTTCCAAGCCCAAGGACACTATACAGAGTGATAAAGGAAAAAAAGAGCAAACAGATTTATATAGAGAGAATGTAGAGCAATCAAGACAGGCCCTGGTAAAAACTAAATTAAGTATATAATGTTGTTATAGAATAACGCAGCGATAGATAATTTTTATTCTGTTCAGTTAATCTTTTTTCTACTGTTTAAAATCGTCAAAGATAATTTAGTAATTGAAGTTAGTTGTTTTGTGTAGGTTTCATAGTCTTCAAAAGGTTTTTTTTTAGTTTTCTTCTAGTCAGTAACCAGAGAGTGTAACAAAAAGACCACTGCAACAGCAAACTGCATATTGGACTATGAAGTAATAGTTAAAAGTGTCACATCTGTTTTCCTTAAATGATTTCACTAACATTTTGAAAGCTCATCCTACCTTGTCATTTTTGCTAAGGGTTTACGGTCCCTGTAAATTGGTTTTGACAGCACTACCTGTAATGATGTTCTGCTTAACCACCTGAACTGTATGACTGTTTTTTTCCTCCACACCCTGTGTACAATGCCCACCAGCATTCTGATTCATCAACAGTGAGCAGAGTAATGGATTAGTCCAGGTATTAAAAAAGCTTAGTTTTACATTTCATGAGTTCACCTATATGACTGAAGGAGATTTTACAAGCCTCTCTTACCTAAGGCAAACTATGAATGGGAAGATTTTCACCTATATTTTGAGTAAAGGCACATGAATGAAGTGTCAAAGTACTATTAACCTTTTTTGTGATTAACACAAAATGGTCAGTCTGCTCTTTAGTGAAGTCTTTTATTATTTTTATAGAGCTTCAGTAAATTAGTGAAATCTAATGGCTAATAAATAAGGTGGTGTTGCTTTGTTATTAGTTTTATAATGGTGACTGGCAGCAAAGTAGTTCATTTAAAGAGTTGTTTAAAGATAGTGTCCCTTAGAACTCTGCGCTGGACTATTAATAAACTTCAACTGATGACTTTTTTTAAGCTTCAGTTTGATATCATGCATTTCCTTAAGTAAAAAAAAATCTTGTCAGGCATGTTTTCTATGCCTTTTGGGTCATAGGGTCGAAGAATCCCTTTTTATCCATTGTGTCTGTAAACAGCTTAATATATCTAAATATCTGCAGTTTTTAATTTAGGGACATGCTTAGTCTTTCATTTAGAAAACAAAAATCACATAATACCTTCTTCTTTTTAGGTTATTGGTGTTACAAGCAAGGAATACATACCAAAAGGAACGCGCTTTGGGCCCCTTGTAGGCGAATCATACACAACTGAGACTGTTCCCAAGAACGCAAACAGAAAGTACTTTTGGAGGGTAAGTGTTTTAAAAAAAAGCTTCAGAATGATGCAAGATCATTTTTTCTTTTTCATAATTCTTAGAAAAAAAACAAATTGGTCACTTCCTGTTCTGTTCATCTAGCACAGGGGGTAGGGGTTTGACTTCCTGTGTGACACTG
Organism: Atractosteus spatula; assembly: GCF_055471065.1. Taxonomy (NCBI): domain Eukaryota; kingdom Metazoa; phylum Chordata; class Actinopteri; order Semionotiformes; family Lepisosteidae; genus Atractosteus; species Atractosteus spatula. The sequence goes on along the minus strand of NC_142707.1, from coordinate 42,344,262 downwards.
TATATCTGCATATTTACAAAAAGTCACTAAAGCACTCTTATTAGTTATCATGGCAAATTAGCTGAGCTAATGTCTGCTCTTTTGGGAGCTAAGTTTTTCTGTTGGTGTAGAATGACGAAGACACAGCTGGGGCTATTCTTGGCAGTGTGTGCTGCAAACCACTCTCAAGTAATGAAAGAGGAAGTTAATTTAATCCTTTCACACACTCTTTGTTTTTTGTAGGTGACTTGCATTTGTTAATATAGGTTATACTTCTCAATTCTGAAGCAAAAAAAACAGTATAAGAAAGTTTTCTTGACAGAGCATTGAGAATTAAATTGCTATCTTAAAGGAAAGACTTAAACAGAATCTGTTTTTTTTACACGGCATCCTTTTTGACGTAGCAGTAAAATAGGTATTTCATGACGGTAAATCTGCAGACAAGTCTACAGCTCAAGTTGACTCAGCAAGGAAGTGGGTTTAAACTTCACTCCATAGGCAATGTCTGCTCTCCAGAAAGTGCATAGTAATAATAGCAGTATGCTTTTTACAATAAGCTTTGTCATTAGACATTAACTCACTTCTGTAGCTGTAGTTGATAATTTTACGTATAGAGAGAATGATACCAAATGATAGTGAAAGAGATTTTTTATTCCTTACAAATTTACAACTATAAAAAAGAACAAGCTTTATCATTGGTATTATTTGTAATTACGTCCATTTGATATTAAGGTGTTTATTTTCAGGATTATATGTATAGAAACACATCAAACCTCTATGCACTGTCTTTGTTGAACTGATAGAACTATATGTTTTTATAAGTGGTATTTTCATTCTTGTTATGAATTTTCCTTGCGTTTGTTTCTGTGATCATAGTTTTATGGCACTGGTATGAATTCAGTAGCAGTGGCACACACTTCTGGCAAGTACAGTAAATTACGCTATGGAAAGGTACCGGGCTTTCTAAGTAACTTTAGAAAGCAACTTCCCTTTTAATTTACAGTGTGCAGTGTAATGGTACTAGTGTTCCTGGAAATGAGATGTTCAACGTAAACAAAACAAAAAAAAATGTCCCCGCCTCCCTACCTTAATATACATTAACACCTTGTAGTACCCGTGTTACTGTTCCATTCATTTTCTCATAAGAACTACACCACAAAGAGAATTATCTCTCTCTAATCTCTTTGAAGAGACCACATTTATTTCCCCCTTTCTTCATTTACAGGAAGCTATGTATCAGCAGAAATAGAAAAGAAAGTTCTTCATCTCTTACTGATCTACTGAAAGTGACCTGTGTGTTTATCATTTTCACCATATTTAATCAGGAAGCCATACTTCTGCTTCTTAGCTTTTCCGTTCTTCACTCTAATTCAAAGGGCAAAGCTGTAGTGTTCTTTTCCTATTTTTGTACCAATATTTTTAATTGCATTAATTTTTAAAGACAAACGTCTATATGATATCAAAAGGGAACCGTAGTAATATCCCATAATTGAATAAAATAAACATTTAATCTGTTTCCTCTCTTCAGAAAATTAATGGCACAAGTTTCTTTAACGGCTTGTGCACCCTTGATAAGTGTTTTAACCTAAGTAGGATATTTGTGGAAGTGTGCATTTGTTTTCCTATTGTTGCACCACTGTCATCACTTCTGGCATGTGAGCTCTGTATTCTCAACATTCCAAATATTAAAAGATAGAAGAAACCTTTTGCAAAAAAAAGGCTGCAGAATTGCTTTGTGGTAACCTTGTATGGGGGCGTGAGGAAACTGCAAGTAGAGAGAATGCAGAAAAAAAGACTGAGGCTTTAGATTCACTATGAGACTTTGAGTGACGTCAATGTACTTTATAAGAACATTCAGAACTGAAGAAGTAGTAGCACCCACTTGTCTGTGTGTGTTGAAGCAGGAGGATTGTAGAATCATAGCTATCAAATTCTTTAGAAGACTTTTTTTGTCACAATGATATACTGAATTACAAAGATGGAAAAGGTAAATGGCTATTACTAGCCCCTTATTATTAGCAAGGTCTAACTTTTCTCTCTACATGTATACAGTGCCTAACGTATAGCTGAAATACTAGGTGGGAGAAGGGGTGACAAAACCTTTTTAATTAAAGCTGGGAAAAAACTTACAACTATCACTACATTTATTTGCAGATCTATTGCAATGGAGAGTTCCATCACTTTGTTGATGGTTTCAATGAGGAAAAGAGCAACTGGATGCGTTATGTGAACCCAGCTCACTCTCAGCAGGAGCAGAACCTGGCTGCCTGCCAAAATGGAATGAACATTTACTTCTACACCGTCAAACCTATTCCAGCCAACCAGGAGCTGCTGGTGTGGTACTGCCCAGAGTTTGCTGAACGTCTGCATTACCCGCCCTCTGGGGACCTTATGATGCTGAAGCTCAGTAAGTGCCTTTATTCTCCGATATATTTTCATTATACTTGTACATGTAGCCTGCTGTTTTGTTTGTCATGTTAAACACATTATGACAAATGCCAATAGTGTTTCCTTTCAACAGCAGTAATAAAAATCTTATACTGAGAACATTTGTGGGGGAAAAAATGCTTTGTATAAATTAATTTTACCATCGAACTCTATACATTCAGTTTCTCATTGTTTGACTGTAGCTTTAAAAGTGTTTACCTCCAAGACAAAGATTTATCCTTATCGTAAATTATTTCTGAGTTTAAAGGTATAAACTGTAGCGAGACAAATGGGTAGGGAAAAGAGAAACTCGTGGGAAGTCCGTGATTACTTGATGCATCATATTTTATGAAATTGCTTAAAATGCAAAAGTACTTTCTTAAGCAGTAGGACATTTTACTGCCTCAGACCCTGAAATGAGAAGCCTTTTAAACTGGTGTTTTCGTCAGAGGCTTTTGAAGAGATTTAGTAATAGTATTTAATTACATAGCACACTTGGTGTAATGCCATAGTCATCTGTACTTAAAATGTTCTTTCTTTGTAAAAGATTGCTTAACATACTTTCTGTTGTTGCTTAACTGGTAATAAAATCTAGTGTTGAAGGGCTTTGAAACAAAGTAAAAGAAATCCTTGCTTATAGGTGTGGCAAGACAAATTTTAGCTTCCATTCCTTGTGCAGCTCAGTATCTATAATACCTAAGCTATTATTTGAATTGTGAAAGATTAGTTAGTTTCCATATCAGGATACAGAATGAAGATATACTTTCTCTTCACTAGACCGCTCTTATTACCCGTCTGTTGCTTTCTGTGTTTTTGTCACTCTTTGGAGTATAAAAGGTAATTTCACAAGTACATTCAATTAACTTTGTACACAGTGGTAAAACCTGGTGAGTGATATCTCAAAACTCCCTGCTGTGGGGGATCAAATATGCTCAATCATACCAATACAGGTGCTAACCAGAGTTTAAAAGTGAATATCTGAATCAGCAAAAATGTATACATGGGCAGTTAAGGAATCTTCAGTACTACTTCTGTCAAGAGTTGACTAGAGCCTCCTACATCAGTTTGCAATATTATATATAGAGAGAGAAATTAAAACCAGGTCTGTTTGCTTTGTAAGGGAGTTTTACCAATACATTTGCAGAAATAGAAATGATCTCTCATTTGGAACTTCTCTTTCTATGATGTGTAACGCAGAAATAAACAAATGGACAGCTACATATATTTTGCATTTTATATTATTTATTTTTTAATTACTTTTCCATTGGTGAACAACTGTGTGCCTTGACTTACATTGAAAAAGAATCTGAATTTGGGAGGAAGCTCAAATAGGTGTTTTTACCCATTTAGAGAAATGTTATTAAAATTAATAAGCGCTATTTGCAGACGTGCATGTCAGTCCTATTTGCTCACAAAACTATTAGTTTGGCACTCAACCTTTCTAATTGTTTACTAAAATATTTACATTTATGCACCTTTATTAGGAGAGGTTGCAGGGTTAGAGCCTGTCCAGTTGTATGGCACAATTATTTGGCACTTAAAAAAATCTTCATTGACTACTTGAACTTCCTGGCTGCCCAGCCCTGATGACAGATTGATATCTTTCTGATAAGCCACTGTTTGTTTTTTGTCTAATTCTCTTAGGAGATTTAAGTCCATTATCTCTGGCCTGATCAGTGCCTTCCTGATAGTGGCACTTACTGTGTTTATTCACTGCTGCTGTCCCAGCCAGAGGCATTGATAACTCAGAAACACCACTGTTGTAAGCAGATCCGAATTCCCGCAGTGGAACTAAACCCCCTCCCCATAGCCCTTAGTTTGGAGGTGTTAAAATAGTGAAAAGCATTTCAATGGTCATGTAAGAACCAAGTCCTGCCAGAATGAAAACCCTTAACAGTGAAACAACTGAATTTAAAGAATGGAAAACAAATCCCTAGCCTTTTTGCGCTTTATCTCTAACTTAATCAATGCCATTGTTTGGCTCCAGTGTGCTTTTAGTAGATATCCTGTCCACACCAGAGAGTACATATGACATTCTTTTAAGAATTTGAAGTTGTAAGCGACAGACAGCAAGGACTATAAGTTAAGTTGGAATATGATATTACATTGTAAAAATTGCCATCAAATAATCAACAGATTATTTTTAATATATTCCTCACAAAGAGCATTAATGCTAATTTCATCATGAGAGACATTTTGGCACTGTAATGTAATGTAATTCTGTCTTACAAAAGGGTCATTTGTAAAATTTTCCAGCCCTTGTTAAAGTTAAAGCTAAAGCTGCTCATGTTTACCCTTTATTTAAATACAATAGGAAATCCATTGAAAAGGTCCTTTGCTGAAGCTTGTTTGTTTTTGCTTCATAGTGATAAATGTTTGACAGGGGCTTTCATGTTTTGAATGGCCTGCTTTCTCATGTCCTCCTTGACAAATCTGGCAACTTGAAACACTTAATATGGAGGACTTACCTCTGAGGTACTTTGATTGACAGGTCCTGACTGATACTTCAGGTGCCCCCCACCACTGCCACGTAAAAAACTATCACCTTTTCAGATTTGTTGACAACATTTGTTATTGATGGGAGGCTCAGGGGATGGACCATAAACTCCAGACAAAAGATGTCATGGCGCTGCTACTTCGTGTGAGAGTTTATAAAAACAAAAAAGGAGGTTTGAAGTATAAAGGAGACCTGGCTGTTTTTCTTGCAGGCCACTCAAAAGAATATTTAAATAAGCTTTGGCTTGACCTTATCTGTCTTCTGACAATTTTTTTAGCTGCGTGTACACTGTAGTGCTTTAATAGTTCATCTTTATTTTCTCTTTGCCCTTTGGCTACATAGTTCTTCATTCATCATCTAAAATGATTTGTAATTTAGGCCTAATTAGGCCATGTATTTGCTTATTCTATAGCTAAAATGCCCCAAAAGAGCATTCCTTAGCTTCAGCATTCTCTTTTTTTAATTGGAACCATTTTCATAGATGGCAAGTCAATTTTGATTATACCTAGAGCATCTAAATTTAAAAAAATGTGTTATGTTTAGACACACGTTACTAAAATATTGTTAAAAAGGCTTGCCTGAACAATACTTAAAAATAAACAAATGTAGAAATATTGCCAAAGCTGGCCTGCCAAGATTGTAGAAACCAAATACCGTATACTTAGCTGTGTTGTGTTGAGTACTATATGACGTCCCTATTATCCTTCTCCTTCTCTGCACCAAACCCTTGTTTTTCATTGCTAAGCGGTTGAATTGGCTAGCGAACCACCCATTGTGGTTTGGCACAAGCTGGCTCACCATGCCTGTCATCTTCAACATCGCTGTACCTCAGGACTACTGTTCATACAGACTTTATGACTTGATACTGGATAAACTGGAAGTGGGGAAAAAAACAATACTGTAAAATGTCTTTTGTTGCATTCAACTTTCATGTCGGGGGTCTCCAAAAGGTGAAAGAAAATGCTAGGGCAATACATAAGTCTGTGAGGGAAATTAATGTTGATGATAATTCTTTGGAAACCAAATTATAGACCGTGGTAAGATACAGTTTGCATAACAGAACTATGACAAACATCTTTCAGTAAATTCATTTATAGACTGAATGATATATGATTTCAACATATACTTCAGCAAAACAAGCAGCACAGCGTCTAAAAGATAAGTTATTACCACTGCTATTTATTTGCATAGATGCTTTCATTGTAGGTGACCTACAGTATAAAGAATTATTACTTAATATAATCAGTAAAATCGTACAACAGTTGTGGGTGTAATAATGTAAAAGAAATCAGCTTTTTTTAATTCATCCAAGAGCACCACAAGTGCCACAGAAACAAAATGAAATACTAAGAACTAAAACACCATGTTATGTTAACACCCAGCTTGTTTGTGTTCCAGGTTTACAGTGAATAAGAGCAATTAACAAGTTACATTACCTGTCTTAAGAATTAAAAAGATTAGTACAATATAGTGTAAGAATTACTGAAAAATGTCTCGGGTAGATTACAGGTGATCTACATTAATTGCATGCAAGTCTTGTGAGTCAGCTTCAGGTGCTGGAAGGTTGATTGGGGTTAGCTGGTCAGATTTCTGTGAGTAATACATTCCAGCACCAAAGAGAGAGAGAGAGAGGAGAATGAAGGGGCTCTGGAAGTGTGTGGTACAGAACTTTGGAAGATTGATTGCAACAAGAGGTGTAGGGAGGGATAAGAGACAAGCTTAGGCATCAGCAGGATGGCTGAAACCGTGGTTGGCAATAAACCTCTAACTGCATCAAGTAAATGGGTGAGCCAGTGGGGAGCCAGCAGTAATGAAGACAAAGTTTCAGGAACAAAGAGAAATCCAGAAAAGAGAAGGAGAGAGAAGGGTCAAGAGCGACACTGAGATTCTTGGCAGAGGTGGAGGGGGAAAGGGTGGTGGTGGATTGCACTGAGTGATAATTTAATTAATTTGGATAACATTAATATTAGTTTCATTTCAATTACAACATAATGCAATGTCAACTAAAATGTGCCTTCTTTATTGACCAATTCAAATAAAAATTGAAAAAATGAAATATGAAAATGATTCAGTGGAATAAATAAAGTAATAAATTGCTTTTTTTATTCTTCACAGAACAGAGCCTTATGGAAGCAAAGCAAAATGCAACAGAGACTGACGGTATTCAGGAGAAAAGCTCAGGGAAGAAAGAACACAGTGTTTCAGAGATCCTGAAGGGAACAAGAAGAGACCCCGTGCGACCACAGTCAAGTCCCACGAAGTCCTTGCAAGATTCACCCACGAAACCCAGCTTGGAGCAGCCTTTCTTCCCCCGAGTGGTCTACCCCGTTCGCCCACACATCAATGAAGAATACTTGAAAGCCAATACTGTGTATGGTTTAGACCGTCCAAGTTATGTCACCCACTCCCCTGTTCAGTCTTCTGCCACTCCCAGCCCTTCAGCCCGCAGCAGCCCAGAGCACAGCCTACAAAGCAGCAGCCCACACAGCAGCCCAGGCCTCACCCTCTCTCCTCCTACCCCCTCCTCTCAGGAACACAAAGAGGGCCTTCCATTCCCCAATGGACTTTACAGCCGGGGTGGTTTGGGTCATTACCCAGGTTATACCCCACCTAGCCACCTTGGCCCTGCCTTCTTACATTCATATAGCTCAGTCAGTCCTCACTATTCCAGGTACCTGTTACCCCACTATCCAGTTGGCTGCAACAGCATAACCAGCCTGAATGGGTTGGGTGCTGGGCCAGTGGGAAGTCTCTTTCCACGTATGTACCCTCTCTACAGCAATCTGTTGTCAGGGGGCAGCCTCTCCCAGCACATGCTAAGCCAGTCCCCTCTTCCCAGCATGCTGCCTTCAGAAGGGGGCCGACGGCTCCTGTTCCCCTCTGAACCTCACAGGGATTTGCTTATTCCGGCGCCGAATAGTGCCTTTTCTGCCACTGGCCTGGCCTCCTCCCTCAAGGACAAGCCATCCAGCCCCAGCAATGGCTCTCCCACTGCTGGAACAGCCGCCTCCTCCTCAGAGCATGGCATGCCTACTAAACCTACCTCAGCCATGCTTGCCAGCAGCAGGAGTGAAGAAGAAGCCATAAACCTGACCAAGATAAAGCGCAACATTACCGGCTACAAGACTCTGCCTTATCCCTTAAAGAAGCAGAATGGAAAGATCAAATATGAGTGCAATGTCTGCAGCAAAACCTTTGGGCAGCTGTCAAACCTAAAGGTGAGTATTTTCTCAATCCATGAAAAAATATTTTTAATTTTTCACTCACACATTTTCATTTGTTTTTATTCTAAATTAAAATATTAAGATATTTTGCATCGCACCTATATAACATTTATCCTTGTGAGCTTCCCACTTTGTCAAACTAGTATTTCATTGGTTTACCTTCTTTGATTGATAGGAAAGTGTCTTCACAATTTTATGTTTTCTTTCCTCAGGTGCACCTTCGAGTCCACAGTGGGGAGAGACCCTTTAAATGTCAAACCTGCAATAAAGGATTTACACAGCTAGCACACTTACAGAAGCACTATCTGGTCCATACAGGGGAGAAGCCTCATGAATGTCAGGTAAAAAACCATTTCACATTGTTTAAAAAGATTGGAACATTAGCAGTATTTGAACAAACAATGAACAGATTTATGCTTGCATTCATGTAAAAGAAAGGCTACAAAGAAGAGAAGGCTCATTTGGTTACTAGTAGCTGATTGATCCAAGGATCTCATCCTCGAAAGATCTGATGGTATCTGTTTCAATAAAGTAGCTGAGCAGTTTGAGAACCATGAATCCAGTGATCCTGTGGATTTTGCTAACAAAACCAAGTTTTGCCCTGAAGTGCAGCTGCCTCTGGAATGTTACACTTCTTAGAGTGCATTACATTGTAAATTTTCAGTGTTGATGTTTTTTTAGAATGTACTTTATTGTCATTTTATGTTGGCACTTTTAGATTTGTTAAGGAAACAAAGCATGTAGGGTTGTTTTGTGCTTCAATTTTAGTATGATAATATATTTAGTCATTGGTAGCATTTGTCCTTTTTCAAGAATGAACAACCCAAATCTAATAGTTACACTGGAAAGTTTATGTCCTTTTTATTCCTTGTGTTTTTTTAGGTTTGCCACAAACGCTTCAGCAGCACCAGCAACTTAAAGACCCACTTGCGGCTGCACTCTGGAGAGAAACCATACCAGTGCAAGCTGTGCCCAGCGAAGTTCACACAATTTGTCCACCTGAAACTACACAAGCGACTGCACACCCGTGACCGGCCACACAAGTGCCTGCACTGTCACCACAGCTACATTCACCTGTGCAGCCTCAAGGTCCACTTGAAGGGTAACTGCCTGGCTTCCCCAAACCCTAGGGGCCGCTCCCCCGAGGAGCTCAATCATATCAATGAAGAGATCGAAAAGTTCGACATCAGTGACAATGCCGACCGCTTGGAAGAGATGGATAATGTGGACGTGGAGAGTGCTGTGGAAAAGCAGATCCTTAACATGCTGTGGAGGGAGATGGACCTCAAGGCTTCATACCACAAGAGCATGGGCAATGGGCTGCGATCCACAGGCTATGGCTTGTACGAACCCAACAATGAGACCTCCGTCATCAAGTTGCCTCACAGTAGCCCACTACCTCTTTTACCTATAAAGGTTAAACAGGAATCTCTAGAACCCATAGACCCTTGAAACTGACTGCCTATCTTACTAAAAAATATTAAAGATATTTATGACTCTCTTGAGAGCCAGGGTGCCTGTAGCAATTCAATGTACGCAGTCAACTTCATTGTTACATAGCAAACTTGGCTTCCTCTGTCAGGGGACCTCAATTCTCAGGGCTTAAAGAGGCATTGATATGGACTATTTATAGTCATTTTTTCCACTTATGTTAATGACAATCATTAATAGATGATTTTGTTTTGTTGTTGCTCAATTATATATCTTCCTTAATTTATTAATATTTTTCATTGTTAAAAGCAATAATTGGAAATAATGTTTACAATGACTGGGTGATTCATTGTAATTGAATATGTTATTTTTTTGTTGCCATTCTTTATAGATGTATACTTTCTGCACATCCCTTTGTCACACTAGGAAGTAATATTCTTAAGAAAGAGAAATGCACGGTAGTGACAATGAGAACAGTATTCAGGGTTTTACAAAATGGAAGAAAAAAAGAAAGGATTTTTGCTTTGCCAAAGGTGGACATTTGAAATGATGAACCATGGGATCATTTGTGTAAAAATCTGGTGTAGTGTTTTGTTTTACTTTCTTTTTCCTTGTGAGACTTTCCTCTTCCTCAGTATTTGTATTTGTATAGAGTTGTGGTTAATTTAATTGAAAACAAAAGGGCATTTTTGTATATTTTCAACAACAGTTACCTCAATTTGTGTGTCCAGTGATGATGGGGAGGAGCTGTAATATTTATCGCTTTGCTACTTGAAGAGTTAAACCAAATGTACAAAAGCCCAGCTTTCAGTTTGGCCCAAAGAATAGGAGAAATCCTTTTGGATGTAGCATGTCAGCTGCAAAACTGGGAATGTTATTTATAAAGAGAATTAAAGCAGTCAACACCAAAATGAGATATTTGAACTTGGGTTTTCTGATATGAGGCTAGTTACCAAAGTTCAGTTTCTTTCATATACCAAAAAAGAGAAAATACTGCTTATGTAAATAATAGTTAGGTTACTTGGCCAGCATCTGTAATATAGCTTTTTCAGTGTTTAAAACTCCCCGTTGCTCGCATTTATAGCACAGACCAAAGCATCACTACTCTGTCTCTGGACACACTACTTCCTTATTGTTCACTCTTTTGATAGAATTTCACACATTCTTTTCGGCAATAGCTTAAAGATCAAGCTTTACGATTGTCTCCCTGCTGACTGCATTATTCACAACAGCGCCACTGAATGTAGCCACACAGCAGTTGAAAGCTTTTCTTGATCTATGACCAAAGTTTCTTCAGCTTCTGCTTCAATCAATAGAGGAAAAACTGTTTTGTATGTTTACAATCTGGTTTACATTCTTATTTATGTGCAACTTGTCAAAATGTAAATTATGATATAAATGTTCATTGTTCTATCAGCATTTTGGTGTTTTTACTCTGATCTACTGATGCATAGTGTGTAGGAAAACAAAACGTTTTTTGAAGGCAGTTATTTTTACAGATCTGTTACTGAGAGAAAATTTAGAATGTGTTTCTACTTGTAGTTGCATTTTTTTTTTAATTGCAGTGTTGAATACATCACTCCTTTTTTTGTACATCACTATTTACTCTATAAAATCCATCCATCTTCTAACCGTTTCATCCAACTTGGGGTCAAGGGACAGCCGGAGCCTATTCCAGCAAGCAACTCATACCCTGGCAAAATTCATTATAGGGCACATACTCACACCAAAAGTCAATTAACCTACCATTGTGTCTTTGGATTGTGGAAGGAAACTGGAGCACGTTGAACAAATCACATGAACATTGGGTGAACATATATACTCTACACAGATAGCGGCCCCGGTCTGGAATTAAACCCAGAGCCCCAGTGCAGTGAGGTAGAAATGCTGTGGGCTGCCTTATTTGCTATATACTATATACGCTACTGTGTTTTACGGTGTTCACACCACATGCCATAAGAAGATTCATCAGCCAAAATGTTTCTTCTTTCTACTTTTCAGGTTGGATTTAACCTTTATTTGTTACTTTGTTACACTACAGCTTTAGAGGACAGTCAAGGTTGTGTTTTTTCAGTACTTATGCTATAAATAATTTATACCATGTTTAAGACATTTTCTAAAAATAGGCTTTCTGGCCATAGCTGACCCCAGTCCCAGTCTGGCAGTAATTTATTACAAAATAGTTTCAGTAATAAAACATCAGCAAGGTTACAATTGATTTAGATAGTATAGTAGTTTTGGTCAATTTTTGGATTGGCAAATTTTGTTTTACTCAGGAATGGACAAGCGAATACAAATGAAACTATGGTAGGACATTTTACATTGGTGCTTTATTGTGTCACTTTTGTCAAAGAATTTCATTCTAGAATTTTTAAGGGGAAAAGTGATTCCAGTATCACACAAATACCCAATGTCCTATTATCTGGTTCAATAGAAGTATTAATCATGTCTTTACACACTTCGTTAGAAATTACTTAGGCATAAAGATTTAGAAGAGTCCAGCTCTGTAGACTACAATTACAGTAGTGTAGTCTCCACTTTACTTACTGCCCTTGAAATGAAAGGCACTGCAAATTATTTTAAATGTAAAGCATGAACTTTGAGAACTGTATTTTTCATGAAAAGTCTTTTCACAAACCATTGCAAATATCTGTTATACTACCCAAGAATTCTAGGATTTTTTTTACTTTTGGCTCATTAAAATGTACATTGTCCAATTAGAATGAGCTTGAGGGTAAATTATATTTTAATGTGTTGGATTAATTTTCTCTCACATTATTTACCTTTTTAAGAAAAAGCTAAATATAGCAATCAAATTAAGGGAAGAGTTACAGATGTGAACTTCATTTCATACTCCTACACTTTCTTCAAAACTCCTGCTCAGACTTCAAACTACTTCAAAGCCCACAGCAGGTTCTCAGACTATGAGAACAGAACGATGAGTTTTCTTCTTAGCCTGACTAGGAGGGATTCAACTAAATATTTGACAGTACCACACAGATGATGTAAATTGTAGGTAATCCAGGGCAAACTTATTTGAATCACTGCCACACTGCTTATTAAGAGACATAAACAAAGAGCTGATGACCTACAAACTATGTAGTGTAATCGGAAGCTTTAACAACATAATTTGAGCTCCTTGACATGACTTGGTATTTTTAAAGCTAGACCCGTAAATGACAAGTCACTGCTTGTCACAAACCACCCCTTCATTTACATTCAGGTCATCACAGCTCTTCTTACCCCGTGATAAAAACGAAAGCTTGTGGTATTTGGCTGTCAAGTTCTGAAAAACGGCTTGAATAGTGTTCTGCTTTTCTCCTGCTAGTTCTTACTAAAGTGTAACTATGTATTCTTATCTTGACACAGCAAGTTCCACTATAGCTAAATGTCTCATCGCACCCAAGTGTGTGATTTGTTATTACCAAAATTGAGTGGGCGAAAAGAGCAGCAGATGGGATGACCTAGGCAATACCTCATTTCATCTACACCAACAGTGAGAGAGACATAAAATGAAATGCAATCTCATCCAAACTAAATGCATCCCTTTGAATTCATATACCGTTCAGGGGTACAATGAAAGAGGGGAAGGCAGTGGGTTATCTGGCAGAAATAGCAGAGGGTAACATGACATACTAATTGTCTCTAGTATAAAACAGGAAAAAAAGTCAAGGTATATAATGCTGGAAAAGGAGACACAACTCCTAAAGCTACAGACAAAGAAAGTGTTTGTTTTGTCAACACATATGTGTAGCTACACTATACAAATAAAACATGTTTCAGGTTTGAACTTGTCCATTTTTTGTTCCTAATTCTGACCTCATGAAGAGGAAAAGACAAGCTTTTTACCATGTCATATGCCAATAATGAAAAAGATAACATTCCTATCGGACTGTCAATCGGAAATGTTTGAGACTTCGCTCTCTCTCCTGAGGAGAATACACCCTTGTCTACAGATGCAAAATGTTTGTCTGCCTGTAAATAGCACAGCCCCTGAGGAAAAAAGATTTACAGCATTGAATAAGAGGCAGAGATGGAAATGAAATGGGAAGAAATGTAAAACTAGATGGTAAATTGCATAATCATTTATAAAACAATGGTAGTATGAATTGGCCACTGGAGAATAATTAGTTTCACTGTGACCACTTAGAGAAGTTAAACATTTGGGGCAGAAAATAATGAAGTCTAAAAAAAAGGTCTGAAATGAAAAAAAACATAAGTAGGTATAATAGTTCTACCAGGTATTTGTAGTTTCTCATCTACAATTAGTACAATTAGATCTGTGTGATGTTATACAATAAGTTCTAGCAAATTCTATTTCTTTAAAAAATATATATTTTTTCAATTAATATTATACGTACCATACCTTAATATTTCAAGTCTTTAGTGATTCAGGTTGTTTAATTTAACTAACCATAACTTCCCGAGAACAGAGACTTTTAATGATTACATAAAATTTTAATGTTAGTGATTGTATTAAATTTTCTTGATTAGATGAATGCTTTCTGCTGCATTTGAATATTTGATTCAACATTTACAGTAAAGCAAAATATGATTATATGTAAGCTTTTTAAACTCTAGCTTTAAACTTGTATACATTTTACTAACAGGTAAATGGTACCACCACCTTTGTGACACAATTTGTTTTGATGGTTCTAATATTTAGTAGAAACAATGTTGTGCATCCCTAGGCCTCTGCATTTCAAAGAGTAATTAAAGAAAAAAAACATATTGCTTGTGTGCAATTGCTTCTGTGAGAAGTTTGTGTGGTTTGTCTTTTGATTATGGCTTTGTTAAATAGCATTACTCAGGGACTTCACCTTATATAAGGATATCCTGAATGGAACTGTCTCATTTGAAATCCTCTCCGTTTGTCATAAACCCCCCCAAAAAAAAACTAAAACAGAGAGTAAGCTGACCTTTGAGCTGACAGGTCTTCTATTACAGCATTGAAATCGATTCTTGGTCACTGGTTATGATCTTAAGGTATGTGTAAACAGTGTAGTTCCTTTGACATGTTGATGGGGATATGTTCTTCTGAAACTGTACTAGCACTTCAAAAATTATTAATCAAGTGTTATGTTAAAATCCAGAAAAAAATAATTTTTAATATTAATTCAACATACTCTCTTTATATAATTTATCATATAAAAACACTTAAAATACTACTGCAAGGTACATACTTAAAACTATTCTGACAATTGAAATTAAAATCACTAAGTAAATACTTTATTTTAGAGTGTTTTAAAAAATATTAAACTCATATGGTAACAGGTAAAATTGGGTATCTGCATTATATTTATAGATGTATATTCCCAAATAGGTTTTTCAGGCTCATTGGTTTCTAAGCACATAAAAAAGACCAAAAACCTTTCATAATTGACTGATACTTGATTATATATTTAGTAATGTCTTTCAAAGTGTGAATGATTTAAGAATGTAGGCACACTTGATTTTACGTTTTTATGCAAAGGACGCGAAGCACCTTAAATGTTTACTTTTTTTTACATTTACAAGCAAATTTCTGAGCATTTCCTAAAATATGAGAATTCACTGAAATGTAAATATTTAGACGTTATTATCCTTTTACCGGAAAAAATGTTCTGCATGGTGTCTTTCAGGTTATTCAGACATTACAAAATATGTTAGGCTTGGGAATGTATTTTTTCTCCGGATGTTATCAAGAACACACGTAATGGACATATTTTACTTGTCTGTGTTTCTGGAATTGTGGCAAAATTCTAACCACAGCACCAATTCTGCCTTCAGACATGGAAATCTGTTATACATTGGAATAGATGGAAGGGACAAACACAATTTTACAACAGCTAATTGACAATCTTGAAGGGAATTTTAAGATTCGGCACTAAAAACAATTTTTTTTCACCCCCCTCCACCCCTCTGATGTGCTCTATTACCAGGTATTGTAAATATGGGTTACAGAAAACAAACTGGAACTCGATGAAAAATTGTGGTTTGGCTTTTAATAGAACGTTTCTTTATAAAACCCTGGGTCTTACTGAAACAGCTTTAAATGTTTAGCCTACACAAAAGTTTCAAGATCAAAATGTTTTCTTTTTTAATGCAAAGGAAGTGAACGAGCTAGAGCAGGGGATGAGAGAAGAAACTAAGGTATCTTCTCTAACCTTTGACATTTCTTTTATCCAAATTCTGACTTCATTTTACATTCCTGAGGTCTGTTCAAAGACAATGAAATTCAATCAAATTCAATGAAATTGTATGAAATCATCATGTTATCATGTGGTACAGTAAACTTTGACAGGCCTTTTTATGCTTTTTACTTAAATTTGCTTTACTTTGTGTTCATATTATAAATGTAAATGGAAAGTTCAAATATTCATTTGATTCCTTTTAAGAAGAAAAGAAACAAAAGCACTCCAAAGTTCTTCCTAATATGATCACCAGGAAGGAAGGGGGAGGGACAACCTGGAGGATAAAATTAGAGAATGAGGAACCAAGAATAAACAGCAAAGAAAAACCTACTGCATAAAGGAAATTGGAGATGTGCAGGTTCAAAGGATGCCAACAAGAAAGGAAATTAACTTATTAGACCTTGGCAGACATTCATACTTCATTTTATAGTTCCACTTATGGCCAACTAATTGTGGCACAGATTATTAAAGACTATTGCCTACTGCTCATGCTCCCATTTAACAACAGAAGTTGTGACAACTTAGTTTTCCAAGTGTACATCAAGAATGAAATGAAAGCAATGGAAGGTCAGTTAATGACACCCCCATATTAAGTCTTTCCATGTTCTGTTTATATACTGTACATGACATTGATTTAGTTAAAGTGAACTTAAATGTTCTTTTACTTAAATACAGCTTGTTAAACAATAAAGTATCCTTTTTCCATAGTCAAGTCTCTTTTTCTGTATCTGTGGAAATGGGATCTCTGATATACTATTTAAATGAATATAAATTCTAAGAATATTATTCAGTTATAGAATATTCAGTTTGCATTTAGAGACATCAAAGCCAATTTGATATTTCTTTCTATAATTATTGGTCTGTTTCTGTGATTACTATTGGTACTGGTACTTCTTCTGTCTTTTAATGATTTTCAACATTGATACATTTGATGATTCTCCCCTTCTGAGTTTCCTTTGGTTGCTTCCTTCCACATTCCAAAGACATACTGGTGGGTTAATTGGCTTCTGTGGAAACTGGCTCTGGTGTGAGTGTGTGCATTTGTGTTTGTGTCTGTCCTTTGATGGACTGGAAGCCCAGCTGGCGTGTACCATGCCTTGCACCCTGGATAGACCTGCCCGTATAGGCCAAGACTCCCCAGAGACCCTGAATTGAAAAAAGCAATTAGACATTGGATGGATATATTTAATCTTTTTTTTTTACTGCCATGGATTTATGTATTTAATTTGCAATTATCGGGATAAAATCTCCCTGCCAAAAACTATGAGATACCAGTTTTACTTCTGTTACATTCTACAAAGTGCTGGCTGGTAAGTGCTGAAACTAATGCCCATGTTTTAAACTAATATAATTAATGTGCCAAAAATCTTTCTCAATCCATCACTGCCAGAAAATACATCCATGCTTCATGAGCGTTTTTTAATAGAATTTATTAGCAACACAAATGCCTAGAACTCTTGCTAGTTTAATCCACCAACTTGCAAAAACAAAGGTGCCTCATAAATGTTTTATATTTCCTGTTAAATGTGACATAGCTACAGTATCACATGCTGTAGGTGGAAAAATAATGAATGTGATGGGAGATATCAGAAATGAAGAGTGTTTTATTAAAGCGCAGCGTTCTGACCCACAAATAAAGTATCTTTTTAACTATTAAATATTCTTGGCCTTCTCACACTTCCTACAAACATGCCACTTCATTTCATGCTCCATGTTGATTTTCTAAATGTGAATTATTATGTGAAACCTCTGTTAGTTATAACGTCCCTACTTCCAATTAAAATAGTACAGATGTATTCCCCATGTAAAAGTAAATATGAATAAGGAAATATTCTACAGCAAACAGCCTCCTATGGACGTTTAGTTTCAGAGATGTTTTCTCTCTGTTATTAAAATCATACATTGGCCAGATCACTTCTTTGCTGTCTTTCATTTACAATATTGCATGCAGGGCTGTAATTCTAATTAAAGGTTAGAGTAAGACCAAATCTGAGATGTTCTGTTTGTAAAAAAAAAATCTTAAAAAGAAATCAGAAAAAAACACATTAGAAAATATAAGCTTTAAATGAAATATGCTTTAATGCCTATTTCCTGAAGTAATTTTCAAAATAACATCTTAATTCATGACTACACCTGGGCTGGGTCATGTTTGTCAAAAACATACTGGTTTCTACGTACTAATTACTTTTGAAGTATAGTACTAATACAACATACTGTATATTAGCCTGAATGTTTAATATTGCACAAAACAAGAAAAAAAGTATGTCCCAGATTGAAAAAAAAAACCAAAGAGCTCAGTAACTCCCATTTAATTCCTGAAGTCTGAAGCTCTTGGTTAACTGAAGGATAGTGTATTATCATCAGCATATACACCACTAATAATCAGTCCTACTCCTGGAGGCCTGGCATATCTTGTTTTCCATTTCACCCTGCACATCTTGCTAGTTGATATTCACATGTTATCATACCTTGACACAGTGAGGGTTGTATGTTTTTTTTTTTAAATCTGGTGGACTGCAGCCACCCAGGACCAGGAGTGATTTCACACAGTTTTAAACTGCTTTCCACAATAAGGGCGGGTCAATGCAAAACAGCCACATCACACAGCTTTCGTTTTTGCAGCTTTTGATATCAAAAGAGACCAGTTTAAATTGGCTCTCAGAATCTTTCCAAAAACAGTCAACTATTTGTTAAAATCTCAATTTTATTTTTTTTTCAGGGACAGGCTAATTGTTAAGAAGGTTATTTACTCTGCTTGGGAACAGAAGAGGTTTAATTTAATTCCTTATGTAAAATGTCTAGTGGGGGGTCTTCATTGTTCACCACTACACTTACGAGGTGGAAAAGATCCCAATCACAGTAGGAGAGGCTTGCCTTTAGGCCAGGTAACCCAACAGCAGCACAGAGGCAAGGCTAAAAACACCAAATCAGGACATGCTTCACCCAAAACTTCTCTATCCCTAAGGCAATAATTCTTTACGGTTTGAAATGGAAAGATCAGACCAAACAATACTATCTAAGCAGGGGGTTGGCTTAGTAAGAATGAAATTTAGATTTTTGCCTCCAGTGGTGCTCTTTGTTAACAAAAGCAAAAAAAGGACAAAAACAAACACAAACAGCAGGATCAAATACCTGTTTACATAACACATTTGTTACTTTCCCTTTGTTCCTTTCTGTAAATGCCTGAGCAAACAGTTTTTGCCACTTCAAAATCACATCACTACCTTTTCCAACTACACAACACTGGAAAAAAAAAATCTAAATTCATTTTTGGAAGAGGGCATCTTATGTTCTTAAAAACTGCAGTAATTTTAACTAAAAAAGGAAGCACAGTGTTCATATGGCTCCAAATCGGAGTCGACTGGCTGAGACAGGAAATTAACTAGTTAATAGTTGCCAACAGGGTCATAATTTTGCAACACTAATGGTAAGGGGGGAAACTAGTTATAGTGCAGAATACACCTAATATGATGACACTGACTCCCTGGAGTTTTTTCATCACTTGGTAAAATTCAAATGTCTTATAATGAATTAAATTTAATAGACGATATTCTATAATGTGCTTAAAATATATCTGCAAAGCCCAATAGTATTCTACCAGTTTCCTTAAGGAAACAAGAACTAGACCATTAAAAAACAACTCTTTCAGCACTCACTCAAGACTGGGGTAATATCAACTGACTGTAAAATTGCTAATGTAGCACCCATCCACATATATGGTGATAAAATTGAACAACGTAATTTTAGACCAATAAGTCTTACCTCTATTACCTGTAATATACTTTCAGAAGACTGTTGATACAGTAACTCATTACAGATTTTAATTCTTTAACTCTTAAATGACCTTCTTGCAAATCATAGGAAATCAGGTTATATATTTATGTAATTAAAAATTTGTAGATGGGTAGAACACCGAGAGTACAGATAAGGGTTAAATGCTCAAAGTGAGACCTTGTAATAAGTGGACTACCACTATTACATTAAACCCCTACATAAGGACCACTGATCTCATTAACATTCATGATGTACAGTCCAACAGATGATACAAAAATAAGAACTTTAAAAAAAACACTGTAGAAACTGAAATAAATTCAAGCAGACTTAATGTTTAATGTACATAAGTGTAGAGTATAACATGCAGGTGGCAAAAAAAACAAACTACATAAAAAATGGAAAGCACTGAAGAAGCTACCTACAGGAAAGACATTTATATGATGCTAATGATTCTTCGAATCCATCTTCCATGCACTGTGGGGAACAATACTGGGTATATAGTTAAAAAGACAGAATTTAAACTAAGAGATTTTGTGTTAGAACTGGGAAATGCACTACTAAGATCTCATTTAAAAGAGTGGTTAGCACATTATAAAATATATTGTTGCTCTATAATGAATCCAGAGACATTTCCCAACTTAGAAATCATGAACGAGAGGAAATGGGGAAATAGCAAAGTGCTTTTAAAACTGAGAACAGGAGGCACTGTTTTACACTCACAGTTGTGGGAGTCTGGAACAATCTACCATAGCAATGATGTTGGCGCCGATATCCTGGCTTCTTTCAGATCCTTAGATCAACCAGCTGCTGGCAAGAAAATTAGATGGTCTGAATTGCTTCCTCTTATTTGTAACCTTTCATATATTCTTGAGTAGTCCTTTAGCTGCAGGACTACAATTCATAACATATGATTAGTTGAACTTGCTTTCATAATTTTTCATCAGTTTGATAACGAAGCAATTTAGAAAAATTCAACAGGAGACAAACATTAGCTTTATTCCAGATTTTGTGTGCCTGTATTATAGGCTTGTTGATATATCCTGTCAATGTATTTACTGTAGTCAAGATCGTTCTTCACATTTCTTCAGTTACTGCCACTCATGCATTAGGGGAAAGAACATCACATGACTCATTTTACCACACTTTTCATCCTAAAGGATCCATCCTGATGGGTATTATATATAGGAAGCGACTCACTTCCTTCACCAATGAAGTGTAACCCACATGTGACTAGGCAGCTATTATGTACCAGCGGTTCACAACACATCTGATCAAGTAATGAAGTGAGAAATGTCTTTACCAATTTAATTCAGAAAGAACTTTCTTTCGCAGGCTACATCAAGTAATCCCATAGTAGAAATTTACCTTGACACTGTGGTAATGCTCCTACTTTTTTGAAAAGTGTCATAGTATATTTAATGACCAAGTCAAGACCTGGGTGTAACATCTCATCTAAAGGACAGCACCTCCTATAGCACAGTTTCCCCTATCATCATACTGGGACTTTGGTTTGGAAATTCTGGTGCAGAGTAAGAGTACCAGCTACTGGGTCTAAGACATCTCCCATCCCAGTACTGCCAGGCCTAACCTTTAGCTTCTGAGACGGAACTGTGATTGGAAAAATACATTCTCAATATATAAAGTAAAAATATAGTAATAAATAAAAAATAGGAATTATAGGAATAAATAAAAATAAATAATAAGGAATAAATTAAAAAAATAGGAATTAAAGAAGGTGGCAAAGCAAATATATTACATAAAGAAATGGAGAAGTAACTTATCCATTTTAAGAATATTATTTTGTTCAGGTCAAGTGAGCAGCTGAGGTCTTCTTATCCAATTATATATATATATTGCTTTTTTTAACAACTGTTGTTGTAGAAATCAATATAATAAATAATAGCACAACTAAAAAAAGAAATTATGATCCCTTAAGAGATTATACTATGTGAAAAAATCAAAATTTTATAAAACAAGGTAGCTTTCTGCTGTGGGTTCTTCTTCAGAAATTCACCCCATACGCCTTGTCTTTTAACACAAAAGCCTTGCTTAAAAGTTGTAGAGTAATTAGGAAGATGATGTTTAAGGCTGTAAGATCAGCCACATCCCTTTGTGGTGTACCAAGACCACAGACCAACCACCTGTTCAAAATACGTTGCCAGAGGGTGCATTGTCTTTGAAATCTTGGGATATGACAAATATGAAATCAATATTTATTTTCTGGTACTGTGGTTGTACTGTGATGAAAAGCCCAGCTATTTCATTTTGGACAACCTCACAAACCACCGACTGATTATAGCAGAACAACTTATTCCTTTTATTCCTTCTTAAGGGGGGACGTTATAGCACTGTATAACAAATTACAGTCTTACCCTTTTGCAGCCATAGAGGAGCCAAACAATTAAGCCCTGTCAGCCTCTCATCCCCAGGTAGTGAAACTGATAATCTGCACTATTAGCAAAAATTACCACTATGTAACAATTTCCAGCTGTCTTGTCAAAGGAAGAAGGGGGTATCAATGATCATTATTCCGGATAAATAGAGCAATGAGAAAGAGAGAAAAAGGTGTGGTGGGAAGTAGGTGACCAGCAGAGCAGTATTAGTCATCTTTACCCATGACTGATCACAATGCATCAGAGGTCCTTGCAACTGCAACTTGCAATTTGGAGCCTTGTCTAATAACAGGTTTGGTCTCTGGCGGGGACTCAATGGCTTTGTGTAAATTAGAAGGCACTGCAGGGAAGAAGGGAGAGTTTTGTTGTTCCTCAGACAACAAATTAAAATAATACCAGGTGTACACCATGTGAGGGAGGAGTTTTGTCAAGGCTTTATGAAGTAGTCAGGCTTGGCTGCAAGAAGCTTCATGAAGGGAAAGTAGTATTTGTATCTTCACCCTGTATAATATAAGACGACTTTTGAAATATGAGGAACAGGTTTGTCATTAGAATAGCCTCCTCTTTATGCCCCCCCCCCCAAAAAAAATACAATCAGCAAAAAAAAGACAAAAGCTCTTTACAGAATTTCCAGTCCCTTTTTAATTATGAAAACTTCAAAACCACTTTCTTTCTAAAATAAACATTTTTTTCTGATATACAGTATTCCCATTTGTAGTGCATACAGTAACAGTTAGCATTCATACAGCAGCTTGGGACTCAGCAGTACCCAAAACTGTTACAGAAAAGCAATTTTACACTGTATGTGCCATAAGCCTTGGTTAAACATAAAACTGTCTAAATAAGACTTATCACTGCAACACCTTAGCAAATGTTTCTGCTTTTTAAAAAACAATTCTTTATACTGGATGATACCCTTTTTACCTTTAAATGCAAAACTAACCATTTATAATTGTTGTACAATAGATACACATGGTAGGACATTAGAAGCACAGGCTGAAAAGGTGATTTTCGTCAGAATTAAAAACTATGCATCTCTTGGCGTTCTTGAGACACCAAGTTTAATATTCACAAGTCAAGACATGCTTCTACTAGGCAATGCAGAACTTAAACTGCAAGAAGTACAAATTGAACAAACTGACCCTTTTATTTCTTATGTTGTAAAGTTCTTGCAAACTCCACGGCAATACAGAAATTCAGTAAACACAATCAGTAAAGGTAATGTGGGTTTATTTTTTTATCATTCTTACATTCTGCCTTAATAACTTAATAGTAATTCCAAAAAGAAATGTAATCACATTAGAAAAAATACAGTTTCTCAAGTGTATTGTGTAGAAGTATAATCACAGAGGTGATTACTGTCTTTACTGTAAAAAGAAATCTGTACCAATAAAATTGCTTGGCCCGTATTTTGCCATTAGAGTGATGAACTCTATGTAGTTTAACAGAGCTAGAAAGCCACGAACTTTTATCTGACAGATTTATAGGGAACCTCACTATGGAGAACCTTCATTTAATTAACTAATTTTAGAGCACTTTTTCCTTTGATGTGCAATCTCAGGCTGAAGTAATCACGCCCTCTTCTCATCTTTTTTCTATTTTTCTATTTTTTGGGAAACCACCCTCCAGCCACATTAGTTGGCTGAGACTCTGTGACATGCATATTGTTTCAGCCTGACTGTAAACCAACATTGCAATTTTCCAGTCCATCTTATCGGAACTAAGGCTTATTACCTGGAAGTGGATTTCAAATCACCGTACAAACAGAAACAGGCCATTTACAAGGCAGACTATGCTCTAATCGCCGGGTATTTTGCGGCCACCATAACAATGGTTGCACAACACTCTGTTTAGAACAGCTGCAAGACTGCTTCAATAATTTATAAAACTGGTTTATTTAGCACAAGCTGATGTCAAGCATCTACAGTACTGCTCACCTCTTACATATTTAATCCTTTATTAATCAACTTGCATATTTAATGCTTAAACTGTCTCCTATTTGCAAACAAATTCAGGAGAATGTAAAAGAAAAACAACACTTAACATTAACAGCCCATATGCAACCAAGCCTTTCAGAATAAACAAACAAAATTATGGAAGCGTAATTCCAGGAAAACAATATTTTTGTAACAATCCTTTAAACGGAAAGGTTTGGCAACTTACTTTCAAAACACCACACCTTAAAGTAAAGTTCAGATAAAATGCAACAACTGTAAAAGTCAATAATATTACAGTGTTTTAAAAGTGGTACTATGATGATCCCAACCTTTCGCTGGTTCTGTATTTTATAAATGTAAACCAAGGGTATCTTTGAACATTATTATGTTATGAACAGATACTACTTGGCATTGCACTGGAACTGATAAATCTTTCTTCTTTGAAGTTCTTTTGGCTTTAACATTTAAAGTTTAGAAATTAATAAGAAAAAGGGTATTTTGAGAAAGAAAGGTTTAGCTACTTCCTACTACAGATCAACTTCAAAAGTTATCAGAAAGCCAGGATAAGAGCATAAAAACGGGTTTGAATGTTTAACTTCAGTAACAGCTGAGGTTTCAGTATGTTCAAGGTACAGGGCAGAATCGCAGTGGTAATACTCAGAAAATCCATCCTTGCAATCTTTCAAAACGGAAAAGAAAAGTCTAAAACAATACAACGTCCTGTGTAATATACATCATTCTTCACACCGACTTGTCCTACATCAAGCCATCTGTGTAAAATGATTAAATCTTATTTGTTTAGAAACAATTGCCAAAAAAATGCAGATGGCAGATGTAATGATTCAGAAAGCTAAATAACCTTCTGCTAATGCATACTTTTGGGAAATATGTTTTGTTGTGTACTTCTGACGACCGGTTCAATAATGCCAGATTTGCACAGACAGTTAATGAAACATCAGTGACGATGGTGGGAAGTTGTAGTCACAGATTCCTATAAATAAATAATTATTTTCAGCTGCCTGAGCCTCACGGTGTCTGGTCTACTGAAAAAGTCCTCTGATGTTCAACCCTCAAACAGAAAAAAAATCAGGATCATGACAACCAAAATGTTTTTTTTTAATTTCCAGCATACAGAGTACAGTTCTGCAAAACAATTCTAGAACTAATTTTCATTATTGCTAATAGCCAATTTGGTCTGTAAATTCAAATAATTCCTAGCTACCTGAAATCTTTAAAAAAACACACTCTTTACACACCTTACAACCTATAATAAATTATCGCATTTTCAATTTTTTGCTCCAAGCGTGATTTTATTATTAATCAGTCACTTTCACAAAAGTAGCTTTTGCTTCAAGAGAGACTGCTTGCAAAACACATTATTTCCAAAACCTAGTTCAATTTTTTAATACACTGTGTTTTAAATATCTGAACAGAGCATAATTCTGCTTTGTAATATGCAGCTGAGTGAGCAGTCTGACCATATATGGCTCACAGAAAAAAGGACCCATATGTTTAATCACCATCTTTTCTGGTAAATGGTGGCCCAGGACAAAGTGCTCAAATAACACAACAACAGGAAGAAAAAACAAATAATGAAACAAATAATGAAAATACCTAGGCCAGGCTCATGTTTCAACATCAGGACCACTTTGTTCATCCTCAGTCATGTGAATACACACATACCAAATGCGTGAAATGGGCAATTCTGTAGCAGAATATTGGTTTGCTACCTTGTATAAACATGACAGAACGGTAAGTTGTCAAGCATTTTCCATATATCTTTCAAACCTTTTCAAAAAGTGAGTTAAGAAAAAAAACATTCTGAACTCCACTATGTTAAAATGGAAAGTGTGTGACAGCTATTTCATCTTTGTTAAGAACAAGAAGAAACAGAATATTACACTACAAAACAAACATTTGGCAAAAGTTTCCCCAGTCTACTTATGATTTTGAAGTATTTACTTATGAAATACAGAATAAAAGTACTATATGAAAAGATATAGATATAGAAGATATATGGATTCTTGTAGTTTGCTGTATGTTGTCAAAGATTTAAAAATACTGGAGTGAACCAGACAAAGAAACATATTTTTCAACTTTTAAACACCTTTATAGATGTTTGTTCAAACCATACCCCCTCTCTCTGTGACCTCTCATAAGTAATGTCAAAACTGTTACCCATTAAAATGATTACAGTACACATCCAGATTAAACAAGGTTTAAAGGAGGAAGAAGACATTTTGTGGTCTAATTAAAAAAACTTGAGTGCCTTCTTATAAATTTGCTGTAAGGAAGGAAAGATCTGGACTAAAAAAAATCCTGTTTACATGTGTTGCTGAAAAACCCTTTAAGCTTTACTAACAACCAGTGTATATAATCTGGAAAGACTAAGGCAATGTTTCCACTTCTTATGTTTTTAACAGCTCAATATAGGCCACTTCAGGAAATACCCTTGTTTACTTATTTGGCTGAATATCAATGCTACAGACTAAATGCAACATCTTTCCACTGAGTTTGTCAGTCTCAGAATGTTCATTACCACTCATCCTCTCTTTATTTCTGTATTTTTACCAGGAAGTCTTGCAAATGCAGGGGTCCAGCTAAGCTTCTGACGTTGCAGCCTGAGGTCAGATGACGACAACAGAGAAGGCAGCGGTAACATAAATCAGCACCAGCACCACTTGGCTTATCAGGTGATGGGATCTCACATTTCCTGTTTGGCTTACAGCAGTGAGGTTTTTCTGGTCAGGTTGCTTCCGAAAACTAGAAAAAAGGTGAGATGAGACAGCTCTCGTGAAGCATTCCACCTGGAGGGGGCTATAAGACTGCTGTTTGATTCAGTCTTATGGTATTCAATTTTTCAGTGAAAACAAAAGACAGAAACCAAGTTTGGATTCAGTCGGTGGGTGTGGGAATGACACTGATGTGAAGGAAATTGTCTGGGTAGCTCAGATGTTCACTTAGCCATTGGACTGGAGTCTCCAACATTGGCTCAATCCCATGAATCACCACTTGATACTTCTTCTGGTCATCTAGATGAGAGATACACATAAAGGGAAGTTAGTGACAAGGTTGGACGATAGGATTTTTTGCACACATTCTCACGCTTTATCACAGTCTTTAGGGATTGATGAATCATATGTGTGTGCATGTATTGACAGATCATATGACAATGTAGACAAGCACAGCAGACAAGTGACAAGTTAAAAAAAACACTGGATAAAACATATATTTGGTCTGACTGAAGAAAGCAAGCAGTAAAATGAAAGAGGTCTTCAATAACAAGTGTAATGTTATAGCATGAAGATGATCAATCCTAGCACCACCAAGTCACTAGACTAAATCCTGTATATATGAGACAAATTTCACAGTGATTATATCTGTAAAACACATACTTATTAATATACCATTTACCAGGTACAGAGTCTAGCTGACCATTTCTTATAGCGCAGTACAGATTAAAACATGTTTTACATATATAAAAGGTATTTACTTCTGTCTACAAGAAACATACATTTCTGTTCTTAAACTAATTAAGAATAAGGCATTTTAAATAATTTTACCTTTTGACATTTCAATGAAAGACTTTGTTTTACATCCAGACAAACAACTTTGAATATCTGATGTTTTATTAGGGAAGTGCAATAGCACAGCAGTTAGCACTGCTGCCTCAGACTTCTTGGGTTCTGATCTGTGGAACTATCTGTGTAATTTATGTGGTTACTGAAGATAAATGGATATATTATTAATCTTTAATGATACTATTTTAAACACTTTCCTGGGACATTCTTGTCTATAATTCACCATGAGTTTTTTGTTAAAAACAATACTATCTGCATACTATTTAAAACAGCATTACAACTCCTTTTTAAGAGACAATACCAGATAGGTGTTTTCTGTGGCCCATGCACACATTTTATTTTAGATGAAATAAATAACAGGACATTGTGTGTAGCACAGAGCTTTCAAAAGCATCAGTTCCAGTCTATACCTGGTAAAGTGCAAGATCCGGGAAAGCCACTATATGATTCATACTATATGTACAGATAACTAAAGGGTTTCACAAAACCACTTCCTATTCTATCACAGAAAAGGTTTTACATAAGGCTAAAAGAAATGTGTTATCTTTATTCTCACTTTCAGATCATCTTAGAACACAGTTGAAACACATGACCTATTACTGATATTCATAATGGATTATCAGAATTTCAATTAAAAATGAAATCTTTTTTTTTAACATCTGTTTACAACTATTAACGAATTACTTCTCATACTGCACAAAACTAAGTGAAACTTCTGAGCACAGGTTAAAAGTTTATGTGGAGAAAGAAGTGGACTGTTAGTGAATTATTGCTTTATCAAGCATGCTGGTAAACATTTTTAATACCCTTATATTAAGGATAATAAAGAGATGAACAACTTTCAGTAATCACAGATTAAAGTCAAATATAGATTAAATCATTTGTCATGTATACTCTAGTTCACATAAATTACTTTTTCATGTATGACTGCTATAAACAGCAGTTCTCCCAAATACAAATATATGAAAACAAACAAAATATTCATATTTTAAAATACAAAAAAAGAGTAAAATTACATTTCTGTTGTAAGTCTTGAAGCTAAGATTAGATGGTATACTGCCTGGTACAGCAACACTGCCATGACTTAAAATATATTCAGTAGTACTTTTAAGAAAGTATGTGGTACTCTTAGGTGAATGGCAAACCACTGTCTGAAAGTACCATTGATTGACTCAAATCAGTACACTTCAAAAGAAATATCCAACACCAGCATTTTCTGAACATAAACATAACAGATGTTTGCAACCCAACAGAAACAAAAACACATAAAAATGTGAATTTCTTCCACTGCTAAAATAAATAAAACAAGAAAGCTGCAATGTTTTAAATGAAATAAAGAAGTCAAATTAATTTACCACCAAACCATGGCTACTGTTCCACTATTCTGAAACGCAGATATACGAGTGATGACTAAACAACCCATCAGTGCATCATGAATTAATCTGTTGTGTTTGACTTTCCACCCCTTTTCTGTCATTTTCAATTTTGTTTAAAATAACTTCAAATTGATGTTAATGAAACTTAATAGTGGATATTTTATGTTACAAAATACTAATAGACTTTACTAGGTCTAGCTTGAGTTTCAGACTGTTCTAGCTAAAACTACAGTTTCATGTAAAACTGTAGATGCTGTAAAATGTTATCAATGAGGAAAGAATGCTGCTAATATTGTTTGATTTATAATTGATCTGTTAGCTCCTGGCATTGTATGTACTGAAACATTTCCTCGTGTTAGATTACTGCAACCTAATATAATCTTAAGTCTGAATTATCAAACACTTCCTCTCACAGTCTATCTAAACATGCTTCAAGACCTGAAAAAAGAATGGTTAATACAGTGCTCTAAAACTGTTGCTCACTTCTCTAGACAGAGATGAACGATGGCTATCCATCATTTAAAGACAGAACCCTTCCTCTTTGGCTAAGCCACAGCTTTACTTAATAAAGAGGAAAGTTTATTTCCAGGCCAGTCCATTGAGAGATACCTTTTACACAAGCAGAGACAGAATATATAAACACACAGTTGTTAGGGATCTCCACTGACTTGTACGAAATGTTTGGGCCCCCCAAACCTTTACCTTTTATGCAGCAGGTTAATGTTTGTTATTGTTCAAGTTAAAAGTTATTCGTAAATCAAGTAGCTACAAAAAAACAAAAACAAATTAGACAGATGTGCCAAATGGCCTCCTCACATTTGCAAACACTCTTATGTATTTATAAATAATTAAATCATTTATTTCCCCAGATCAAACAATATAAAACCAACTAATAAAAGCATTTTTACATGTTTGTGGTTATTTTTCTTTAATATTAATTTTCTTAATAAAATATATTATAATAATGTATTATTGTAGTTATATTATTCAGATATATAGCAGCCTCAAGGAAACACCCCTGCAATGACTACTAGATGATCTTTACAGGTTTAAAAACGTCACCATTTGAAAGATAAATATAGGTGCATTAATTAAACAGCTGTACATGTGTGGTGATACATTACATTGGAGCTTTTGGAACTTTCTTATGTGTCCTTTGAAATTTGAGTAAGATTGCTCTATATTGGTCTATCTTCATATTCGTCATCTGCTGACTGCAAAATAAGAGGAACAATAGAAAATAATAATAAGGTAGCAATACAGACTGTGAGGCCACAATGGATTATTTCAAACTATCACAATCTGACTGAAATCTAAACTTACAAATGTAATTTTCATAGCCAATCAGGGTTTTAAGAAGCGTATATTTTTTAAAGAAACATGAAATATTTAATTGACTTGTTTATTATACACATATTGATAGACTGTATATATAATTTGCTTTGGGCTTAGGAAGCAATCCTGAAGTCACTTAGAAGTGTCTCACTGTTTCTAGCTTAATATATTATACAACTAGCTTCAAAAGTGACATGCTGCTTGATATCTGTTCTTTCTAACCTGCGCCTTAGGTTTGATATCCATAAATAGTATCAGGGTCAGAAAGAAAGTGTGTAAGTATTTCTTGGAAAGTAGTTGGCTTAAAAGTCAAACACAATGTGCGAAATAATTAAAATCTCAATTTTTCACCAAATTGTACTACTTTTGAAAGTCGCACTTCTTAATTGCTCATTTTGAAAAAAGAAATAAAGGAAAAACTGCAATACAACAACATTTTAATTACTAATGACATAAAAGGTAAATGGGTGGCAAAATACTGCTTATGTGAAAATAACAGGTTCTCAGCTTCTGAGTTCAATGAAAAATATTTTAAAAGATTCACTATATTTACTGATATTCATTTAATATTCTAATATTCATTTATTGAACAAATTCTATGCAATATTTTAAAAAAACAACTAAAGCAAAAAAAATGAAATTAACAACACCTCTAATAATGAAGAAATGTAGCAGACCAACACAGTCTGCAAAACAAATATGCCACATTTTGAAAATGCCAAGCCATTTCTAAATGTTGTTTTACATAAGAAAGGGTTGAAATAGCAGCAGGAAAATTGTGATGATTTCTTTTTGTAATAAATATCTAACTTGTGACTCCTGAAATAATGCTTTACATGGCTAAGCAAAACTGGACATGATTTATAACACATAATAAATAGTGTCGACCATATTCAAATTCTGGATCACTACATGACATTTCTTCTCACTAGCTTCTGCAACTTGTGCTGTCCAAGTCTTTGCCACTCTTCACCCACACTTCTGTCAAATTCCTTTTTAATTATCCTTGGAAGACATGCAAATATGAGGACTGCTTAGCTTTTAACCACAGGCTTATGAGAATATTTAAATTGGTAATGCACAAACAAAATAATTACTTGACAGTTTTGAAATAATCAGTAAAACACATCATTAGACTGTAAGACGTAATTTAATGAGAGTATTTCTTGGAGCATTCTAACTATGAAATTATTTTACAGTCCATTACTTGTGGCCCATGACAAAATAAATAATAGATATTTCGTAATACCAACAAACCACATAAAAAAAAAATCAGTTGCTGCATAAATAGTAAAGACACATGTGCTACATCATATCTCAGCTATTCTAATTCTGACAATAACCGACATCCTATGAAATATTAATTTGGAATATTAAGAAATTTAGACAATTGCTATTTATCGGTTTGTGTTTTTTATACTAAACAGAAAAAAATGAGTCTTGAGCAACTTTGCAGATGAAGGACAATTTTGCAACAGCTGTAATGTATTTCTAGACACACTGACAAACAAATAATAAATAGGTGGGCCAAATTAAAAGCAGGTTAAATACAGACGAGCTGCTTGTCTGACCTGGGGGAGTCTGGACAATGCTTTTGCTCAGCATCTGACAAATTCTTTAACCTCTCCAATGCTGAGCTGCAAAAAACAACCTAATTGAATCCATGGACATGAAAAACCACAGACTGACGTCTCTGCTGCATACATCATGCTGAAGGATTTCTGCCTGAGCTATGGGGGTGATGCGCAGAGAGGTCAGGGTGGGAGGTTAGGCTGAATCCAGGATGCTGCCCAAAGGAACACATCAAACGTTCATTTTAAAAGGGCAATTAATCTTGAGAGAGAGAAAGAAATCACATCACCCTAATGCTTCCGGGCGAGAGGAATCTGAATCTAAAGACATCTGCATGACAATAAAAAATAGGTTTTATCTTGAGGTTAAAAAGCTTTCTAGAATTCAACAAACAAGTGGCTTTGTTCTGAGTAAAAGACTGTAGGCCATACATTTATACCTGATTATCTTGCAAAGGAAAATATTTAATCACCAATCAATCATTGAATCCCTGTTTTTGGCAGTTACTCAGTATTAAAGAGTATCTTCACTCACAATGCTACTCTTGGTTAGGCTTAGCACTACAGCAAATGCAGCATTTTGAAGAACTGTTCTCAATAGACATGAGACTTGTATCACATAGGGTGGTCTGCAGAGGAAACAGCACATGAGAGGGCATTTCACAAACAAGAGGCTGGGTTATAAAAGATATACCAGATGAACTGAAATCATAAATGGCACTTGGCAAAGAAATCAAATGAAAAGATCATAACACAAGTATCAGATTACAACAAACCCAACTGGTTTTTAAAATTCTATTTTAATTTTCTAGGCATAGCCTCTTTGCTTCTTTTTATGTGCTATTTTATATTTCTAGTGAATAAAAAGAGTCATTTTGTATTTTTAAGTTAACTTCCCTTCATTTTACACATTGTCCTGGAAGTCCTAATGTTTGATGAACACTGTCTACAATAATATCGTAGTTTCAGATATTTGTATCACTGTCTATAATAATATCTTAGTTTTAGATATTTTTATAATGTGCCACACAGATAAAAGATTTTGGAAAGAAAATCAAGGTGCATCATATTTCAAAAAGATGCATTAATGACACTTTTCTACCTATTAATTAGTGAAAAAGAATGAATATATTTGTTTGCATTAAAGACTAAATATTTACAAAGTTTGTTTACTCAGCACATTTTTAGCCAGTGGATATTACCAGTTAGAATGGTTAATATGTTTTACCATTAGGTAGAGAAGGCTTAAGAATCAGAATTGAGCACTGTAAAGTTCCTGCTTTACTTTAATGATGCTTAATTTGTCTGCTGATACTAGGCAACTGTTAATACACAAAATGTAATACTTTGAGAACGGTTAAACCATGAAACCACTGAAACAAGCTTAACACCAAATAAACAACATTATTTCAACAGTGTAAGTTAACTGTTTGCTGGACACAGTTTATTTTCTGGGTGGAGGAAACAGAAAAGGTTCAACAGGGCTGAGTCCGTTTTTCAGAGACTAAACTAGTAAAACTGAAAATAAACTCTGAATGAACCATGAAAAATTATCAACAAGGAAAAGCAAGTACATGCATTTCTTGCCGAGTTAAACAAATAAAAACACTTTTGTAAAGCAAGAACACTTAACATTTAGACCACAATGTATATGAGCTGCTAATAATGGTTAATACAAACAGTATGAAATTCAAATAACTCTCAACAAGATATGAGAAGAATTGGGGACTGTTTTCATGGACAATGGCTGCATTGAACCCTGAAAGGAGAAATACCAATGTCCGAATTAAATCTGATACTATTTTCTTTAGCCAATGTAATATGAAGTGCCAATACAGAGCAGCAGATAAACATTACCTTAGAAATGACTTATCTTCAATGTATGACGATTATATATTTTTTGGAGAGCTGTAACATTCTTTTGTTGATGAAAGCGGTTTTATCTACATGGATTCCCATACAATAAAGTAGTACACAATGCAAGCTTGTCACTTGCTTAAAAATGAATATATATAGAGATTTTAACACATGTATAGTTAGTCTAAAAAATAAAGTGAGGGAAAGTAACATGTAAAACAAGCCACACAAGCTTTATGATGTTTTAGGAAAGCAAAACCAATTAACTTTTTCTAGGAGACAGGCCACATGGATTTAGAAAAGTCTTGCTAAAATAACTTGCTAGAGTTTTTTTAAAGCAACAGCAGTTGTTGAAATGAGCATTTTAATTTTCAGAATGCTATAGATAAAGTTCCTCATAAGAGATTATTTCTTAAATTATAGATGACAGTCATTACAGGAAATGTGGATGTTCAGAATGAGAACTTGTTTAATAGAAAACAGAGTATAGATAAGGGGTGAATGCTCACACTGGAGTGATGTAATTAGTGGTGTACCACAGGGATCTCTACTAGAACAGCTGCCTAATTTGTATCATTCAGATTTTGGTATATTTACTCGTGCATCAGAAAACGAATTTCACAAAAAAAATTGATAAAATTTGAGACTGGGCAAACACCTAGCAGATGGCACAAAGTACAACATGTAGCGAAAACAAACTATAGACACAAAAACACGGATCTTGCTGAGGCCAATTCTGAAATCCTTAGTTGTTAATATTGAGATAACATTTAAATTTTTAGAAAATAAAAGATACAATAAAATGTTAGGCTATATAGTTAAAAATAGAATGTAAATCACTGGATGAAGTTTAAAAATTGCAAAAAACACTAAAAAGACTTTATTATATATTGTTCAATTTCTGTTGCCATATTACAAAACAAATATATTGCTGCACTAGAATCGATCCAGACAAGAATAATTAAATATACTCCTAAACTTTAAGGAAAATCTTTCAGCCTTTCAATACAGGCACTGAATGTTTTTATTCTTGAACAGGGAAGACTATGAGTGGATCTGATACAGGTATTCAAAATCCACACACTCATTTAAACATCACATTTAAATGCTTTTTCAGTCTTGAACTTTTTCAGAACAATAAAACGTGACCAAGAGGAAACAAGTGGAAACTGAGACATTTATGCTAAAAGTCATGGGAGTATGGAACAAGCCATGTTCAATTCAATTCAATTTAAGCTTTATTGTCCCCTAGGCAAAATTTGTTTTACAGCACAGTCAAATATAACACAATGACAATACACAATGTTGTTGAAGCTTATACACTGGCTTATTGCAAGAAATGGCTGGATGAGATCCTCGGATCATTAGCTTCGAGCAACTAAACAGAACACATATGCCAAGTATCCTCCTTTAGTTTGTAATGTTACCTATTTTCTTATCTTGCATGGTACAATTTGTAGAAAGCCAGTGGCCGGAGGAGAGGAAAGAGAAAAACCTGCAGCACAAGAAAAAGAAGACAATACAAACCTCCTCACCCCCCACAATAAGTTCTATTGAAATGAGTATCAAATCATTCTTGAGTTCCTACATGTTCTACCCATTTTAGTATGGGTCTTTCCCAGGTGCATTGGTTTCTTTACACATCCCAGAGACATGCACCTTAGATTTCATTGGCTACTCCAAATTGTCCCTTCCTGGGGAAGGAGGTGGGTCAAGGGCTTTTTCATACTTACTGACATTGATCCTTATAAATCCAACACTATATATGGGATTACAGAAAAAAGAGCAACAGAAGTATAATGGTTTCTTCTCATTTGTGGCCTTTCTGATGTTGCAATATTAACTAATCTGAGAACTTAATGATTACAACATTGTAAAACTTTTCATATATTACAGTGGTGCTAGAAAGTTTGTGAACCCTTTAGAATTTTCTGAATTTCTGCATAAATTTGACCTACAAAGTGATCGTATCTTCATCTTAAGTCATAAAAATAGATGAAGAGAACCCAGTAAAACAAATAACACACAAAAGGATATACTTTTTCATTCATTAATTGATCAAAATAATCCAACATTTAATGTCTTTGTCAAAAAAGTATGTAAACCTTTAGGATTATAAATTCAGTTAAGGGGATAATTAGAGTCAGGAGTGTCAATCAATGGGATTAAAATCAGGTGTGAGTTTGGGTGGCCCTGCCCTATTTAAAAAACATAAACCTGAGTCTTCACTACCAAAGTCTGGTCTTCACCACACAGGTTTGTGAACGCATGCCATGCCTCTATCAAAGGAGATTTCAGAGGACCTCCGAAAAAGAGTTGTCGATGATCATCAGGCTGGAAAAGGTTACAAAACTATCTCTAAATACTTTGGGCTCCACTAATCCATTGTCAGGCAGATAGTGTACAAATGGAGAAAATTCAACACCACTGTTACTCTCCCCAGGAGTGGTCGTCCAACACAAATCACTCCAAGAGCAAGGTGTATATTCCGGGAGATCACAAATAACCCTGGGTAACGTCTAAGGATCTGCAGGCCTCTCTTGCACCTGCTAATGTCAGTGTTCATGAGTCCACCATCAGGCAAACACTGAACAAGAATAGTGTGCATGGGA
Source organism: Atractosteus spatula (assembly GCF_055471065.1). Taxonomy (NCBI): domain Eukaryota; kingdom Metazoa; phylum Chordata; class Actinopteri; order Semionotiformes; family Lepisosteidae; genus Atractosteus; species Atractosteus spatula. The sequence goes on along the minus strand of NC_142707.1, from coordinate 42,308,095 downwards.
GGATAGCAAGGAGGATGCTACTACTCTCCAAGAAGAACACTGCTGCCCATTTAAAGTTTGCTAAAGACCACCTGGATGAGCCAGAAGACTACTGGAAGAATGTTTTGTGGACCGATGAGTCGAAAATAGAACCTTTTGGCTTAAATGAGAAACGTTATGTTTGTGGAAAACCAAACACTGCATTCCTCCATAAGAACCTCATCCCAACCGTGAAACACAGTGGTAGCAGTATCATGATTTGGGCCTGTTTTGCTGCCAGCAGTTTGGGACCAGAACGGCTTGCCATCATTGATGGAACTATGAATTTTGAAATGTACCAGCAAATTTAACAGGAGAATGTCTGAGTACCCATCCGTGAAGTGAAGCTCAACAGAAGCTGGGTTTTGCCGCAAGACAACGATCCTAAACACACAAGTCAGTCTACCAAAGAATGGTGGAAGCAGAAGAAATTTTGCGTTTTGGAATGGCCGAGTCAAAGTCCAGACCTTAATCCAATAGAAATGTAGTGGGAGGACCTGAAGCGGGGAGTTCATGCAAGAAAGCCCACCAACATCACTGAGCTGAAGCAGTTCTGTAAGGAGGAATGCCAAAGGAGACCAGAATTCCTCCAAGCTGATGTGCAGGACTGATCAACCGTAAACGTTTGGTTGAAGTAATTTCTGCTCAAGGGGGTCACAGCAGTTACTGAAAGCATAGGTTCACATACTTTTTCTGACAAAGACATTTGTTGGATCACTTTGATCAATAAATGAATGAAAAAGTATATCATTTTGTGTGTTATTTGTTTTATTGGGTTCTCTTTATCTATTTTTATGACTTAGATGAAGATCTGATCACATTTTAGGTCAAATTTATGCAGAAATTCAGAAAATTCTAAAGGGTTCACAAACTTTCTAACACAACTGTATATATGTATATAGTAAATATATAAGTTCTACAAAATTTTGTAAGTAACATCAAACAATTTATATGTATTTAAAAGATGTATGGCATAGCAAAATACAATAAGTCCTTTCACTTTTTTTTGAGGACCATAAAACTGCAACAAGCTTACTGGAATAATTTCAAGGGAATTCAAGGTAATTTTTATTAGTGATTAAAAAAAAGAAAAAAGGTATGTTTTCACACAACTTCAAATGAAATCTAATACACTGTCATTTCTTCTGCAGCCACCAAAGTTGGCCCAGTTTCTCTTCACAACCCTGTCAATTAGTAATGGAAATGAAGTCAGTATGCATGCTGAGCACAACACTTAATTCTTCCAACCCCAGCCTAGCATATTTAAATCACTCCACCATTTTTTTTTTCCAGAAGAGAAAGGAGCTTCCCCATGGATACTTTTTAGCAATGACAGCTAAGTGTGGTATTAATTCAGAGAAAAAACATTTAATAAATAATATTTCCATAATTGTTCTCTGATTTTGAAAGCCAAGAGGTAGTAATTAAGTAGAATGTGTTCTAACATGAGATGTCTGAGAATTGCTGGGGGAACATAATTATTTTAAAAGTTATTTTTATTCAAAGTATCATTTAAATTTACTAAGAATATGTGATTTATTAAAACAGTCAAGTTCTTTATACTGACTCATGAATGTTTTCAAAAGGATAATGTGAGAACCTATTTCTACCGCAATATTTTGATACACATTAAAGGTTTTGAATTCAAAAGTAAGTATGTAATGGTAAAGCTGCAAAGACACAAAAACAGCTATAACACCATCTACTTCATCTGATCTACCATCTAATTCTGGCAGTTAAAGTATTACTGCCCCGAAAAGGATCCATAAAAGAGCAGAATAATCATACAAATGAAAGGTATGCTTTAAGCCATTAGATCAAATTAATTAAACTACTGAAGCCTGGAGCAAAGACAAGGGTAGAGCAAATAAATTGAGAAATACAACCTAAAATTAAACTTAAGATAAACTTCAAATTTAAAACATATATCAGGAAGAGGGGGTAAATGAAACTATACAAAAGTAGTGCCGTGACTCTGAAAATGGGGAAAGCTATGTTGAACACTCAAAAAACAGCCTGAAAAGCTTCTAGTAGAAATATAAACCACACTGTCCTGGCTCTATGGGACAATCTGAGTAAAAAAAATAGAACATAGAACCTCTTTTTAAAGAGATCAAATGTATGAATAAACTCAAATGATTAAGAAACTTTTTGAAGCTCAAGATCTTTGTGTTAAATTGGCATATTACATGGCATATTAATGTGTATTTACAAATTAGGATTACAATTGTTTCTTGGACTAAATGTGCCCCACAATTTTCCCACCATTCTTTTCATAAAGAAAACAATCAAGTGATTAGTTTGCACAAGGCAGCTGTCAAAATACAATTACACAACACTTTATTATTGAAGGCCCTTACCTACTCTGTTAAATTAAGAGATGTATTTAGCAGCTACCAAAGTACCAAAGTGTATCTTTTAAAATGACAGTCATAAGCAGAGCTGTATTGTTAATGAAAAGCATTCTGAAGGCATCACTCCATCATTTTCTTGTTTATAGTACCTCTATGATGATAAATAGTTGAAGATTATGGTGTCGTGATCATGAACACTGCAGAGATTACACTTACCAAGTGCACTCCCTGGTATTCCTTCAGTTTACTTGACACAAGTGAAACTTCCAGCCAGAAATTACAGGCATATACTAACTGACAGACTCCTGTTTCTCCTTGCCTACATCTGCTCTTCATTTAACATGTGGGACTAATAAATAAAAAATAACTGCTCATAGTATTAAAGGGCTTGTAAGTTAACCATTTCTCCTATTCAAACACAACTGAATTAATTGCTTAAAAATGTAAAGTAAAATGCTGATGAGTGTCCATATATGCTAAGAATGTATTTTAACAAATGAACATTAGCAAATGTAGAAAAAAACAAAAGCCATAAAACTTAATTAGAATATTTAAGCAGCTGCCTCATATTTATGAGAACAAGTTGAAAAAATATATGTAGTGCTTCACTTGCTGTGAAATCTGGATAAGAAAAAGACATAATTCTTTGTTACACATGGGAGTATGAAACTCACAGATACTGTAAGTCAATGACTCTGAGCAAATCACTTCCTTGGCAAAGTATTGTCCTCACTCTATGCACCAGAACATGTGATGTTACTCAACAGTGCTGTCACAGTTCTACAATCAAAGCAGACATGAAATAAATAAGGGGTAATAAAAAGCAGAATGAACTATAAAAGATAAAAAAACTAATGGCTGGAACAAAGTTATCATTGCTGTACACAGAAACAAGCAAATTCTGTGTTTTGGGAAAGCCAGAAGACCAAGTACAAAAAGTCACTTGAAGCACTAATTTAAAAGTTCAGGCTAAATATACAATAAATCCCAGTTAACTCTCCATTTCTTCTGCATACCCAAAAAGGGACATGGAAAAACAACATTGCACAACTGATATTAGATCTCCTATTTATAAATCTATTCACAAATGTGCAATATTAAACTAATCTTGTAAAGCCTATTTAGATAAAATACAGTCCATTATAGGCACCATCTTGATTTAAAAAAATCCAATGGCAATGTCATTATTTTTGCCAGTATCAGTATTCACATGGGATAGCACTGTTTTGGCAGTATGTCTATAAAAGCCTATCCCACTGTTGATTTCTCAAGCGTCTTGTGAGATAACTAAACTATACTTGAGGGATCCAGTGAAGTGGCTCAGTGTACTTTGGACATTCAAGAACTGTCAATCTCTCCAGCCAATTCTATAGGTGACAGTGATCTTTCTTGCTAAGCTAAGGTATTCTTTATCATAAAGAAAAACTGCAGGAGGCTGATGACATTTTCTCATGTGACACCAAACCCTAGCTTAGCCACCTCAGAAGAACAGCATAGACCTGAAGTCATCTGAGACCATTACATGTGACATCTCTGCATGGATGTCATCCACTTCAGTCAACATACGTCTGCTCATCTGGCAGTCATGAGTTACATAATGTGTGGCCAAAACACATTGGCAGCACACATGCAATTTTGCCTGAGGTGTGCTGTGAATTGGATCCAAGTTCAGACTGATGTATTTGTGTTGCATTTTTCAATCTGTCATGCTATGATATAGAGAAGATATATGTCTCTATGATACAGAGACAAGTTGCCAGTTTTGATGACGGTTAGTGAAACCCTGTGTGGTAAGCTGTAAGTAAGTGGGTGCTACATTTTGGTGGTGAAGGAACTCTTATGTATAAAACAGTTTGGGATCCTTCTAGAAAAAAAATGGTACATAAATGCACAGAGTAAATAACAGCTGCTGAACCAGAATTTAAAAGATAAATCCTTTTAAGGATCATAGTCTTCACATAATGTCATCCCAATGCTGCAAAGGTGTCTTTCATTATTCTCCCTCTGCAGTGAAAATACTGTACCTGTACTAGTATAATGAGGCACACCTCTCTCTGTCCTAGGGAAGCCAGAGAGAATTGTTAGACATAGTAGCCATGCAAGGTGAGAACTTGAACCTTGTACGACTTCCTAAAGTAAAGTATATATAGCAAAGTAAAGCTATATATAGCAAATGTTTATAAGAAGAAGTAAAGCAATATAGTTTATATTAATTTAAGTACATATACAACAAGAGCTGAACATTTCACACTTAATAAAAAATAACCAATTAAAAAATGAGATCAGCCAAATAAAAATATGCTATCAGATAATTCTGGCTAAAAAATACAATTTCATCTAATACGGGCATCTGTTATGTATTAGTTACACTGTAACTCTCATTAAATAAAGAAGGAAGTTATCCTTTGCCTTTTCAACTTAACCATTATTATATAATGTCTTTAAAGGACTGACCATTTCATACCAATAACATGGTTCCACATTTTAATTCAGCAGCTTTCTGTTTCGTCATGGTTGTCTTTTAGTAGAAGAAGGAGAAGTATAAAGAGATAAGTCATGGGTTGTTTTTTAGTAATAAATGGAACTTTCCTGCACTGAAAATCTGCAAAATATTAACATAAAACTTAACAGAAATTGTAATATTTCTGCAATATAAAATAAGTATGTTATTTTTTTCTGATCTCAATGTTGAATACTTTGCACTATATCTTGATATCTTGAGCTCACTATCTGTGCTACCTAAAGGTTCGCAAAGCTGACTGCAAAAAAATGGTTATATAAAAGTGATATTTTTCAAATCAATATATTACTTGTATTTAAAGAAACATCGAAATGTATGAAAAAGTTTAATTTCATCAAGTTCTACAATAAGCTCAACAATACAAGGTAAAAAAGTTACAGAAAACAGACAGTTGAACCATATTGCATGAAAACCCGGTCAGAATAACAGAGGACGAACAATACGCAGCCAGAAGAAGTCGAGCAAAAGTAAACAGAGTGGGAGTAAAGAGAAGCAAGGGATTGGAGATACGAGGTGGACAGAGTTTAAGGTAAGGAAACAAACTATTTACCACTAAATATCTAGTATTGCCTCAAAACTCTAAAGCATAAAAGGTTTTTTAAACAGTACATCAAATTCTATTTCCAGGAAATAACTTAACTAATAAAATTAACAAGTTATTCTCAAAATTAGTCCTGCAAATGTTAAAAATACATTAATATTGGCTTGAGAGTTGTATGAATGATAGACCTAAATGCACTGCTCTCAGTATTTATGAAAATGTTTGTGTGGAAATAACACTCTATGTGTGTGTGTTAATATTAATAATATGCTTGAAAACCAAATCTTTACCAAGTGCTACGCTGAGGAAGAGCTGGGATTCTGATTTTCATAGTTCCTTTAAGTCCTTTGGGGAAAGATGAAAATTATCTCACAAATAGTAACTTGCCAAGAATAACCTACCTACCTAATGTGGTTTGGCCTGCAAATATCATTCAGGAAAATAAACAACTATAATAACTTTAAGAAATAGTTTCTCGCTGTAATCGGACAGATTATAAACAGTTATAGCAAGCGGGTGCTGTACCAACATGAACTTGAACCAGTTAATGTATGCAAAGCAGGCTCATTTTCTGAGAACAAGTGTTCTTAGAACATTTCGAGACACTATTCATTTACAGTACACTTTCTGTACAATTCCCAATTATCTATTTACAGTATTTGCCTATTAGCACTATACCTGTACCAAAAGCTCAACTATGCTATACATATAAAACCAATGTCATCTGGATTTTATAGTTTTGATGCTGTTAATTAATTATGAGCCAATTCATGGTAATGTATTGTTCAACATACAAGGTATCACAATGCACCTGCTTCTCATATGGTATTCTGATGTACACCTAAAACAATACCAAAATCTCATAATGGTTGAGAATTCAGTACCTTGGTCTTTATATCACATAATAATGGACATTCTCCACCAAACAAAAGCGGAAATGTCCTGTTTTCCCATGTCTTACATATGTTATCTTATTCAGCATTAGTATTAATAGACTATTTTTATACAATTATTTTATTTTTATTTTCTAATAGCAGCCCAACTCTATCTGGTTATAAAATTACTAAGTGAAAAACAAAATAAAAAGTAAAATAAAGCTTTTGTGCTACTTTCCTTAAAAGAAATATGGAAACCAATGAAGGTAAAAAATAATAATAATAATAATAATAATTGCTTACACTTATATAGCGCTTTTCTGGACACTCCATTCAAAGCGCTTTACAGGTAATGGGGACTCCCCTCCACCACCACCAATGTGCAGCATCCACCTGGATGATGCGACGGCAGCCATAGTGCGGCAGAACGCTCACAACACATCAGCTATCAGTGGGGAGGAGAGCAGAGTAATGAAGCCAATTCATAGATGGGGATTATTAGGAGGCCATGATTGGTAAGGGCCAATGGGAAATTTGTAGTTACACCCCTACTCTTTACGAGAAACGCCCTGTGATTTTTAATGACCACAGAGAGTCAGGACCTCGGTTTTACGTCCCATCCAAAGGACGGCGTATAGTCCCCATCACTATACTGGGGCATTAGGACCCACGTGGACCGCAGGGTGAGCGCCCCCTGCTGGCCCCACTAACACCTCTTCCAGCAGCAACCTTAGATTTTGCCAGGAGGTCTCCCATCCAGGTACTGACCAGACTCACACCTGCTTAGCTTCAGTGGGTTGCTAGTTGTGAGTTGCAGGGTGATATGGCTGCTGGCTAAAAAGAACAAAGTATAAACAAAAACAATCCAAAACATGTGGGATTGACAAGCCTGACACCAAGCATAACTAGCCATTGTAATGATAGAAATTATCCATTAAAAAAATTATGATAGTTCAAAGTGCAAACATATGCACTATGGAATGGTGTTCTAAAAATCTGATCAAATATAATTGTGTTTTCCAAACTCAGATGAAAAAGATACAAATTCACAAAGAGACATAGTAGAGAAATTGTGAAACTATTCCATTAGAATAAGGCTACTCAATTTAAGGCCTTTCTAATCTTCTCTGCAGTACATTGAGACACACAGATCGTTAATGGCTGTATTGATCCAGCTAACCATAAATGAAAATAATTAAGGATCTAGTTGTAACAAAATGGCTGAAGGACTACAGGCTGAGTAACCATGCACTAGAATATCTAAATAAAACCAACAAAGTAAACAGAGCTAAATTCTACAAATGAAACACTACATACTTTATACACTGTATTATACAGTCTATACTTATGTTGTTTCAGATCAGCATTTTCACAAATAAGATGGGACAGTTTTGTTTTTATTATGTCGTTAGGGTGGTGGTAAAGGTAAGGAAGCTTATGATTAATTTGTCTTTACAGTGTCTGAAGGAGTGGGCATGGAAAAACTGGATTAAGTTTGTTGAAGACAAGCGCATATTGAAGGCTAATAACTGTTAATTTTGAGTTATTAGAGTGTACCAGAATATCTTGCCTTAAAGCATGCAGTGGGTGGTATTTTTTAATCAATTTGACATTACTTTTTAAATGAACTATTTATATAGCAAGAGGGACAAAGGTTCATTTAAAAAATCATTTTTAGTGAAAACTGCACTTCTAGTTCAAGGCTAACCACATAAGCAACAGGTCTGTTTTACTTTTTCATGACAATTCACTGGCAAAAGTGCAAACATTGTGGTAGATTTACATATTATGGCGACATCAGACAAACATGAAAAGGTTTCATCAGAGAAATACATGCCACACACATCATCTTTTTTTTAAGTTCTTGGCTAAGAGGTACTTAGAAGACCACAAGATTATATTATCCAGTAGAGACAAAACAAATGACGTCATGGGGTGAGCTTACATTCTGATGGCTAGCCTAACAATACATTTTTTAAAACAAAATATGCAAGACTTCGTTTTCAAGAATCATTCCCATTTGCTCTGAAGAGACTCACTGACAATTTGACTAAGAATGTGTATCCTGGATCTAGACAAAACAGCTTCCTTTTTTTCTTTTTAGGTAACCAATAAATGACTACAGAGATGAAAAAATCATTAGTTTTAAATAAACAAATTTGGAGTGAATAAGGGACATTTCACTTCCAAGTAAAAAAAAAACAAAGTTGTGAAAAAACCTTACAATCATACGAAACATTCCATCATACTATATTGTTGATTATCAAAAACTGGCTGGTACCAACTCTTAAAGGGTACTATAATCGTCCCAGATAATAATATATAGTCGTTCTGAATACCCAAACACTTCTATTAGGAGCGAACTTCACAATCAAGGCCATGGCCATGTCAAAACTCTAGTTGAAGAAAACCTGAAAATATTATGTTGTGGCCACAGTTGACAAGACTGCTTAGACTGCAACCAAGGGAAAACAAAAGTAGTTTGTGAAAGACCTTGACCAAGAAAGGCAGATGTATGAAAGTGAAGTCCCTGGAAACTGGGCAGGCACTATAAGGCATGGGAGTGAAGCAATTCATCCCACACATCCTGGACAGTAATTGCTGAATACAGTGGGGCTGAAAGAAGTGGCAGTGGGCCGCTCTGTCAAATGCTTACAAGTCATATGCGTGGGCTGTTCCATGGGTTAGTTAAAGGTGGGGGTTTTTTTCTTTTTCTTTGCTTATTAGAAATACGGCTTTATTTCTTATAAGATGAAAGAAACAATTTAAAAACTAATCACCGCAAACAAACTCAGAAAATCTGAGAAAAGAATACATAAAACCATGACGTAGTGGTATATTACATTACAAAAAGACTGAACTAATTTTTTCTAGTGTTTTGAAGAAATTCGACAAGACAAGAAAAGACACAATTCTCGTGTCCAAGAGTAACCGGCTAGATATTTTATATTAAGCAAGAAATGTGTCCACTGTCTTAAAATATAACTAAACTAATTTTGGTTTCCAGCTTTAATATCGAGCCAAAACTGTCAGACTGGGTTATATGTATTAAATTTGTGGTGTGAACTGGTCTGAAGACCCTGGTGACCTAACTTTCAAATTCAGTGCAGTCCTCATATGTTGATGTATTTGGATTATTTTGGTTTGTAATAAACCATAACTTAACCAAATCATTTATATGAACACCCATGTATGAATTTACTGGTCATCTAATACCAAGTGTAATATTAGATCTTTCAAGGTTTAACCTGGTTTTAAGACTATGTGACATCCTTTTAAACATCTTTCCACCCAACTATATATCATTAATACAACTTAGACCAAACTTTTAATTAAAAGGTTAAATGTTTAACCTTCATATTGGACTACAGATTTGGATTCAGCTTTACTAACTAATAATAACAGTACAGTTGTAAAATTACATTAAATGCTCATCTCGATACTATGTCTATCACTGTTCATCTGTGATAGAAATAAGAAATAAGAAATAAGGAAAAGTTATTGTTGACCCTCTGTTACTGTTCCAACTAGTTTTAACAGAAATACAGTCAAATTCAGGCATCTGAATTCTCTTTTCATTAGGTTGACATTACATAATGATATTAAAAACAACAGACTTTTTTGTGATTTACGCAGAAAGAAAAAATACACTTGGTTACAATGGTGGATTTCAAACTTTTTCTTATGTATGATTATGGTATGATTATGGTTAAGAAAATGTATCAGTTCATGTAGCTTCTTAACATTGAATAAAGTGATTCTGCACATATCTGCATTTATATTTTACAGGTAAATGACAGTATTAAATAGTTTTGAGACCATGTGATATCGTTTTAAACATATTTGCATCAAATTTTATATCTTTAATCCAACTTCAAAGCTCTCTATGATTGCGAAGTAAAAAAACAGGGGCATTTCTGTAAGACAAAGTGACCCGTTTAAAAAACATCCAGAAATATATTTTATATATACTATTTTATATGTTTCATCAAGCAGCTTCCAAGTCAGAGCAGAGAAGGACAAATGTAGTCAAAATGTTGTAAGTGATACAGACCTGACAAGTACTTATTCCCTAGTACAAGAAATAAGCTGCTGTAGTGGAGGGGATTGCCAGAGTGGAATCACAGACACATGGCTGAACATGTTCCACTTCTACAGTAAATACACCAAGTTCAAAATTTAGTAAAACAGGGATTCCCCCTGACCATGTTTCCATAGGTTTTCTGTCATGCAGAAGGTGTGCCCCTATTATAGTATTAATTGGAGAAGAAAACTAGTATGTGCGATAACTACAAGGTATTCCTATTACTAAAGACTGAAAAATGGAAACTTCTGAGAACTGTTTTTTGTGTGACATTAAACTGTATTTACCATATTGTCATTATTCTGTGTGACACTGAGTAGCTTACACTGTAAATATATTATAACTCTTGTAATGTCCTGTTTCACTAACTTTAACATAAGTTGTGCTCTGAAAATTATACCATTTTACAATTGTTTTTAAACAACTACTAAACCTAGTGTATAGATAAACAGTGTACTTCTCACATGTAAGGGTTTCTAACAGGTCTCTAGGGTTGTTCAGCATTTGCCCAGAAAGAGAGAAAATATTTCAAACCCAAGACTAGCAGGGTCTACTGCCCTACATTTTTCAGAATTTATACTAAATGGTAGTACTGTTTATAGAAATAATATACTTTGGTTTATGCTCAAATTAGGCTTCTTATAGAAGAGGTTTCCTTACAAATGAGACTTCCAGACAGAAAAGGTTTAAAATCCCTGCTCTAGGGTTAGGTATATCTTCTAAATATTCACACCATCAAAAGCTCCATGTAAAAAAGAACAAAGGTACCAGCCAAAGAGAGCCTGTATTGATAAGGTACAAAGTGAAATGCACTGATGAAGACTGGGACTCTTTTGCTCATCGGCATCATACAAAGGAGAGGTTAAGGGACCATTCCATTTTTAGAGCAAAATAATAAATACTTGCAGAATCAGACTTCTCTGGAGGCAGACAACAATCTGATATCATTCAGATCACTGGAGATTCATTAACAAGGAAATGAAAAAACAAAATATGAGACACAAAGAAAGACTTTCGCCTTCATCCTGCCAGACAAAAAAAAGAAAGCAGCCTGCATGGGAAACTCTTCAAAGAGAATCCTGGGATGGAGGTCTCTTGTACACATGAGGCTACAGGTACACTGTCTGAGAACCCCATTGTTTGCTTATCTGTTTCCTTTGACGGGATCCAGACAAACACTGTTTTGGCTGGGTCGGGCTCTTATCTTTCATGAAGCCTCTGAAGCTGGTCATTTTACTTTTTCCATTATGACAGGCACTAGTTATGTTTGTGTGCCACAATGTGTAAAGCACTGTTTTCTGATTTAATTTAACAGTACGCTTTTATTTGTTTGGGGTATTATGGGATAATTAATATAATTAATAGACTTGTGAAAAATAAAGAACTGTCTTCAGGTTTATGCTTTTCCTTTTGAATTTCAGGTGAGGTACAGATAAATACAAAATATTCCAAGCATCTTGATAAAAAGGTCCTAATTGAGATAGTAACAAAGTGTGGAATACTCTGTGGTATTATAAATACAGTATCAGAAGCCTAAAGCAACAACTTAAACACCAGAGATATATTTAAAGCAGAATACTTTGTATCTGACAAATGCAGGAAAAGGCACAAGAATCATGTGTAAATCAACATTTATGAACATACCATCATTAGTGATTGCAGCAGGAAATACTTCCTTCAGTAAATCACCTAGGGTGTGTGACTGGCCTTCTGCAGTAACAGGCCGAAACAGTTTCTGAATGAATGGTCTGTCGCTCATTGTCTGTAGAAAAAGAAAAAATAACATTTGTTTACTATTTATTTACAACTTGAGACAAACATTAAGGATCAAGTTGAAGTGTTACAGCAACAAAGTTCTTGATTCCTATACCCAGGAAATCCCCTCTGTACTGTACTGATTTTTTATTAGGTGCTATAAACAATGATATGATTTCAAGGCAACACAGTGAGAAAAATATGCCCCAGAGCTATTAATAACTAATTCTTAATTCTTGAGAGTAAAATGTTTGGAGTTTTATAAATAATTTCTATATATTTTTGTTTTACACATATATTGATTTTTAAAATTCACATATATATATATATTTTAAACGCAGACAGCCTTTGTGGAAGCTGAAGGTACCAAAAAAGTAATATTCAAAATTACAGATTATACTAGAAATGATTTCTAGTTCTTTTAAAATCTCTCAACAAAAAGTTAGTGAAGAATTTTTTTATCAAAAGGAAATACAATTAAACAAAACAAAATTAAAAATAAACTCATACTATACATGTTGCGGTTTTCAGATTCTTTTGGCGACTATGATATTTAGACAGGCTGATGGACAGGAATGCAGTAAATGCGATGGCAGTACTTACCACAAGACAAATATTGTGATATGCAGGGGGTCTGCTTGCTACAGGCTGTGTAATGTTTAATTCCAGTTTTTATTCAGCTTACTCAAGCACCACATATACGGTATTTTCCAAATATTTTACATGTTTGCCTTAAATGTCTCCAAGGAAGCATACTAATAGACACCACTTCCTCTTTGACTATACTGTCTGGAGAGGTTTATTAGATCCTCTGTCAGACCCCAAAATTTAACAACATATTAAACCCCTTTCTACACTCTATTGCACTGTAAATGAGTCATGTCAAGGCCTTGAAATCTAACTAACTCTTCTCACGCTGGAAGTGAAATAGTTTACATTTATCAAAAAAACTGATATCCAGAGTAAAAGTGATACATTTGATACTAAGGAAATTAATTTTATTATTACAATTACTGGAGAATTTAACTTTTTTTCACGTGGAGATTTAATTCAATTTTAATAAGCCAAACTAGGATACATGTTGATTCAACTGTTTATTTTCAAAGCCAAGTTCTATGGACAAAATAAAAATAATACCAGACATAATTAACAGAAGTAAAAGAAAAAAAGTATTACAGTACACTAGCACAAGTAATTGACTCAGCTGAATCTCAGACACAGCTCTATGCATGCAAGCTACAAGGTCCTATAAAAATCAAACTTGCTACACCAAAACTGCAGCCTCAGATTTGAGGATTTTGAACACTGCTTGACAAAGGAGAGTGACCACAGAATAAAAGGTATCTATCTGACTTCTGGTTGCAAAAGACTCCTATCGCACCTTGACTGCTGCTTTTCTGCTGTGTTTTTAGTTTCTCAGTCATTTCATCTTCATCTGAATTTTTTAGTTGTTTATTTTCACTGGTACTTTTCTTTCACTTGCTAAATTTTGTTTTGTACTAGTTCATTCCTAATTTGTTTACAATACCTCCTGCAAGCTCTGGAGTGGCAAACATTTTTGGCTAGACCCTTCTCTGCCTCTGCCTTCTTGCTGAAGTCCTATCTCGTACTCATATTCCATCCTAGTCTGCTGAAGGCTTCTACTCTGCAGTGCATAGCTCTGGCCATCTGACTATTGCTTATCTCCTCCATCCTGTGTGTTGTTGGAACCTGATACTACCATATTCCCCTGGTTTAATCCAGTATTTGCCTCACCAATCTCATCCTGTGATTCACTGTGAATCCTGTGTCGTCCTGTGTCACTCTGTGAATCCTAAACTTGGTCCTTGGTGAGTTAGGTGTTGCTAAATTCTGTAGCGCTGTACTTTGTAGATTCAGTTCACTTTTTGCTTCAGCACTTATGCATTACATGTAAGCTACTGTACACCAATTTGAATTTTGAAGTTCTTACAAATAAAATTGTATAAATATATATTATGAGCACAACCACAGGGTATTTAATTATTTCAACTATTTTAACTGGAATAGATGAAAACTAAAATTGTACATAACTTTATATGATAGCTGACCCATCAAATCCCATTTCTATAAACTGCAAAAATGGGTTTCAAAGTCCATCTGCTTGTTCTCACTGTGAGACCTGCGCACTGAGTAATGTTGGGTCAGCAATGACAGAATGAAGTATGACATGAATCCTTCAGTCCTAGAGCTTCTTTGGTTTCCATGAAGACCTGTTGGGTTCAGCTCTGGCAAGCGAGTCCTTCACAGCGGAACAGGCAACAGAAGATGAACCTCCTGGAATATCTGATCTGAGTGTCACTGGTTCAGGTTTACAATGAGTATCTGACGAATGCAGAGCATGTCCTATATCTTCAGAGTTATGTTTCACTGAAGGCTAATATTGCCATGCCTTGAATGAATTAGCACTTTGAGACCCCAGGAAGTCAGAATTGGTAAGCAAAGCAAAAGTGTCAAAGAGAGTTTGCTGTTATTGGATTCTGAAGAATCATGCTTCTTCCAAGACAACACCTGCTCAAGCTGCCAAAGATTATGCAGATCCCATTGTCTTCCATGTACCTAAAGACAACTAATTAGACCCGTCATCAACCGAAAGGGACAGCCTGTAAAACTTTTCAACAGCATAATGTTTTTCTAAAAAACATTTTAAGATAAATACAAAATTAGTACTAGAACCACCTTTCAAATTGTTATACAGAAACATAGGAGACATTCCTCAACCCAATGTTAAAGAATCATATATATGCAGATAATCTAGATTTTGTACATTTGAACAGAACAATGATTAAAAAATGGAACTTAAGAATGTGTTTTAGTTACTGCAGACACAAGTTATATAAACGGTGTTTGAAAACACAAAAGACTGTAGCTGAGTGACTGGTCCAAAGTACACACTAGGTCAATCTACTGCAGATAGCTCATGATCTGTCAATTAGAAGCTTGAAAAAAATTTTTGAAAATAACATTAATATTGCATTACCCAAGTTGTGGAATCATTTCCACCACAAGCTGTCATAAACTAATCTCACTCATATTAAATGTATCACTGCAAGATCCTGGACACTATCCAATCAAAGCATCTTAATTTGACATTATTCCACCTCTGGCTATTCCTACTTGGGTGCTAAATAATGGAAGTAAATATCTTTTAACTACATTCTAGCAAATATTGAACAAGGTCAAAGTTCAGCTATATCAAAGGAATTTTAAAACAATAAACACCATCTGCTAGCTGATCTGTTAGAATTAGGTAACATTTCAAAGTTATCTTTTTCTTACGTATTTGAAACTTTATGAAAAATTCTGCAGGTCCATCAGAAAAAAAACAAAAGACCTACTATTTCCATAAGGTACGGGAAACTGATTTTTTGTTCTTAACTGTCAAAAACAACAATGCTTTTAATCTGCTTTGTTAGAGTTGCCACTGGGAAAAGATGCAATCTGGAGAGACACTTCACGCCTCTTTACGAGTATTTGGAACAGTATTTTTCACAGTATTAGCACAGCACTGGAGGATCTACGCACATTAACCTGCTGTTATAGGGTACCTCCACCCTATTTGCTATAACCTGAATAAGGCTGTCACTATAAATAATGGAGAACTGTGAAACCAGGACTCCAGCTAGACCATCCCAGGTAGAAAAAGGTAGAAAAACCTTCCCACCTTTACTTGCTCCATAACATGCTTTGCATTCACCTATAAACTTAATTTTAAATGGTGGAAATGTAATTTATACCTTTCTAATGTATGGCAGAGCTCCCTTCTTCCCCCCCCCCCATAGGTTCAATATAAGCCCCTCTGTGGTCTAATCAAAACCCTAGAACAAGTCTTCTATCAGACCATGAGAAAAACCATGAGGTAACTGAAGCACCTTTCGAAGTGGCCCGTTATTTGAAAAAAAAATTAAGAGATTACTTATGATGATGAAAATATACAGTAGCAATGACAGTGATGGCAAAATCTTTATTTGAGGATTATAAAAACAGTGCTTGCTGGGATTTGCTCCGACTCCTATATAAACCTGCATTTGATTAAATGTTTAGAAAATGGATTAATGGGTTGATGGAAGGATGGATAAATATAAATAGTCCCAAAACCATCTTCTATTTGAACTGTCTTCTATTTCTGATGTGTAGTTTGGCACAAACACCATCATAAGAAAAAGGTTTTGCACCATCGGCCAATGTAAAGGAGCAGTTAGGTACTTGCCAATGATTCTCAATTAAGTAAGAAGAAACAGTGGATTCAAATAACCTTTAGAATGATGAAAGAATGGTATTTCTTTGAATGGTGACTAAGAACTTGGCAGTAATTGAATATTTTTTTTATTGTTGCCTTTGAAATCAACAACCAAAGATTTTGACAACAACTGCATGGAGAACTATTTTGTTGCAAAAAATGTGTCGATTGAGAAGCTAATAACAAGTCAATAACAACTGACAATGAACCAGCCATGACGATGAGGCTTGCAGGTTTCACTGCAAATTGCAAAGCAGGCCCAGGCTTCCCTCAATAACTGAACTATCATTGTATTAGCCTCCTTTAACTAGATGTCATTTATTAGCTACCAGCAGTGTGTCTCTTATTAGAAATGTTCATTCAAAATACCTGTTATTAGAAATTTGAACTCTTCTAATCGACTTCCAATTGAAGTCAAGTCAAATGTCCACAACTTTCTGGAGCCATGTGGAAGCAAAGAAGCACAGCAGCATGCACACAGTAACTGCTCTGTTTGGCTCAACGTACTGTTTCTATATGCTTACTCGCAATGTCAAGCCTTCGCACTAAAATAAATCTATGCCCACATTTTTTACATATTAAATATCTAATATGTCAATTAAAAGAGATAAATAACATTTACATTCGATTGAAACCACTGTTTATAATGTCTTTATTTAATTTGACCCTATTGTCTACAGAACAAAGAAACCAAGATCCTTGCTTCCCTTGATCATATTGCTGGAATGAGAATAAAACTGATAATTCAACAATACAAAACCCTGTATTCCTATAGATTCCTATACATGCATATATTTCTTGAATATTGTGCATGTTCTCCCTTTGTCTTAATAGTGTCAGATTCTATACATAAAATGAATTGGAAGCATTCTAGCATATTCTAAAGCTAGGTAACTTTAAATGGAAAAGAACAGTTTCTCTTTTAAAATTATTTTGTACTTCACAACAGGAGTTAATTAAGAGGAAATAAAATAGGATTTCCTTGTCATTTCTTATCAAAACTGGTTTTAGTGAATGGTAAAGAATCTTTAAAACTCCTCATCTAATACAGATTTAGCGGTATAATGCAACAATAAAACATTCTCTAACACTGGATGTTTGGCAGCTGAATGAGAAACACATTTTTCATATCCCCTTAAATTGGTCAGAAGATTAAACAGAACTACCCTTTATTTAAAATAAGCAGATTTTTTTTTTTAAATAAGTAGGCCCAGATTGTTTAAACTGCAGTAAAAGTTATTTAAATGTGTTGTAAATGGTTACAAAGCACACTATAAAATTATGTTGGGCAGCTATTACTTTCAATGATAACATACTTGCTTGACTTGTGTAACAGGAAAAGCATAATTTAGTATAAAACCATAAAAAGAACATAACAAAACACTCAATCATTAGGCCTACCATGAATTTCAGAAGCTTCTTACATAACTTTGGAAAGATTGAGGATTTTGACACACTGCCAAGGATTTTGTCTCAAGCTTACAGAAATTATTTCTGATTTATTCTCAACATCCTGACAATACTTATTTGAACATGACTGTTCAGGAAAACAACAGAATTTTAACTTCTATTAAACATCTTAGTTTTTTTAATTTGTGAGATGGTTTTAATTTTCTCATTCTAACATTATTGGCATTCATGCTGATATAAGAGCTTTTGGGTGTTAAAGAAATATCCAGAGATCAGTATATGGAACTGGTTCTTGTAGATCTTCACAAGTAGTCCATCTCAACTGCCTACATAGTGGGAACAGTTGCTTCAAAGCCAATATGTTTCACAAGGATATACCAATCACTGCTCGCTCATGCATTGTTACAGAGCGCTCCATTCTCCAATGCACTGGCCATTTTATTCTGTCCCCCCATGAAAATATGACTTTGGTTTCAGTCATATAAATTATTAATATGATTAATTTCACTCCATTGTCAAAAATCTACAACATTACAAAGTGATCACTTTATTTTAATCCGAACATTTTTTATTTTTCCAAACCACAAAACAGAATCCAATAACAAAAGTGAAAACCATTTCCCAACCCCTTCAGTAGTAATACCCTCCACATTTCTGCTAAGGACTCAGTCAATAACAGCTACAACAGTCCCACATGCAACAAAAAATTGACTGTTATCAGCAGCAGCACTCCAATCCCCTAATGTTCCACTAGCACCATGAATCCCAGAAGTAGAGAGCTCCACATAAATAATATTAACACAAATAAGGATCCAGTAGTACTAGGAGAGGGAATGTGGAGGCTCTAATTGCAGCAACAACAGCTTCTTAGAGTCAGATCACGCAACTACTGTAGACTGTTTCTGCCTGTGAGAGTCTCTCAGATTAACCATCGTCCAGCAAGGTGACTTTATGTGACCAGGGAATATTCGCTGGAATAATGAACAAACAGGAAGAGACATGTTCCCAGAGCTTAAAATATAGACAAAATGTATAAAAATGTACCTGCAGTGCCTCCCAGACAGAAGAATAGAATATCTTCACAAGATACCATCTACTGTATGGGGGGGTCAATTACACTATGTGGAATTTTTAAATTGAAATTAAATATATTTGATCTCAAATATTGTTGTACAGACAAATTTGGCCTACAGAGACATAGATACACATTGCATAACAGAGACATAAGAAAGAAGAGATGAGGGTGAAAGCGAATTACATTATATGTAAACCATGAATTTCTGTGACACTCCAATGTAAAAAAAGAGAATGGAGAAATGCCTATAAGGAGTTTTTTTTGTGAACCAAAACCCAGTCTACAATATCTAAGTAGCACACTAGTTTAGATTTAGTGTATATGTGGTGAAACCAGATAAAGTGATCTATTTCATGGAATCATTTTCTTTTCTGTGTGTGATAAATTCTAAGAAATTATAAACTGGTAAAAAAACTGTTAAGGGAAACAAAAAGATTATTATAACTGATTTCACCCTTTGATCTGTATATGTCATATGCTACAGTATAAATATAACATATTTCCATGTAATTGAGTCTTGTTCGACAGGGAGATTCAATGGACTATTGCTTTTTGTGTTCACTAATTTTTTATGCTTACCTGAATGTTGCAAAGAGTTCTACAGAGTGTTTTGGTCTGAATTCTCACTTTCAGTAACAAAATGGAATGCCCTTTTTATGTTATATGATAATCAACAATCATTAGTCTTATAATTGTAATATATCAATAAAAAATTTAATAAAGTGATATATAATAAATGTGATAATAACCAACCTTTACAGATTACTCACATCGGAAACAACAACTTGAACTATATCCATAACTTGACTATTTTTACACTAGAAGATCACATATTCCATCTATGATACCTTATAAAAAATACTACCAACTAGCTTACTGTATTATCCATTTCGAAAATGTATTTTTTCAACCCCTTTACTAAAGTGTGACAGATAAAAGATCTTGTTTTGAATGAAGGAAGCATAGAGGAGTATATTTTAGATGTGGATCATGGGAAATTACAAAAAAAAATTGTAATTACAAAAAGAAGAGCAAAGGAATGCAAAATGGAAACAAAGTAAAGCTGTACATTTGGCAAAAAACAAAAAAACAGTCGATAATTTAAATACAAGTGCAGAAGAAGGATTTTGTAACAGCACTTTGGCTGAATGTGAGTAAAATGTAAATTTGCTTAAACAATGGTTAAAAGACAGGAATGCAAAAGGTTGATTAAACAACTAATGTCTGTGTAACTGACGGAGATCCACCAACTGATAATATTGCTGTTGAAGAGTGTCCAGGAACAATGTGAAATAAAAAATAAGGGCTGGAAAGAGGAATGTGAAGTTGTAATTCTGAACGTTTTTAATCATCTCAAAAGTAAAAAAGTACAACTTTTTATATTAAATGATTAAGCTTTCGACTATTCAAGACTTACAAGGTCTTTTGTGGTGGACCCTTAAAAGTTATGTGTTTTGTTGTTTATATTTACTCTGATACCAGTGACTTGTATCCTAGGTCTGATTGGAACCTGGGGAGTTTATTTAGAGTGATAACTTTCCATCAATAAGCTAATCAGAGTAACATAAAACCTTTATTTTACAGTGTTTTGTAGCAGAAATATAAACATCATAAAGCACCAAGTCTAGAAATCCCCAAATTAAATCAAAAGTGCTATATCTAAAATGTGCAGTAAAATGATTACCTAAGGAAAAATGTGAAAATACTACTCACTTCTTCTGTTGAATAGTTTTGAGTCACTGTGGATTCATTAAATCAGTAATTTGTCACACTCCCTTTCTCTCCAGAGCTACTCAGCCACTTTTAGGTTGTTGTAGGTTTGTAGAATTAATCAACCGAAACAAAAAAGGATGATGTCACAGAAATCATTAAACCCAAGGGTTTTTAAAAAAAACTTTAAAAATGTTATTGGTTAAAGAGTCACTGTGAAGATACAGTAAAGATCAAAAGAGATTAAGAGGTGGCGAAATGTTGGTAGTACTGTATATATATTATGAGCATAAACACTCAGCAAGTACCAACTGCTGGCAATAAGCCCAAAACATTGTAAAGTATCACATACAGAAACTGACGGATTGTCAAAATGGGATGTAGGACCCCAGCTCTTTGTGTCATACGCACTCCTGTCACACAATAGAAACTAATCAGAAGCCTTTGAAAAGGAAACTAGGTACAGAGGGTTTTAGATCTCAAGCCTGTAACTAAAACCACTCATCAGAAGGAAGGGAAGGTGTCTGTTTAAAGGGGCACTGAAAAAGCTGCACTCCTATTGAGTTACCAGAAAAACTGACTCACTGGCAGGATGTGAAGGATTTCACAGGATTAGCGGTAAAGACCGAGGAGAGAGAGTGCATTAAGTGACAGCTACTTCAATGCATATTTAAATACTTCGATTAATTATTGACTCTGCTACAATACAAAAAGGTCCATTAATCCAGATGAGTTCTATGATACGTTCACCATGGACACTTTCTATTCAGCTCACACCGTGCAACACCCTGGATGTCCTATAAGGTGACTATTTCAACAAACACGTGATCAGTCCTGCCTGTCAGTTCTCGCCTCAAGCATCTACCTATTCAACTGATTCCTGATTTGGTCACCAGGTAAACATCTGAACCATTTTGTCTATGTGCTATTGTTAAAGGGGTTCATTTATCAATATCCTCTGCACATGTAAACATATATTAAAAGAAGCTATTTGAAATTCAGCTGAGAAAAGAAAGGAAATGGTATTAGGTCAGTAAAAGCCTTCAAAAACTCTTTCTCCAGTGCTGCAGAAAAGTGATGTTTGAAAATTCCTAGCCATAACTAGGCTCAGAGATGCTGTTATCTAACCCATGGGTTGAGACAGAAGCTCAACAGATGTAACTGCGACTGAGCAGCCCTTTTAAGATCTGCTCTCCCCTTCTGAGGAGGGTCTAGAAATGTTGCACTAAAGATGGTCTACCACATCACTTCTGATATGTTCAGAGGAATTATCTTTATTCACTCAAAACATACATGGTTTGGGACCAGGAAAATCAGGACCATCATGGACAATCCAAATATACCCTAACCTAGACAGAACCAAGGCAGATTTATATGCAAAGCTCTGACAAAATTCCTCTCTGAATCCTGAAGAAGGACAGCACCAGAGATTTCTATACCAGAGTTGGAAGGGATGACATTTTCTGTAAAGGAGCCATAGACAACGAGTGAATTGGAGCTGTCAACTACAAATACATTCTTCTCCTTTCCAAATGTGCAGAACATGGGGTCATCATCATCACCATATTGTGCCAGAAAAAAATTAAACAAATGGCATCTGACTGATTGTTATTAATGTCCACAGAGAACAAAGATGTGCAAAGATGTCCACAGAGAACATTTAAAGAAGCTCATTACTTCTGTACCTTTTACCATTTTATGTGAATCATACCAGCTGAAGACACAAAAAATAAGGAACACAACAGAGGATGAGAAAGAGTTGAGTATACTGTAAAATACCACTGATGGGCATTAGGAAAAAGGTTATGAAACATAGTAGTGCAGACGATTGTCAATGATGAATCTGAATAAAAGTTCCCAACAGCCTGTTTTCTTCAGAGCTTATAAAGCTAAACCTCCTTATGTCTTTTGATGCAAAATTTTCAGGAATTGAATAGGAATGATATGGGATGGATTTTGCATTCCAATGTTGCATGTCCAATGCTCAAAAACAGGTGGAAATTATTTAAAAAGACAGTACAGAGCCTTCCAAAACATTGGCTATTGCTAACTACCAGTTAAAACACAGTGCTACTCCCTAGACATCTGGAACATGTTCCTGCACTGAGGGAAGTTACATACAATAGACCTAAATACAGGTCTAGCAGAGTGAAAATGTGTCAAATATACAGTGGTCCAAATAGCAGATAGTACTGTATTTTAAATGACCAATTTAGTTTGCTAATTTGTTAGTATTCTTTGCCTGTTCTGTTAATATTGTCAAAATTATGACTTTTCATCAATAGCTTCAAAAGGCATTACAGTACTATATATCCTAGCCAAGCACCAAATAACATCTGCTGGAGCCTGGGGTCCAGGGATGGTTTCCACTCAGTGTCATCTTGGTAGACTTTTTCAAATGAGACCATTTTCTCTGACAAATCTTGCAGAGCTTTTCCAAACTCCATTTAAAGGATAATTTAATTGAACAGAAATTAATTGCAGAAAAATAAAGACTCTGGTAAAATTATCTCAGACATTCTATATAAGTTCCACCACCTACAGTAAAAATCAAATAAATGTTGAAAAAAAATACAAACACTTTTAGTTACATATACATATAGTATGTATAAACATATACACCTCACACCTGAAGAAGGTTTCACAGTAGAAACGTTGTCTCCTTTCTTTTCTTTTCAGCATGGAATAAACCTATTACCTGTTTCCATACAATATGTACAGTATATGTAATCATATACAGTATACACACAAGCACACTGAATATACTTTACAAGTTTTTCTTTTAATATTTTGTTTTATATCCTGTATTATGAGAAAACACTAGTATTCCAGCTCCAAAGAAGCAAGTTCGATAATCTTAGCAAAAATCATAAAAGGTTCTTAGAACTGACAGGCCTATCACTCCTTGTCTTGTAACCCTATAAATATCACAAACTATAATTAAATCATACAAAAAAAAAAACATATGTAGTTTAATGTTCAAAATCTATTTGTCTTTATTTGGGAACAGCATGAGATATTGCTGTGCTATTCTTGTCACATGGCAAATTCTTGATGTGCAACAAGAGGGCACAAGAGGGTGTGTAGTAAAGGCACAAAGAAGGATAGAGAAAATGACAGAGAATAAAATTTCATATAGTATTGTTTAAAACTTGCATAAAACCAAAATCCCCTTTCCGATGAAGTCTATGTCAGAGTAGTTAAGTAGTTTAGGCACAATTATGATAATTCTAACTCAACATAAAGATTCAGGAAATATCTCATATCATATGTAAGAATCAATAGCTTTATAATAAATTTTAATAAGACCACAATACAGAGCAATTTATGACAGTGCAGTTTAATTTAATTTAAATTATTTTTACCAAAGGATATGTTATGTTTTAATTTAAGTACAAATGTTCCTATGATTTTGTGACATTGAAACTACAAAATTCCTATATAGACTAGGAAAGGAATCTTGTGTTTAACTTCCAAACAGATTATAGCTAACATCATGTTATATCAGTGACTGAAAAAATACAAACTGAAAGCTATTAGATGTGCTGTTTAAAAATGTAGTATTGAAGAACAATTTTGAGTTAACATTATCATAAATTAAAAGTTATTTATAACCTCTGGAATGATGTGGAAAATTAAAATTCAGTGGTCATCCAAAAAATTTGATTGAACTTAGTAATCAAATTTTCTCAAATATTTTATCTGAAGCATTTTTTCAATGATTGTGGAATCAATCAGTCCAACAGCTTATAATGAATGAATTTTGACTACTTATATACTTGTCACTAGAGTTAGTATTGTTACAGAAATGTAATATGTCTTTGTTTTTACACAAATGCTTGGGGGTCACCTGGTACACAGGCTTTCTAAGTAAGGATAAACTATAAATTCCTTACAGGAGCTTTCTAACTTGGAAAATTAAAATGCTGGAGTATCGGAAGCTTTTTAGCTTTCCTTGAACTAATTATTAGAGCAGAGAAAAATTGACGCAGAGACGCACACACACTGAGTCTCTGACGGAAGTCTGCATTTGGAAGGGGTCTATCATTTGAGTAAATGTTATCATTAAGGCTATGTCTGTATCAAAGTAAGATGGTGTTATTTACACTAAAGACCACAATCTGCTTTCAGAGGGGGCTATGTGGTTAGAAGATAGCTATTAGGATGATTTATATATCCGGACTAGGAATTATTTTTTATTTACCTTTGCAATATACTTGTGTCTAGACAGGAGAATTCAATTGTATTCAGAGCAACAGTGGTTAAAAACAACTTTCCTCATCGTATATGGCTTTCTTGTCCACTCTGTATCCTCTCCTCTAATTAAACCTGTACCATGGCTTGGCTGTTCATTGAGGATGACCTTTAATCTTGTATTTTTATTGCACAGAATGCATCTTTTCTTAAGATCTAGTATCTTTAAAAGTAACTACAAGGTTCTAACCAACAGTAATTTTAAGATTGTGTTTATAGCTTCCTTTAATGAATTATTTTAAAACACATCTAGGTTTTTCTTGCCTTGTTTTTCTTGTTTTTGTCCTCTTCAGATAGAACTCTTGTATATTGTTCAAAATATTTGTTCTATAGCTTTCTCAATGTGAACCAAGGAACTGACATACAGTTCACTGTTCTTTCTGAAATAACTACGGTCAGCAACAAACATAATTAAGATCAAGAATAATTTTCATAAAAGGGGAACATTTTTCAACTCCTGTAATGAAACACTGACAACGTCTTAGAGCAATATTGTGGCACTTTAAGAATATATTCCAATAATACATGATACTTATTATGTGTATTAATTTGCATAAAAAGAACAAAATACCTGGAAAAAACTATGTGCCAAAGTTTGCATTTCTTTGTTAATAATAATACAGTAAAGTGGGTCCAACATCTAGTACAAGACTATTTGCATGAGACTTTTTTTTCTGGAAAACTAACAGAGAAATGAAATTATACTGATTAGTGCTCAATACAGGCCAGGATATAAAATATGCTTTGGTGATCCCTGATCTCCAAATCCAGTATATACATAGTTTACTGTACTTTTGTAGATGTTTTAACTAACAGATTAACTACAATTTCTAGTTAAACTGATCAATTGTTTTACTGAATAAAAAAACAGTGTCACTTTTACATGTAAAACAAAAGAAAAATATTTACAATTAATAGGCTTGATGCTGCATTTCTGTGTATTTATAATGTCTGGTCAGCAAACTCTAACTCCTGTTCAAACCTATCCATACATGGACTAAAAAACCTGGAAGGCATTCAGACTTTAAGCATGCATCTCTAAATGTCACAAATTAATGGAAGATTCTAGTTAAAACAGTGAAGGTTTTATGAAGGTTGAGAATAGTGTGATGACAAACACAATAGAATCTATCACTAGTTGTATACAATTATCTATTTATGTTACATATTCTTTATAGTCATAATGTAAAAAGACTTCTTATAATGGAGGAAAAAAAGTTTCATACATGCCTAAGATGACCTTCGTATTATAATGTTAAGCTACAGTAATTAAAAAGCAGTAGCTTTCTTAAAAGCGGATGTTATTTCTGGATATTTCTCCTATATGGAAACTGACATTAAAGCCTGTGAGAGTTTGAGTTGCCACCTGTGACTTATTTTCTAGTCAAATATACTCCACAAATTAAGATGGCATTTTTTGGTGAGCAAATTTTTTTTTTCATAATTTTCATACATAAATAAAACAAAACTAATGTAACCTTATCTTTCTACAATTGTCATCAGTGGCCACAGACCTCCTACAGACACCATAGATGCAAGCAGTAGAGAATTCCCTATAACTGATATCAATACAACAAAGGATTCAGTAATGCAATATGAGGAAACGGAGGCTCATTTGTGAAAGCACTGGTTCTTCACCTTAACTGAAGCCTGCACCACTTTGGCTCTCAAAACATGTTCTCTGACCCCTTAAAAATTGTTGAGGAAGGTCAATTCAATATATCATAACTATAGAATGAAACTGATTACAAATTATATATGTATTTTCATTTTTCAGTAATTTATCAGTACCTATAATTTTCTAGTAAAATTAAGAATACACAAAAAGTTCTAAAAAGATCTGTGTCTTGCATCCTCAGAGAATTTTGTACCCCAAAGGGGGCATATTCCATGCTCCGCAGTTGAAAGAACCACTTAAACCTGTGCCGGAGGCAGATCTGTTTTTGCCATTGTGAGTAATGGACAAAGAAGATAAAACCTGTTTCCAGAAGTAAACCACCACTGAAATCTCCCAAAACATGCTCAAAAACTACCCACGGAAAATCCTAGAAAGATCATACACATGGATCAAATACTGTTCAGGAATCGTGAGTGAATCATTTGATATTCAGGATTGTTAGTGGAAGAATTTTTAATTATCCCAAATCTTGTTCCAGGAGATCTCATATACATTCAGGTCCCTCTTGCAGAGTGAAACTGCTGATATTTGTTTATTATTAAGCCTGCATAAAATCAAATATAAGAAACCAATTCCTCTGCTTTAGACCTGAGGTACAACAGATTATCTATTAGGAGAACACACAGCTTCCCTCCATCTAAAAGACAACACAGACCAGCACTACAGAACAGACTCAGAAGTACAGAAAGAACAAAGGGCATAGAAGCTCACACTGGACTTTAAACTCCAGAACAAAGAAAGACCATTCTCTTTAAATATATATGTGAATTCCTTTGCCACTCCAAAGGAAAATGAAGAATTGCCATTATGAGTAAACAAAGCAAATACCCACCAGCACCTCCAATACACTCTCCCCCCTATATATTCCTAGGAAGTCTGGTTTTATTTTCAACATGACATGACATCACTTTCCCAAATCCCAAACGTAGAGCACATTTTCACATACAAAAAAACAAAGTACAACAAAGCTAAAGTATAAATTTCTGTGTTCTGTTTAGACATGTTCAAATGTGTTACAAATAATCCCAGTGATTAGAAATGTTTTGCTGATTAATATGGCCTGCTGCTTCAATTTAACTGCTGCTGCTTTACCGAAAGTTATTAGCTCACTTCAGTAAGCAAGGTTCAGATAGTTCAGTTTTATAATTCTGTTGAAAGTCTTGTATTGTTCTAACAAAACTAGAGGTCTTAATGGGGCAGTAATCTTTTCCAGACCTCTGGTGTCAGTGTTGAGACATTCTCAGACTTAATCATCATTTTGGGAAATTTACCTCAGTCATCAGCAGAGGGTTCCCTAAAGGTCTGTCTGTGGGTTATGCAGGGCTCTATCTACTGCAGCGGCATCCATGCTGAAAAGATGTAATAGCTGAAACTGTCACTTATCAAGTATTAAGTTTTCTATTAGTTTAAATGAGATGTCAGTGTGTCTTTTATAACTAAAATGATTTATTCTGGGACAATCCAAAGAGATATTTTTCCATTTGTAGTCTTGACAATGTAACTTAATAGACCTATAGCAAAAATCCCTATGCACTGTTTCAACTCTTGGAATAATATTTCATTACATACAAAAATAAAAGTATTGGTTTAAAAAAAAACAATATTGTGCAATACAAAATGAATCATCATTCTGGGCGTTATGCTGGTAAAAGAAAAAGTAAAAGCTGTACTTGTAACTGTAAAAGTATTTGATGTAGAAGTTATGCAAGCTATATTAGCACATCAAACACACCAAACAAGGTGCCCTGCAAATTGCTTGCCTTTATTAGAGAATTTAGATAACTTTATTGCTTCCTTTAATGTAAGTTTTACATATTGTGCTGTATTTTCTTTTATAAAAAGGCTGCTTCAAGTTCAGTCATGGGACAATCATAACATGCATTTGTTCTGAATGCATTAAATACTTATTCTTTGTTTAAATTACCAATTAGGCAGCAACACTGAGGTGCTGGCATTTACAAATAAGACATTAGAACTTAAGAGTACAGGTGACAAAAAGACGGCCGACGACATCCTATACTCCTGCCCTCGCTTCAGATGCCCCAGCAACTTTACCGATTTGGATAATGCCAGCCGTGACTGGCTGAGGCACCTGACTGTGACAATAGAACTATGTAACCTCTGCATGTTAAGCTCATACGAATAAATAAATAACAAAAAGAGAAACAGACCTAGGTTTTTCCACTTGATTTTCCTTATTAATATCAAAACAAACAAAGCAAAAACATTTTGTAAAGCTTGAAAAGTTTCAAGCTGCTAAATATGTGCAGTCTTCAGAACTGAAAAACTGAATAATTTAATTTATCCATTGTGTCAAAACTATGAAGAAAAATTATACTAAAAATACTGTAATAGGTTGTTGAGTTTCATGTAGAGGATTAAAGAGCCCCCACCCATAAAATAACAACAATTAGGGAAAAAACAACACTGAGATGCCTATATTATTTTGTTTTTTGATTTTTGCTTGAACATTGTAGAACCCAGGGGGCCTAGGTCTTTCACTGTCAAAAAGATGAGCAATTAGGAACTACAGTTTTTATAATTTACTAGGCAATTTCGCACCTTTACACTCAATTCAGTTAGGGAGTCGCAGCCCTAATTTCAGGAATCAGTTTACATTTTTTTGTGCTTGTGAAGAAACACAAATATTGAATCAGAGAAGGATGCAGATGGCATCAAATTTTCTTTCTTTGGTGGGGGTCTGTTAAAATTAACACCACTGACAGAAGTCTCATTCCAGGAGTCAATCTACTTTGTGAAATTAAATTTTCAAAAGACCTATAATGCCCTTTAACCCACAGGGATTTCTCCACTGTGGCAGCCAGTAATGTTTCACTTATCTTAGTTCATTTTCAATTCATTCAGAGCATGCTGTGAGTCACATGCACTAAACAGCACAAAAGGATTCTCCATTTCTTTCTTGTATACAGTAAAATTTGCATGTAATAATGGGATGAAAGGCTGTTTGATCATGTCGCTGTGGTTTTTGACAGTTATCCAGTTTGATGATGGCATGGGGATTCAGTATTTAACTTGGCAGCAACATAATTCTGAAGTTTATTTATTTAAACATGACTTAACTGTCTTTGGTTGCTTCAGTTTACAACGGTATCTGAAGAGAAGCCACATTCCAAATACGTGTGTTTAAAAGGCTAAAAATGGCATAAAGAAGCTTAAATGTTGAATTTCAAAGCCAGTTGCCAGATACTTAATACTAAATCGAAAAACTTCACCTCACCCAGTACCTGATAATTTTTTGAGTATTCTCATTCCTACCCAATGAAAACCTAACATAAAATAACAGGTTTACAATGTACAATTAGTGGGTGGACTGATGTTTTCATTTACTCAGGACCCACATTTCTTTTAGAGTTCTACAGTTCTAATGGATGATTCATTACATGAATAAATAAAAATAAAATTCCTTTAATGAATGTCCCCAGTCTCCAATAGCATTTACAGGAGGTTCCATTGTGATTAACTAAAAAGTGGATAAACATTTTGCTGGAAATCTGGGTCGGCTGTTTCATGAGATAAAAAAGAAATTCCATACAAATCTCTTCCAAAATTTCAATGTAATGCATGTGTACCATTGGTAAGACGAGACGAGACGAGATCACTTTATGCCATATACAATTTCTTGTGTTAGGAATTTGTCTTTTCGCATACCCCAGCTTACTCTCCATGAGACACACAGATAGGGAGAGAGAAGCCTGGGGTCAGAGCGCAGGGTCTGCCATTGTACAGCGCCCCTGGAGCAGTTGGGGTTAAGGGCCTTGCTCAGGAGCCCAACGGAGTAGGATTCCTCTGCCGGCTGCGGGATTTGAACCAGCAACCTTCCAGCCACAGGCGCAGATCATTAGCCACAGAGCCGCCCCATCCATGATTAATGTCACGTGGAAAGTAGAAGCTGACTTGGCCTTTATCTCAGTGTGCTGTGCTACAAAAAAGAGGTGATCTGCTGGTGCAAATGCCGAGGACAACAGGCCTGCCTAGTTACAGGATCAAAAATAAGAACAGTGGTATTTAAAAAAAAACACCTGCATGAATTAATGAACCATGCCCATAGTATGTAGCATTGTATGGCTTTGGCTGAATGGTCCCATGAACATGTGTGAATGTCCAGAAAAGTCAATGCCACGGTGTGTAACAGCTCCACTGATGGAGGCTGGCCAACCCCTATGCATTCTCCAAAGTTCTAGTAAGTCTTACAGTTCTTCAATGTGTAAATAAACTATTGTAGATTGGTGCAAATTGACAGAAAGACACTCATAATTATAGCTTCCAAGTAGAGACTGTGTTGCTATAATGCCTTCTTGGAAAGGAACAATGAGATTACAATCAATGACTTCACTTTTGGGAACAAAATTATAAGATTGTAACTTCAACATTTTAACTAATCATGCAAGATCTGCTGGTGTGGTATTTTTGGCCAAACAAAATGAATAATGAAAAAAAATGAATAGTATCAAACTGTGCACAAAGATGTAATTATTTACTTTACTGGAAAGATTGTATAAACTTAACCCCTGCCCTCCTGCTGTTCAAGGTTTTTAACTGAGAAAAGAATGTACATCTGCTTCCAGCTTTGAGGTAACAGATATTGTCACTGATTCTAAAACTAGATTTGTTTTCTTTTGTTTTCAGAGCTTTGATTAAAAAGCAGTTTATCTGTTACCTTAATGATGCACTTGTGGGTTTGAAAAATATAATTTGATTCCTAATTTAAAATGGATGTCAAATATATGCTCCACTTTTTATTTCAAAACTGGTCCCATGTCCTTTCTAACAGCTCCATCTACTGGAGATTTCAGTTCAAATAAAACTTAAAGACTAGGCATACGTTGAGATAAATAAGTTTGTTTTTCCTTTTCACTGCTTAAGTAGATATAAACATATACTCAAGTCATACAACAGCTATTGTTTTCCAAAACCACACACAAGTTGATCAGCCAGTGGTCTTATTTGCCATTGCAGTTAAAGGGGATTTAGTTTCATCAGGTACAGTATGTAGCAAGATAAGAGGTAATTCACAAGATAAAAAAACAGTTTTTTCATACTCACAGAATTGATGACGTTTTCTAAAATTCGTTTCCATTACAACAAACAAAGTCAAGCCATTGGATAAACTGGTGAAAAGGGCACTGTTGAAAGCTAGTGTTCAAAGAAAGAATTTTTTCACAGTTAAATATTCTTGCATTGCAGTTGGCACTAAACAAAAAAAGTTTTTTCTGTTTTGAAAAACAGGGCCATTTTAAAATAACTGTCATGTGTGGTAAGACAAATTTCGTCACAGCACTCTGTCCATCTTCATCCGAAGCTGTTACAAGTTAGAAGTATCTGAGTAATAACACTCTTTACCATCTGTAGGCCTTGCACAAAACAATGTAGAGATACACCTCACGAAACTGTCAGCAGTTTCATTTTGACTTCTTTATCGAACATAATCAGCCATAAGTACTTTCAGTGTTTTCTGGTCTTTCTCACATCTTAACATCTGCAAATGCTATTATTATTTATAGCAATCATATTATCAGAAGATAGTGAATGCAAACAAAATGGAGGTGTAGGCGTAAGGTCAGATATTACAAATATCAAATGGACATCTATACTAAGTAACAAGTAATAGGTTTATTCCATGCTGAAAAAAAGAAGAAAGAGAACACAACGTTTCGGCCGTGGAGCCTTCTTCAGGTGTGAAGAAAGAAGGCTCCACGGCCGAAACGTTGTGTTCTCTTTCTTCTTTTTTTCAGCATGGAATAAACCTATTACTTGTTCCTTTGCAGCCTACGCATGCTGACGCAGCTACCCACCTGATCTATACTAAGTAGGTCTGTATGGGTTTGAAGGTAAGATATCATCATGAAATCAACATTATATTTTACAGACTAACTGTAGTTACAGAGTACAATAAAGATTGACTTACAACTTACTTATCTGCAGCTGCAGATAATTATTGGCACAAGCTTCAACAATGTCATTATTTAATGCACTAAGTACAGTAATTACTGTCTGTTTCTGCATCTGACAGTGATTTCCTGTCTAGGTGTCTACAGAAATCTATACACTTGCATAATTATTCACACCCTGTGACTTAAATTAGTTAATTCATTAGAATCCCTAACTATGATTTTCTAGGATGAGTGGTAAACTGTGAAGAGACAAGACTGATAAGTACACAGTTTAACTACATGCCTACTACATTAGTGAATAACATGCCAGTGCTTATGTTAACATAGTTATATGGTTAGAGTTTAAAAGTACACACTGAAGTTCTGGTTCTTTTTGTGCAACAACATATAATAAAGAAAAAAATATTAACGTTTTCTTTTTAATTCGTTCAAACGTTTCTCCTTGGTGAATTTACTGAGGTTAGCTATCACATATGACAAATAAGATACTGAGTCACACTTTCAACATCCTGTTTCTTCTTCACTTTCCAAGCTATAGTCAGAGCCTACAACTGACACAGCACCAGAAATCAAATACGGAAAGAGCTAAGATGATGCAACAAAGACAAACAAGCTCACATTCTTTAACCTCCGTTTTTTGCTGAGGTTCTTTAGACAAGAATTCAAACCCCATAAGTATCAATCAGTTATTTCAAATAAAACATGAAGAGCTGTCTACATCTGCTACTGTATATAGAGTGCCTTGCAAAAATATCCACTCCTGTGTAAAGGTTACATATCTTGTTGAGATCAGAGCAAGTAATCATGACACTATATTAAGAATCTTAAAGAAAGAAAATTAGATATTTCTCAAGTACTCAAGTATTCAACTCATTTGCTATGGCAACCCTAAACCAATTCCGCAAAAGGACAGCTTGAAAGGTGACAAAATTAGTATAATGGTTTCTGTGTGCAAACATAGCGCTCTGACTTGACTTCAGAGTAAATGCATTTGTCTCTATAAATTCCTTCAGGTAGATATTGAATTTCAACCAACAACTCACATCATGAAACAACAAATCGACCATGAAGTCGAAGGAGCTTTTAAAACATAAACGTTGTCGAGAGGAACAAATCTGGAGAAGGTTACTTATCTCTTTTTAATACAATGAAGTCAAACATTCAGAAGTGGAATGTGTGTTATATCACCCAAGCATTACCTAGATCATCCCACCCTTCCAAACTGAGCAGCCAGGCAAGCAGGAAACTAGTTAGCAATGCCATTGTGAAGTCAACAATGACACTGAAAGACCTGCAAAATTCAATTTCTATGATGGAATTTACTGTTCATAAATCCAAATTTCAAATCCACATCCTGTGTGGATCAGTGGCAAAAATAAATGCTCAATGAAAGAATGGTTTTCATCTTAAATCTTACAAATCTTAGATTTCACGTGACATGTGAAAAAATGCAGACTTTTCTTATGATCAAAGAATTGAACTTTTTGGCCAAAATGCAAAGCATTATATCTGGCCCAACACAGCACATCAGTCAGAACCATTCCAGCTGTTAAGCTTGCTAGTATCAGCATCATGTTATGGGGATACTTTTCATCAGGGACTGAAGAAAATATGGTGCAAAGTACAGGCCAATCCTAAAGGAAAACTTAGCAAGACGATGATCCAGAGCACAAAGTCAAACCCACACCCACACATCTCAACAAGAAGTGAGCTCATGTCCTTGAGTGTCCTTGTCAAAGTCCTGACTTGAGTCCAAGAGAAAATTTATGGTGAGGTTCGATTGCAGTCCATCAACTATTCCACAAATAACTTATCAGAAGTACGTTTTACTTTGTTCATCTTCTTTGCAGGTTGTTCTATCATTCAACCTCTTTCAAATATACAGTAAGAATGCAAAAGAACAGGTAAAGGTTTATTCCGTGCTTAAAAGAATAGACACACAACATGTCAGCTGCATAACCTTCTTCAGATGTGGATCAAAACTTTACAACTTAATAGACCAATTAATTTTATAAATGTACCAAAGTATTAGAGCCAGAAGACACAAACACAGAACCCTCTGTTATAGTCCAAGATGCACTCTGGCCACTTCAATTACACGGAGTCTTAAAAACCCTAATGCAAATGAATCCAATATATAGTATTTTTTATAATAAAATAAAATAAATTAAAAGTGCAGTTATTCGCTGGTAACTTACACCATACTGTGTAGTGACATTAAGACCCGTTTCTCTAGAAATATAACAAATTTAAATAGTAAGTGGTCTAACTGTAACCTAATAAGCTGGCAATTTTATTCATGAACTGGTTATTTTTACAGATTATACAACATGTTGATATATTTACTTCATTTGTTATTCTAAAGATTTACTGATTTTTCACTCATGCCTGAAAGCTGAGCGTCCAGCTGGTATATGGTAGCCTGACTGATTTTTCTTACCTGATATATTCTAAAGGGAATGTATCGGAATCCACCCTCTTCTGTTGGGTATTCCATTAGTTTCCTGTTCATTGCCCAGAACTGGTCAAATTTATCTGAAGAGGAAAAAAAACATGTTTAGTTTACTGAAATCATTTAAAGCAAAGTTTTGCTGTTTTCCCAAACTTTTCCCACTGACATTACTGAGAAGGTGGGAAAGAATTCTGTTTTTTTTTTTAATCCAGCATAGACTCATCAGCTATCACAATTCGGAATCAGAATTAGGCTCACAGCAATAGCACCACACCCACACAGGGGGAATAAGTGCAGACAAGCTCTTCTAACCCATCAAGTCATTACAAGCATGCAGTAATGTACAGGAGGTTCAGCACGGACTAGTGGACAGACATGTTCCTCGCTTATATCACCACAAGTTTGCAGGCAGTCAGGACATTACAATAGTCACTGTTTTGCTGTGGCCCAGGAGGGCTTTAGCCAACTAATCAAAATCCTATCCCCAACTGCCCAAAACCAATTGTATACCACAGCTTGGAAATCCTAGTCGTAGCCAATTAGTAACATGACCTGGGTCCATACTGCTCAACACGCAGAGCAAGCACCTTTGCTGTTTCAGCCACTTGGAGCCCCCAAAGAGTCTTATTTTGGGGTTAATAGTGCACAAGTGAGTATATGTGATTCAAAGACCATTACAACAAGGCAAACATAATGCTGCATTTCTCCGTGTACCAAATTTTGGCCCACCTTTTGATTTTAATTATACTACCTCATTGCTATCTATAGTGAAGTGATACTTTTTTTTTGTTGCCTCTGTCTCAACAGATTTTCAGCTTTCTTTTTTCGGAACTGAAAAAGCAAGTTAAGGTGTTTCATACAAAAAGTGTTTTTAGCTTCATCTCAGTCATGCAAATCAGATTCTCAAAGGCATATCTGCACATATTGCACTCCAAAGCTTGAATAAAGATATTATTTGATGGCATTTGGATGAAGTTACAACTGAACAAAAATTGTTGTCCTTTATGTTATCAAGGAATACTTACGACCATTTTTATTTCTACAGCCTACCAAAAACTTTAAAAAATAGAAAAAACTCAGATGAAATACATTATGTTCTGAAATGTAGTTGTAACATTTCTATGTAAACAGAATCTCTTTAATTTCTAGATCAATTGCTTTTCCCCCCAGAGTATTAGAATAAGCTTCTGGAAACTTTCTCAAACATCTTTGCTGGAAAACACACATAGAAACACTCTGATGTCATGCCAACTCATTAACCGATAAAGCATTATTAACATAACCCAGTGCAAGTCTAATGTACCTCTTCAAGTATTTTTTTTTAATTTTGGCTCCACTAAGCATCCTCAGAAGTTATTTTATAAGCATCCAATAAAGAAATCAAGTATTCTACGCCACCTGCCACAGCAATTGAAGAAGCAGAAAAAGTAACTGTATGATGATTTTTATAGATTGCTCACCATTGTCCAAAGTCATGTACTTCATTTCTACGGAATTTTAAAATTCACTGGAGCCTCAGATGTCAAAGGCCAAGTTAACTTGGGAATGGTTACAAGCAAGATGCTAAAATTCTGCCTTTGAGGACTGTGAATAGTTGAAACGGGTCCTCTCATTCAGAAAAGCACTCGTTGCCTATTCTCACCTGGCAGAAACGCCAAACACATTTCAGTTTTTATGGGCAGGATAAGTTTTGTAAACCACATCATGGAAAAAAGATTAACAGTATTCTCAGCAGGGAGAGAACTGGGTTTGAGCATGAGACTTTAAATCAGAGCTTCTTCACATTATGTAAAATTTGTTTTGTTTTTTGCAGGTTAATGTTTCATATTTTTATGTTCAGGTATAGTATATGATGTGTTATTTACCACAAATTGTAAAAATGGTAAATTTGCAAATTCAAAACATACTTGCTGGTAGAGCTTCTGTAACTGTTAATACAGTAATATTTGATTTAAAAAGGCCTTCCTGCACACTATAAAAAAGTGTTTTGTTTTTTTATTTTACAAAAAAAATACTGAAACTATCAATATTTTTCTAAAGTGTTTTCCTTTTAAAATAATTAAATTAAAGAAGTCTTTCATTGTAATTGTAATTGGTAACTTTAGTTGCAATACATTGGATTTAACATCAGTTATAATCTAAAAGAGGTTTTTGTTATATTAACTGAAAATCATGTCATACTGTAGTTGCATATACTGTATATATTTAAAAAGGCACTTCTTAAGCACCTTAGATTTTTTATGTATGGGATTTTAAGAATGTCAGAATGTCTGTATTTGTTTTTCCTGTATACTTTGCCTTAAATTGCAGAATGTTGAAGGAGCTCTTACCTTTGTCTCATTTTTTTTAAGCTAGGTCTGCATGTTAATCTCTTTATTTTTCGAAAGCAGTACTCAGGGGCAGTTATGTCAGAGTAGAGCTATGAGATCCAAAATTAGGGCATGAGAACGTTTCCTATCATACTTGATAGTTTTTTAGGTGGCACTGGGTGCCAAGCAACCTCTGTATGGGCTTGTCTATGCCCATTTGTCGTTTGCTTGTTTTGTCAGTAAGTATGAGTGTCAGGCGTGAAAGGAGTATTAAGTCCAAAAGTGACTTGGCATACTATATCAAGAATAGCACAGGTGTAACTGCAGTTTTATAAAACAAAATCTGCTAAAATGACTGACGTTATATGCTCAAAATAGCTTAATGTGATTTAGCAGGTAATGAGCCAATAGCTAGGAATGGTCACAATCTGCAGTTCTTCAGTTAGTCAGTCTGTTGCACACACTATATTACTGTATTAACCGAGACATTAAGTACTTTACATTAGAATTTAGAATAATCCATTCATTTTCTGGGTAGATGGCAGACTAGAGTTTTTTTTCCTTAGTGAGCCTGCAGATGGAAGGTCAGAATGCTTTCAATGTGACGTTTCGCTGACTGAAACTGAAGGGTCATGTTTGCAT
Organism: Atractosteus spatula; assembly: GCF_055471065.1. NCBI lineage: Eukaryota > Metazoa > Chordata > Actinopteri > Semionotiformes > Lepisosteidae > Atractosteus > Atractosteus spatula. Next base: position 42,270,247 of record NC_142707.1, on the reverse strand, counting down.
GTTTAAGACTGAGATGCGTTTCACAGCACCAGGTGGAGTATTTTGTGATCAACAGTTATCACAAATGCTACTTTCTTTTTTCTCTTGTGGTTATATATGGCTTAAATGAAATCTTTGGGAGTGGTGGTGTTACAAGAATCAGAAAGATGAGTTATATTCTAAAACAAGTCTGTCTTGGTTTCACTAGCTTTTCTTATTTCTCCTTTACAGCTGCTGTTTTTATATAAATTTAGAAGTTGAAAGTTTTCGGTATAATTTGTCTTTCTTATTTCGTTTTTCTCTTTTATAAACCTTCACATGTTGTTTTGAGAGCACTTCTTCAACGGTTTGGTTTTGGGGGAGAGAAAATAAACTTATGAAATTTAGTAAGAATCAGAACATTTTGAGTGACGGGTCAAAGTAACTGCTGGAAAGATTACATTTTTTGTTAATTCATTCAGAAGGTCCTAACAGTCACTTTATCAGTAAAGCTGTTAGGATTTACTGATGATCTTTAAATCTTTAAACTTCCTTTAAACAGCCTCACTGTACAAAGAAAAATAAATCAGTACCTTATATTTTGGAGAGGAATCTTATGCTTTTCTGAGACTGACCTGAAATTTTACATTTTAAGAAAACACACATCAGATGCCTTAATTCTGTTAAGGTTTCTGCAGAATTATATTTTTACCAGAATCCTACATATATTGTTTTTCTAGAAGTCTCTTAAACTTGCTCTTAACAATCACAACTATTTGAAGTGCAAATACATATCACAAGTCACAGTATTGTCAGCTCACAGCTCATCTGCAATGTGTCCTAACGTAAGGGTTCCCAGTCCTGATCCTAGAGGCTCATTTACCTACATAGGTTTTTTTCCCAATTAAACTTTTAGTTAAATTAACCCCTTAAATGACTTAATAATAGTATTAATTTGAAATGTTTGAGTGTTTTCAGTTCTTAAAAATTTTGGAGGTTGCCTTTTAACTATTGTACATTACTTCCTCTTTAAAGGAGCACTTCACTTCCGAGTATTTGCCAAAATGAGTTATACATACCTATTATTGTTATATGAGTTAAATCCTCCCGCTAATACAAGCTCTAACAATGTATTTTTCATTCCTCTCAGCTGTTGTTGTCTTAATATCAACAGAAATTGTAAGGGAATTAAAGTAGTTATGGTGTAGAATAATCATTTTGATTATTAACGACTAAACTTCCTTTAATTTTCCGTTAATTTTAACTGTTTATACAATGAAATGTTTCATTCAGCTCATGTGCCCTTTGAGTGTATAGTATCAATATCAATATCAATATCATCAGGCAGCTTGATGCTCTCTTACTTTTACAGTTATGGATTTTTTAGCTATTTTTTTTCTTTAGTATGTCATTTTGATTAGTTGATGTCATATTTATTATTCATGTGTACTCTCGAGAACATGCACATTTTACTTCTCTTCATAAGTGCTTCGTTAGACATTTAAACAGCAGCTTGCACAAAAAAATAATTCAAATACATCAGAAAGTACCTAAACTCTGCTGGTTTAAGGTGAGTTATGAGCACTGGGAATGAATCAGAGATGTTAACGTGTATTTTAATGGCAATTTAGTGTTGTGTATAGTGTGGTGTGGGATGAGTGTATTTCAAAAGTAGCATACCAAACTTTTGTATAGACAAAACTTGCAAATGTTCCAATCAAGCAACCTTCAGTTAAGGCTTCGGTTAAGAAAAGAGCTCAAATAATGAACACCACAAAGGTGTGTGGACCTCCAAGAACAGGATTAGGAACCTTAGTCCTAATGCACAGTTTTATGTTGTCGCATTAAATATTACTGTACAATTTATTGGACAAAGATTAACAGTTGTAAATACAGTAAAATTAAGTAAACTAGTACTAATGGACCCTGTCAGTGGTTCTATTCTTGAGAATACAAGAAGTCGTTTGCATTTATTCTGGGCTGTATAAGAAAACCACTATATGGAGTGAAAGGTTAATACAAAACAAAATGAAAAAAAATAAGTATAAACCCAAACAGATAATAAAAAAAACTAAAACAAGCAGCATACAGTCTACTCCCTTTTTACTGCAACAGGCCTGAAGCATGGACAGTGGACAGGGGACACATACAAGAACTATAATTATCCTGTTTGTGGAGGATTTTACGTATCAAGGTCAGATACAACACCACCAGTGTTCTCTCCCACGCAGCACTGTAAGAAACGTGATTTCCCAACAGCAATTTCAATCTATGCTCACAGAAAAACAACATTGGATGCCAAGCAGTGAGATAAACTCTCTTGTAATCTTATTCCAATCAACTTGAAAAACTATAAAATGATCAATATAACCTTAAAGGAAACTGTACCTATCTTTTAGCTGTTGGGTGGGGGTGGGGTGGGGGGTAAGACTATGTATGACTACATTTGTATTTGTTCTGGAAATAAATGGAAAAATGAACTTGCTATTTCATAACTTGATCCATTTAAATTATTACAAGTAAAAGAAACAAAAGTTCTAGAAAAGAAAAGTGTTGGAAGATCTCACCATTCTGCAAGCCCATCCAAAGTTGCTTATGGTCTTTCTTCTGCATATCATTGATGACTTGTCCTTTGTGCTTCAAGGTATCTGCTTCTTTAATGGTGGACATGAAGTGAGCTTCTATTACGGAATTGGAAGGGCAGTGCAGAAGGTCTCTCTCAGGGAAGTTCTGTCATTAAAAAAGCGGGAAGATTAATTTGACATCTACCTTGAGTTATTTGGCTATTTTTAAACAACATTTTTCATTTTTTAAAACAAACTTTAGTTTCAAACATATTACTTGGTTGAGAGTATTGTATTTATACCCCTCTCTGTACATCATAATATTCAGTGATTTAACATGATTAGAAACATGATTTATGATCACAATGTGGAAAATACTCCAGCTTTACTTTCCATCCTGTTCATTTTGTCAGTTCTTGTAACAGTAACACATTTCATTTTACTGTGTTTGCACTTGCATTCCTTAATATTAACACTAACTTAAAAGCTATTCCTGAAAAGGACATCTTCAACGCCAAACAAAAGAGTGGAAGCATTTCTTATATAAAAAGTAAGCACAGATGTGCTTTTTTATAAAGCAGTTATCAGTGGACAAGCAGCCTTATGTGCTGATCCAATCTGACTGACAACTAGTCCAAGATGGTACAGGATTGTTGCCATTATACCACAAAATGTAAAAGAAGAAATCTACACGGGATCCCCATCCCAGCTGTGGAGCAATTATTTTCATATTGTACTTTTTTTTTATTTCCCTTTTTTACTGTACAATGTTTGCCCTAAATCATGGGTGTTCTATGTAAGAGGAAAGGTTGAAATGATGGTGTTTAGTAATTAGTAAATTACAGAATGCAATCACTTGATGGATTACAGGTGAATTTAGTACTGTGGCAAAAGGAAATCTTGGTGTTTGGATGTCAGCCTTTCAAGGGAGCCTAAAACAGCGAGATCAATCAGAATGCGTCACAGCTGGTAAAGAAGGAATAAAAATGTGTGGAATAAAAATGTCACCTTTTAGATTTTAATGTAACTTTTTAAAGAGTTTTTAAGATTATTTTTAAACAGTATTAGCCTACATGTTTTTATAAGGAGCACATAATATTACAAGAGATTAATATGAAAAAAATCAATTTTGTGATATAACAGTGCTACACCCGAGACAAAAATCTACCCAATCTCTAAAAAAAAAGGATTGTGAATCAAGTGATAGAAAATTAGAAGATATACAACAATAATATGCTCTGTTCTGTAGATAATATATTATTAATATAAACCATTGTGCATGTTCCACTTTCACAAAACCTTGAACAATCCAGGGGAAAGTTGTATTTTAATCCATTACTGCCCTCTAGAGACAACACATGATTTAACATACACAGAGGTTACAGTGCTAACATTCATGTTTTAAATCAACTGCACCCACGTCAGTCATCCAAAATAGGCAAAACAAACCTGTTTTCTACTCTCTCACTTGCACTCCCTAGCAAAATGAGCACCTGCAAAATGGTGTCGCAAGAATCCCATTTTCACATCCAAATAATATTTTAAATGATTATCAATGTGGTAAGCCCATATAATGAGATTTTTTTGGTGTTGTTTAGTACTTATTTTAACAAATACTTTAAGATATTGTTAAGTCTAACAATACCTAATTAATAACAAAACACGTTGCCTGCAATCACTATAAAACCACCTGGACCGTGATGGAAATATTGTTACAAGTCAATTAAAAGGTTATTTTCATTCTATTGAAAAGATCAACAAAATATTCAACAATTACAGTACACAGCCTTAACAAGTCATGTTGCCAAAAATATAGACATTCTAAGATGTTTTTCTCCTAATATCATTTTCTTAAAAGGATTTTGCCAGATGTTCATGAACTCTTTTAGGCAGTCTCAAATCAATTACTTCAGGTTGCTATTGAACAATAAAATTCAACCACAGTAATACAAAAAATCAAATAGGAAAAGTGGTGCTACCTGAATGACTTTAGCAGACAATAGTAACGTCCACACACACAACCTCAAACAAGGCTCTCACACACTGTTTTTACTAAAGTAATTAAAAAAATACTAAAAGAGAGAGATTCAAATTGGAGAGCAAAAAATGACAGCAATATAATAAATAATAATAAAAACAAGGTAAGACAAGGTGTGTTAGGAAACAGAGCAAACTAGCTCATTACTTGATTGGTTGGTTTTCCTACCTAAATTTAATAATTGGAAGAAAAACAGGATAATAACTTTCTTTGGTTAATTTGGTAGATTGTTCTGTCTGAGATTTATGAAAGTGAATATTTTCAATTAAATGTAGACATAAAGAGAACAGAAATATGAATACAATTTGAACAAGAAAACAATGAGAATGTCTACCTTGAAATGTACTGTGATGCTCCAAGGAAGGGCTACATTAGAGGCATGAAGATCAAATAGCAAACCAATAGGATAATGCCTGAAAAAGAAGGACAAAATTCTGCCTATAACAAAATTGTATAGTCACACAAGTATGGCTTATAATATTAAAATGATATGGCTTCAGGCCAGTAGTTCTCAAACTTTTTGGACCAAGTACCACCCCTGATCAAACCAAAGCATCCAAGTACCACCTACAAGCCATCTTCTCATAGGAATCCCAGAAATTCTCAATGACCAACATGAGCGCACGCGCACGCACACACTCACACATATAATAAAATAAGGACCAAGTAATATGTTTATTCCATGCTGAAAAGAGAGGAGAGAAAACACAATGTTTCGGCTGTGAAGCCTTCTTCAGGTGTGTCAGGGCTAATAAAAATAGTCCTGAGCACTTAGTTAATTTGGATAGTACCACCTTGTAGCCATTTTCTGACGCTTGCTAGCACTAGCAGTGCTGTCTGTGTCAGGTTCAGCAGGAGAGCTAGTGTCAGTGGAGTTACCATACATCTGGATTTTCTCGGCCATGTCCTCTATTTTTATCCTTATATCTCCGTCCAGGGGGAATTTTCAAATATACAGAAATGTCCAGGATTTCGATCCCATTATTTTCACCATGAAGAATAATTAACAAACGTTATAAAGCTAGAAAGAGAGAGAATTTCTTAACTTCTCTATTTCACTTCGTGACCTACAATGTCATTCAGTTTTCATCCTGTATGTGTCTGATTATGTCATGAGGGAGCGAAATCAGGCATCAATATCAGTGTCTTTACTCAGTCTGTGCAGCGGAGAAGCATTCCCTCGAAAGGCTCCCTATTTTTTTCTCGTTTTCCTACCCTCAAACACAATGCCAAAGCGAAACTAAATTCACAGCAGAACTAAAAAATAAATTTCCGTGTTTTCGAAGTGGCAGAGCAGACTGGGAAGCTGAATGTACTTTTGTCTCCGTGGCGAATCAAGGTGTACTTGTCTTGCAAGCTCATGTTGACTCAGACAAACACAAAAAGGCAACTCAAGGAAAGAGTTCGTCAACCAAATTAACAGATTATTTTGTCAAATCTGGCAGCAAAATAGAGGATACTCTTATTGCAACAGAGGGGACATATGCATTTCACACAGTTAAACATCATCACAGTTACTTTACCAATGGAAATAAAATGTGGGATATTTTGAAACCCTCTCCATCCTCCAATCGACCATCTTCCCAGATAAGGCAATAGGAAATCTCCTCAGGGTGTCCTCTTTTTTTGATGTTCAAATATGGTAAAACCCTAGTGGCCGATGTACTGTATAATCCTCCTTGTTCTCAATGGGTGTGCGTGATCTATCGGAGCTGGCATCAGTACTCTTGGCATCTATTCCTTTCAGCCATGACATAATACTTGATTTTTGCGAGGTATTCATTTTTGATCACTTGTTCTGTTGGCGAATGTGGTGCTGAGCTGTGTCTCTGAAAGCTCGAGTATGAACACTCAAGTATTAGCATGTGCTGTTTCAATGTAGCTAAGTACGTAGGCTGCATATTTGACACATAAACTAATTTTATTAAAATAGAAAATATGAAAAACCATCTCAAGCTTTCTGAAACTGGTTAAGTAAACCAGTGGACTGGTGGACTCGTACAAGTACCTGGGAGTGCACATCGACGATAGACTGGAATGGTCTAAGAACATCGAGGCCATCTATAAGAAGGGACAGAGCCGACTCTACTTCTTGAGGAGGCTCAGGTCCTTCAATGTGTGTAGTAAGATGCTACACATGTTCTATCAGTCGGTGGTAGCGAGTGCCATTTTCTACGCAGTGGTGTGCTGGGGCTCTGGGATTAGAGCAGCAGATTCCAAAAGGCTGAACAAGCTCATCAGGAGAGCAAGCTCTGTCATTGGGTTTGACCTGGACTCCTTGGAGGTAGTGGCTGAGAGGAGAATGATGTCCAAACTAGAGGCCATCATGGACAACTTCTCCCATCCCCTCTATGACAGCCTTGCAGGAATGAAGAGCACGTTCAGCAATAGACTGATTCATCCACGGTGCGACAGGGAGCGCTACAGGAGGTCATTCTTGCCGTCTGCCATAAGACTGTACAATGCATCCACCTTGCGTCTTGGCAGAGGCAACATCGACAGTGACCTGTTTCTGGACTAAACGCATCTACACATCTACTGCTACATCTGTTCTCTTTCTTTTTCTTTTTCTTTTTCCCGTTTACAACCACTTTTTGTGCAATATATGCCAGGGACCTGTGCAATACATTTATATTTATATCTATAGTTACATCTATATTTATATTCATATGTGTGATATGAGTGTGATACGATTTTCTGTGTACTGTTCTGTTCTAGTTTGTTCTTGTGCGTCCGGACTGTGAGTAACTCTTGTTTTGTATTGTATGTATTGTACTATTATTATATAATTCGTTACACTGTGGCTGTGTTGTGTGTGTTAAGCTGCTGTTGCACTGCAATTTCCCTCACGGGATCAATAAAGTATCTATCTATCTAAATTACAGACGAAAAAAATACATTATTTTCAATTATTCAATTTTTAATTCCCAATTTTTCAGAGCACACAACAAATTTCCAGGGTTATCTGGCGTACCACCTGGGGGCTCTCCCCGTTCCAGTTTGAGAACCACTGCTTTAGGCAATTCATTTTTTAAACTTTAGACAAGTGCTCCACCTGGTGGCTGTAACAGTGCATGAAATACTGTTACCAGAAAGACTGATATTTATATTTGAATGTAGACTTATTATTCTTCATAATTAATTATTATTCTTCTTCTTTTCTTTTAATGAAATAATTCTAAAAATACTGTATAGATAAAATATATACTTTTATTTTTTTCCAAAAACTTTCATGTATCTTGAACAAAGTGACAAGTCTTTCATCAATAGTTCATTAAATATTTGATATAATTAAACATTTTGACATAACATTGTCATACTCTTTCATTTGAAAGAAAATTTCCACAATTTATGAACACCATCATGATCATCACACATTTACAATCAATGCAAGGCCAACTGACTAAAATAAACACCTTTAACGTTACAGTAGGTATAATGAACATCAAGATTTGTCAAAGATCTCATAAAATAAAGTTTTTGTCTTTTAGTCCCATAGGTACGCTAACTCTATGAGGTATAGAAGAATATGTCTCAATTGTTCGTCCTGTTCCAATTTATTACAATTATTAACACATCCCTTGAAATACACAATGCACATAATCATTCCTAACATTGGCGGATTACCAACTTTCATTATTTAATATTTGTTAAAATTGGTGTCAGGATTCCACATTTAAAACCTTCTCTTTATAACAACTGTCAAAACACCACACCACATTTAATTTACAGTGCATAATATATACAATTGGCACTCGCTATGTGAAAAATGGTTATTCACTCATTAAATGTAGTTCTTAATTTATATCAATACTTGCTTTAACCTCATTGATCTTTACTTCATCCACCATACAGTACATAAGATGTCCTTTTGAATTAATTAAATTAATTATAATTAAAGGTAAAGGGCACCAATACGTTCAGAAATATGAAGATGTGTTCTAATATAACAAAGATTCTTGTACTGTAAAGTTCTATTCAATCAACTTACCACTTCAGAGGGGTTCCTTCATATTCAAACCACATCTCTTCCATATCCTCCTGCTTCATGACCTTTTGGAAGTGCTTTTTCACTTTATCAGTAACAAGTGTTATGTAGCTGACTCTTGGTAGAAGTAACTGCAAAAGTAAAATGAAAAGATTCCAATTACGATACAGTTCTGCATATAAAATGCTTAACAGCAAATCTTATTTAAATTAACTAAAAAACACTTACTAAATACCTTAAATATTTATTCTAAAAGTACCCTAAAGAGAAACATTTCCCCATTTATATTATACAGATGACATTACTAGGTGATTTTAAGAAATCTGAGACAAAAAATAAACCTGAATTTTGAACTTAGTTAAATAAATGCAGTTATCTCCAAACATCCTCCCCCGCCCCAATAAAACTGTTTGTATTAGTTTTTTTAATACTTAAAATGTCAATCATCACAAAAAAAGTAGTTTTCTATTTTTAGCAAAATGTAACTATTTGGGCCTATTTCATTTACTAACTTAGTGAATGATATTGTTGGATACATAGGGTGCCATAACGCCCATTACTATTTACACACTTTTCTCTCTGTGTTTAACCTGAGGGCTTATAATTATTTCCATTGTAGTCTTTTATGGTCAATATACTTACATAATAGGGTTCTGCCTCCCTTTCAGTTATCTCATCCTGATATAAAGTAAAACATGTGGGTATTCGCCCATACCACACATCCCGAAGAACATCTTTGTCATCTGCCATTCTTCTGGGATATACGGTAGCACATACAGAAACACAGTTTTCAATTTAAATTTCCTGAAATGAATAAATACCATTTTATGTTTTGTGGTTCTTTTTTACGTTTGTAAAAGTCTGAATAAACATATAAGACCAGGTTGCCCAATTGTCTGATATTTTACACCTAAATAAAGTTTATTGTTAATAATAATCATCATCATCATCATATAGGAGAGTGACACACACAAAGGATGTTTTGAATGAAGTGAGTCGAAACTATAACATTCTTCAGTCAGTAGGGAAAATTACTTATTTTACAGAAACAACAAGTCACATTCTCAATGTCTAAAAACAAATACAGTACAATTAATATCAGTACTACTGTAGGTGAAGAAGTTTGGGTGGATCTGACACCATTTAACGTATTACAATAGTAAATTCAAAACCTAGCAAGTTGCTAATTGAAGTTACTTTGCTACAGAAAACTGCAAGTATTTGCGTGTTTCACGAAACTCCGCTAATTTTAAATCTATATTAAAAATCTGTTTTTCACACAACTGTGTACTCAGATTTTTAAGCACTGCATAATACCATTAATACCTGTACAACAGTGTTAAATAGCTATTTGTCCTATTGTACCAGCCCCTGCTCTGGACTTATTTACATAATGTTTACGTTTACAAGCTGTATTGACATAACCAGCCAGATTGCAATTTGTTTTTCAATATACTAACTGTGCCAACACAATATGCCTATTACTCATTTAACACAGCAAAACACTTCCTGGGTGCATTATGGACTTGCCTCTTGCAAAAAAACAACGCATCTACGCAGTAAGCTATGAAGTGCATTACTCAAAATTTTACCTGAAACTTTTCTGGACAACCTTCAACGTTATGATTCTGTTTTATTAAGTTCCTTAGTTTTAAGCTCTCTGTTAACAGTTTTGTAATCCTCCACTGAAGTGAAAGTAACAGAACCATTAACCGTGCTATCAGAACAAGGCCCCAGCAATGCCATTCGCTCGCTTCCTGAATCACACACCAGAGAGAAAACAAGAGGAGACGTGCTCTCCCGAGCTCAGAGGAAAGGCAAAGACTGACACCATGCGGACAGAGAGCATAATGCAGTCTTGGAAATGGTTCTTGAACGTCCAGTACACCCTTCTCCAGCTCGGTTCTTGGCGGGCTTCGTCTTCTGGGTTTTGTTCCAAGCTAAGTACTCAATTAAACAATTAACATAGTACATGAATAAATGTAATTTGCTAAAAAAAAACGCTCACCAACGTCAGCCTGAAACCGCTTTGTTTCTTCTAATACTTGCAAGTTTACGTGTACTGTCATCAATTCTAATTTCGTGAATGCACGACAATAAAAATATCTAAAAAGTAGAAACAGTGTACTTTTCATAGTTGTGGCGGGACGAGGGGAGATCCTACTAAAATGCGATAACTCACAGAAATTACATTAGCTGAAATAAACTAAAAAAAAATCTATTCCCTGACCGGGAATCGAACCCGGGCCGCGGCGGTGAGAGCGCCGAATCCTAACCACTAGACCACCAGGGAAGAACTGACAGTGCTAGAGAAATAGGGTTTTACATAGTTAAAGATAAGTGGACTTTGCACTGATTTTTTGGTCGAATGCAAAACGCTGTAGCACTGAGTTATCTGATGAGACCGCGTTATATTTTATTATATCGTTACTGGTATAAATGATACATTTAGAATGTTCAGTGTGGTAACTATTTTGATGTTTATGAACGATAATTCCTTTGTGTATTTTTTCTATCTTTTTAACTTATTTTCTGTTTTATATTTAAGTTCTTTAGATGCCAGATGGCCACATCACCTTTGGATTTAGTTCTGTACCAGGAGCCAGTGCAACAGATGTGTGCAAGCAAAAGTCAGATCAGCACTTTTCCTGCAGAGCCTTTTTGGCTCTTAGTTGCAACCTCATCACACGTGTCACCTCTGAGCAAGCTGGGTAGCAAGCCTGCAACATAACTGGAATAAGACATAAAAACTATGAATATATTAAATGGTATATATGTAACAAAGTACAATGTATTTACTGTAATTTAACAATTTTCCCAAACACGAATAACTAGACTTCCTAACAGGCCTGACTGTAGTCATTAGTAATCAGGAGTTTTGATACCAGGAGTACCATCATTGTCAAACCAGCATCTGTATTTTTTCTATTTAGATTATATGATATTTGTTTACCAGCATATTTTATTTTTAGTGTTTTAACCACTGTACAGTTTATTCAACATAAAATCATGTTTGTATGTTTTGAATGCAAAACCTGTGTTTAATCAGAACTACGTACTTGACACAGACATGAGTCAAGGTGCATAAGGCAATTTACAATGACTGCAAGTGATCAATTATTTGTGATCAACATCCTGGAGTCCTTGCACTGATTCTTATATGATTCTTAGGTTTCATTTCGACTTCAAAATCCTCATGCTTACCTATAAGGCTCTGGATGGCTTAGCACCACAGTACCTGTCTGATTTAATATTTTCTACTCCCCAGGCACAACCTTCTGGTCTCCTGTCTGTCCCCCAAGCTTGTCTACACTCTAAGAGTGACAGGGCCTTCTCCTGTTACGCCCCAAAACTCTGGAATTCTATCCCCAAGGATATCAGAATGTCACCTTCCCTGAGCGCTTTCAAATCCAGACTCAAATCCTTCTTCTTCAGAGGGGCTTTTACTTAATTGATGTCTGTGTCTGCCCCTTAGCATTTTCTACCACATTTAAAACCCTTGGTTTTTTAATTGTACTAACATTTTTATCTCCTATTATTATTATTTTTCTTTTTGTAAAGTGCTTTGAGAAGCAACTTTTAAAGGTGCTATATAAAATAAAGTTGTTTTGTTATTATTATTATTATTATTATTATTATTATTATTATTATTATTACTACTACTACTACTACTACTACAACAATACCCATCTGGGCTAGAAAGGTAAAGGAGTTTCCTGCTCTGTACTTTGCTTTGCAAAAGGAAACTGTTCCTTCCTGACTTTGGTTTGTAGTGCAGTCAGGTCACTCTAAACAAGATGTGTTTGTCTTTTTTTAAGTGACAAAAATACGGAAGCTGTTGAATACTTATGCAAGCAAGAGAGTTGTTCAGTTAAGGGAGCTCTGTTCTTTGAGGGATGAAGTATATTTGTTTTTTTCTTCCAAATAATTCTAAAATGTTATTCCAGAAAATCGCATGTTGAATTATTCATGCTTACATTGCTTTGTCTTTAAAAATCAATAATTCATGGTTATCTACTAAATCTTCAGGATCGGGACTCTCCCAGTGATCAAGGTTGGAGAGCCCTTGTTTACTCTGAATGGAACATTAAATAGCTACAATATTGCATCTACAACTTAATTGAACTAATTTAACACTTTCTCCAAGCTCTTCAGGTGCTGGTTTTAAAGAGAATTAGATAACTTAGAAGTTCAGAAGTTGCAGGACTAAAGCTGCAAATGGAATGGAATGCCACAACAGAAAACAAAGAGAAGATCTGGCCAAGGTGCTGGAAAAGTCCGAGTGAAATGCACAATGACTGGGGTGCAAATGGAGGTAGTCTGGCTGCAGAGGTGTTGTTTTTTTGGAGGGGGGAGGAGGGGTTTAAAGAGCTTGGGAACAATCTAATGCTACGGAATCCATGAATTCTGTTGACCAGCAGGCAGGGGTTGAATGAGGAAATGAGAACTGGAAAAAGAACACATCTTCTTCTAGAACATGCAAAACAATGATTTCCCGTGAATTTCTCAGTGTGCAGCCCTGTCCTTACTAGTGCTAGAGAGCAGGAAGCCCTGAGTTATAAAAAATCAGTGCCTGGCAAAGGTACACAACAGCTAAGAGGAAAAATAATTAGTCCATGTACACTGTTTATCAGTCTTCTCTGCACTTCAACAATTAGAAAAAAAAATCTCCCCTGGTCTTCTTTTTTTTTACTTTTTACTGCACTTCTCACTGACTGTACTGTTTGTATAATATTGTTGTATTATTGTATCATTTCGTTACACTGTGCTGTGTTGACTGTGCTAAGCTGCTGTAGCTCCCTCACTGGATCAATAAAGTATATATCTATCTTTATTAGGCCTACCATGCTATGACTGGTCATTATTCAGCTAACTGGGAAAATGAGGTGATGTAGATACTACTACATAAATAGTGGAAGCCTGGGCATGTGTGGCCCTGTTACAGTCAAAGATAAATACCGAGATACCGCTTACATTATTCACCATGTGAAGAATGCTGAATTCTTAAACAAAAGTGTTTGGAAGAGGCTGGTGCTTTAGTGGACTTGCAAAATACACCCTTTGTCTTTTGACCCAGTCTTCCAACTCATAACTTTGAGTAGCAAAGTGGACAGGCAATGCTGCCTCACACTTTAATTCTTTCTCTGGATTATGGACTTGACTTTCACAGAATGTCTTCTTAACAAGAAGAATCCCATAGCATTACTGCTCAAACTACATTCATAACACCATGGGAGAAGTATCGACATGAGCCAGTTGGTCAGATGACTTCTAACATTTTCAATGTGCAGCATGGAATAAGATTACATTATGCTCTGTTTAGTAAGACATTGAGGCCTCAGGGAGGTAAACTGGCTAGAGAAAACAGCACTGCATAATTAGACAACAAAGGGACTGGGAATATTATTGGACCAGAACAGCTTCCCATTTCTGAAGCTGGACTTGCCTCATCTTGTCATGTGCAAACAGCACAGGGCTGGCAGTCTCATGACAAGATTCCACCCTCAGGAGATGTAGGCTACCTTTCACAGTGGCAGCAGCCATTAAGGTCTTACCCTGCATTTGTGCCGCTGCCAGTCAGACCTCAAATAGATTCACAGGGACCCTTCTTGACAGGAGTAAAACTTCACAAAGTAAAACCCTGCACAAAAGAATGTAAACAGATGAAGATGTTTTGGATGTTCACCTGGAAAGAAATATAAGTCCCTTGGCATACTTGACTACTGGTATGAACCCTGGACTTGCCTAATGTAGCTCAAGAGAGCCTGGGTTACACTTTAGTGGGTTAGACTAAAAAGCTGAAGTCGCAGAACTGATGCTGTGTATAACTAAAGTGCACATTTTCTGTAATCATATAGTTCTTCCTATGTCTGTATAATAAATCTAAAAAAACACTTTTATCATCTCTTGTATTATTACTAAATTGATTTACATACAGTATGGAAAACGTTACATGAAACCGCGTTTATGCCATTGTTGAACCTGCAGGATATTTATCATGTCTGTCTCCTTTCGATAAATACAGTACAAAGTGTTAGTATTGAATTCTCTTGTTTGCCTTTCCATGATTTACCATTGTAATTGGTGAATCAATTCACATTGTAATTGGAAAAACCAAATTTTCCTGTATTGGTTGTGTGAGTTCCTTGTATTTGTGTTCCTCTGCCGTTATATAACCACACTGCAATATTTAAGTGCAGGGAGATTATTTCCCATCAGTACGCAAATCCATTATGCATTGCCCTCCGATCTGTTTCATAATTTGCTGTGTTTGCAAAAGACTGAGGGATAATTTGATGCTTCAATAAAGCTGAGTGCTTTTTTGTTTGAAGACGTTATCATATGGTGTATCTACACACTAACAACTGCTGTACTATACTACATTTAAATGCAATTGCATGATACTTTAGTATCAGTTCAATTACATGAATATAATACATTAGATTTCATTCCTGCATTTAATTTTAAACGCGTATTGTAGTGATGAAAAGATTCAGTGATGAACACGTCAACTACTAACTACCAGATGGGTTAGATGGGTAAAATGGCCTCTCATCTGTAACCTTCCTAATGTTCTTATTTTAAGTGGCCTGTTCCCAGCTACAGATGGTTCTCACTATTAATAATTTGACTAATACTGGTCTTCTTCCTCTTGGTATGATTAAGCTAGGCATTTATGCTTTTTGAATGTATTGCTTTCCAGTGTATCCATAATTAAAGCTTTTAGAAATGCTTACAAAACACTCTACTTTCCATATAACAAAACAAAATGAGATTGTAGATGTAGCCTATAATGTACTCAAAGGTTTGTCAGGCTGTTGATAGAAGATGAAGTCTGTCACAGTGTTCCCTTGTCTTAATGGAATAAAGACAAAAAAACATGGGAACACCAAGTCTTAAAAAGGATACCCCTGGCTCCTTTTATCTAGTACATTAATGAAGATCACAGAGCTGGAGTGTGCCAGAGTCCAGCCAACAAGAATTTGATCCAATTAAACTAAATGAGCAGGTCTCAGGATTTTGAGAACAGAGACCGCCCAGGTCGCTATATTATCTTTTAATTGTTACAGCTGATGGTGTTTTTTAGAAAACATGGTATCAGTCTGTATCTTTCTTAAGTCTTCAGATATTTCTTAAATTTAGTAACAATTTAGTAAGGAAAATTTGTTCTCAGTGGGGCCTGCTCTATCTCGTTAAGAAAAGCTTTAAAAAAGAGACAACTCTACCTTTAAAAACACAAGGCTGAGAAAAAAAAAACTTGTTAGACTTCCATAAAGTATTTTATTTCAATTTCAACCTTCACTTACTAAACGTAAGGAAACATATTGATTATCTTTGCTTTGCTGGATATGAAGTTGATTGACACGCTTCATCTCTAATCATTGTGGAATCCACGCTTTTCCACGAATCGTAGATCATTATTCAGAGACAGGTCCCACCTAACACTGCGTCACAATGATAAGGGTGGAGCGTGGAGAAAACAGGTCCTCTTTCGAAATGTGCTAAGTATGGCTTTGAAAATGTAGTAGAAAATGGATGCATGCAGTATACGGGGAAAGGTTTACGTGGTGATTAAATCTTTACTTTTGTTACATTGGCACTCTGGTGAAGGGAATGTGGTTTCAAAGCTGCTGTTATGTACAATTTCTGAAGGTATGTAATCCATTTGTTTTACAACCACTTCCAGAGTGAATGTGAACCTTGTCCCCTCCGCCTTTAGCTCTGATTTGTCGCGATGCTGGGGCATCTTCTGTAAGGTCTGAGAAACTGGGGAGAAATGCATGATGCACTCTGAAAATTAGTGTTCTTATCGGAGGGATGTGACACTAAATACACGGTCAGAAGAAGGCTAGTCATCTAAAAGTGAATATTTTGTGTTCAGTTAAATATTCTCAGTCTGGGTGTGTTCACTCGTTGAATACATGTCGAATTGAAATAACGCGCAGCATTGCATAAAAGGTTCGTTCATGTTTAAAAGAAAATCCATGTTACCTTGAGCTTGGCTGAGGTTATCTGTGACTGTGCGTTATGTCGACACCTTCTGATTTCACTTGTTTGTTTTGCTGCATTACACGAGGAGGAGCGCTAATGTATCCGGGGGAGGCTCGGGAGTGGGCTTCTGTAGATGCAGGGTTAAGGAGAGCTGCGTTGTGGAAATTAAAGGAAAAGGGAGGCTTCAAAAACCATGTTGAATGTTATTATGATTAGTGCCATCCATTTATGCATAGAAATCTGTAACGGAAGCTGACAGATGTTGAACACTTTTTGACAAAAGTGTGTTGTAGTTCCTACAGGTCATGTGATTTTGAGGCTTCGGTGTCTGGGTAGTTTTCAGGTTGATTTAGTGGTATTCCCCCACCTTGCAGGGAGAAAGCGTTTAAATTTAATACTGTTCATGTGAGCATGTACAGTCGGATTGGTTTCATTTTGTAAAAAAACTGCCAAATACTAAGACATTATTATACGATTGTGTTCAAAACATAATCGAATTTCATTCATCCATGATTTTATAATTGGCTGTGTCCATCCTTACCCCCAGCAAGGTTTTTGCTTTCGTTTTGTACCTGACCATGTGCTGTCCTTGTGGCAGATGTAACTAAAGACCCTACGGTATTATGCACTCTGTGACGCAAATCAATGGAAAGTCGACAATTTGCGGAGAAGGGTAAAGTAAATTGATTAGGAAACTAAAAAGCGTACAACAGCTGTGCCTTAATACTGTAATAGGGTAGGTGCATTTCACCCTAGGAAAAAGACCCGTTGCTGTTTACGCACTGCCTCTGAGTGTTTTATCTCATTCTACCTGTTTTTCAGTGTCTTTCGTAGCCTTTCAGTTATTCTGCGTGGCAGTTATCTCGACAGAAAAAGAAATATAGTCTAATCTCTTCTATGACACATTATGACTAATCAAATACATTTTTTAAAACGCTGTAAAAAAGGTCATTTGTCCATTGCAAAATCCACCACACCAGAAATTTGAAACATGAGGCAGGAAAGTAGAATGTATTATTTGATTTATCAAGACGTTTCTAAGAGTTTATTTCACAATGATGCTTTTCTGGAAAGGTTTCACTTTTGTAAAACAGTTTTGTTTTTTGACATAGTAACACAAATACTGTTCTGCATTTTAAAGAATGAGTTTTCATTTTTTATTCTCCTCATCATCTCTGAGTACTTCTAAGGCATCTGTAACATCCTGAATATTTCAAGCTGAACAAATATTTAACAGGATTCCCCCTGAATTGTGTAGAACAAAAGTCTTATGGTTGTTCTGTTGACATTTTTAACGGGTCTTAGATTTGAATAAAATATTTGCCTGTTTTAAGCTTTGTTAAGGTGCCTGTAAAAACACAAGTCTATTCAAAGCAGAATAATGACAGAAGAAAAACACTTCCTTCTGTATTTCCAGCTTACAAAAAAGTTTTCAACAGAATCCTTTCATGTACATTGTCAATTTTACTGGGACTTACAGAACCTAAAAACTCCAATACATATTCTAAACAAAGCCCAAATACAGTAGCATTCCATGGAGTCCTGCACATGTGTTCTGCAACACTAATATAATAAATATATATGTATAAATCATAAAGCCAGGAAATAGATGTTTTTTTCCCTTATTGCCTCAGATTTTGTCAGAATAATTTACCTGTCTGTTTTTGTGCCATCAGATATAATAACAGTAATCATTTTTAAAAAATCTCTTCAAGTTATTACATTGCTAAGGTCAATGTAAAATGAAAATATGACCATGACCAGAAAAATTACCTATTTCTACCTACAGTAAATCTATTCATATGCTGACATAACATGTTCTACTTAATTAGACTTGCAATGATATAATAATTGAAGAAAAAAAACTACAAAGAGCCCCAAACCCGGTTTTGAGTAGTCACCAGATTAGAAGTGATGAACAATTTTCAAACCAGCTTTTTACTCTATAGATGCAGGTCCTAAAATGTTAGCATTACTAATTTATGAGTAGTTACTCATTTTTTGTAACGTATTTGGATTCAGGTCCATCTCAGTGGTCATTAACTCCCTCTCAGATTTGAATTTATTCCATTTTTAACATTTTTATCATTGAGCATATTGCAACTTAAAAAGCATATTTTTTATTAAAAAAAAGAAATGGCCCGCAATTGTGATCTCAGCTATTCTGAAATGTTTCTAGCAAATGTAAAAAAATGTAATGTGCAAGTTGTAATATGTCATATAACAAATGAAGTTGTAATATAATAATATATGTGCTATTTAATTGTAACCCAACTTAATTTGCAATAACTGAAGCTTCACCCTGAAGCTTGGTATTAATCTGTATGAAGATGTGATGTGCTGTGCACTGTGTTTTTTATTGCTGTGTAAGAAATAATTGGATACTATTGTTTTGAGGAACTAAACTCACATGATGCAAGTTAAAGTTTCAGGAGTCATGGAAGCAGGCCAAGTACATAGTATATAATGTAACAGAAATGATTGGCTAAAGAAGCACTTTGAACCTGGAGTAACATAAATATGTGTTTTACAGGAGAGCACATGGAAATAAAAAAATAAAGAGTGAAGAATCTTGGAATAAAAAGGCAAAAATATTCAAAGAACCGGAAATCAAACACTATCAAGATGGAAAAGAAAGAAAGAAAGCCAAGTTATTTTGCAAGGTAAGCTCAATGTTATCTTCGTTGCACTTCATATTAAGCAGCACACTAAACCTGTACTTCAGTCTTCTGTGATACATTTGATGCTTGTCTATAAAGTTAGGTTAACCGTGCAGGTTGTTCATTTAGTTCATCAAAAGATGCAAACAAATACATCTGTAACCACAGTATTCATTATTTGCTAGACATTAAGTCATGCAGAGCTTTTGTTTACAAGCCTAAAACATAACAAGTAAGAGAAAATTCTCTGTAATTTGCAAGGTATTTTTAAGTGCATGACAGATAGTTTGAGTTTTGAAAAGATATTACCTGTGTTTTAGTGATCTCATTTTTCATTAGATTTTTCATGGGCAGTACTTAGAACTATTGAAATTAATGATTCATGTTCAGATTTTGGAAGTTAAGCAAGGCTGAGTTTGTTGTGTGCTGGGATGGGAGACCTCTGCATCATTGATTCTCATCCCTGGTCTTGGGAGATAACCTGGATAGAAAGTATTCATTCCACCTGGGCTTTTACACACTGGTGCTAATAATTGACTTAATTTGCTTGTTTATTGTGACTTTTGTCTATGTATTTCTTCTTGCAGTTCTTGGTTTAAAAAATATTGTGCTTCACGTGTTTTGTTTCCAACATCTTCAGCATTTAAGAAGTAAATTGACACGTAAACAGCTCAGCAAATTGAAATCAGTTCAAATTGACTGGTTTTAGAACCGAAAGACGCATGTCCCAACAGGTTTGTGAATCAGAGCCCCAAGAATCCAGCAGCAAATAGGTTAAATGGTGTTGGTAGACCACTCTTCGGCATTCTTCCACCTGGACCTGAATTTCAAAGCCAGTACTGCAGTGTGTTGGCAAGAGCTGCTATGTCTGGTCATGGAGAAACACCTTGTCATCTGGATTTTGCTACCCACCAATTGCTAAATCAAAGGCTAATTGATTTTAGTTTTCTATTTAGACCATATTTGTAAATTTGCATTCAGCTCTATTGAAACTGTAGTTTATTGAAATTGCTATCACTGTATAATATAGTTTACTTTGAATTTCTCCCATTCATTGGTTTCATCCTACTACATCCAACATAGTTGTACAAATGATCATTTTGTTTTATGGATGGGGGTTAGCCTTTTTTTAAGACAGCTGGATTGTGTTCTTACTACTTTAATTAAAACCTGTGAAGAAGGCCAGCATAAGAGACTGAATCTGAAGTATCGCATAAACAGCATAAAGTGCCCTGCCCCCCTTTGCGTTTTTTTAACCTGATTTTCTTATGGCCCATAGAATCATGGCCTCTCTGTCATACTATTGTGACTGAAGCAGTTTGCTTAATATAAATTGTAATGATGAGAAAATCATTTTTTTGGATTAGCATGTAACTGATCCTTGAAAAATAATTCTAGTTTTCTTTTGCTCGAAGAGTAAACAGTTTTTAATGAGATTTGTTTTTTAGTTTTTCTTAATGTTTCAGAGTTACTGAGCTGTTTCTCACTACCCAAAACTGCAGACTGGGTAAGATGGACATTAGTTAAGTACGACATGCACTCATCCTAAATGTACTGTATAGGGTGGCAAAGAGAAAGAATTGATTAGCTAAGTAAGTGCTTCCAAGACTCAGGCAATCAGCCAAGAAGAAACTGCACTCAGCATGTCTGGACGCAAATTTAAAATGCTGTATCTTACGAAGCTCTGTGAAGAGGTCCAGAAGTATGCAGCATATAACAGTGTGTACTGGTGAGTTAACTAATTTTATTGCTTGAACAGTGATCTGATGAGATTACAGGATTATAAAAATGGTATTAAATTATGTTGTCTGTAAAGTCTCTGTTCAGAAACATTTGTATTACAGGTATTTGGTAGAATACAAAGGAAATTGTTATATTTTCAATTTTTATCTTACTGATAACCTTTCATGTACAGCAATTTCTAAATTAAATGAAGGTTATATTAATTTTTTATCTTCATAGTCAGTGAAATCTGCAATGCTGGTGATGTGCTGCATTAAACAAGCCTGTCCAGAACAAACACAGTCATTTTGGCACTGCGTAGGTTTTTTTTCTAGACGCTTCTAATGCTGTTTGCTTAATGCCTATTGTTTGCCACTATCATTTTTCATACTATTTATGATGTACAGTACATTAGGCTGTCTTATGTTGTGATATTTTTGTGGTAGTTAAAACTAGATGTCCTGTATAAAAATACAATTTTACAAGTTGAGAGTTGGGTTTTACTTATCTGGTAATATTTCTGATTTCAGACTATTATTCATTTAAGCGCTGTTTGACTCAATGTTATCTAGTACAGAATTCTCCCCTACAGATGCTTTTGATGAGAGAGGCTTGTTATAGTTTTTTCCTGGGGTTAATCTTAATTTTACTGGTGCATAAAAGGTTTTAATTGGAAGTAAACTCAAGAATGAGCTATTCAAAACTTTATAAAGTGACAATACAAATAGACATATATCAAGTTCATTG
Source organism: Atractosteus spatula (assembly GCF_055471065.1). Classification (NCBI taxonomy): domain Eukaryota; kingdom Metazoa; phylum Chordata; class Actinopteri; order Semionotiformes; family Lepisosteidae; genus Atractosteus; species Atractosteus spatula. The sequence continues at coordinate 42,248,578 of NC_142707.1, read as the reverse complement.
TATGCAGAGGACTGATTTATATTTCTGTTTAAAAATGAACATGCAAGCACTGCATGTAGCAATAAGATATTTTTCTGTTATTGGTTTTGGTTCACAGATTATATTTTGGTCTAATATGTAACTCAGCTTTTTGGGGATACAGTGTAGTTTCCAGATACAACCCATTCCTGCCCTGTATCAGCGGAGTAAAAACTAAAAATCTTTTCTAAGCGATTAGATCATTTGTACTGAAGACTAGCTAATTTTTAGAATATTTTTTACTTCAGTGACAAAGTTATATACTCATTCAGGGACCATTCCAATAGTTTTTGTAGTGCTGCTGTAGGTCTGATGACTTAACAGTTTAGACAGATATATTTGTGTGCTGCTCTGTAGATAAGGGTTTGAGAAAAGCCCACCCTCTTCCATTCTGAGATAAGTAGAGACCTTGGTCTGTTTTTTTATATGATGCACAGAAGAGGAAGGAGAAAGGGAAATGATTTCTGTTTTTGTCTTTTCCTTTCTCAGGACAGGAAGGCAGCTGTTTATTATTGGTAACCTCTAAAACCGGGACTCCACAGTTCTTGATTTTTCATTAAAGTTTTTGCTGACATGTAACTTTTTCACCCATGAAAGTGTTTAGTTTGAGTACTAAAGTTTTGTTCTAAATGTTCACATCCAGAATTCTGACATAATGTCAAACTGCTTAATGAATATTTTTTTGTTTACGCATTGTTACTGTCAGGTACAGAATTCTCCTCTGCATATACATTGTTTGTAATTCACAATTATGGGACATCTTTGGAAGGGGGTGAATAAATTTGTAAGGCACTGTATATTGCTTAGAATCAAAATAAACCTCATTTCCTATTGCTTATATTAAAAAAAAGTGGGAAGCCTTGGAGGACCAGAAGGTTTCTGTTCTGTTTTTTTTTTTAGAGTTCACCAGTCCATTACGTGGCAGTCCAATCTGACCAACATAGCCTTAGCAACATGCATAGAAAGTATCTTGCACCTATATTTTATACATTAAAGTACATTTAAGTAACATTTAAGAATTGAACTGACAGATTGAATGAATTCTTGAATTATTAATGAATTATTGGTTTATAAAAAACGAATTTGTCAAAGTAATATTGACTACTGAACATTCTAGTATCATAACAGTATTAAAAGAAGTATTCTCGTAGCAGTGACATTTGGGAGAAAATACAGTAGCACTAAACCATTAAACATTCACAGTTTAACTATTTATCCTCCAACTAAGTTGGGGATATGATCCTAAAAACACTTTGGAATTTAAAACCTTTACTGTTCCTTGAGATGTAAACTTATTGAATATAGAGGCATAGGGACCTGTGGTAAAAATTAGTAATAAGATTATATAATAAGTAATAAATAACAATTGAGTTAAATTTTATGGTGAATTAGTAACACTGCTGTTGCATTCTCTTGTGAAGGATTTCTGTATTGTGGGTCAAGGTAATAGACGTTTGTTCTCTTTTGGGAATGTTATTAAAGGATTTCTGCAGTGTCTTCATAAGTTAAATGAACTGTAGAATATGGAAAATCTACAGCGTAACTGAAAGTGATACTAATCATATGAAAGCTCAAAGCTCAATGAGCATATACAATACATATGAATCGACATAATGCAAACCCTTGTAAGAAGGGATTCAACTGAATATGAACATATTTTAAAAAATAATAATTTGTGTCAAGCATGTTGCCAACATTTTATAATTTCTTGTGCATTTTCTGACCTATTGGAAACCAGACCACAAGCCTTCTGTTTGACTCTATTAGAACACAAAGGTTCCAGGAGCAGGTACTCTGTTCCTGGAGGGTGTAGTGAAGTGATGGTTTCAATTTATTTGGGGGTGTTGACTAAAGTCTGACTGTATGAATTTCATTCATTGGGTGAAATTATAAGTGGGATAGCTAGTCACAGAAGTTTTTTTTCAGATAATGTTTTGGGCATAATTGTGTTTATGAGTCAGTACATACTCTCAGCTTGGTGTTTCCTGGTCTCCTTGAAACTCAGAAGAAGGTGCTCACAGTCATGCAGTTGATTAGCTTGTCAAGTTGCCAGGTTTTAAGTGAGTGAGAAAGCAAATTTTCATTTTTGTGCAGCACTTTTTAAGTCCAGTGTTAACAGTTGGCAATTGGCTGTGATGTCTTCAGGTGCAGTGTTCTTCCTCATTAGTTGGTCATTCTAGATTACTGACCAGTGACCATCAGCCTAACTGCATGTTGTCCATCAGTCTAACTGCGACATGGATCCCTCTGTTGGAGTTGCAGGAAAGGAGCATTGAGGTGTTGGGCTCTTAATCCCTGAAGATGTCAAGATGGAACCAATTGATGATGTTCTTGTTTGTGTTAGTCAGGACAAGCTATTAATCGGCGAGTTTTTTCTCATCCACATTCAAAGGAGCTAAGTTTTGTCAAAGTCATTTTCTGTTCAAGACAACAGAAAGATTATTAAAAATGTTTCCGAACACTCACTTCTAAGCGTAATTATAAGTCTTGCTGCTACATGGGTGTCTGTGTCTGGTCATGGTTGCTATGTTTGTTTAATAGTAAAGTTAAATTGGTCCAGTAAGACAATAACTAATCCAATAGGTAATTAAGAGCTGAGATGGAATGAAAACCTTTAGAGAGATGATGTTTTAGGATCACATAAGGTGACCTTTTCTTAAAACCAAATTATAGCAGATGTCCTTCCAAAAAAAACACATGGAAATTAAGCCAACGTCTGTTTCAGACCACGACAAACCAGCTATTTAATCTCTTTTCCAATCAAATTTACTTTTTCTGTGAATAGTTTAAGTACTCTCACTGGCCAAAATGATCAGAACCACCATCAACATGTTGTCGGGTCAGTGCAAGCTTGTGGGGGCGCTTCAGGAGTGGAGGAGAAAGTGCGGATATTTGTTTCAAAGGCCTTGAAAATTTGATTTATGCAAGTGTCTTAGCTTTTGCAAAATTGTGATGCCTGATAAATTCCTTGATTGCATTTTTAAGCCTTTAGACCTTTTCTCCATTATAATTTACTGTATGTGGTGAAAAAGCAAATAGAAGTGTTATTTCTTGTCATTTTAGTTCAAGCATTTGTTTTGAACAGAGCACAAGGGAAAGAGTGTTCTAACCCGGGCTTAATGACTATGACACTGAACAGTGCATTGAGCCATCTGGTCTCATTTGCTATAGTCTGCTGCCAGATTCAATTTCCCAGGAACATATCTTAATTGGTCTAATCATATTAAAATACTTTTTTGAAAACCAAAACATGGTCACAGAGGATGATGGATTGGAAATAAAACAAAAGTATTTATATATATATATACAGTATATGCTGTTCATATACATGTAATTAATTTGAGTTTCATACAGTGCATAACATACAATATTATTCACCTTGGCTCTGTCCTCAATGGTGAACTGCAGTTAACTTGCAGTTAGTACACTTTTCTTTAATATTTTAACTCGGAACAGAAAGATTGTGATCTCAAATTGGAATGGTGGTTGGTAGAGTTCTTCATTGTTTAAAAATCTATTATTTTTTCAAATTTAAATGACTTGATGTTAGAAAACATGAAAAACGTATTAAAAATGTACAACAGTTAACTGGCATTGCTACTGTTTGGTAAAAGCATATGTTTCTTTTCTAAACTGCCTACTGCTTGTAAAAAATTAGATCCTGATATTCTGCATAAGTTAGCCCTGAAGGCTATCTTTAATATTCTTGTAAACTTGTTTTTCAGGCTGAAGAAGAGAAAGCAGATTAAACAAAATCCAGAGAGAACTGCAGACAAATCATCTGAAGGCCTCCAACCACAAACGGGACAGGTTAAGCAGGATAAAATCTCTGTTTCAGAAGCAGGATTAAGTGTACCTTCAGACTTGAAGAAATCAACAAAGGAAAACACTTCTGATGAAGACAAGAAAAAGAAGAACTGTCAAAGGAAGGAGATAAGACGCTCAGATCTGAAAAAGAACTGTGGTGTAGGTAAGGTAGAATTTTTATTGTATCCTTGTGGTTTATTCTCGGCATTTAGCATCCCTTAGACTTTGAAACAAACATATTACAGTTAAAAACTTGAACTAAACATATGAACAGATTTCAATTTTTTGATAAATGTAGTTGAATCATCTTTATTTGTTTATAAATTATTTTTTCGAATTTAATTTTGTTTTTTTTATAAGCCAAAATCTTATTCTAACATGATCTAATGGATTAACATTCAGAGACAATAATAATGCATTTAGAGATTAAATCAACTTTTCCTTTTAGACCACTAAGTCTTGAATAAGCTTTGAAACTGTTGATAAGCTGGGTGGGCATTATAATGGAGCAAATAAAAAAGATGGATAACTGCTTAATCGTCGACATCTGTTCAAGCTAAGTGAAGTTTTATACAGGTGGAGGGATTCTTATTTCCTACTGATGCTGGTTTTCTTCAGTACTTTGCTCTATATGACTGTTGGATAAATCGAGAATCTGACAACAGTCTAAAGGATGGACAGTACATTTTCTAGTAAATATACTGCAGCAGACTGGAAGTAGGAGGAAAAGACCAAATGTGGGCACAGGGGAAAACTGTCAGGAAGAAGTAGCCATGACAAGCTTGTTAACTGTAAAGTTGTTGGAATCCAATCCAATATGTGCATATTCAAGAATAATATAGGATTGATTAAGATGAAACGAATGATACGGATGAGAGGGAGTTATATCAGACAAGAGTAAGGTAATTATTGGGGTAATGGGATCAGTTCTAGGACTACTGTTTTTCTTGGTCTCTAAATCAATAATCTAGAATCCAGTATAGAACGTACTATAGGCTTGTCATATTTGCACAACTGCCAAAATATTTTTAGTTGTAAATTATGCAAGATCAGCAATGCATCATAAGCAGTACAAAACTCAGTAACAGGCTCTTAATGGAAATACAGGGTCGTACATGCAGGTACATGATGGTATTGAACTGGAAGAAGCAGTATATCATTTTCTTCAACTAGAGAGTAAAGGGAAAGCAATAAAAAGATCTATAATAAACATGGCTTTCTTGCTAAGAGTGTGCAGTTTATATCAAGAAAATTCATGTTAGATTTCTACAGTGACATTCATTAGATCTCACATGGTATTCCGTGTTCAGTTTTGGTCACTAGCCTACAGCAAAGATATTAACTGCTCTACAGGCAATACAGTGGAGAGCCGTCGGACTAATTCCTGCTTTGAAGGGGATTTCATACTCGGGCAGACTAAACAAATAAACAGGCTTACCCGGAAACGGAGCAGATTGCCTGGAATCTTGATATACTGTAGGCATTTCAAATTTTTAAAGCCATTGACTAAATCACCTCTTGGGACACTTTTGAGATCAGCAGTAATATTTACAGCTTCAAAGTCTGAGATTGAAGGCCAAAGAGTGAGGCTTCTTTTGCTTTTTAAGGATGTACTTGCACATTTTTCACATTTTCCTTTTGCCTTTCCAAATTCTGCTTTGTGAATCAATTATGGCTCATAAAATGAAACTCATGCCAGCTTAAGGATACTTCAAATTATTCTCCCCTTTAAACACATTTTAACATATCCGATAATTAAAATAGTAGGAACTCCTAGAATATGTTACTGTATATCCCTTCCTTTCTATGGGTTCAAGGAAGCATACTTTGTAACAGCCCAAATTGGACAACTTGACTGTACATTTTGGGATTTTAATTTATTAATTGTTGTATTTTATTCAGCATGTGCTGTTGTGTAATGTTGAAATTCCCAGTTTGGCAGAAAGACCAATAAAAGCTTTTCAATTTCACCTATCAGTGAATGCTAATAAGAATTATGCATAGATTAAAACATGTAGATTTATAAAATACATGTAGAGGGAGAAAAAGGAAATTCAAAATGGCCTTTAAAGTAACATTAAGAAATGCCAGAATTTTTTGTGTGGGGGTGGGGATTTCTTGAAACCTAGCCCTTTTTGACACCCTTTGCAAATATTTTGCTTTCTGGCAGGGGGAGTGCCATACAGTACATGGTATTTGAGAAGTTAAGCCTGTGAGTATAAGATATCAAAATGTGAGTCTTGACATCTCTGAATTTATTGACTCCTAATTTACAAATTGGGTCTGATAGGAATTATTCACTGCCTTCACCTATACAGACCCTCCTTTTACTTAGGTACTCATCAAAACGTTGATTGAGTTGATGTTATTTCTTTCAAAATAATTTTTCACAAGCAAAAAATGACTTGCTTTTCAATAAGGTTACAGCTATATTTAATAAACATGTTTATTGGTTCTTTAATTTCAGTGTTCATAGAACGCATGTTCCTTTTATTTTGCACTTAGTGCCTCCATAGTTTTGGTACGTTTCTGCACCCACAAACCTTTAAATATCCTGCATTTATCTTTATTCATAGTTTTTTTTCCTCCAAAATAGGTTATTGAACCTTCTAAAGTGGAAGACAATAAGATTCACACCAGTGTTAAACAGGCAGTGCCATTTCAGTTGTCTTTTAATAATCACTGCAATAAATTAATAATAAATATACTGTATAATCTTACAAACTTTATTTTATACAATGTAGCACCTTTTAAAGTTTTCTTCTCTAAGTGCTTTACAGGAAAAAAACAGGAAAATTAGTGCCACAGAGAAAAAAAAAATCACATCCTGTTTATGGAAGAAAATTATTGCTGTATATCACATTGTATACTGTATATCACATTGTACAGTATATGCAATAATATTGTCCTGTGCAAAGTAGCACTGCTTTTAACAACAGTTGAAGATCGTCACACTCCTGTTTTTGGGGAAAAAAAATCCTCTAAAGGAGCATGTGTTCTGTGTTTTGTATACATGAAGTACAACATCACGTCGGAAAGCATTCCCATGTTAAACACTTATTGTTTTAGCCGTTTTTGTGACAAGTACAAATAACACGGCTTTCTAAACATATGTTCTTCTTCATGTGAAGCTGCAGAAACGTGCTGTACATAGGTTTTTGCCTACTTTTTAGACATTGAATGAAATACATGTATGATGACTTGAGATAGTAAGACTTATACCAACTGTTATTGCTGGTAACAGTAAATGGCAAACCAACAACGTACAAACTGTATAACAGGCTGTGTGCTGTCCTTAAATTCTTCTTCTTTGACATTACCCTATTTCTTTACATTCACGCCTGTGCAAATGGACACACAAATACTTTTTCTTCTCCCCTTAAATTACACCTTTCCTGCATTTTGCTGTATAATTCCAAATTCAAATGCATTTGAATTTCAGCATACTTTAGTCTAAAACCTTTTGAGGTCTTTGTCTTCGCTCTTCTAATTCTGGTCTCCTAACTTTCCCCCAAGCCCATCTACATTCTATGGGTGATGGAGCTTCTCCTGTTTTGACCCCAAGCTCTGGAACTCTCACCCCAAGGATATCAGAGAGTCACCTTCTCCAAACCCCTTCAAATCCAGACTCAAAACCCTCTTCTTCAGAAAAGCTTTTACTTAACTGGTTCCATTCTTCACCCCTCTGCTTTTCTTAGTACCACCATCCACGGTCTCCTCTGTATATTGTAATTGTGTTTTATCTTGTGTATTGTTCTTATTTATTGTTGTTGTCATCCTGTAAAGCGCTTTGAGAAGCCACCTTTAAAGGCGCTATATAAAATAAAGTTTATTATTATTATTGTATTTAAAGATTTAACGAGTGACCAACAATAACAGTAACAGTAAGCCAACAGTAGGTATTAAGACTGTCAAGTCATTGTAAATGTATTCCATTCAATGTTTAAATAGTCAGCAAAAACCCATGTACACTACGTGTTTCTGCAGTTTCACATCAAGACGTACGTTTGGAAAGCCATGTCATTTCTCCTGGTCACAGAAACGGCAAAAACAATATGCGTTTAACGTAGGAATGCTTACAACGGTGTTGTACTTCATATCTACAAAAAACAGAACACGTGCTCCTTTAGATTATTTTTTCCAAAAAGTGGAATGTGACAATATTCTACCGTAATTAAAGTCAATGCTACTTTGCAGGGGACAATATTGCACGTGCAGTACAATGCAATATACAGTATTAATATAGTAGTAGGCAACATTGTTCACAAATTAACTTGTTACTTTTCTCATATAAACAAGAAAATTATCTTATTTGTACAAGATTTTCTTTTTTATATGAGAAAAGTATCTTGTTTATACAAGATCTTATTTTCTTGATTTTTTTCTCCATGGTGCTAATAAGCTTCTGTAGAAAAGTTATAAAAAAGTTAAAAGAAAACTCACAAAGAATTGAGATAACAGAATTTGTACAAAGTAACACAAGGGATTAGAAATGTAGTAGAACAGTGGTTCTCAAACTTTTTGGACCAAGTACCACCCCTAATCCAACCAAAGCATCCAAGTACCACCTACAAGTCATCTTCTCATAGGAACCCCAGAAATTCTCAATGACCAACATGAGCGCGCGTGCACACACTCACACATACATATAATAAATATTATAATAATAAACTTAATTTGATATAGCGCCTTTAAAGGTGGCTTCTCAAAGTGTTTTACAGAAAAAAAAACATTAACAACAACTAATAAAAAAGCACCATTTCAGTGAAAGGGGTGAGCCTGTTTAGTTGAGCAAAGCAGATGTGAATTAATTTTTCGAGCCCTGATACAATTCACAACGGAGTCTAACATATTAAATCGTCAGGCATTTTCTTGACGGCAAAGATCTCGCAGTGGATGTTGTAATGCGTACATTAATTTCTGGAGCAACCAATCTAATTCGTGCAACTACACCGTTATGTCGGTTTGTCATTGCTCTAGCACCGTCTGTACAAACTCCGACGCATTTTATCCAGTCGAGGCCATTCTCTTCGATAAATTCATTCAGAAGCTGAAATATGTGCTCTCCTGTAGTTCCTGTTGGTAGCGGTTTACAGAACAGAAAGTCTTCATGGGACATGCCCTCAAACTCGTATCTAACGTAAACGAGCAAATTGGCCAAATCGACTACAGACTCATCTAATTGCAGTGAAAAACATCTGCTCATCTTAACACGCTCTATCAGTGTACTTTTGATATAATCCTTCATTTCAATAATTCTATGAATGACTGTGTCTTTCAGGGGGAGGGGGGCAGCAGGTCGAGCTGTTTAGCAGCTTTTTCTCTACACATAATACGTGTCAGCTCTTTTGCCAACGGTAAATAAGGTTCTTCAAAAATAGTGTAGCTTACCTGCTTTAGCAATCCGCAAGCTTGCATTTTTCCGCGTTTCCGTTTTTATTTCCGTATTTATTTAAAGTTTTTATTTCATGCGCATGGGAGCGAAACACAGAGACGCTCGGTGTATTTTTCTCAAATTAGAACAGTTCTGAAATATTTTTCTGTTATCACGCATTCGTGTGCTCACAAGATTACCTGCGTTCGTAGCACGTATTTCTATGCATTCCTGTGTTTACAACGTTAGCATTGTTCCAAAATCACGCACATTCTCCTTTCTCCCTATTTGCTGGAGATACAGTTGCTTTTTTTAAATACAATTGGTCATTTGCATCCGTAGCAGGCATTCCTATAGAGTGGTATAGAATTACTGAGTATCTCTGATGTCCACTGAACTATTAGCACTGTATCGTAGTACGTAGGCTGCGTATTCGACACGTATTAAAATACAAAATATGAAAACCCGTCCCGATTTTTCTGCGCACACGACACAGTTCCAGGGTCATTTGGCGTACCACTTGGCGGCACTCCACGTACCACTCCCGGTACGCGTACCACAGTTTGAGAACCACTGTAGTAGAAGATAGACACAGACACCAATGAAATAAGTCTTTCTTATTCTGAAGAACAAGGTTTTGAATGTACTCAGGGTAGGTGACTCTCTGATATCCTTGGGGATAGAAATCCAGAACTTTGGAGTGTAGTAGTAGAAGGTCTGTCGCCCATAATATGTAGATGAGCATGGGGGACAAACAGGAGACCAGACTCAGATGAACAAAGGTTGGTAGGTGGGGAGTAGGAAGATAAAGTAATGTTGAGCCTTAAAAGAGAGCATGAGGATTTTGAAAACTAGCTCGGAATTCCGGCTGTCAAACTTTGGACACACTGAAGTTTATTTAGTATAGATTTAGATACCTCAATGAGTAGGGCATTGCAGTAATCAATTCTATAGGCAGAGACAACATAGTCCAACTATTTCTGAGATGGAGAAATGATGTTTGTACGGTATTTCACACGTGGGACAAAGGACGAAGGTCAAGCCTGGATCAAATATCACTCCCAAATTCTTCAATTTAGACTAAAATTCCAAGTACAGTGCCATCCCTGATCCAGATAGGATTACTGCATTGGCTTTAGGTAGCTGATGGGAGATGTTGAGATGTATGACTTCAGTCTTGTCACACTTTAAATGAAGGATTTGAGTCATACAGGATTTAATGTCATATATGCAATTAGAGTACAGAAATAGCTACTTCAGTGTCAGGTTTAGTATAGACATAGATTTGAGTATCATTGGCAAATAAGTGATAATTCAGACCATGTGATTTTAATAACTAACCAAGTGGGAACATGTTAATGCTGAATAGTAGTGGGTTCAGTATTGAGCCCTGAAACCCCAGAACTGAAACCCCCAAGGGAGACAATGTCACAGATCAGTTAAGTAAGATGTAAGAGCAATGTCAGAAACTCCAAACAGTCTCAAGACTAGAAAGTAAGATGTAATGATTGCATGAATAACCTCACTGTTTGCTAAAAGCAATCTGTAAATGACAAAAAACAAAAAAGGAAAAAAAAAACAGCAAAAAGAGTGGTGGGGGAAGTAGCAAAATAAAACTATAAGTTGTTAAAATAAGAAATACGGGTTTACCACACAGAACTAAAATTGGGTTAGTGTACAAGCCATGAAAATAAACAAGTTGGGTGTATTAACGTCTATGATTTTCTTTGCAACTTTTAAGGCTTGGACTGGTGCACTGTCCTGTTCAGTTCTGATATTTTTATCAATGCTTTGCACAGCCCAAGGCATCTTGGTTAGTGTTCCTGATAGTTCTTCACCACATTGACTGTACACTTGTGAGGAAATGTCATGGTGGGTCCTAACTTTTCTCTACCTGTCTGTAGTCAGGGTACCCTCAGTGTTATGCAAGTCTCTGACACCGTTGGTTGAGATGCAGCACTTCAATTGATTCACTTTCACATTTCAACAATTAGTTGTCTGCCAGTTGTTTTGCTGCTTTCTAGTCTGCCTTCGAAACGTTAGTCATTGGTTATTGCTAAAAAAGTAAAACTTTGGACTTGTGTGTAAACACCAACTTTTTTTTTTGGATTGCTCATCGGATTGCTGTTGACTGTTCCAGTTTTTTTTGTTTTGTTGCCTCTTTGCAACTGTGTTTTCAAAGCACCTGAAATATCCATTGAGCAATTTTGTGCTAAAGTCATCCTACTGTTCTGTTACTGTACCTACAGTTGTAAAAGCAAGGTTGTTAATAAGATCTGTACTGTATCATCACCCATAGCGAATTACTGTGTGGGCCCTGACATCAGTTCCAGTTTCACAAACTACCCTGACATTCTTGCTTACCACTCTGGATAAAACTTTGCCTGAAGTAGTGTCTCCTGTTCTCATTTTCCAGTACACTTCCACTTACACATTTATTTTTCACTGTTGATTCTTAAGAAGTCCTGAGGGTTAAAATTAGATATCTGTTAGAATTTTGCTGCCATCACCTTTTTCACCTTTAGTCTCCAACTTTGATTTATATACAATTTGCATATGAGCTTCCTTTCCCAATATCTTAGTGATCACTACATATATAAAATGTACAGTGGTTTCATTGCATGTGCTCATTTATAACATGTACTTTGAATTATAGACTTGAGTTTTCCTTTGTTTACAGTTATTTATAATGCTTAATATTGGCAGACAAATTACATTAAATCTTTCCACTTCATGCTAAAGAAAGTAACTAAAACATTTAAATGATAATATAAAGATGAGTGTATGAGAAATTGACAGCTAATATGATAGGTGTATCCAATTCATCAGATTTAACAATGATTTTCAGGAATGCTGAACAGTGTGTAGCAGAGGGTATGAGAGTTGGACTTTACTCTATCAGTAGATTGTAGATTGTATAACATCATGTGTGACAAGACAAATGCTCTATTATTGTTTATATATATATACAGTATTGTCTACCTTCACTTGGCAATTCCACCGTATAGTGTTTCTTCCACCTCAGTGTTACACCTCTGATAACCACAAGATGGAGTATGCTACCAAATACAGAATACAATATCCATTATTCCAAAAACAACAGTTTTCATGCAACTGAATGTCATTTAAGTAACACTGAGGCTTTGCTGTGATGAAACAAACCTGCACGCGCTTGAAAACTAGTGTATACGTTATGTAAAGATATTTAAATAAATGGATATCGATCTGGAGTTATGCCTGCAAAAGTCTATAATGAATGTTTGGAGCTTCTAATGTTCTATATATACATGCTAAATCAGGGAAGGAAATTCTGACAGTTAAATGTATAGGCAGCAAAATATTTTTTTATGTAAAATACAAATCCGTGCTGTGTATTTATTTGATATCTGTTACTGTTTAAATAAATGGTTTGTTTGAGCTGTTTTTAGATTAATTTCTAAAATCCTTATAAATTATATTTAAGAAACTATAGTAATTGTGTGGTAAAATTTAAGTGAGCAAAGTTATTTATTAAAGAGTATGTTAATAAGAGTATAGTTGGAGGGTGTAGGAGTAACAGGATTGCAATAACCATCCTTAATGATTGGATTTTGACTTGCTGCACACGATAGAACCAATCCAGAAGCCTGTATTCACAAAAGTAATATTTGCCTTGGTTCTTTAGATCGCAAAAGCTAAGGAAGACAAGACCTGGGAAAGCCAAGATGCTGCTGTAGGTGGTGTTGGTTGACCAGCACTCCTCTTTTTAGACCAGAATTCGCCAGTATGAGCCCTGCTGTCTTTCAGTTGTGATGTTAAACTGAGGTTGTGACTACTTGGTCTTTAAATTCTCTTACAAATTTGCACTATTTGTAAGAGAAGGGGAGTTAACCCTTTGAATAGTGCTATTGAGTAGTTTGAGACGAAAAACACATTATATATAAAGTATTATTATAAACCATACAATATATTGTAATGGAGACTTTATTTTTGAATTTTTCTGCTGAAAATTATACTTGAAGTCAAAGAATATGTGCTGAGTACAGTAGTGTTCAGAACTGTTTTTTTTTGGAAATGTTAGATTGTGAAATATGTTTTGTTTTTTCCATCAAGGCATCATTATGATGAATGTGTTTCCTAATGTTTTGCCTATAAAGCACAGATAATCTATGAAAAGTGAAGTAGATTTTAAAGTGTCATTGAATCTTGCAAAACAGTTGCAGTGATGTAGATGTTCAGTGCATTGATAAATTCTATTGATTATCGGCAGAAAGACATACAGTCATTGCAAACTTGGCAGGATTCTTATTGATTAATGCTGTCTCGCATCAAAACAAAAACAGATGTAGAGCACATCTCGAAGTAAGGCGCATAAAGGATTTTTAATCTTATATAACTTTATAACTTTGTTGTATTAAACTATTATGCAACCAACACCAAAATGCCCTGGTGTCACTTCACTGCCCACCATCCAGAGCATCAACAACAAGCGGTGTGTCAGGAGAGCACGTAGCATCATCAAAGACCCCAAAGACCCAAAGATCTCTTTACACCCCTGCCTTCTGGAAGACAGTATCGTAGCCTGGGAGCCAGCACCACCAGGCTCGGGAATAGCTTTTTCCCGGCAGGCTGTTAGATTGCTGAATATCAGCACAAACAGCACACGGACTGATCACCACCTGCTGAACAACCACCCACGGCTGTGCCATCACCACCATCTCACTTTCGTGTCGTGTTATGACTATGTCCTGCACTATTGTCTGCACTTATCTCTCACCCCCACCACCACCCCTGCATTTCAGAATGCTTATTTGCACATCACTACTTACACTACTGTAAATACCCATTTATTCATTTATCTACTCTTTACATTGTTTTATTTTTAATTGTATACCAATACTACCTCAATAGCTGCTAATGATTCTCGGTCTCGGTCCACCCCCACCCCCCCCCCCCCAGTGTGTGTTCTTTTGTGTTGTACTGTGACGTTATGCTAAAAAAGGGCGGTGCGGTAGCTCTGTGGCTAAGGATCTGCACCTGTGGCTGGAAGGTGGCCGGTTTGTATCCCGCGGCCGGCAGAGGAATCCTACTCCGCTGGGCCCCTGAGCAAGGCCTTTAACCCCAGCTGCTCCAGGGGTGTCATATAAATGGTCGACCCTGTGCCCTGACCACAAGTTTCTCTCCCTGTGTGTCTCATGGAGAGCAAGTTGGGGTATGTGAAAAGACATATTCCTAATACAAGAAATTGTATATGGCCAATAAAGTGATCTGATCTTATGCTAATTGTTTCTAGTGTATTGTGCACTTCGGGCCAGGAGAAACTATATTTTGTTCTCTCTTGTACATCTGTATAAGTGCAGAATGACAATAAAGTGAACTGAACTGTAAATCATGGTATTTCACAGTCCCACCTGGGGATATTAAAGATTATTTCTGGTATTGTGTGTGGATAGTTCCCTTGCTATATTGTTGCCTTAGTACTGCAAAGGTTCGACTGATATTGTTGGTAGACTAAAGGGATTCACCAACGTGCCCGCACAGCTGTTCAGGATGGAGAAATATAACCAAATAAATCATGAGAAAATAGAGAATGGTTGCAAATGAGAGAAGGCCTACCTAGTTTGCTTATTTTTTTGTATTAGCTAATTGAGGAACATATCCAGCTTTAGGAAGCCAAGGTATTGACTTCAACAGATCTCTACAACCCTTTGCCTGAAGCAGTGTCTACTGTTCTCATTTTCCAGTACACTTCCACTTACACATTTATCCTCTGGTTTGTTTTTCACTGTTGATTCTTAAGAAGTCCTGAGGGTTATTTTTGCCAGTACTGTTGAGGATTTTGGAAAAAATGTATTGGGTTTCCGTCTTCGTCTTTGCTGTTCAGGACATTATTTTCACCCATGGGAGTAAGGCACTCTCTGAACGTTCAACTTCTGTGAATTTTCAAAGCACTGATATTTTTCTGCAAAGTAGTGAGAATTTTTCTTTCATAAACTCCTTATTTATTGATTTTAGCTTTCTTCCTTTATCTTTTCTTTCAGTTTACAATTGCACTGATTTACAAATTTACCTTTGTACATTGTACCAGTAGAGATTGAGGGGTTAAATGCAGGTTAGCAAATACTGGTTAAGCCTTTTTAACTGTAAATTGAGAGAATACATTATCCTTTCCATCCTATAAATCTCATTTACAATATCAATCAACTGTTCAGATGTTAGAGGTTCTTTAATAAGCCTTTTTCTTGATTATTTTTTTTATCAGCTAGAAGTATTCCTTGTATACAGGACATTTCTCATTTGGTTCAGTGTGATCAAAAGGAAAATTTTCTAAATACATAAGTGAGAATCCAAAAGGTATAACCTAGTTTACAGTCTTATTAAGGGCTAGTTGTATGTATTGTCAATAATACAGTATCTGTGGACAGGAGCAGGATATACAGTATGTGTGTGAACAGTTGATACCTGTTCTCTACAAAACCTCCAACACTGAGAAGTGTTAAAATTTTGTTTTACTTGTATTTTGGAGCTAATGTCGAATAGATTCAAGTTTTTCCAACAGAAGTTTATCCATGTTTGTAAACTTGTGGAGCTTTGTTGACATTTGCATATATTCATCCATTGATAATCAGATTTCACATTATTTTCTTTCCCTTGTTTGTAAATATGTATGTTTTTCATGTCCTCCATACTAGTGTATAACTGATTTTTTTTCTTCTGATTACTTTGTTGATAAGAAGCTGTAGAAGTATTAACTATTTTATTATCTTGTTCCAATATATATTATACTGCCTTGTGTTTGTTCTGAATACATAGTAGAACCACTTTGGTCTAAATTTGAAATAACATTTTCTCCACTTTCCTGTCTGTTATTGAAGCATAAATCTTATAGTCCACATTTTTTCCCTACCAAGCTAAACTTCCAGGAAAGATGTATGTGTTGGATGGAATTAGCTACTGCAGTTAATGCTGTTTTTAATTATCAATTTAACTTCAAGTCAACCAGCTGAATCAGTTTGTAATAGTGAAAAGACTGGAGCATGCATTTTTATTTTACCTTGATACAGTGATGTTTACCGTTGATAGAGACAGTCTTTTATTAATACACTTACTATGGACCACTTCTTTGTGTTTAATTTTGCTAAAATTTCACTGTCAAGGCCAGATGGGAAATGCATCTGTTGACAGCCAAGTTGGATAGTTCACTAAAGACATCATATTGCACCCTTGCTGTTTTTATTATGTTTATATTTTACTCTCTGTAATATTGCAGTGCAAACAGGCTAGCCAGAGAAGCAAAACTTGAATGCAATATGGAAGTGTTATGAGATGTAACTGTCATTGTATTGTTTTAGGAACAAGTGAAGGTTAATTTTGTGGTTAAAAGTAGAAAAAACAGCGTTTTGGCCGTGTATGTATTTTATGCATCATGATCAGTCTGTAACCACAGGTGGTGACTGTGGGTGTCTGAAATTCAGAAGAAGGCCAAGGTGTGAGAGACAGTGAAGATACCTGTGGCACACAACCTTCACAAATAACACATTTCCGATATAACTGGTATAAACACAAAAGAAAAACATAGCACCCTTGGCAGGTTAACACAAAAGACACTTTAAAACGCTTGTTGTTGTGAGGTTAGCAAGAAGGCAATAGTAAAATGGTCAGTTGTATTGGTTTACATTGCTATGAGGGTATTGACCAAATTTATAATCCACAGTGAATCTTTGTTTTTAAGTAAGTACTAATAATGATGATGATGAAAATATTGTGTAAGTTCGCCACTACTGTACTCATATCTTTTTGTACTGTATGTATACAAAAGAGCAGGTTTTGTCTACAGAAGAACAGGTTTTGAACATTAAGCTAAAGGAATTATTTATCTACTATGTTATTGAACCTAAAGCCATTTTATTTGTCATCTTTAATGGTTATTTTGCTTGTACATATGTGCAAACTTCTGGATATGGACATATCCGTTACATCACTGCTGCTTTATCCTGTTATTGTAGTCTGAACATGAAACATTATCTGGCTGTGATGTAAAAAGCATTAAATAATAATGTACATCCCCAATAAGTGATAATAAAGGCATTGAAATGTATTTAGTCAGAAGAACAATCTGCATAATGCATGTGGAAATAATACTACTTCCACATGCATTATGCATTAATTTATAAAGTGCTCATTATTAATTTGAAAAAACAACACTAATCAAATTCTTTCCAGGTTTCATTAAAATCATTTACCTGGTAAATATTTTGTACATCACTGTGCTTTTCATATCTTGTGCATAAATTAGTAAATGTATTTTTAATTGAACTATAAAATTCATAGTTATCTCTGGTTTCCTTATTGTTTTTGTTTTTTCCTGTGGTATCTTTGATGGCAGTGTGTAGGTAAATGAAACGTCATCTCTTGCATCATTTCTTGGCTTTTAGCCATTATTTTGATTGCTTTTATATGGTGAACATTTTTAATGTCTCTCATGGATGTTAGCTGACTGAGAGTCTAAGAATGATCAATAATTGAAACAATGCTGACCATGCCTCTGTATTAAGTACAAGGGAAATGGAGCTAGAGGAATAAAATGAAAATGTGTCCTTGAGGGACTTCTTAGGGGAGGTATAGAAAAAATAATGGAATATTCTTACATCATGTGGCACTGATTAAGGCATCTTAACTTTAATTCCTTAATAATAACCATTTTTCTTCTACCCCAAGAAAGAATATGTGGTCTTTCCTGGTAGACAAAAAAATACCCTAGCTCTTGTATAGCAATATTAATTTCCTGTACCCTTTAATTGACGCAGAGGAAATTCCGTTGACTCACTTCTGGTATATGCAGGCAGGAAGAGTTGGTAGTAACCTGAAGAGGAAAATTAAAAAAAAACTAGAAACCACAAAATAACTTCTGCAACCTGCAATGGGTACTGTAATGATAGAATAAAGAAGGTGTAAGACAACGGTGTAAAATGTACTGTATATATAACACAAAACAAATCAAGAACCAGTTTTTGCATTAGTCTTCTCTAGCACACTGAAAATATTTATTGTATTAATAAATCATTAAAATAATTGCAAATTACCTCTTTGATACGTGAGTGGCTTTTACATAATCACTAAAGAAATGTAATCTTTCGTTTTGATCATTTTTGTTCAGTTATGCGAACTTGAACTTACACTTAAACTTAACATGTTTTGCAGGTTTTATTCTGTAATCCAGATCTGACTTGAACAGTCTTAGAAGCTCCCAATCGCCGCATAAACCATAATGGTGAATCAGTATTGTGGCAAGTCAGAACAAATTTGGTGTAGTGTTGTACGTAAATGAGTGGATAATGTCAGTTTTTAGAGAAACTAAACTGGTGGTTGATGCCAAGATAGAAAACAAAACATTACATTACTACGTGAAATCTGTTGACGTTTTGTGGGTTTAAAGCAAGTCCTAATGGCTACTGAGACAAATGTTCAAGTCAGAAGCTTATAATAAAGCAAGCTAAAACCATATTTGGGTTTTTTGGACAGAATTAACAAGAATTGTTTCCTGATGTGCAAAAACAGGTTTAACACTGCCTGATGTGAAACCCTGAGCTCAAGCATTCCTCTGTAGATATATATATGTGTGCAGTACAGAATGTGCAGTTTTCAGATTAAAACTACGATCTCAGGCACCTCCACACACCTGGGCATCATGGTCAAGATAAGCACCATGTTACATGTATAGCACAGTTAGCTGCTTGCAATGGCGTGACTGAACTTTCCCGAGAGTCCTGGCGAGGGATGTCAACATAACAGGTCACATTTAAATCGACAGAAGATCTGGAGGTAAAATGTATTTGTAAGAGTTTTAGGTTCTGAAATATATGATGTCTTGTTCTGGCTACTAAAATATTAGTCGTCTTTTCAGTGGTCTGTATCAAAACACACGTGAAATCTAGCACAGATATTCTCGAATCATAAGTACCTTTCTTTGAGGATAGCTGTAATGGAAATTCAGATGTTGCTAATCTGTAGTGCAATAAACTGAAATGTTTGGAGTGTATAGGTATGTACTCTTTGTGTGTGCAGTTTGTGATTACTGACTTACAATTCATCTTTTAGAAGTAATTAAAAATGAAAATTTCAACTTGATCATGCTTACTTTCGGTGAATGAGATCTTTTAAAAAAAAGATGTTATGCAAAGGCACAGAAAATTGTGCAAATTAGTAGTAGTAGATGCATTTACTACAGTTAAAGTAGGAGTGGTTTATGACTGATACATTAGGTACAGAGTAAATGTAGATGTGCAAATAGTGACTGACAAAAAAATAATTATGTTCTAGTTTATCACTTAGCAATATCTACGTAAAAAAACATGGAACTTTTACATTAGTTCAGTGTGGTTAACCAATTTTTAATAAATTATTTTGCAATGTATACTGACTGTTGACATTACTGCACAGATCCCTCATGAACAACAAAATACATTATATATATACATAGAAAATTCTTTCAAGACTAAACTGGGATTTGGCATCTGGTTTAGATTAATCCGAATTGGAGTCCAGTTGAACTATTTGGAAGGGAAGGTTTTTTTCTCACTTTATGGGCCGAGTTGTATAAGAGACGGGAAACCTATTACTAGTGAATCTAACCAAGCTGATCATATCCCCTTCCTTGTGATCAGACAGCAAACTGTCACTTAATTCTTCAAAATAACTTTCAACTGCATACAACTTACCATATCGTTTGCTGACACAGTGTAAACACTGCCAGCCTTTCCTTTCAGCAATGGCATGATGAAGTTCAGTCAATTGCCAAGTAGAGCTGGCCAAGCTCATAAGATTGTGTTTTTGCGATGCAGTCCGCTAGTTATTTTGTGACTCCCGACATTTATAAAACAAAATCCATTTCATTTCTCTTCCCCTGTAGTTTTTAGTTTACATCCTTGTGTATCGGCTTAGTGTGGTTTTTAAATAATTTACAGATTTTAAAAATAGGATGAAAAATGATTTTAATGTATTTATTACTCAAGAATGTTTTACTACTACTTTATGCTCTTTACCTTTTTTGTTATGTCGGTTTTCTTCATGTGTCACTGTTTTTTCACCAAACAAATAAACAACCCATTGTACCAGAAATGTCATTTTGTGTTTAATCTTACCACAAAATAGGCTAGGCTTTTAGACTTTTTTGATGGCAGAACTTTTCTCGCTTTTGTACTTGGTCACCTACAGGTAACCTAGAGAAGAATTATGCTTTTGAAAGCGTGGATGAAGCTCTGCTATACTGTACTTTCGTGTCTTCTGTTTCTTAAATTTATTTCAAAGTTTAAGAAGGTATTTTAGCTGAAAACGTAAAGCTCTCTTTTAGGAAACTCAACCACAATCACCGGGGAACATTCTAGGACAGTGACAATTTCTGCAAAGAGATAGTTAAACCAGAACAGAATCACATTTCTAAAACTAACCTCAATCTCTAAATCTCCTGAACCCAACTCAGTTTTTATGTTGTTGTACAAACAGGAGGAGCCCTTGGAGGACCTGAAGAATTTCTGTAAGGAAGGTCCTTTGGTGAAGTAACTAGAGAGCAGAATGTGAATTAAAATGAAACGATAATGAAATCTGCATTTGTGTGCATCATTCAGCACCAATATAACATGTATAAATGTACAACTTTGCCTTTTATTAATTTCTGATTGTATTTTTCTCACTGCAATTTTCAATTAAAAAGGTGTAAACCATCTCCTGAAAGCTTTAGAATGTCTATGTCTTATTATGATGCTGGTTATCAGTTTCTACTGTAATTTTGTGATAGAATTTAATTTACTGAATATTTTAAATAAATGCATTCGTTTTCAATTATTGCTTAATCTTAAATTCGGCAGCAGCATGGAGCCGTGGTTATGGCCACTTGATTCTGGACCAATGACAATTTGTTGTTAATTTAATCGTCATAAAGACAATATAAAATGATTACATTAAAAAGAAACAAGAAAAGATTAAAACTAGTATTTAAGGGGAGATCTTAAGGGCTTTTCATTCTAACCTGATCGTTTTCTAAAAATGAGTAAATATGGAATTGATAAAAGTTGGTCCATTAAGAGCTGCTGACTTAAAGTAGCACGTAGTAGAATCCGCGGGTGAATTAGTACTTAATATTTTTTTTAACGGAAGAGGGGTTGACTTGCTAACATTTGGAAAAAATAATGTAAAATAGAATAGTTTAAAGATACAACTTGACAGCCCGTTCATGCTGATTGCCCTCAGTACACGAATAAATGTTCCGTGCAATGGGCTTTAATACAGTACGGATCATTTTGTTAGATGATGTCGATATTGTCGACGTTTTAGTGCGAGTCTATTGTGAGGGTATTGCGAAACGAAATATGGTTTCAAAAAGTAAAAAAAATCCAATGGTATTTATCTCGTACATTAGCTATGCTGACCCCACGTTTTAACTCGTCTATGTCATAATACTCATCTGTGATAACATACAGCACGGTTTGAGTTTATTTTGCTTTAGTACTTTGTATCTTTTGATTCTTGAGTGGAATCATTATGCAACTAGTGCGCTGTATGTTGTGAAGTATTTGTATACAAAATACCGTAGTCTCAGATTTTGGATTACACCCCACTAGTTGCTAACAATTTAAGTACTTATTCACTGACATGTTCCCGACCTTGCACCATTATGTAGAAGGTAAGCTTTAAAAAATGTGACCTTCTCCGTGTGCCTTGCATGTTGAATGCTGTACTGGAAAAGGCTCGATGCACTAGGGGTGGCCGTGTCTTTGTTTTCTGCATCTAAGTTATCGAAGGTTTAAAGACTATTTGGAACATAAAATGAGCCCTGGCCTCGGAGTTACTAACACAATAAGCGAGTAGTACGTGCGGCCCGTGAGAAGAGTATGCTCGTAGAGCTGAACATGAGGTATTATACGTATTGGTTCTTTTTTTTTCCTTCGGGGGTAGGGCTCAACCGGCTTTCCTGTGACGTATGTAAATTTGGGAAATGTGTGGAACAACCATATCCTGCTGGTCAATTTGGGAGACTAACAAAAACATGAATGTTTTTTTTTCCATTTTGTATTTTTGTGAGTTAATTACGAGTATTTACGAGGATGTCCTACCCTCGGACTGAAGGAGTTATATTGTCTTAGTGCACAGGTGTACACCATTGTTCTTGTGTATTTTTGATATAGTAACGCTTCAAGAATGTTTGCAGCAGAGTCTTATTCAAACAGTTCGTATGAAATGTGGCTGCCGCCTTCACTGGAGTTGGGCGAGAGAAACGAAGAAAGCCGAAGATTTCGTAGTTTGGAATGTTTGCAGGACACTACCCAGTCCTGTGGATTTACCCCCTCATCTCCGAAAACCATTATAAATGCTAAAAAAACCAAGAAGGTCTATAGTTGGTCATTAGATTGCATGGAGTATTTTTATAGAATTGGTAAGGATTCGTAAAATATTAATTAAAATAAGTGACTTAATTATCGGTGGGCAGTAGCGTGGAGTAGTGGTTAAGGTTTCTGGATTCATAACTGGAAGGTTTTCTAATTTGGTTTCACGTCCGATAGGCACTGCTGTTGTACCCTTAAACAAAGACTTTAGTTACTGTATGTTGCTTTAGTTAAAAGCAAGCCTGAACAAGTCGTTTCGTCTATGTAAGGGTTATGAAATGTGAACCGTAACCGGGAAAAGACTTACAGATTTTAAAACCGTTTAATTGTGACAGTATTTTAACATATAAACCTGTCCTAGTTTGCATGTTGGCATTCTTGCAGATCAGAAATCCTAGTCATGATGTGCACGATAGCTGGGGGGAAAAATGGGATAATCTGATGTTTTTCCAAATGCAAGCAAAAAATATAACTTTTACAAATAATTATTTAGGTTCTTGTATAAATGACAGTTAATTGAAAAATAAAGTAATGCAAAACCTAGGTGTAATCATAAAATCAAAAGCTTAGATACAGTAACTGATATGCACTAAATGGAAAGGGGCTTTAACTGATGGCCAAGCATTGTCTGGTTATTCAGTAATGTGCACAGTGCTGTATGAAATCCAAAGTGCACAGTGGATTAGAGTACTATCTCATTTATACATAGTTGTTCTAATGTTTCAATATTGCAGTAATAGTACAAACCCCAAACTTTCTCAGCTTGTTTGTAGCCAATTTAATCAATATTACAATGTTTTAACCTTTGATACATTTATAAAAACGTTCTTTTACTCACACTTTTTTAAACATTTACAGACCACCTCTTAACCTTCATGTGACCCAAAATGTCTGAGTTAATGTTTATCCTTTGACATCTCCAGGATAAGTCTTAAAATATCAAAATTATTTTTCAATTTAGATGAGAAGATATTTTTTTCCCTTTTTTTGCATTTACAGTGTTTTATGTCTTTTGCAACACAAGGGTTTTAATTAACTTTTTCTCTCTGAATCAATACATGCAACCTGACCTATGTAGTTTATTGCAGCATAAACTAAAACTTAACCAGATTTTACTCCCTGCTTAATGTCTGAACCGAGGTCAATAGTTTTGAGTGCTTTTCAACCTTAACTTATTAATAAGCAGTATGGCCTCTTGCTCAACTGGCCAAATAAAAGTGATATTTAAATTTTCTGTTATTGTAGCATTACCATAAAGTGGAGAATTGGATAACTTTTATTAGAAATGTTACCTTTTCATTTTCTTAAAAGGGAAAAGAACAGGAAGAGAAAAAATCTGATGCCTACCTACTCCTCAAACAAGTATAAAATGAACCCAGGATATTGAAATGTGATACAGTCCTTTAATAAACTTGTTCACAGTTGACATTAGGAATGAGCGACACTGTGGCACAGTGGTTAGCATTGCTGCCTCACAGCACTGGGGCTCGGAGTTCAATTCCTAGTATGCTATCTGCATGGAGTTTTCATATTCTTCCTGTGTTCGTGTGGGTTTCCTCCCACAGTACAGACACATACTAGTAGGTTAAGTAGCTTCTGGGACATTTGGCCCTGCTGCGAGTACAGTATGTCCGTATTTGTGTGCCCTGTGATAGACTGTTGTCCTGTCCAGGGTGTATCATGCCTTGCGCCCATTGCTTGCCAGGATAGGTTCTGGCCACCTAGCATTTTTTTAATTTTATTGCTTTTTAAATTTCTCTAGCGAAAGTATTTCCATCAAATTTCTTACTTTTCTTCTTCAGATGACAACCGAAATAAAACTCGCACAAAGAAGGAAAAGAGAAGAGTTATCCAGAAGCCCAGTGGGACAGTGGAATATACAGTAAGTGACTATATCAAACTCACACATGATCTATTAAAGTTCATTTCAAGAACAGAAGTAAGCAGTAAAGATAAAAATTAAATTTAGATCAGGCAATCTGAATCTCATCTTGTGGTCTGTAATACCATAATTTATATCTTAAATATATTTTTAATATTTAAGTCACAAATGCAGCTTAACTATTTGTTTAAAGTTTTATTTTAGAATAGTAAGTTTGAAAGGATTTAGGAACACTTTACCTGTATATTCCTACATGTATAGCAAATGTTTGCTATTGTTTAACTTCATTTTACCTATTAAATTTACCAGAATCTGTTTAATATCTAAGTTTGTGAGCACTGCAGTAATATCAGCACTGGAACAGAGGCCTAAAATTAGCATAATGTTCTGTCTTCATTTCAGAATGATACGGAAGGTTTTGATATTGTAACTAAGCAGAATTTTATTGTAATTAAAAGCAGTTTAACTGTAATGTATAAATCTATTCTATAGATGATTCAGTGATGCTGATGTTTTAACACTTTTGTTTCTGTAGGCGGGGCCCAAGGACACTCTAAATTGTATAGCTCTAAAGTTTAACATTACCCCAAATAAACTTGTGGAAATCAACAGGCTGTTTTCTCATACTATTGTCCCAGGGCAGGTACAGTAAAATAATTTATGGTTTATGGGCTTGTTCGTTTCATACTAGTTTGATGCTTGTTGGTTCATCTGCTTTCTGATGTTTGTGTAGACGCTGTTTGTCCCTGATGTCACCCAGCAACCCACTGAGACCAACTCCCTGTCTCTCAGCCCCTGCAGTCCTGCTTCAGCTTTCTCCTCTGATGATCCAGAGTTTGACAAAATGTCGGTAAGAGCAGCAAAAACGAACCAACATAACAAGTAATAGGTTTATTCTATGCTGAAAAAAAGAAGAAAGAAAACGCAACGTTTCAGCCGTGGAGCCTTCTTCAGGTGTGTGAAGTGCACACACCTGAAGAAGGCTCCACAGCCGAAACGTTGCGTTTTCTTTCAGCATGGAATAAACCTGTTACTTGTTCCTTTGCAGCCTACACATGCTAATGCAGCTACCCACCTGAACAAAAACAAACCAAGCTGATTTTGCCTGAACATGATTCCATTCCCAGTTTTACACATTAGATTCTTTAAAAGAAATGCAAAATTTGTCGTGGAATAAAATGTAGGTTTGTTTTTACAAGGTTTATATTTTATTAAAACCACTCTGATTTTTCTCTACCAAGATGGAAGTTTACACTGTCCTCTTTCATTTATGCCTTTGAGGTTTGTCATCCAAAGGTTAAAAACAATATCAATATGATACTTCAAATGTTTGAGCAATCCACATGGTATTGAAGTTTTTAGGTTTCCTGATCTTAAAAATGTTTTTATTAAAAAATAAGCAGTCTCTTAATGAAGGCCCCAAATATATTCATTACTTTTTCCAGTTTTCTCTGTTATTCATTCATTTTGAACTATTTATTTAAAAAAAAATTGTTTTGAACGTTTTGCGAATTGACCTCAGTAATTAAATTATGGCCTACCTAAAATTAGGGCGAACTTAAGCCCAATTCTATCAGTGGCAAAATTGCATCACATTCTGGGATTGTATTTGAAAATAGTGTGTGTTGCATGGGTTCCGGTGTAGTCTTGCTGTTTGTGTGAGAATCCACAGAACAAAGCTTGAGTTAAATGATGATTTTTCTTCTTTTATTTAATTCCAGGATGCTGACAGTGCCAGGAAAGCATCAAAACCTCTCCACCGAATTTTGTCTTCAGCCTCTGAAGAGGAGGAACCTTCAACAGTCAAGTTTCTCAAAATGAGCTGTAGATATATAACTGATGGCAAGGTGGATGTCAGCTATAATCATGAGATTTTTCACTTTACGTTTCATCAGATATTTAGTTGCTGCATTTTTAAATATGAATGTCATCTTTTTTTTTAGGGAGTAGTTGGTGGAGTAATGATTGTGACACCAAATAACATCATGTTTGATCCTCACAAGTCTGACCCCCTTGTAATAGAGAATGGCTGTGAAGAGTATGGTCTCATCTGTCCCATGGAGGAGGTAGTCTCTATTGCGCTATATAACGACATATCACACATGAAGATCAAGGACGCCCTGCCATCGTAAGTCTTTGGGCTGTTTTCTTATTCTCAGTTTTTCATACCGTTGTAGAAAATACAGTAGTGTGATACATGTAGTTTTTATGTTTAATGGGCGATGAGGAAGTTCCTAATTTGTTATTAGCAATGAGATTGCCTCAACTGTAACGTTATTTTTCTGTAGAGTTAGCTAAGGATTGTCATTTCACTCTCCTGAAAATCAGGTTCACTTTACAGTATTGAGTTCTCCAATCTCCCCAGTCTCTTGTTTGGAAAATATAACTCATATCTTTATTTTGTTCATTTTTGTGACTAAGCTTCAAAGCGTACTTGAATAACAATTCGAATGTTAAGTCATGAAATACATGATATACAGCATGCTTAATATTGAGCATATAATCTTAAAAGCACCAGCAAATGAGGTACAACATAGAAGTATGATTCACACATAATGGAGATTCTTTTTTTACTATTATCCAGCTTTTGGAATTACGAAGAATAAGGTGTCATTTTTATATGCATTTTTGGACCATGTTCTTTTAGTTTTGGGGCATCAAAGTGATTTATTGTTTTATTTGCATTTCTTTATTTAAGTTATCATCATCATTCTCATCATCAACATTATTACTATTACTATTATTATTATTATTATTGCTGTTGTTTTCCCATGTTATTTTTATTTGTCCATTTTGATTTTAATTTCCCATACGCATTGGTCATTTCTCCCCTCACAGCGACCTACCAAAGGATCTTTGTCCCCTCTACAGGCCTGGGGAGTGGGAGGACCTCTCATCTGAGCAGGATATCAATCCTTTCAGCCGATTTAAGGCCATGAGCAAAGAGAAATGCCTAGCAAGTGTGGATGAGGCTGTGTATGTCAAACATGAATCAGAGACCACAGAGAAGTCACTGTCAGATGAAGGATTCACTGAAATAGAACCTCTTGTAACTGAAAACACTGATGAATCTCTGATTGAACCATTGGCAAATGGTATTTGTACTGGTTCCAGTGATGACACTCAAATAAAAAAAGGGACTTTAGAAGCTTTGGTCCATCAGTCTAGTGCAGACAAGGAGCTAGTGGCACACAAAGAGCACACATTATACCCTGTTATTTCCATGGGGTTAGAGGAAAGAGAAGATCCTGAACTGGAGAAGGTAGGCTCTAACCAAAATGCTCGGGAAACCCCTGTTTACATTCACACAGAGATTCCAAAAGGGAAAGCACTTAAAGAGGGAAAATTGCCTGATGACGGACGTGGAGGTGAGACAGCACTTTCTAAAGCTGAACCCTCATACGTAGATTCAGCTGAATCTGAAACACCCAATGACACTTGTTTAGTTACATCTGTTCAAGAAACCACTATGGACCAGAACAGAAAGCTTAGCTCTTGTGAGAAAGCTGAAGTGTCTGCCAATAAGAACCAGCCAGGGCCAGACCAGAGCACTGATGCATTAAATGGAGATGGGCCTCTTTCAGTACAACAGTCTGAGGAAGAGGAACAGCAGAACAGGGAATCTGAAATTAAGTCCTGGTTGTTCAAAAGGATACAGGGACCAATTGAGGGTGAGTGTTTTTGTTCCTTTCAAACTATACTTGATGTTCCTACTTGCTTTTTTGTTTTTGGGTTCCATTTATGTTATATTATTACAACTATTATTGAAGAGAATTGAATAACATTTTTGTTTGTTTTTTAGAATTTCTTTAGCAAAATCAAACCATACTAATTGATCGATTCTGCTGCGCGTAGAGAAGAAAATATTTCTTAGTAGATGTTGCTTTTTGTAGATATGCTGCCGTCAAAAGAAGAGAAAAGTAAGAAGCCTCCAATGTTCCTGTGTATCAAGGTGGGGAGACCTATGAGGAAGACATTTGCATGTCAGAGTGCAAGTCCAGCTCACCAGTATGGAAGGAGAGGGAAACAGCCAGAGTACTGGTTTGCTGTACCCCAGGAAAGGTGAGTTTCTCTACAATAATGGAGAAAAAAAGAAAAAAGAAGGTAAAGATTTATTTTTTGTTTGGAAATTACAATTACTTTAGTTTCTATGCAAAAAAAAAGATCTAAAATGATGCATGTGTTGTTATTTGCCTTATTATGAAACGCAATTATTGTTGATTTAATTTTATAAATGATATTAAGTTAACAATCTCACATTAAGTGTTTGGGCACCCCCAGCAATAGGCAACTTGACTTTTGTGTTTGAGACAATAGACGCAGATTGTACTCAGTTTCTCATGAGGACAAATAGCATTGCTTGGTGAAACACAGGTAGCTGGACAATCTTTGCCACAGTGTTCTTTCAGCCACCATTCACCTAACATTGTCACATGCTTACTCACTTAAACTTCAGGAAAAACAGATTTTAATGTTACTTAAAATAAATGAAATTTTAAAGGCTCACTTAAAGTAGAAGGACCAAACATACTGTAGTTGCATAGACCAAATGCACCTATGGGCATATTACTCATGCATTTTCTTTACCAACCAGTATTGAAATTTGTATTTCAGATCAAACAGTAAATATGGGTCAGCAGCACAGAATGTCAGTTTTGTTTTTGGATATTTGTATGTATACAGTACATGTTAAACCACATCAGAACAAAAACGTTTTGTGTTCAATTCACCCATTCAAGTCATCATAAGTAATTATAATAATAATAATTGCTTACACTTATATAGCGCTTTTCTGGACACTCCATTCAAAGCGCTTTACAGGTAATGGGGACTCCCCTCCACCACCACCAATGTGCAGCATCCACCTGGATGATGCGACGGCAGCCATAGTGCGGCAGAACGCTCACAACACATCAGCTATCAGTGGGGAGGAGAGCAGAGTAATGAAGCCAATTCATAGAGGGGGGTTATTAGGAGGCCATGATTGGCAAGGGCCAATGGGAAATTTGGCCAGGACGCCGGGGTTACACCCCTACTCTTTTCGAGAAACGCCCTGGGATTTTTAACGACCACAGAGAGTCAGAACCTCAGTTTTACGTCTCATCCAAAGGACGGCACCTGTTTACAGTATAGTGTCCCTGTCACTATACTGGGGCATTAGGACCCACACAGATCACAGGGTGAGCGCCCCCTGCTGGCCCCACTAACACCTCTTCCAGCAGCAACCTTGGTTTTTCCCAGGAGGTCTCCCATCCAGGTACTGACCAGGCTCACACCTGCTTAGCTGAGGGATTTTCATTTTGTAGTGTAACCCTTGTAATTCTCCTGTCTTCTGTGCGCAGTGTATTGAGATACTTTCACCCCTGCACTCTGGAGATTGTCTGCAATGTGTTTGGTTGTCATTTTAGGGTTATTCTGCACAGGTCTGATTTCTCTGTCATCAGCAGCCGTTTTCTTATTTGGATGACTTGGCCCTTGCTGATTGCTTACTCTTCCAGGAGTTTCTTTTTCAAAACCTTCCATGTGGAACCTGCAGTGGTTCTGATTGGAATTTTCTTCCTCTCTTCTTCGCAATTTCATGCTTTTCTGTCATAGATAACATTCTAGTCTTCCTCTTGGTTAAAGCCTTTTAACTTAAGTTAACTCGAAAGGCTGGACCCAAAATTGCACATTCACAGCTTTTTCATGTTTTCACATTGGTAATATTTATCAGCTGTTTGTCCCAATTGTTACACTGACTTGAAATTGAGGCATTGAACACAACGTGGGTAAACATGGCTTTGTTCTAACATGGCTAAACATATATATATATAGAAATAAAAGCTTAAATTCTATATTTTGCCTCATATGAATCTGAATACAAATTTCATTAGTACAGTAAACCCTCATTATACAAGCTGAATTTATTCCTCAGATGCTCATAAGGTGTAAATACATGTAATGAAATTACATTTCCATTACTTCCCATGTTATTTCCAATTGGTTCCAGAATTCAAAAATGTTCCCTCAGACACCCAGACTTCACCTTAATACTATTACACTTGCCTTACCATTTCACTTGTTGATGTCAAGTAAATGGATATGTTTCACCAAAACTAGAGGAGATTTTGGAAAATTCCCAGTCACTGAATATTCAGCGAGTCTGGGCATAATGTTACAATAGGAGCTGTGATTGTAGTTGCTTTTTTTTGCCCTAGATTTTCTTGATTAGCTCAATTTCACGTTTCTTTCTGGTGGTTTCAAAAATGATTGCAGCAAAAATACATCACTTAATGCTCCATTGTGTGGTACAGTATATAGTGATGAGCTAGGTCGTTTTTCTTCATCTTTGCAAAGTGCATGGGCAGTTTGAAATAATAAAGAAGATGGGGCAAGAATCTTTTTTTAAAAAGTGTGACAACGCATAGTTTTTTTTTCTTGCTAATAAGTAACAAGCTTTTGTTAAAATGTGGGGTAATTTGCTTGTATCACTTGTATAATATACTCCATGTCACAGACAGCTGAGCAGTAATACGTGCTGGATGTTTTATAGCTTGTTAATCAGCTGGAGAGTTCAGGTGTATAACCTGAGTTAATAGTTTAATTTCTGCTTAAGGTTTTATCTATGCCAACGCTGAGTTTGTGCTGTATAGACATCTTAGGCAGTGTGGTCTGCAAGGAAATGTAGGTCAGTGTGCAATGTAACAGACAGTAATGGAGAGACTGCAAAGGAACAAACAGACATAAATGTGAAGTTAAAAGGAAAAAAGCTAGATTTATTTCTGTTTGGTGGTTTTAAACGTTCTTTTGTAGCTTCCCATTCTGATCTCAATTGGAAAAATATTATAGTGACAGAGGATTCCTGTGTTAATTGAATTTTATTCTGTAAAATAAAATTGAACTGTGGTAACTTTGTCATCCTTGAATTATTTTGTAACTAATTTATTCAAAACAAAATGACAGCATGCTACTGCACAACTGTTTTAGTATCTTACAAATGTACATGTAACTAAAATTATCACTAATACTGCATATGTTTTAAGCTAACTTACAGTATATATGTCACTAAAAAAGTACCCATATTCAAAATCCTGAACATCAGAACAAAATTAACTGCCATTTTAAGAAAAAAAGAAATGGAATGACTGCATACAGAGTTAAGGTTTGCTGTACTGCTGGGTTAAAAGCCACTTTAAGTATAAGAAACTATTGTGTAAGAATCATAAGCTAACATGTCCGGAGATAGAATGCCATGTGCTTTGTGTGTACTGCATGTGCCTTTGTGTCAGGAAATACTCCTTTGTGGTGTTATCTTACCATGTGTATGACCCTACAACCTCATTCTATTGTTTTTCTTTTAGTTGTATGGCCTTTGGTTATTGTGAAGGTTAAATTCCTTTTTTTTTAAAAAAAAGCTAAGTGATAAACTTTGTTTTTACAGAAGTTGTAGAACTTGATGTGTTCGGGTCCAATAGTTAGTAAATCTGAATATATATATACTGTACACACTGTATATAGGAACAAGTAATCGGTTTATTCCCTGCTGAAAAGAGAAGAAAGAAAACATAACGTTTCAGCTGTGGAGCCTTTGCAGCCAACGCATGCTGATGCAGCTACCCACCTGAACTACTGAATATATATACTTGTTTAATATTTTAGTCATTAGTTACAGTACAAGGTCATGGTAAATTTCTATACATTTAATTTTGCTTCTTGCATTTTATTTCTTTCTGCTGCTGGTAGTGTGATTTATTTCATCCCACTATTCTCTGCAAAACAAAAACTTTATTATCAGGGGTAAACCGTATATAGCAACTGATTGATACTGTCAGTTGCAATAACAATGTTCACATCACAGATTATACCATGGTTGCTTGTTTAATGCTGTTTACTTTATGAAAGAATATAGCTTGAAACCTATGTTAAAACTTTTCTGAGACTGCAGTATACTATTAATAAATTTGTCATGCCCTTGGATTGAAATTGGTGCTCTGATTACCATGTAATCATCCTCAAAGACCTGATTTGTAATAAGGTAGAGATGCACAAACTAGTTACATCTCTTTTCCTTTAATTCTAATACTTGATTCTGGACCCTGCCTGATATTAAATTAGAAATTGCATGCAACCCAAGGCTACCAGTGAAATGGGTGGTGATATCCAAAATTTAGAATATTTGATTTTGCAGGAGAGTCATACAAATTGCATGTGTAATTAATTAACTGACAGTCCAAAAGGCCAGTCTGTGTTTATGTACCTGTGAAATTAGTTGAAAGCAACACTAGGGCTGGTCTGTGTGAAATTCAGATACAAAATAGGTTACACGTCAGTTATATTAACACCAATACCAGAATTAATATCCGATATCTAGAATGCACATGTTTGAGAAAATTAGGGAAAAAACATGTTCTGAAACTCAAGACCATAATATGCAGAAACTGCTTTGTACAAAAGCAAACAAAATTTAACAGTAAATAAGACTAAATAGTCACTTGTCATAATTGATTTATTCAGAAAAGGAATGTAAATTCTGCACAGTTCTTTTTCTGTTTCACATAGCAGTAAGCCCTGTTAATAAATTTACTTTTATTAGACATTGTTGCATGCAAGTTCTTAAGTAGTTTTTGCTTAGCCTGTAGGGCTTATGGATTTGAAACGGATATGATGTTCTTTGCAACAGCTTTAGCTGTACAGTGCTTGATTGGACAAAATGCAATAACCACATCCAATCTAGACAGGCAGCTTAAGTTAATTTTCAACTCAAAATGATTTCCATCTTAGTTGTGAAATGCCTTTAGTTCTTGGCCTTGGGGAACTTTTTGAGAATATTAACAAAGTGCTTATCTTAGCTAAACGTTTTGCTATAAATGTGGCTTTAAGGAGGTGCGTGCATTTGCTGTAGTGGAACAGAAGAGCAACTTAGAGCTCCGTGTTCAATAATCTTGAACAGAATGGGCATTGCTTACAGTATTAAAGAGTAAGTAGCAAAAAGAGCTACACGTTTTAAAAGAATGCATTAAGATAATTATGCATAAATGTTTTTGTCCTGTGTGTAAAGTGCCTTTATGCACATGTTTACATACGTTTTAATTTACAGGTTGAACATTTTATTTTAAAATAAAATAATTTTGTATAATAAATGTTTAGGTTTAAGAATATTTAAATACCAGTTTACCTGTCAAGTCAAAGTTAATCTGGGGTATCTTGAATATCTTACCATGCCTGCACAGACTTTGAAGATTCATAGATGCATAGATGCAGTTGTAGTAGATTCTGTTCAGCACCAAACTGTGCATAACAAAAGATGATGGAGATCAGGCTAAAGTTGCACAGTAAAACATATTTATTGATATATGGTACCATTTACCAAGCGCCTTTTGATTTTCCACATGAATTTTAATTAGTTTCAAATTCATCCTGATGTGTACTGAAATGCTGGATTTACATTTATATATATATATTAAGACTTACAATATAATCTCCAAATATTTTAAGCCGTTTTCTTTTCTGCTTCAGCACTTAGCCACTTTGTGTTATCTTCTGTGGGAATCATTAAAGACAGTCAGAAATCATCAGTTGGCAGATTTGTATTGTTGTGCTGCTGATTTGGATTTTCATCATAGCTTTGGTATGTTTGTGGGCTTGGGTGTATTATTTTGAGACAGCCGTTAAAACTTTTTTTTTTACCATCCTCAGTGCTTAAATTTCAAAGACGTTGTACGTTTTTGCCATTTGGTGAAAATGTTGCACAGCAGTTTCTCAGTCCTCCCACTAAATTTGTAGATGAGATAAGATCATGCAAGATTTACAAGTTCCTGCATGACTGGTCCAAGTTCAGTGCCCATGCCTATTACAGTAAGCTTTCCTTTAATCCAAATAATTTTACTTTTAGCATTTACTAAAGAAATCTTAAGCAATCAAAAGTTATTTCACAGTGTTTTCACCAGTTAAATATCCTTTGTCCTGTTTAAGTTTCTAATTGTGCAATGTTTGATTATTTTCCCATGTGATAGAGATGATCCCACATTACTAGGTTGATAAGCTAAGTTTAAGAATTGTAATAATCAGCATTATTATATTTCCATTAATCAAAATGGAGACCAGAGCTTAATCAGATTTAATTCAGGACTTTTCAACATTTAGCACAGGAGAAAGTGCTGCAAGTTTTCATTAACATTTTTTCCATGGTAATTGTTTCAGGGTGGACCATCTGTACGCCTTCTTTGTGCAATGGTCACCAGACATTTATGGCAATGACGCCAAGGAGCAAGGATTCATTGTGGTGGAGAAGGATGAGCTTGACATGATAGACAACTTCTTCGGTGATCCAGTTCCAAAGAGTTGGGAGGTGAGTGTTCTTCATTTGATGTGTGCATTTTCCTTTGTACTGCCTGGCAATCTGATGTAATATTAAGCTTAAGTTTTTAACTATGCTTTTTTTAACATGTACAGTAGCCTTAAAAAACAAACTTGTATTTATTTACATTATAACTGCAGTCTATAAATCAATATAGCCATCTGATTCTGCAGACAAACTATAAAAACAACATGTACATTTGTGCCACAGTTGCCACAGTTATTTCATAGTAATAACCACTGAACGCCCTGCACAGGTTCCTTCTCATACCATGTTTGGTCATCCTGCCTTCGTCTTCCTGTGCCATTCACTTTCTGTTTCTGAAGAAATGAAACTTTACCACAGAAACGAATTAGCCAATGAGAGCAACTGTGGCAGATATAAAAAAAGAGTGTAGAGATGCATAAAACTGTCAGTAAAAACTGTAACACAGCTTCACGTGGAAGAAAGGAAACTAGCTATAAGCAATGAGGGCACTGCCATTGAATGTCAAGATTTTGTACTTTGCAAAGGGAGAAGAAGAACCATATGTGGAGGTTTGTTTTAAATTATTGTACTCTCGTGGGAAAATGAATATGAATATTGAAATCCTTTTATTTCAACCTGTTTTTAACACAGACCTTTAAAGTGAAATTTAATTTGTTAAAAACTGTTTCCTGTTGTTATGTCATGTACCTCTATTGTATGTTTTTGTATGTTTCAGGTGTTTTGCTTTAAAGTACAGATGCTGTCTTATTAAAAGCACCCCTTCCCTACACCCTACACAAAGTAAAATTATATAGCGTCACTATTGTATACCCAATGTAAAAAAAGTATTTGCATGTTGCACAACGCGAAGTGAACAGATGTGTGTGGTTTTGTGTTGCACGCATGATCTATTTAACTACAAGGATATAGTCATCACAGTACATTAGAAATATACTTAGAAAAAATCTCTTAATTTATTTGTATTGATTATTTTTAATGTACCTCTGGTAATAGTATACTGTATTTTTAGAAATATGCAGTGCTTCTTACAGAGGTTGTAGGTTTTAGTTTTTTTTTCCATTGAAAGACTTTTTTCTTAAGATGTTTGTCTAGCTTTTCCATGAAGCTCTTACTGTAGTTTTAAAATGTATATATTGAATTAATTTGAAATTTGTTTCTAGTTTTGACCAATTTGTTAAATCAGTCACCCGTCAAAAATAGGGTAAATCAGCCACTAGTTGCAGAGAAAAGCTACAATAAAAACACATTTCATGCACAGTCTTACACCTTATTTAATTACCAAATCTAGGGCAGAAAGAAACAAGCAAAATATGTTCTTAAGAAAAATAAATAAATGTTTTGATTTTATGTTGTTAATCATCACTTTGTTTCTTTATTGAAAGACATTCAGGAACTAAATTTCCTAGGAGCTAAAAAATTGTTTGTTTTTTTTTCCACCCTTAAGATCATCACTGTCAATGAGGCAAAACGACGGCAGAGCTACTGTAGTTATGAGGATGAGGATGAAGAAGATCTGTTGCCTGCCCTGAATGACCAAAGTGTGCTTTTGGAGGATACACACATTGAGAAGGTGTGCATGAGTCTGCTGTTAGTGCTTGTCAGGTTTTAAGCTAAAACTATACCAATACACTTAATTTATCCAAACGTAAGGTGCTGTTCTTTTATGGCTAAACAAATTGAGATAGTGGTAATACACTCGTTCACAGCTGCTGTGCAATTCACTGTATGTAAATCTCCTACTGCGTTCATACAAAATTGTTTGCACACAAGACCCACTGTCCAAACAACCAAATTAAAGCGTGCCTTCAAAGGTGCACATGAGATCTGCTAGTCATTTTCGTTAAATGTGCATAGTATATATGTCTGAATTAAAATTAGACAGATTGCTAAGTGTCCATTGCATTGGATGAATTGGTATTAGTATTATATTAGTTTTACCAAATTTAGGAGAGCTGAAATAGAAATTTTCAATGTATCATTAAGTGTGTTTAGAAAATTTGGTTCATTTGAAATAGCTGATTCATGACAGCTCTGTACTATGTGGCTATGAAGTGACATACAGACGAACTGCATGT
Source organism: Atractosteus spatula (assembly GCF_055471065.1). Taxonomy (NCBI): domain Eukaryota; kingdom Metazoa; phylum Chordata; class Actinopteri; order Semionotiformes; family Lepisosteidae; genus Atractosteus; species Atractosteus spatula. The sequence continues at coordinate 42,211,740 of NC_142707.1, read as the reverse complement.
TCTAGAGGTGTATGACAGACATGCATTGGGACTCAAAAGTTCACAGTTATCCAACAGAATGTGCACAGTACATTCCTTGTGTAAAACTGGGCACTTGCCACTGTGATGTTCAAAACTGCTGCACTGTGCACAGTTTTCATCACACTGTTGTTTAAATAGGTCAGCTAACTTTAGAGGCATCATTTATTTGAGTTCTCTGCAATCTCCCACAATGAAAAAAGAAGTTGCACCAACAGAGGAGGCAATTCTGAGTAGCATTTTTGTTCTTTCCTCAGCTGGCGCAGTGTCTGCCTGCAAGGACTCAAGGGTACCCTTGGCGACTGGTTTATAGTACAGCAGTTCATGGAACCAGCTTAAAAACCCTCTACCGCAACCTGGCTCACCTGGACAGCCCAGTGCTCTTGGTCATTAAAGATGTGGACAATCAGGTAGCGACATTGCAGCTTTTTTGTACTGAGCCTTAACATAATGCTTTTAGAATAAAATCAGGTATCTGTCATGCTTTAGTTCAGCAGAGTTTAAAATATAACAACTAATTTATGTTCTTCAGGTATTTGGAGCACTCACATCTCATCCACTTAAAGTTAGTGATCACTGCTATGGCACAGGAGAAACTTTCCTCTATACCTTTAGCCCAGAATTTAAGGTAAACATGCAGTTTATTGTTTTTGTTCATTTTCCACTGGTGATTTCTTGCATATTACAATCCAGAGCTCTACAGTTTGGATTTCTGTGCATTTTAACCATGTTTTATTTTAACAGATCTTCAGGTGGAGTGGAGAGAACTCGTACTTTATCAAAGGAGACACAGATTCAGTAGAACTGGGAGGTGGAGGGTGAGTTTCCTGTAACCTAGTCTATTTTATTGTCTGACTGGTAGTGAAAACTACTCCTAACTACAATAAATTAGAAATATTCCTATGGCTTCTACATTTCTTTTACATTAATTGTAAAGTAAATTACCAATTTCTTTATTCCCAAACGAATTTCAAATGATTAAATGTTTTTAATCAAGCCTTTGCATTGAAAAATTTAGATTCTCATAATTTGGGTCTTTTCTTGTTTCTAGGGGACACTTTGGCTTATGGCTGGATGCAGATTTGTACCATGGTTCAAGCTACCCTTGTTACACATTCCAGAATGAAACTCTATCAAAGAAGGAAGATTTCATTGTTCAAGATCTCGAAGTGTGGACGTTTGAATAAACATGTAACAGAAAGAAATCGGTTGCCTTAGTTATGAACATGGTTTACATAAGGGCCAACAGTTGTGAAGACTGGTTGGTACATTCACACTGCTGGCTGCCTTAGAACACACAACACAGTGCTTGGGAAGTTGTCTGTGCCACAGCATGATGGCTCAACTGTGCTGCTTTAGAGAAAACCACAGAATGTTGGCTCAAGGAAACACTAAAGAAAGTAATGTTTGCCTCCATATTATTCCTGGAAATGTTTCATTTTTAACCTTACTTCATATCAAGATGTGAACCAATATTTTGTTAGGCTCTTTATGAAGCGCTTGTGTTTATAACGAAAGGGAATTAAATGCACTAGTCATTGAAAATGTCTGTCTCACGTTTGTGTGTTAGTAATCACAGTAATCATGGATAGAATGTGGCAGTGATGTTTCAAAAACACTTATACTTTAACACTTTTTCCTAAGTTTTTTTTTTCACTCTTGTGTGTCACTGAGTAATTCTACGAAAACATTGTAGCCTTGATAAACGTAGTCCAAGAACTGAAAAAGAAGTATAAACTGTTTTTGTTTTGTTTTTTGTTTTTCAGTTATTTAGTTGGGTTATACATTCTTTTATATATTTAAAAGAAACTTTTAAATGAACTGTGTATTCCCTTATTATATAAGGACACTGTTTTGGTTTATTTTTTTAAAAGTTGTTCATCAGTCTTTTGTTTCAGTGCAGGCACTGGATTTAAAGAAATTCAGTGTTTCCTTCAAGTTTATTTAAACGTCATTATGTCATTTTTAAACGTCACTCTACAATCAAGGTCTTTTGCTGCACAGCATGCAGGACCAAATGCCTTAGGCTTGTTAATAAAGGCAGAGAAAACCTTTTTTAACTAAATGATCAAGGATAATTGCTTCAGAATGATATTTTCCCCATTGTCTCTGAAAATCTTTTTTTTTTCTTAATTTGAATCCCACTGTCTTGTGAGTTGATGATTGTTTGTTTATATGTTTGAAATGCAGTCATTTCAGTGTTTAATGTCCTAATGCTGTTGGTAGATTTGTAATGCTAACATTTATAATTTGGTTGGAAAAAAACATAGTAGTTATAAAGTATGTATGAACTAGCCACATCTTTAGGAGAGAGACCAACTGCTACAAATTTTCTGGCTATTAAAATGGCTATTAGTTCACCATAAAATGTGTTCTCTTGGAATGTCATATCCTTGCACCAGAAGCATTCAGACATCGTTTTAGACATTGTTTTCTATTAGATTAAGACATGTTTGCTGTTATTAGATCAAGTTGCTCACAAAATATTTTATTGTCCAAATGCTTATCATTGTTCTCAATGTTAATGATCAATACAAGTATCAATTTTGAAGTTGGAAGCAATTATTTTTGTGACTAAAGTCTTAATTTTTGAAGATTGCAAATGCTAGTTTGTTCTGTCACCTTTTGTTACTAAATAAAATGTAAACATTGCTTAGACATTACATGTATAAAAACATTGTTGAATCATGCTAGAGGAAAAATACAGTGAGTAGTGTTCTATACTGTGATCTTTGTGAGACCAAATCTGTGGTATTACCAAGATTATATTTATTGTACTGTTGCAATGTTTTAAAATAAAAACAAATATATCTAAGTGGAATTTTGTTTTGCTTTCTAGGTATCAAAAAGCTATATACGGTGCCTTGCAAGAGTATTCATATTTTTTTCAAACAGTAACAATAAAGGTTGGCAAGAACTAAAAAGAGAAAACTGAAATATATTGATTGCATAATTAATCCGCCCTGTGAATTCAACATTTTATGGAAGCACTTTTGACAGCAATAACAGCCATAAGTCTTGAAGGCTAAGTCTCTACCAACTTTGCACACCTGCTTGGTCCAAGATTTTATCATTTGCCTTGGCAGGTTTGCTAAAGCCATATCATGTTACTAGGGGATCACATATGGGAAGCAGTTGTTTTTTTTTAATTTTTCTACAGATTCTCGATAAGATTCAAGTCAGGATTTTGACAAGGCCACTCAAGGACATTCACTTTCTTATTCTTAAACCACTCCAGTGTACAGCAGTTTTGCATCATTGTCCTGCTGAAAAATGAATTTTTGTCTCAGTTTTACATGTAGGTCCAAATTGGGTCCTCCTTTAAGATTTTCCTACACATACTTTAGATAGATAGATACTTTATTGATCCCGTGAGGGAAATTGCAGTGCAACAGCAGCTTAACACACACAACACAGCCACAGTGTAACGAATTATATAATAATAGTACAATACATACAATACAATACAAGAGTTACTCACAGTCCGGACGCACAAGAACAAACTAGAACAGAACAGTACACAGAAAATCGTATCACACTCATATCACACATATGAATATAAATATAGATGTAACTATAGATATAAATATAAATGTATTGCACAGGTCCCTGGCATATATTGCACAAAAAGTGGTTGTAAACGGGAAAAAGAAAAAGAAAAAGAAAGAGAAAAGATGTAGCAGTAGATGTGTAGATGTGTTTAGTCCAGAAACAGGTCACTGTCGATCTTGCCTCTGCCAAGACGCAAGGTGGATGCGTTGTACAGTCTTATGGCAGACGGCAAGAATGACCTCCTGTAGCGCTCCCTGTCGCACCGTGGATGAATCAGTCTATTGCTGAACGTGCTCTTCATTCCTGCAAGCCTGTCATAGAGGGGATGGGAGAAGTTGTCCATGATGGCCACTAGTTTGGACATCATTCTCCTCTCAGCCACTACCTCCAAGGAGTCCAGGTCAAACCCAATGGCAGAGCTTGCTCTCCTGATGAGCTTGTTCAGCCTTTTGGAATCTACTGCTCTAATCCCAGAGCCCCAGCACACCACTGCGTAGAAAATGGCACTCGCTACCACCGACTGATAGAACATGTGTAGCATCTTACTACACACATTGAAGGACCTGAGCCTCCTCAAGAAGTAGAGTCGGCTCTGTCCCTTCTTATAGATGGCCTCGATGTTCTTAGACCATTCCAGTCTATCGTCGATGTGCACTCCCAGGTACTTGTACGAGTCCACCATCTCCACGCCACTCCCATGGATGTAGACAGGAGTAGGTTTGACCTTTTTCCTCCTGAAATCTACTACCAGTTCCTTTGTCTTTGTAACATTCAGTTCCAAGTGGTTCACCCCACACCACTCCACAAAGCTGCTGACCAGTCCTCTGTACTCCTCCTCCTGCTCACCCTTGATACATCCCACAATTGCAGAGTCATCTGAGAACTTCTGCAGGTGGCATGACTTTGAGTTGTACTTAAAGTCCGAAGTATAGAGGGTGAAGAGGAATGGAGAAAGAACTGTCCCTTGAGGTGCTCCTGTGTTACTCACTACCTGTTCAGACACACAGTCCTGAAGTCTCACAGACTGTGGTCTGCCTGTCAGGTAGTCAGTGATCCACGAGGTCGTGGAGGCATCGACTTGCATCTCCTCCAGCTTCCTCCTTAGAAGTAAGGGCTGGATGGTATTGAAGGCACTGGAGAAGTCGAAAAACACGATCCTTACAGTGTTGCCAGCCCTGTCCAGGTGTGAGTAGGCCCTTTGCAGCATGTAGATGATTGCATCCTCCACACCAACACTGGGCTGGTAGGCAAACTGTAGGGTGTCCAGTGATGAGCTGACCAGGGGTCTCAGGTGGGATAAGACCAGCCTCTCCAGTGTCTTCATGATGTGAGAAGTCAGTGCAACTGGTCTGTAGTCGTTGAGGACAGAGGGGCGCCCTTTCTTTGGTACCGGGACCAGGCATGATGTCTTCCAGATCACCGGGACTCTTTCCAAGCGCAGGCTCAGGTTGAACAGTCGCTGGAGCACTCCGCTCAGCTGATCAGCACAGGCCCTCAGAACTCTGGGGCAGATGTTAACTGGTCCTGTGGCCTTACCCTCGTGCAGCCTCTTCAGCTCCTTCTTCACCTGGTCAGCTGTGATGGTCAGCCTGGCCTGGGGGATGGTGCTCATAGTGCTTTCAGTGCTGCAGGTGTTAATGGTGGAGGTGTTGGAGAGTGGCAGCTGTGGGGGATGGGTGGGTGAGTAGCCGTCGGGGGTTGTGGCTGTAGGCGGCCATGTTTGTGGGGGGATGGAGGAGGTATTGGGCAGTCGCAGCTGTGAAGGGTTAGGGAGCGTGTGGCTGTGGGGGGATGGGTGTTGCGCCACAGAGGACCCAGAATCAAACCTGTTAAAGAACTGGTTCAACTCGTTGGCCATCTCCAGGTTCCCTTCTGTTGCACCCCCAGCCTGTTTGAAGCCAGTGATCTCTCTCATGCTGCTCCATACATCTCTCACCCTATTCCTTTGCAGCTTGTCCTCTATCTTCTTCCTGTATGCGTCCTTGCTCTCTCTTAACTTCTGCTTTAGCTCCCTCTGTACACGCTTGACCTCTTCCTTATCTCCCCTCCTAAAGGCTCTCTTCTTGTCATTCAGAAGAGCCTTCAGGTCGCTGGTGATCCAGGGTTTGTTATTGGAAAAGCAGTGTACGTCTTTGGTGGGGATGGTGTTATCTACGCAGAAGTTAATATAGTCAGTGACACAGTCCACCATGCTGTCTATGTCGTCCCCATGTGGTTCGCACAGCACATCCCAGTCGGTGGCCTCCAAAGCACCACGTAGATCCTCCGTAGCCTCCTGAGACCATCTCCTCACAGTCCTCATGGTCACAGGTTGGCGCTGGACAATAGGCGTGTACAGTGGTGTAAACAAGACAAGGTTGTGATCTGATCTGCCAAGAGGGGGAAGGGCTGTGGAACTATATGCATCCTTAGCATTGGCATATAATAAGTCCAGTGTTTTGTTTTCTCTGGTCGGGCACTTAACAAACTGGTGGAAAGTAGGCAGAGTGGTGGAAATAGATACGTGGTTAAAGTCCCCTGAAATAGCTATAAAAGCGCTTGGGTGCTTTGTTTGTAGCCTGGCTGTGACTGTGTTTATGACGTCACACGCTACCTCTGCATTTGCCGTAGGTGGAATGTAAACAACAACAAAGATGGCGCATGTAAACTCCCGTGGCAGATAGTACGGACGCAGTCCTACGGCTACCAGTTCGATGTCCGGGTTGCAGACGCGCTCCTTAACATGAGTATGTCTAGGATTACACCATCTGTTGTTTACAAGCACCGCGAGCCCCCCTCATACTATACATTTGTTATCATCAGTCTTGACACACTGTTGAGAAGCAGCCCTATAACATAACGCAGTCTCCACATTGTTTTGACGGTAGGTATGGTGTTGACTGTGTGATGTGCTATGTTGAGGTTTAGGATTCTGATGTAACTCCTTGATTTAGACCAAAAAATGTGTAGTCTTGTCTGACCCAAACCACTTTTTATCATGTTTGTAGTAGGATTTAGGCGTTTTATACAAAATGTTGTATTTGAGATTTTTTTTTTCGTTCTTTACAAGCCACTTTGTGGAGTGGCCAAGATGCAGTATTATTGACTCAAGAGACATTTTCCCCTATCTCAGCCACTAAGCTCTTTTAAAGTTTCTGTTTCCTCCTTGCGTGGCTAATCACTTTTGGAGGGATGGCTCGATCTAAGCAGTCTAGATGTTGCCTTCCCCGTCTTAATGATCAACTTCACCATGCTCAAATACTGTTGAACTTTGAAATATTTTTATACTCTTGAACTGTGCCTTTGTAGAATAGTTTCAAAACCTCATTGGTTTTCATGGTTGAATCTTTGCTTGAGATTCTCTACCTGATTGAGGGACCTTACAGAGGTGTATTTAATTTCCAAAAAAAATAATTGCTGCATACTAAATATATTGGTACTGTACCTAGCATAAAGCAAAAATGGGTTTAATTGATTTTTCTTTCATTTTATACATGAAATGTATTAATTGCAGTATTGTTTGAAATAATGACTGTTCTAGGTTTTCTTTTCCTGTAAAAAGAACATGCAGTTTCAGTTTTATTCATTTTGGCACAAAACAAGATGAGATGGTATTAACAGGGAGGGGCTACCAGGAAAAATACTGCCACTTTCCAGTAAAGGTAGAAGATTTCACCTGCAAAACATGAATGTCCCTCTCAGACTTCCCACGGGCTTATGACATTGTGCTGAAGGCAAAATAGGGTGTGCGGCCTATTGCTTGTGTTCCACATGCAAGTTTTCTTATACTTCGTACAAAATCTTAGTGAATTCATTGTTTCATTTTGGTCCTGAATATACCCTTCCTGTCATTCCAATGCTAAATGCTCTAATTGATATATATTTACCTTTTGAATCTGTATAATACTGTAACATTTTGTTATTTTTATTTATGCTGAAATCTGTTAAAATACTTAAAATTGTAACAAAGTATAGATAAATATGAATATCAAGTACTCTTACAGATTATTTATTTTATAATGTGCATGCTTTTCCCCTTTAAGATGAGAAAAAAGGCTAAAAAAGAGAGTACACATACAGTATTAACTTTTTTCTATATCTCTCTTAAAAATTTCTGTTATAATTGACAGTAATTTTAAAGCAAGAATAAACTACCAAAAAAACCATGGTAAATTAAAGGATTTGTTTTGAACACGACTGGTATGTTCTACTAGAATATGCAGTTGCTTTCTTATTTAATTGCTTATTGAAAATAGGGAAGCACTGAACTATTAGTTAAAAAAAATTAGATAAAACATTTATGTTTTAATAATGTACTTCATTTTCTTCTGAATAAAGCCTTTCAATTGTTCATCAGACTGGAAGCAACCCAACAGCCACATCAATCTTAGCAAATCCTGAAACCATATACAACTCTTGGAAAAACCAACTGAGTTAACTCTGGTTTTGTCTTGTGCATGTGATAAGTTTACATGAACAGTACAGTATACAGTATGAGTGAAGTCCAAAATCGTGTTTTACAACATTACATGATGTTTTTCATACGGAACGATTGGAACTCATTTCCAGTAATATACTAGTCTCAACTTGTGTTACTTCGCAGCTGCTTTTCAAAGCCCATGATCAGGCAGTATGGAAATGAAAAACAAAGTTGTTTTCTATGGCTGTGTGCAATACAACTGTCAAAAATGCTATGTTTTTTGAGTATTCTGTCAGAAGTGCAATAATAACAGTAACACAATAATTTACAAAAACAGCTCTAGAAAGTCTAAAATCAAGAGGCCATTTATCCCAATAGCTCATTTATTTTAACAGTTGTGCTGGGTAATTAATGCTTTTTTCAGCATAATCAATCATAGTTACTGTACATTTGCCTCCTGATTTATTTATCAATGGAATAAATTGTTATTAAAAGTTTTTTAGCAGAGAAAATGCAAGTATACAATGAATAAAATATATATATCAGTAGCATATCTGAAACCTAATTACATGAATTTCAGGTTACATGGATTCTTGTACAGGTACATTTAAAATAAAAATATAAACTCTCCATTATTGTTGGTCATCTCCAGCTTCTTAAGGGCATTTGCAGAAGCTTCTAGAAGTAACTTTGTTTGCAATTTACTATTAACAATAATGATTTAATCAATGCCTTTTGTCATTATTAGCGAGGCTGGAGCACTGTTGACTGCCTGGGATGGCTGCTATCCTCACTCTGGGAGGATAAACACAGACGCTTGGGCAATGAGCAGAATCTGCAGTTAACTCTGGCATCTTTAGAATACACCATCTCCATGAATACCTGCATTCTCCATCTTGTGAAATCTGATGTCTGCAGTTCCACAATAATATTAAAGTAAAATATGCAGGATGTACAGTATACAGTATGCAAGATAGCAAATCAGTAATTTTCAAATCAAATGGGAACATGTGATGTTATAGTATGAGACCCTTAGATGAGTACTTTGGATACTCCCACCATCAGTATGTTTAGCATAGAAAGGTAAAGTTCATGTTAAAGTTGTCGTCCCCTGGGAACCATCAAAATGAGAGACAGGTCAATTCCAATACTTACCAGTGTTTTATCCAAAACCTTATATCAACAAGCTCAAACCTGGTTGGAAAGGTACTTTCTAGTAAGATAATACAATCCAAAGTAAGATAATAGGACATTACAAGCTCTGCAACATAATCGCAGAGGAAGAATAAAATCAAGGTACTTGATCAATCATAACAATCTTCAGTAATTTAAAGTATGAACTGAAGAAAGCAGATCACAAAAGTAATCAGGCAGAGCTCTAATATTCAGCATGGAGGAGTGGTCAATAATTCTTTGTGAGAGGAGCTCAAACCCATAAACATGACAGAGCTAGCATATTCTTGAATGTATCTAAGCCTAAACATGAGCCACAAATTATTAATTTGTAGGATGTGAATAAAGAGTTTCTAGTCACAAAACTTAATGCCCTCCTGTCATTTACAGTAATCTTATGTTGGGCCTGGTTCACCATGACCTTGTATTAGACTAAGCAGTTGAAAATAGATTTGCGTAATAACTGGAGTTGTGTCCTCTGCTAAAAAATTGAAACCAAAATTTTAATTGTTAATTTATTATTTAAGAGCCAGTTTATGGACTGAAGGATAATTAATAAACTTAATATTTTGGTTTTCGGAACCCAAACATAATTATACACAAGTAGGTATCTCATAATCTTAACTACTTACTACCAAATTGGCCAGTTGGGCCAAATGGCCTCCTCTTGTGTGTAACTGTTCTTGTGAAATAGGTGTCCTTGAACATGAACTTGTGGAACCCCTATCCCCCTGCTGGCTCCAACCCTTCAATTTGCTCTCTGTGTCACCATCATTTTGTCATGCCTCTGGGTAACTACATAGTTCAAAGCGCTGGTCCGGGACTTCAGTATTGATGTCTAGTGCTGTTCATGTTCTCACTTTATTTCTCAACTTTTACAGCTTGAATGCACATGCTCTGTTATTCTGCAAATAAACCATTCTGAACCCAGGATAATGACTAGAACTACCTTCTTACAATATATTAGGGAATCTGTTAATCTGTAAATTCCTTACATTTATGCAGTATAGCCCTTTTCTGGACACTCCACTCAATGTGCTATACAGATAATGGGGACTCCCCTTCACCACCACCAATGTGCAGCCCCACCTGGATGATGCGATGGCAGCCATAGTGCGCCAGAACGCCATCACACATCGGCTATCAGTGGGGAGGAGAACAGAGTGGTGAAACCAATTCATAGATGGGTATCATTAGAAGGCCACGATTAGTAAAGGCCAGGGGGAAATCTGGCCAGGAGACTGAGATAACACCCCTACTCTTTTCAAGAAATGCCCTGAGATTTTTAATGACCAAAGAGAGCGAAGACCTCAATTGTACATATTTGGAAAAGGCAGTTAGAAAATGGATGGATTTTGTGGAAGAGCAGTGCTTTTTGATCATCAAAATGTTTACCATATTTCAGCAGGGGCAGGCAATTGTCTTTTTGGCAAGTATTTAGTGAGAAAGGACTAAAGCGCTGGTGTGAAATGGGGGCAATTATATGGAGATCCCCATTCCACCATACCTGATGGCACATTTGAAAAAGGAGGCATAATATTTTATGTGACATCCAGATTTTTCCATAACAGTAAGTATAAAAAATTTAAATATGAAAATACCCCTCCTCCACCTCCTTCCAAATTATGATAGTTAAATAAGAAACTCAGAATAAGTAACTGCGCCCCCTAGTGGTGCACAAGAACACACCACCTTCTACTGTATTTCAAAGGGGAAGATTCCTGCCTTAAATTCAAGTAAAATTACCCTGATAAACATTCCTCATAATCCTCCATATTTGAGGCTGATATTGTGTGAAGCTGATAACATCTTAAAGGACCAACAATTCTATTAAAACAATATGTATATTAAAAAAACAGCTTTCCAGGCCATTTTGCAAACACAAACTGATGCAGAACTGGTTCCATAAAATTGCTAAATATTAAGTAGCTCTGTTAGAAATGGAATACACGCAGACAGTGCTTCCATCGACCTACAAGATTAAAGGGCAAGGTAACTATGAAAGCATAATTCAAATAATCCAAGGCCATGGAAAAAGGATTATTGCAACACCATGTGAATAAAAATAATACAAAAAAGCCAGTAGTATTCAATTGTACATTTCACCAGCCAAAGACAATGGACAAGGCAGCTTCAAACCCTCCATAAACTTAAACACTGCAGACAAAAACTATCACTGTGCATGAGATTACTATTACTTTAAAAACACTGTAATACTCCAGAAGGTAAATTATCTCAATTTTTAAAAAATCAAACTACATAGCATAGGGCTATAAAGTTGACTAATAAAATAACAATTATATAAATAATGATATAAGAAATGTATCACCCCACTCCTGAAAGACATGGAACAACACTGAACAGAAGAGTAAAATTACCAAATCAAAAACAAAAATGGATTTGTTTCAGGAGGTCACAAAACTAAATTGCTCACCTTACTTATACTCATGTACATAATACAACTTACAGATTTACTGTATATTGGGTGAGCTGTACTAAAAAATAAATGCAATTTGGTGTCTACAAGTGCTGGACTGCTATCCTCAGATTATCCTCAGATTTTTAAATTAGTTTCAGAATTACTGTGCTTCACAAATGTTTTTGCTTTGAAAGTGAAGTGTCATGATTCTGTTTATGTAGGCCAGAAACTGGTGTATATATTTCAAATGTGTATTTTTTGAAACACCAATGCAAATCAAAGTTTATATGAGAGGCTGTGTGACTCTCTAATCTTTAGAGAGGATGAGACAGGAACCCCAAAACAGGTCATTTTGCTGAAATGTAAGGCCTGATTTCTCATCTTCTGTAAATGGTATAAAACTTAAAACGTTGTAGTCATCCCTGTCCTCAGCAAAATATAAATTGAGGTTAAAATCATCTCTTTGTCTTGAAGCTGTGTTTTTTATTTCCATTAACTGTTAACTGTTAAGCACTGTTTTTCATGTTGTAAAAATGTTTTTCCCTAATACTGCTCTCTTACAGTAATTGTTACAAATATACAGTTGTAGGTTGAATTTGACATTATATGTTTCATAATCTCTTATAACAAATCCACCAAACGTAATACAGTAAGTAAGGTGTATCCAGTTTTTAAAATGGTTTTATTTTAAGGGGTGTGTGCTCCTTCCTTTTTTTAAATCAATTTTTCAAAACCTAGGAAATATCTAAACCCCCCCTATGGGGTTTTTATATTAAACCATTTTTGAGGAAAAAAATAGGGAAAATGTGGAAGACATGTGACAAATGTGTGTTATAAGGCAAAATATTTATAACAGTTCCTGGGCTCAGTATTGGTGACGTCTTGTTCTTCAATTCAATTTAAAGTAATCTATTCATCCCCAAGAGAGCCAATGTAAGAGCTCAATTTTCTTTGAGCTCTTGGTCATATGATACCACCCACAAGCTCTTAAATCCTAGAGCCATTAATCTATTAGGTCAGCAAGTGCTTTTCATATAAACATTTGTGAAATTTTACAGAGATCCTTCCATCCATTTTCTAAATTGCTTTATGCAATACATAATCGCAGGGGAAGCCAAAGCCTAACAGGGCAAGCAATGGGTGCAAGGCAGGATTACACCCTGGACAGGATGCCAGTCAATTACAGGGCACACACACAAACGAACATGCCCACACTCACACCAGGGCCAATTTTTACAGAAGCCAATTAACTTATGAGTATGTTTTTGGACTGTGGGAGGAAACCAGAGCATTTAGAGGAAACCAACAGAAATATGGGCAGAGCTGTGGCACTGTGGCTAAGGATCTGTGCCTGTGGCTGGCAGGTTGCTGGTTCAAATCCTGTGGCTGGCAGAGGAATCCTGCTTTGTTGGGCCCCTGAGCAAAACCCTTAACAACATGGAAAGCAAGCTGGGGTATGTAAAAAGACAAATTCCTAGTGCAAGAAACTGTATATGGCTAATAAATAAGATATGATCTTATCTTATAGACAGCACCCCAAGTCTGGAATTGAATCCAGGGCCTCAGAACTGCAAGGCATCAATACTAAACACCATGCCACCCTTCTCATGGATATGAATGAGAAAATTAAAAACTAAATCTATCAGAGAGGGAGTTGCATACGCTATCGATTGAGCTTTTGTCTTTCACTAAAACAGTCAAAAATTAAGAAGATACTGTTGTTGAATCCTTTTGTTTTTCTGTATTGGATTAAATATTGCTGGCCAGCAGCCATATCACTCTGCAACTCACAACTGAAGCTAAGCAGGTATGAGCCTGGTCAGTACCTGGATGGGAGACCTCCTGGGGAAAAACTAAGGTTGCTGCTGGAAGAGGTGTTAGTGGGACCAGCGGGGGGTGCACACCCTGCAGTCCATGTGGGTACTAATGCCACAGTATAGTGATGGGGACACTATACTGTAAACAGGTGCCGTTTTGGATGAGATGTAATTCCGAGGTCCTGACTCTCCAGGGCGTTTCTCGAAATCTATGAATTGGCTCCATAACTCTGCTCTTCTCGTCACTGATAGCTGTGTGGTGAGTGTTCTGGTGCACTATGGCTGCCGTTGCATCATCCAGGTGGATGCTGCACATTGGTGGTGGTGGAGGGGAGTCCCCATTATCCGTAAAGTGCTTTGAGTGTAGTGTCCAGAAAAGCGCTATAACTGTAAGCAGTTATAATTATTATTATTAAATAAGTAACAATACAACACACACACAAGGGCTTGTTAGAATGTGGCTTTTGAAAAGGCTGGAAGAGAACAATTTAGCATAAAGACCCCTTTAAAATGTAAATAAAAAGGAATGATCAAAAAACATTTCTTACAGGCATTATAAGAAACTATTAAAGCACCCATTTTTATACAACTGATTGTTAGACCCTGAGGTTTTTGTAAAAAAATCATGATTGGGTTGGATTCTATATTACGAGGATTAACCTATGTAAGATATATACTGTACATTGTATGTTAAGCCATATGTACTAGCTGTATACAGTAGTTGAGTGAAAACGTATATTTTGTACTTATTGAGATCAGAAGGGACCACATGACACACACAACTGTAAATTAAAAGATTAATGACTTGGAAGTGACGTGCTTTTATTAATAAGTAATAAATAAACAATATCTTAATCACATACTTTCGTCTATAAGCATACGTATTTATACTTTAAATACTGTGCACAAAATAGCCACTGCGTCGAAAACTTTATTTTATGAATTAGTTAGATTCCTATTATAAGCTGTAAAATATTATGACGAATATTCTGATGTAATAAAATATCGTATGGCATGGATTGTTTTAACAATACATTGAATACGGTAACAAATAGGCTTCGAACCACGTAGCTAAAGCACTCGCAGCTCGTAAGTAGGAACATGCTTTCAAAATACGTAACTTTATGGTTTGGTTCTCTGACCACACACATAAAATGTCATATGCATCTCTGTCAAATCTCAACAAAATCGTTTTATCTACATACATATTTCAGAGAAAAATACATGAATTCTGATTTATAGTATCTCAATAAAAAAAAGTTCATATAAACATTTAATTGAAAATATGTACAGTTTGCGTGTACATATTTTACAGGCTAGATCCGTATAGACTGGGCATTTCATTTTAGATTTAATACACTAACATAGGGGAAACAACATCGCCCAGCAGTCATTTGCAATACCTCATCTTCGAAGTCATAAGCTTCTGTACCTTAGGTATCATTAATTCCCTAATGATCACATTCCCATTAACATCTGTTATCGTATGCTTTTCCTTGGGCTCGATGACGGCTGCAATCTTCTTTGTGGCCTGTGGGTTGCAGGTACAGTGTTTGAAAATGGCTGCGAGTGAAGGCACAGCAATCGAGCAAAGTGGCAGCTTAAATCAGACAGATGGATACGAGAAAAAATGTATATTCTGTAAAATTGTCAATAAAGAAGTTGACACTGAAGTAATATATTTCGTAAGTAACGAATATACGTTTTAAAGTTTCGTTTATTTTTTCCTTTCAGAAGACGGTAATTCAGAAATAGCAAATTGGGACAATCTAAATATTGATATATGTGTCTGAAATTCTGACAGTATTAGTATATGTGATTTATTTTCGATTAAACATGTTCTTAATCTAAATCACTATGTTTATGATCCTAAACCATACTGACTTTGAAGACCGCACCTATACAAGTGCCGTATAACCATTTCGTACATCGCCTTATGAATCACGTCTAATTTCGCATTTGTCTCATTTATTATCTTTGATTTAGGACGAAGAGCTGGCTTGTTTTAAAGACATAAAACCAGGGGCACCGCATCACTACCTTGTTGTGCCCATGAAACACATTGGGAACTGTAAGAGTCTCAAAAAGGATCATGCACCATTAGGTAAAGATATAGATTGTTTTCATGTAAGTTTGATGCATTGAAAAATTTACGGCATACAGATATTTACATGTATACCTTTTGAAAGAAAAATATTTCAGGTGGATACTATTAGGCGGCTCTGTCAAACAAATTTTCAAGTGTATTCCTGATTATTTGAAGGACATAATTATTATTTCTAAAAATTATCTCAATTTTGGTATTAGGTTTATTATCAAACTTTGGGAAATGCCTGTCTGGGAATGCATAGCTTTGTGTTTAATTCCTACAGGTATTTGCCATACCAAGAATGTTGCAAAAAGCATACAGAAAATGTATACTCACAAGCAAAGTCACAATTAATATGTTTTCCAAACATCTCACGTTTTATGTTGTTATTAAATATGAATAGAACAGAAGTATTTTTTTGTCTTTATAAATTTTACCATTTGCCATAATAAAGAACCTGTCTACAAATTGTGATATTCTGTCAATAGTATGTACTCTCTCTGTTCCTGAACAGTGGAGAAGATGGTGGAAGTTGGAAAAGCAATACTGCAGAAGAATGGCATTACAGACCTGAATGATATTAGGTAATGCTCTTGATTTACAAGTTCCGTGCAAGTAAACTGCATGGATATGTGATACATAGCAAACAAAAACAAGTGACTTTAACCCCATGAAACAAATGATCTGCAATAGGAATGTTGAGTGCCAGATTACAGATAATCTGCCACTTTTTTTTTATTTATTAGCCTGTTTACAAAATAGGTTTATTCCATGCTGAAAAAAAGAAGAAAGAGAACACAACGTTTTGGTCGTGGAGCCTTCTTCAGGTGTGATTTTTGACACCTGAAGAAGGCTCCATGGCCAAAACTTTGTGTTCTCTTTCTTCTTTTTTTCAGCATGGAATAAACCTATTACTTGTTCCTTTGTGGCCTACGCATGCTGACGCAGCTACCCACCTGAACTGTTTACAAAATGTCCTTTAGTTCCCTACCTTAATGTATAGTTCTCACATGTTTTTTTAATCTTCTAGATTTATACAGTAGTAGCTTATTCATGTCACTAGAGCTGTACTTTTGTCTTCCTGGGGCGGAGATATCCTGTGTTTCATTACTCGGTTATAAAATCAGTTAAGAAAAAAAATAACCAGTCTTGAGCCTGTTTGGGTTTTTGTTTGAAACTCAGAGTACCTTGTTATAGCCAGAATCTTTTACAGAGAGCTAAAATACTGGTGTTATGGTGATTATTATTGTTTTTTTCAAGGTATTATATTTTCCTCCTACTGGCCAAAGATGTTCTGTGCAGTATAACTGGCATATCTTTATTGTCCTCATTGTGTACCCTGTGATTGCCTGATGTCCTGTCTAGAGTGTACCCTGTTTTGCACCCATTGCCTGCTTGGTGACCCACTTTATTCTTAGATGACAGTTGTGAGATGTAAGGCATAGGTCTTTTCTTTATATTGTGGAAAGAAACAGGATTAACTGTATAAGTATTTTTTATTAAAATTAGTTCTTAGTGTCTCTCCAAGTTAAACTGTTTACAATGTCCAGCTTTTAGTCAATCTTATTGTTTTAGTTGCAGAAAACATCTATAAAATCAAAAGATAAGATCTTTGTCAATCCAAAAGGTAGGGTGGAAATTTGTCTTTAGCATTGCCATACAAAACCACAAAAAACAAATAACACAACATACACAGCATAAAATAAATGCACATTAAAATAATCCAGTCTTAGACATACAACAGTACATATACAGTGGTGTGAAAAAGTGTTTGCCCCCTTCCTGATTTCTTATTTTTTTGCATGTTTGTCACACTGAAATGTTTCAGATCATCAAACAAATTGAAATATTAGACAAAGATAACACAAGTAAACACAAAATGCAGTTTTTAAATGAAGGTTTTTATTATTAAGGGAAAAAAAAAATTCAAACCTACATGGTCCTGTGTGAAAAAGTGATTGCCCACCCTTTTAAAACATAAATCAACTGTGGTTTATCACATCTTTGGAAAGCTGAGTTCAATTTCTCCAGCCACACCCAGGCCTGATTACTGCCACACCTGTTCTCAATCAAGAAATCACTTAAATAGGACCTGCCTGACAAAGTGAAGTAGACCAAAAGATCCTCAAAAGCTAGACATCATGCTGCGATCCAAAGAAATTCAGGAACAAATGAGAAACAGAGTAGTTGAGATTTATCAGTCTGAAAAAAGGTTATAAAGCCATTTCTAAAGCTTTGGGACTCCAGCGAACCACAGTGAGAGCCATTATCCACAAATGGCGAAAACATGGAACAGTGGTGAACCTTCCCAGGAGTGGCCAGCCGACCAAAATTACCCCAAGAGCGCAGCGACGACTCATCCAAGAGGTCAGAAAAAAACCCACAACAACATCCAAAGAACTGCAGGCTTCACTTGCCTTAGTTAAGGTCAGTGTTCATGACTCCACCATAAGAAAGAGACTGGGCTGAAATGGCCTGCATGGCAGAGGTCCAAGACAAAAACCACTGCTGAGCAAAAAGAACATAAAGGCTCGTCTCAGTTTTGCCAGAAAACATCTTGATGATCCCCAAGACTTTTGGGAAAATACTCTGTGGACTGATGAGACAAAAGTTGAACTTTTTGGAAGGTGTGTGTCCCATTACATCTGGCGTAAAAGTAACACAGCATTTCAGAAAAGGAACATCATACCAACAGTAAAATATGGTGGTGGTAGTGTGATGGTCTGGGGCTGTTTTGCTGCTTCAGGACCTGGAAGACTAGCTGTGGTAAATGGAACCATGAATTCTGCTGTCTACCAAAAAATCCTGTAGGAGAATGTCCGGCCATCTGTTCGTGACCTCAAGCTGAAGCGCACTTGGGTTCTGCAGCAGGACAATGATCCAAAACACACCAGCAAGTCCACCTCTGAATGGCTTAAGAAAAACAAAATGAAGACTTTGGAGTGGCCTAGTCAAAGTCTTGACCTGAATCCGGTTGAGATGTTGTGGCATGACCTTAAAAAAGCAGTTAAGGCTCGAAAACCCTCCAATGTGGCTGAATTACAACAATTCTGCAAAGATGAGTGGGCCAAAATTCCTCCACAGCGCTGTAAAAGACTCATTGCCAGTTATCGCAAACGCTTGATTGTAGTTGTTGCTGCTAAGGGTGGCCCAACCAGTTATTAGGTTTTGGGGGCAATCACTTTTTCACACAGGGCCATGTAGGTTTGGATTTTTTTTTCCCTTAATAATAAAAACCTTCATTTAATAACTGCATTTTGTGTTTACTTGTATTATCTTTGTCTAATATTTCAATTTGTTTGATGATCTGAAACATTTCAGTGTGACAAACATGCAAAAAAATAAGAAATCAGGAAGGGGGCAAACACTTTTTCACACCACTGTACACACACACCTTGCTCTGCCCATGTTACACTCTTTCCACATAATCTGATAACTCCATACAGGAAAGAATCGCATAGTTTTTTGAGTGCTGTCATTAATTGTCCACGTACTCATAACCATATTAATTTTACCCTTTGGTGTTATTTGTAGATGGATCAGTAGGGTGGGTAGTCTGACATCTTCCTGTGCTTTTCGGCAGGGCAAGTCTTAGTTTAAGTCAGCATTCTGCTGCTCACTTGTTTTTGTAGACAAACACAAGAGGCTGATGTTTGCTTTTACAGGTTGGGTTTCCACTGGCCCCCTTTCTGCTCCGTTACTCACTTGCACCTTCATGTGCTGGCACCTGCCAGTCTGATGGGTTTCACGTCCAGGATATTTTACAGGCCTGACTCCTACTGGTTCATTACGGTAAGCTGTTACAGAAGCTTCCTATGAAATAGTCATACCAAACCATCTTTGGTTCTTACAACTTCAGATATATTATCACTGTTGCACTTTCACTACCTTAGCTCCTGAGATCCTTATTATTGTTATGTAAGAAAGATATCTTTATGACTCTTTTTTTGTTGAAGGGGAATATGATGTGCATAGTTTTGCTCTATTGTAGCTAAATGTTTACATGTTATGTGCAGTGAAAAACTAATGTGGTAAATGGTGGTAATTCTGCCAGAATTCACTTTATAATCTTTTTTTTTTCCCACAGGCTGAGCAGCTCTTACAACGGCTGAATTCCCTCAATGAAAACACATGAAGCTCAATTTTCGTTATTTGCTCACGGAACTGCAGTTTAGGGCTGGACTTTGGAAAAGCACCTGTATTGCTTATAGACTTCTTGAACATGACATGTACATTAATAAACTGTGACTAGTACTGTATATCGAATTATTCAAAACTAATGTGTCCCTAACTGGACGTACTCAATATGACAATGTTTCAGAACTAGAAAAAAATCTAAATGTGTTTCTTGGTACTGTATTTCAAAGCTTTCTCTTTGTTTAAGCTTGCTGTTAAACAGTTGACCTGTTGAGTATTTTAATATATTTTATTTTTTTATTTTAATGTGGTGTTTCTATGTATGTGTTCAACAGTTTGAAGCTTTGTTTACTAGAAATTTGAAAGTAGTAATTTTTCAAAGGTTCACTCATACAGTGTTCACTCATACAGTGTGACATGCATAGTAGAATATGTTCGCTAACAAATTGTTTTGTTAGTACAGTAAATACAAATTGTTTTACTAGTAAATTGTACGCACACAACAGCTAGTTCTCACTCCATCTCATAGCTTATTTGTGAATTTATATTTATATTTTAGAATTTGTGCTTTTCAGTAGACTAGCAATCATACAAATGATTGGTTGATACACTACAGTATGTCCCTCCACAGGTCCGAAACCATCTATTTTATTCAGTTTTAGTAACAGAGAAAGAAGGTAATATGACTTACACTACAAATGTATTTATTCACAATCAAACTAACAAGATATAATTTGATTTTACCAGATATGTTCTATAGCACTATCATCAGGTTTGAAATTAATTTTTAATTACTATTGGTCACTTAATGTATTGTTAAGCATTTCATGATTTGTTCTCTAAGAAGCAGAATGAAAACAATACAAACTGATTTTCTGTTTTTTTTATTTATTTGGGTGATGTAATCTTCTAACAAACTCATTTTCTAACCACGTTATCCAATACAGGGTTACAAATTAACCAGAGCCTATCCTGGCAAACAAGCAGCACAAGGCAGGGTACACCCTGAACAGAATGCCAGTTCATTGTAGAGGGCCAATTTTCCCAGAACCCAATTAAACTTAGTATGTCTTTGGACTGTGGGAGGAAACTCACACAAAGATGGGGAGAACGTACATATAGCAGATAGCACCCAGGAATTAAACCCAGAGCCCCAGTGCTGTGAGGCAGCAATACTAAACACTGCTCCACCTAGCTGCCCCCATTGTTTATAAAAGACAAAATGATGTTCATACCATCCCATGACAGTTTACCCATCTCTTTGTCAGTCCCTAAGATACTGCTTTGCCCTCAAATTACAACAATTTTAAATGGCTGAGGATGAGGTATTTCATGCTGTTGCCTTTGTACTAATGAAAATTTCCAGAGGTTCAGTAATGGCTTTCAAATATCACAGCCATGGTATGTTGTAACCCTCCATCTTTATACATGTGACAACCAGGAACAAGCTTCGATTGAACATTTTCCAGATAATTCTTCAGATTGTGGAACTAATGCATCTTTTTATATGACTTCGGTCATACTAGGAGCAGTTGGTCAATTCTCAACACATATTCTTACAGAAATTCTCTTTTGTAACTTCAACAGTTACAAAAACTCAGTTCAACAAACACAGCACACTCAATAAGTATGTTTTTGTAATTACAATATTTTTATTTTAATAAAAATTAATTCCATGGTAACAGTAACAGCAAAAACAACCATAGGGCGTTACCCTAAAGCTCAGATTCTGTATATCTCCACAGACCTTTCTGTTACTGTAAAGTGTTAAAATTTCAATAGGTAATAGGGACTAGGGGCTCTATAAAATATTTCCACATGACAATGAAACTCACTTTTGTTCTAAATTATTTGCATGTATTTAATCTGGACATAAAACCACATATGGAATATTTGTTAATATCACACTAGAACAAGCATAAACCATTATGCACAACCACCTTAGTGAAATATATAGAAATCTTCATTTTCTGTCTAAATTATTCAAAAACACAGAAATACACCGATTCAAATAAATTGCTTATAACCTAAATTCAAACTAAAGAAAAGTGTACAACTGCATCAGAAATAGATTATTAAGTAAAGTGACTATGTACTTTCCAAAGAACATGCTGTAACCTTGAGAAGTGTACTGAACCTTAAAAGGTAAGATAGTTTATTGTTGTGAGTTTTTAATTGCAAAGGATTGTTGTTCTGTAAAGCCATTTGATTCAATTAATAGTTCCCAGTAAATGTAGTTTTCACTATGCATTTTTTACATTCATAGAACTATATGGAATGATTATGGCCAATGATTTTCTTCTATTATACTACAGTTTTAACAGTTTTAAAGTCACAATTTTTAAAATATATTTATAATTATAAAATATATATATTTTAGATATATTAATATATTTTATTTTATTTTTATACCACACCCCACAGACAGACTTGTCCTCGTGGATGTACTTTTTAAAGACAAGTGCTTCCTTTAACAGTGTGATCTCGAAACACACAGTCAAGAGTACAACCTCAGATGGCAACTGAAAAGTTTGGATTCTTAGTCAATGCTTCTAGGCTGTAGCACTCATTCGGCCAAATGAGATGCGAGGTACTCAGAATTCGTCATATTTTAAGGGGATAGAACTATATGTATCTCTGTGTGCAAATAATGAGTAGAGGCTTGATCATTTTCAACTCATCTGAACTTGAAATGAAAGTTTGATAATGTATCACATATTGAGTTCGTATTTACAAGTAAATTGCACTGAATGGTGTCTTGTGGATGTGCCTATATTCAGTTATCATTATCTGGAAGAACAAAGAACAATAACCTTGTTCTTCTGAATTTTGCATTTCAATCATAAATTACAATGTTTCAACAGAATAGTTTTAATTGCTGAGTGTGAAGAAATAGCATTTACTTTTGTGAAGTAGCTGCATATAGTAGTTCGTGAACCCTGTAAGACTGCTTTATTTTTCCCTTAAGTAACTAGGAACTATATTTTGTTCAAACTAGGATGGAAGTTCTAAAATATAACTTTCAAAATAAAATATTTTAAAGTTAAGTTTAAGAAAGTGTTACATTGTTGTGACTAAAAGCTATATATTTGTGTTTTCAGTGGAATTAGTGCATTCATATATTAATACATGTCACTTGCGAGATTGTTTGGCTCATACAATTTAGGAAAGGGGTACAAATCGTCATTGTAAAACTACATTATAGTGTCCAAACAGTACTTAGATTTTTTAACTGTTTTGATTTTTTAAAGTTTTTCAAAGAGGAGGACTTAGCACTGAGCTTCACTCTAAATTATATTTCCTGTCCTTCTGTCCCATTGAGAATTGTGAAAAGAAAATATTTTATTATTGACATCAAAACTTACATTACCAGGACTGAATACAATCTGTTCATATGCTAGTTTTGCTTCAAACATGAGATCTCCTTTTCCATTCCTCAGCCTGGACTCTCTTTAATGAAGCAGTGTGATGAGGACAAAGTCGTCTCTTCCTTGCCACAACATCTCTCCTTCGAAGGCAACCAGTCCCTGTCTTCGAGCCCTCAGCAAGACCCCAACAACTTTGTTGGAAATAGTCACATATCTCTCAAATAGCTTCCCAAACTCTACCACAGTTTTACCATCCTCTCTGCTTTCTCCAATGCTTTTGATAATGGAGCAGAGTTCTTGCACCTCTTTTCCAATGTGGGTGTGGGCATCCTTTCCTCTCTGCTCAGTCTTAGATCCTTCCTTAGGTCTCCCATAGCTCTCCTCTCCTTTCTGAAACTTCACCATCAATGTCCTGTTGGTACTGAAGGGATTGTGTTTCTGGTACTCTGAGTGATCATTCGACCACCTCTGCCAGCTCAACTTTAATCCTTCAACAGTGCTGACACATATCTCCTTCCCAAGGTTACCATGATCATTGGGATCGTCTTTCTCCATCTCTTGTTTTTGGGATACCTATAAGGTTTTTTTTAAACAATGTATAGGCTCTTGTTTCATCACATGGATATTAGGATTCTGTGGGAACAGAAAATTTATAAAATATTTTTAAAATATATACTGTAATGTATTATAAGTCCTTCTAAAATTGATTTATTTTCTCTTAAGTTTCATGATTCACAATATATAGCTCATTTTTCTTAACTATTATAATCTTAAACATATTTATATTAAAGCATATATTTACTTATTTCTTGCTTGAAAGATTTGTCCGGTTATGCACAAATAATTACAAAGGAAAAGCTAATATTTAATATACATGGTTACGTATATATATAAAAACGAATATATTGCATCCGAAATTTAGTGTATTTACATTCACCTAAACTTTTCAAATTAAGAATAAATTAATCTTTTAATGATTAAATGAATGTACCTAATAATTCTACCGTAACCTATGGTCATTTACCTGCATCGGAGTCGCTTCTCCGTACAACGTTTGTACGTTTCAAAGGGGATTTAAAGCCAGGGATACTTTCTGCCCTTTGACCACAAAGCTGACAGACAGATGGGTGGAACATCCAATCACATCTTCAACCGCTGTTAGCCGCGTGATCGCAATCCAATCAATTTCCACGGTCACACGAACACATAATAGAGTTTCTTTAAAATAAAGCTATAGAAATCTGTAATTGTTTATGATGCAACAGTGTATTAAAACTCATTTAGTATCGAAATCATTCTATGTACAGTATGTCAGATACATTTAGTGATGCTTTTCCTTGAAACAAACTATCATTTCTATTTGATAAAATGTAAATCCTATGATTTTAAGCCGTGCTTTGAGTTAACTGATACATATATATATATGTATTCGGATGTTTAATTGTATGATTTTTATACAGGAAATGACAAATACATTGCGTTTTAATTTTTCACACAGTTATGTCTATCTAGTGTAATATTTTATCGCTTACGAAGGGTGCATTATTCGGGATAGGAACCGACTTTGAAGTGGAGTCTATTTCCTGCGGAATATAATTTGAGAGGGAATACAAAAATGGCGCTGCACTGTAGCCGAACGTGTAGGAAATATTTATTACATTTAGCACAAGAAAATGTTGAATTCAGATTACCGGTATGTAAAAATAAATTACGTTTTCAAAGCACTTTTTAAAAGTTTTCTGAAAAGTATTACTATTTTTCCTGGCTCTACAGTTTTTTATTACATAGCTAAAGATGGCTAGATCAATAGATACTGGTATAAAGGGTATAATCTTAAATTATGAACCTGTAGGAGCCAGTTATCGAGGCTAACTGTCTAAACCGCAATTTTATTAGAAGCAGTGTACTAAGTAATCTACTTTAAATCTCTCTAGACATAGGTCTAAGTAGTTGTAATTACAGTAGAACGGCTTTATCCTTTCATAATTTTGTAAATAAGTTACGTAGTGTATCTTATGACTTATTCTGAAACTGACAGCCTCATTTAGTTTTGTAAATATTAGGATTTATGATGAATGCAAATAATTTCCAAACTACAGTATATATTTCCCCTTTTCAGGAAATCAAGGCATTACTTTCACTCAGTGGTGTGCAGTTTACTCTGGACGAAAATTTTGATGAAAAGGTATGTTGCTTATTTTTCCCGTAATACCTGAGCTCTAATAAATTTGATTATTTTGGTCATCATATATTACTGAATAAAATACGGAAATCGGTGTTCTGGGACATCATATTCTGTGTTTGGTTATCACTGGATGAACCATGCAGAGCTGAGAGAACAACATACGGTACCGATGTGTGAGACTGAGTGTAAAGCATTGCTGTTCTATGATTCATAGAAAGAAAACCGTATGCTGCCTTTTTTACTATTTGCTGGAAAATTTCTGCATTGCTTGGCTTTTCTTTCAAATGCCTTCATTCTTTGTCTGCTCTTTTTTTTGGAATGCCTTCTGGTTGTGGTAAAATGAATTGTGGTAATATACCAAAGAATATAAATACAATCAAGTGAAAAGGTATCACGGACATTGTTGTTCACCAGTCCTGAACATTAGTAATATAGGATTGGATACTAGTTCACACTTCATGATAGTAATAAGCATGATTTCTAACATCCCTGTTCCTAGCATCTAGATGTTTGCTCCTTGTTTATTTTAATAAATATAAAAAGACTTCCACTAAAACAACTCCACTACTACCTGCCTGTAATTCTTGCAGTTTTCCTCATGTGTGACATTATTGAATTAAACGTATTTTTAAAAACATGTTTTAACATTATTAAACATAGTAGGGCTACTTTTTGGTGATTCTTTGTAATCAAGCCGAAGTAACCAGCTATACTGCTTAAATGTTAGGACAAACATCTTCATCTGATATTGTTTTTTAATATGGGGAAAAGGGGATTCTCTGCATTCATATTGTGAATATAGGTTAATTTAACAAACTGCAGTAAATCATTAACCTACAGTGGTTTATGAATATAACAAAAATTCTTATGATCATATCTTTCATATCTTTTTGTATGCATTTATATCTATTAGCCACATATGAACTTATTTGTGGAGATGAAGCAAAGTGGGCTATCAGATTAACGTACTGCAGTTTTCTGTCTTTAATTTCCACTGAGGCACAGAGCAGAAAATGTCCACTCTGTCGTGCAAACAGAATGTTATCAAAACCTAAATGATTTGTTTCAGTCTCCATTCTGGGTTCTCAGCAATGTTTCGGAGGAAGATGTGCGAAATGTTATGAAACGAACTGTGTGTGCAAAGTAAGTAGTTCATGACCCGTAATACGAAGCATAAAAACACGAGACCTTACAAATAAGAGGAAGACAAGTGGCCCATCTAGCTTGTTTGGTTTAGTATTTATACCTGTATTTAGTAGTACAGGTATATTTACGTAGGATGAAGCCACATGTTGATATCAAATCATTCTTTCTCTTAGTTATCTGTGACAGTTTCTTTCACTATTGCTTGAATTAATATTTATTAACTTTTATTTAAAAAGTTTATTAAAAACATGTAAAGAACACAAATATCCTACTAATGCTGTGCATGCTACCTGTATTTTCTCCCTTGGAGCAATTGGGAGGAATTTATCACTTGAAACTGCAGTTAACACAGATTTCAGTGCTATTTATTTTTCTCGACATGCAGGTCAGTGTTTGAACTATGGGGCCATGGAAGAACACACCAGGAATTACAGTTGTCTCTAAAGAATTATCCGACAGAAAATATGGTAAGCAGAACAGTCATTTTTGTTGGTATTATCTAAACAGTATGAAATAATGTACTGAACATAACTGTATTTTTTAGGTACCCTATCTCAAGTCAGACTCAACGTATAAAATTAATGTTTACACATTCAACAAAACGGTGATTCATCAAGAGAGAATCCAGAAGATAGATGTAAGTTTGTAAAATATTATAATGAAGCTTAAGTACACATGTTTACTTGGTTGTGGAAAATACAGTTTTATCTTCTTTATTTTTTTCAACTCTGAATTAAATTAAAATATGCATTAGCTAATAAAATTAATGTTTTACAACTGTACATTTAAGTCTTAGTGGGTACCCTGGCATCTGTAGCTAGGTATATTAATGGAATGTCAACCAGTTATATTAGTAATACAAAATGACTACACTAATAAAGGTCCTTTCAATCAAATGATTACTTTAAATTACAAACTATTCAACACGCAGCCCTATCAATACACCCCATTACAATACATTAATGCAACAATCACATTAATTGCTATATTGATACTCACAATTATTACATAGGGAAACAAGAAGCATGTCTTTCCAAACTCTTCCAATGGGGCAGATTGGAAGGGCTGCAAGGGTAGCCTTGCTTTACAACATTATATTTATATGCTACAATTTAGGATGTTCTTTAAAAAATATGAAATCATCTTTAACTGATTTAATTTTGCTTCTTAAGACCCTAGAGTTCCTGCCATTTTCTGGGAAAGTAAACTTGAAGAACCCTGATCATGTGTTCTGTCTGCTAGAAAACTATGGCTCTGATCCCAATAGAATTCCAGAAGATCCCTTTTACGTTTACTTTGGGAGATGGGTATGTAATCAATCTGTGTGCAGTGCCATTATTTAAACATATTAAATGAATGAAGTGCAAGATAAAGCTTTTTTAAGGTATTTGCTATTGTTATTACTTTGTTTATAAATATTAATTTTGTATTGACAAGTTTTATCATTTTACTGGAAAATAATACAATTGAATCGAATTAATTTTGTCTTTAATTTTCTGACAATACCTTTCTTGAAAATGTACAGTAGACCAGAAATTTGCCTTCTCACACATTTACAGTATAGGCAAACACTGGCTCTAGTGACCTTTTAATATGTTTTGAGAAAAGCCTTCAAAAGCTCTTTCAAAATTGCTTTTGAACTGTTTTCACAATAAGGGTTAGCAGGAAACTGAATTATACTGACCTTCTAACTGAAGTGGCAGTCTACTTGACTTGAATGTACTCTGAGTGGGGTGGTTTTACCAAGATAAATTAAATACAGCTAGGGTTTTCTAAGCAGTCCTTCTTCTTGTCCTTATTACTTGGTCTGCTGTTGTCACATTAACAAACTTACTGCATTGCAGACTGTGATCTATAAAGAGTGATGACAGGAAAATGTTCCAGAGGTTCAGTGCTGTAATTGAACAAAGTGTTACTGCATCTTGAGAAGAGTGCGACAGCGGGGTTGGGGAGGGTGGTCCTGAGGGAAAACAGAAGTATTTATTTGCATACTATTACATTTTTGAGATGCAGAAAAGTCATTTCCTACTCTCTAGTGCAATAAATAACTATTTCAGCTACCTCAAATAACATGGTCAGGATGTAAGACTACTAGTTTGAAAGCTTATATGATGGCTCAACACCATTATTATATTCTTTGAGGAGAACCCTGCCTCAGCTTTGAATGGTCAACAGCTGGCTGTCACTGTTAATGATAGTTCTTGTTATTATTTCAGATGTTGCTTTGTTATTATTTCCGATGGATAAATGAGGCAGTTCTGAGAAATTGAAACATTTCATAAAATAAAACTCTTTAAAAAAAAAGGAATGCAATACAAACTTTTTTTCCACATGATTTGTCTTTCATTATAAGCTTTTAAATCAAATTGATCTAAGAGCGGTATGTTCCAGTTTTTAATTTTATTGTTTTGCCATGTCCTTATTTAAAAAAATAAGGAAATGGCTTTTTGACTGCAAGCTCTGTGTCATGTTTAATTATGCTTTGAAATTTAATTATACTTTAAAATATTAGTAATCAGTAGCAGTAAAAAGACTGTCATGTAGTTTGTACCCTCTGCTGTACTTTAATTCCACTTTGAAAAATAGAAAGGAGAAAGGCAACACTTCAGCTGAAAAAGCCTCAACAGCCAAACCATTGTTTCTCTTTTCTATTTGTCAGTGTGGAATTAAACCTTTACTTGTTCCTTTGCAGGCAACGCATGCTGACACAGCTACTCAAGCATACTGTCTTTCATTTGATGGGAAATAAAGCACAGACTGAATTATAGATGGGAATTTCAGGTCTTTTCTTCTATTTTATGCTATTGTAATGATAGCTTACATTTTTTCTACATGCATATGAGGGATTAAGTGAAGTCATATTTATTTAGAATTTAGAACACCTTGTTGTTGATCTTTATGGCTCTTGTCACCCTTATTTAGATTGCAGATGGTCAGAGAGATTTGATAAGGTCTTTCAGTGTGAAGAAACGCCATTTCATTGGTAACACAAGCATGGATGCTGGGTTGTCCTTTATAATGGCTAACCATGGCAAAGTAAAGGCCAACGACTTGGTCTTTGATCCATTTGTTGGAACAGGTACTATTCTTAAGTCAACTTTTTAATTTGAAAAAGTGTGTGCCTTATACTTAGTGTGGTGCAAAATGTTTTGTTTTAAAGTGACAGCATTCAAAAGAATCACCTTTTTGATTCCTTTGTTCTCCTCTAAGAGCCCTTTGAGTTGGAAATTTGCCTTTTATTATGATGGATCATAATAAACTCTGTATATTCCAAAAAACCTTTTCTTCGTATGGTGTGTTTGCTGTGTTCAATATGTTTAGAGAGCAGAAATATTGTTTTCTTTCCAACTCCTCTTTGACCTTTCAGTCATGAACGTGTCTTTTATCAGGAGTTATAATATGAAATTAAACACAAATGAGTATAGAATATGCTGTCCAGATGTACTAATTTATAGGCTGAATCAGTGTTAAAAAATCCTTTTGAACAACCAGAATGCATGTGTGCATCTTTGTGTAGTGTGCCAATAACATGACAATAGCATCAGTCAGGCCTAATGGTGCCTTTATCCTTCACTCTACTGATTTTGCTTCTTTTCCAGGTAGCCTTCTTGTTGCATGTGCACATTTTGGATCATATGTATGTGGTACAGACATTGATTACAACACAATACATGGAATAGGTATGACATGAAAATTCAAAGATTATTGGTTATTCTTTAAAATATACTGTAATTTATTTTCCTTATAACATTATAAGGTTTTTGAGAAAACAAATCAGACATTGGATGCAAAGGTTCTTACCGCCATTAATTTAACAAAAGGTCACCTCAAGTAAAGGCATTTTCTTATTTATGAGATTTTTATTAAGTTAAGTACAGTTAGGAAGGTACTATGAAGTGTCTGAGGAAAAAAAGACTATGGCCCGATTTGAACCTGTTTTTAAAACCTGGCATGGCATTATTTCAGTCACTCTAGGAATTGGAGTACAGCTGTGTTTTATCAGACAAGGCTATGTTTACTATTTTGAAATGTATATTTGGTTTGAGTAAATGTGGAACACAAGCTAAATTGTTGGAATAATCATGCTAGGTTTTTTCAAGATGATTAATGTCTTTAACTTTTTTGTAATTCATTTGCAGGGAAAGCAAGCAGGAAGAATCAAAAGTGGAGGGGACCCGATGAAAACATCAGAGCTAACCTAAGACAATATGGTGCAGAGAAATCTTACATTGACGTTCTCGTGTCGGATGCATCCAAAAATGTGTGGAGAACAGGAAGTCTGTTCGACGCCATCATCACAGATCGTATGTTTATTATCTCACATCACGAGCCAGTCTCATCCACTTTTCACCTTTAAGCTTTAGTTTTGCTTCATTCATGGAGCTACTTGGTAGTCTTATACATTAGATTTCTCTGCACAGCTCCAGGTCTTTTTAGCTGAAAGGGTAAAAGCTTCGCATCTGGATATTCTTCATTTTTTAACACTTACTATCCTTTCCAATATTTTGTATTATTCTCTTATGATATTTGTTTTCACAGATGCCCCTAAGCATTGTCTCTGAGAGCAATACCTAATAATTCTCCTCAGTCAGAATGTCTGTGACCAGCAGTATTGCCGTAATATATGTTCAGTTCTTTTCTAAGAAGAAATGTTGAAATTGCCTCTGATTCTACTGCAACACATGCAATTCAGTAATTTTTTGTATTGCAGAGTGATATACTGTACTTTAAAATATAAAGGACAGTCAATTATGTTTTCTATTAAAAAAACAGAGAGGAGATGAGTAATTTTGAATTGAAAATGGGAAAGTCATAAATTCAGTCATACTGTATATCCAAAGTCAGTAAATATAGAGACAGTACAGCATCATTAAAAACCTGAACTAGTACAGTTCAACTTACTTTGCATACCAAACCAGAGCATGCTTTACTTACTCAGAGTCTCTCATTGAGTCAAAGTATTTCTGGAATTAGTTTGCATCAGTTTTGAATCACAAGTGTAACCACATGAATATAGTGTTTGACCATACATTACAATGAGCTTCCTAACACATCTCGTCATTCAAGCAGTAATGTCTGTCACTTAACTACCTCCACATCAGCACTGTTTTGTTGTCCTCTTTTGTTGTAATGTTTCTGCTTGCAATTGATTTACATTTATACACTGCTCAGTTGACTGTACTTATGGCACTAATCCTGTAACCTAGGGGAAAAACAACCTCTATTTTCATTTGCAGATCTAGAAAGAATGAAACCTTTTTTTGCTTTCTCCATCTCAGCCCCATATGGTATAAGAGAATCAACAAGGAAAACAGGCTCCCAGAAAGAAATGATAAAACCACCAGAAGATTTGTAAGTTCTTCCTAAAACTACCATTCTGACATATTTTTGTACTGAAATTTCCCCTCATACTTTGTTCAGGGACTTTAGCAGGACTATTACTATAATCCATCTATAATCTATCAAGTAAATAAAACTGTACCATAGAGAAAAATTTCAAATTCTAAATAATATAACTTAGAGGTTCATATTTGATTTGTATAACATTATTTTTTATTAATAAATGTAATGTATACATACTGGTTCAAAATAGTTATTTAATATTGTTCATATTAGTGTTGTAGATTTGTATTAATGTTCTTTAATATTAATGTTTAACCAGAATAATAATAGAACTATATTACATTTTCAGTAATGGAGAAAGTCATGTCCCTGTGTCCATGGCCTACCACCTCAGTGATATCTTCACAGACCTGCTGAACTTTGCTGCTAAACACCTTGTGATCAACGGAAGACTAGTCTACTGGTTGCCAGTGTATAGGCCAGAGTAAGTTTGTTAAATTTTGATTGAATTAAACACTTCTTAACTTGTTGTACATGAACAAGCTTTTTATTCAAATTATAGTATGTTTTTAGCCTTATAGACATCTTAGAATTTCGTAGCGAGCAGAAACTTTTTTCGAGCTCTAAAACTGAACTGTGAATTAACTTAAATTGGCACAATATTATGCCCAGAGTAATTCCTGTGTTATCTAGTCAGCAGTTTGTTTTGACGCTTGTTCAAACCCAGCTCCTCCCTCTAGGTAGGCAGAAAAGTAGGCGGTCCTCAGACTCATTATTACACTTCCATTTTTAGCTGCTGCCGATATGAAAAACATGGTGTTGCCACCTGTTGCACAAAAGCACAATTTCTGATCAGCTAAACTTCACAGAATACTAATACTATAATACTGATCTTTTTATGATTTCTGATTTTTATTTTTTATTTTTATGATCATATTGAATGATTTACATATCTGAACTATAATCTATAATAAGTCCACAAAATTGCATTACAGACTAAATATAGAGCTTTGGTTGAAATTAGCCATGTAGCCTTTATGCCATTTCTGCTATTAGATATTTTCAAAAATGTGCTCTCTACATATATATAGACTAGTAGCTAGTTGTACAGTACCGCTACATCTAAAGTGACAACAGGTTAATCTGTGTATCTGTTTAAATGAATAATCAAACATTACCAATAAGCTATGCATATTTTTGAGTCACTGGTATAATATTGCATATAATTTCCAGATACAATATAATTTGTATGTTGCTATATTAAGAAATAACAGTATACTAAATCTCTACTAATTCCCTTTATGAGAATGTTCTGTCTCTGGCAGTTTTCAAGCTGAGTGAAATGAGATCATACGCAGCAAAATTGCTTTTTACATGTCAAGCAAAACAGATTTATCGCTTTATTTTACAGCAGGTGTGCTAATCATGCATTACTTTTTTTTGTTGCATTTGTATTTTAAGGTTATTAGCGATATTACTAATTATCAGGAAAGTTGCTAAAGTTTAATTTTCAGTATTTTTTTATTAATCGAATCTGTTTAACATTCATTCTAGCGCCATTTAAGAAGTTCTAGTGAAGTACATAATTTAACATACTATAGAAGCTGCAGAAATGCTGGTTTGGTAATACAGGTATATGCTGTGAACATAGGAACTGGTTTTAATGTGTGTAACTCATTAAAATGTTTGGTATATCAATACATATTAAGACCTGCATGGTTTCAGTGACATGCAAGGTTGCATCATATTTTTATATAAATATATCAGTTTGCACATAAATTTGAAATCTTTTGACTTCAGAATTGTTTTGAAAAATGCTAGTTTGAGTTGAGTATTGTTTTGGGAACTGCATTGATTTGTTTAAATCGTTTAGACTTTCTACAAATATGTTGGAGAAACTATAGAATTTCTTAATTTTATTTTTGCTGCAGATGTTTGATGAAGCTCACTGAAACTAATTTCACCCCTTAGTATTTCTTTTGTGGTTTTGAAAGCTGGGTGGCCCACGGGTATTCTTCAATAGTGTTTTAGATTGTGTAGATATACAATACAGTGGATGCAGCAAAATCACCTTTTTCAGCTTTTTGATTTTTTAGACAAGAAATCTTGGACTTACAGTAAATATTTGTGTTCTGTTTTTTTAGACAATTGTATAGCAAAACCAGCTTTGTGATCTTTGTACTCTTTTTTGCAGACTTCAGCACATTGCTGGGCACAGAGAATCTTGATTTATTACCAGTTTTGTTTAAATCTTAAAAAGCTATCTTCCACAGGCAGCCGCTCTGGTATTAATGAATGTTAGGATTCTGTGATTTTTAATCTAGCTTGGGAACTACTCTTTCTTCGCGGCTCTTGGCTCTTTTATTGAGTTTGTTTGTTCTCCCCATGTCTGATTTGGTGAAGATGGGAGATAGGAGACATGCTAGCTGGATTATCTCTAAATTTTCCTTTTGTGCTTTTGTGTGTGTCCAATAATGGGCCGGGTAGTCGCACCTTGTGTCCTGTGCTTCCAGGATAGGCTTCAAGTTGCTCTGACTTTTTCCAGGAATAAGCAGCTTTCTGATAATGTATGTGTATCTTTACATGAATGATGCTTTGATCAATTGGAACATCCCAAGTATGTCTTTTTGATGGCTTAAAGTGAAATTGCTTCCACACAGCAGCAGCACTTAAAACAGAAGTGTTTGAAATTGACTGAATTTACATTTTATATAATATTTCACAGGTATTTCATGATGTTTCATGTATGAAGCCTTCTTCAGGAATGTAAAAAGGAGAGAGGGTGGTAAGAATTAAATGAAAAAAATGTAAGGCTTTGATAGATCACTAATCTCTGAGTACTAGATGCAGTACTTCTGCATATCATATCTGGAGAGTAGGGCATCCATTGCATAACTGTTTTGTTTTGATCTCTCAAGAAATCTTCTGTTACATGAGTAGCATGAGGATGTGTGTTGTCACTCTATTATGTTGGCATGTTAGGATGAACCTGTAGAACGGGCAGCAACTTTGTCACTACAAGTGGATTTCTGTTGTGACTAGATCCTCTTTCTGCCCAGACCATCCCATTTTGACCCCCTCATCGAGGAATTATTCCAGCAGTTCCATTAATGGGAAAGCACAATGTACACAGATAGGAATTTAGCCAGAAGACTAGGGATAACACCCCTGCTTTTTCGAGAATGCCATGGGAGGACAAAGTCTGGACCTCTGCTTCAAGTCTCACCTGAAGAATGTTTAGATCATGCTGATCTTTTTTTATAGGAAGTAAAATGCTTTAGTTTTGAAAGCTTCATCATACTTTAAAGAACAACCTGGAACATTTTAAATATCTATTATGCCATATTATGTAGTTAAAAGGGCCCATTGCAAATTGTGATTTGCTGTTTGTGCTGGTTCGGGATAGTTGAGCTTTGTATTTAACAATCTTATCAAATGGCTCACAAGATGGGGGGTTTCAAGCTGGCAGCCATTTCTCACAGCCGCTGCTTCTGTCACTCACATGGCATATTTGGCTGATAGGTTTTTATAGCTACAGCAGCATGCAAAGGGCAGATTAGGGGGCATGTCTGCAAAAAGCTTCAGCCCTGTCAGTTATACAATGTTGAATTTATTTTGGGATAATAAGATTTTATTTATCATTTTTAGGCATTCTATTACTGTTTAACTGTATATTCTAGTCTTAACTCAAATTGAATTGTTCAAGACCAGCATGATGTAGAAGCCTTATTCTGGATATCTGATTTGAAATGGTTGGGCAGTATTCTTCAACTCGGATTCTGTTGGATGAAACATCATTTTATTGGGGTCTTCAAGATATTACCTCCTAAAACCCGAGAATGTTTAAAATTAAATATTTCAATTAAGAAATGAAACGTTCAGGTGGAGGAAAAATCTGGAGGACCAAATTTGATCTACTGTAATACACCTCTGTGGGTTGATTCATTAATAGTGGGGTATTAATGACATTTGTTTTACAACAGTATGACTCAAAACAGTAAGACGTACTATTACAAAAGCACTCACCTTAGAGCTAAATTTAGTTTTGAATTTTAGGAAATTCCTGGCTTTTTAGTTTAAGACATACTTTATTTACTACCCTATAACAATAGGGATTTTAATTTTTTAACTTAATTCTTTAATTTGTAGAAATAATAGTGATCACTAACACCTTCCACTAAGAAAATTGCAATTTTGATGAGAAAGCAATTTGCAAGTGCTCAACAATAATTAAATATGACTTTTTACAGTCAAACTCAGACCTTGCAAATGCATTAATAAATTAAACTGAAAAGTGTTCATAAATTAAATTGTATTATTATGATTTCAGAATTGCTATCCTGATTACATGGGGACACGAGAAAAAAGTAACAATCAAATCTCATGTAACCTCACCATGACTTTCTTTAATCTGAAACAAAACAAGAAAAATATTAAAGCACTACATTTTCATAGAAGAGGGCAATACAATTTAACTAAACATATTTCATTTTAAATTATATTGGGTTCAAGTTTGGTTAGTTAATTTTCAGTGGGGTTCTGTGTGTTTCTGATGAAATAAAGGAGGTCTGCTGTACTGAACTCGGGAGATAAAATCTCTTAATGAAAGAAAATGTCAAAGACTGAAAGAGCTTATTTGAAACTCGACTTTAAAATGATGGTGGATCTGAATTCCTTTAATGTTTTTTGTGTCGTCCTATAGCTTCGTGGGAATCTAGATTAGAGCAAACTGTAGCCTGCCTGCCTGTCTGGAATGAGTCATTATCATAAAATTCTTTAGTGGTGGGTATTTTTATAGCTACCAAGGAAGTACTTGAAACTATTCCTGTACGGATAGGAGGCTCTGAGGTTATAAGGTAATTTACGTGGTAACTCTGTAGCCGTCTGCCGCTAATTAAGTCTGTCTGATGTCCAATAAGACACAATGACTACCTGCAGTGCTCAAAGCACTGTGTTTTACCTTTTATGTATTTTAATCTATTTTAATTCATTCTATCGACCCTTGCTGACTGAATTAGATTTTTGCTTAAGGAGAGATAGTATCTTGGTTTTCTTGCATCAAAGATTTCTAAGTATTTTTATGTGCACAGAGC
Organism: Atractosteus spatula; assembly: GCF_055471065.1. Classification (NCBI taxonomy): domain Eukaryota; kingdom Metazoa; phylum Chordata; class Actinopteri; order Semionotiformes; family Lepisosteidae; genus Atractosteus; species Atractosteus spatula. The sequence goes on along the minus strand of NC_142707.1, from coordinate 42,175,001 downwards.
TCCATGGTGTGCAGCTTTTTCTGTGCTCATAGTGTTTAGTGCAAACAGATTGTAATTAAAAAGAGGACCTTGTTATGCATTGGCTGATTAATTCTCTCAAGATGCAATAAACAAACATCTGAGGGCTATTAAAAAGATTGTATACATTCACCATCAATACCAGTAACTAGAAGAACCTAATTTACACTTTTGCAGAGCTGTGTGAGTTACTTACTCAAAATATTAATGGCATCATTCATTAAATGCTTAATTCAATAACAGATATTGCCCATTCTGTATCTTTGTTTATGAAGTTGATGATTTAAAGTTATTTTAAAAAAGTACATTCTTCCACAGAAGTGGGCAAACTAAACAAGCCACATATATGTTTGGAACATCAATTTGAGGTGCCATGAAATCTAGAAAACGTAACTGTTTTCCATGATGCAGGGTTTTTTATTTCTGACTTTTGTGACTTCGTTTTGTTCCATCTAAAATCTGATACTTAAGTGAGCCCTTATTTGAGCTGATTATTAATTTCATTTAATTTAGCTTAGATGGATGGAAAATTAGCAGCAGACACGGGTCCCCCCCAGGACCAGGACTTGGACACCTTGCCCTACTGTATAGTCATTGGAACAGTGTTCACCACCAGAGGGAGTCTATCACCATGAAACACAGAATCCACAAACACTTGGTTCATGGCCAAGTTTCCTTGACAGGCTGAACTCTGGAAAGTGTGTAGCAAAATTTACAAACAGTGGCATTTGTTATAGAATTATAAAGTTCTGTGCTTTTTGAATTACACAGACCAGCATTTGTGCGATTTTATGGTATTAAATTAAACCATTTGCCTTACTTCCCATAGCATTACAGTTTATATTGGACAGAGGCAGTTTCTAACCAGAGATGATGTAATATGATGTGGATATCTAATTAAAATAGTTCAAATGCATTTGGTTTCCGGCCCCTCTTAACCATTCTTTATTTTAAAAGAATCTGTGGCTTTTAAGCTTGTAAATTTTTTTTTGTTTTCTGATCTGTATTCATTTTATACATTTATTCTTTCCAGCCACTGATGTTTCATTTCCTCTGTGTTCTGTGAAATAAACCAAATTATCACTAAAGTAAATACCGTCACTTTATGAAGACTGAGGTTTAAAAGGATAAAAATAATAGGTTTATAGATTGTTTTAAGATGGTGTTGTGCACAGTATATAATTTACTAGTAATGGTATTTTAAAATACAGCTGCAGGATCATTTTAGGTTGACTTTGTGAACACCTTTTGTCATGCTTCTTTTTAAGGGTAAACAGTCATAGAAAACAATATGAACAGAAATCCATTGTTGAGCTAACGTCTACTTTTTCATCATTTTAAAAATCATCTTAAATCCTAATCTTCTACATTTCTAATCTTGTGCATGATGGACTCTAGGACATTGTGTAGAGAAATGTGATGCCGAGGTTCTCTCTTTGAACAGTGCAGCTGTTGAATAAAGGGAGAAAAATCCTTTATTCACAGTAAAGTATGGACTGACATGCCATCTCTTTGAAATCTGTCTGTGACTGTGGCGTTTTAAGTACGCTAAACATAAATTAAAAGGATGTTTAATATTTCACATAGAAATTGTCTTCATGTGGTAGACAGCTGTATCTTTAGCTCACAGGAAAATCTAAACTGATTTGTTAAGACACCTGTTCTTGAACCATTACTTATCAGATCACTATTTGCAGATGTAATATAGTGTTGTCTGATCAAAATTATGCCATTTAAAAAAGTTTGTTAGTAAAAGCAGCAACAGTAATTGTAGAGGTTCATACTTGGCAGTGACTTGGCACTGATGTTTTTTCACTAACAGAAATGAATTTAGGTTTTGTTCAGAAGTTTTCTTGCGGGATTTTCTACTGTAGGAAACTGTGTGAAGGATTGCTCGGGTTCAGTTGTCCCATTTTTTTTACATGAAGAATTAAGGATGAAAAATACTAAAGTGAACAAGATCTTCATTAAATATCTCTCTAAAATTTGAACTTTTTAATGATCTGTATAAATTAGTTCCAGTGAAATATCCCTTTATTAGATCTATCCATAGATACTGGCAGCAAAGAGTCCAAAAAGATAGGATTTCCCAAATTCGTTTTTTACAGCCGGAGAAGTGTAGAATGTAATAATTCATGAAGAAACGCTTGCATGCCTTGTCCAGATTTTGCATCCTTATAAAGTAATACCAAGAGGGTACCCAGAGTGAGGTAATGTCAAGCCTGTATGACCATTATCACCTCACCACTATTGGAGGTGTTATGTTAAGAAATAGCGGGACATGAACTGACCCAGCTGGTCTGGTTTTGAAGTAATTAGGAACCACCTGTGGCAACTGCTTTATATAGACTTATCTGAAGTCAGAATAATTCTTGTAATATTCCCGTAATAACTACTTCTAGTAGTTACAGTATAACCAACACCATAGTTTTAAAAAGCAGATATCACCATAGTATGTTGAGATATAACTAGAACTCTAATTTTAAAATAAGTCCATTATTAGTGCTGTTTTAAATGGGTTTGCTGTAAATTTGATTGTTCATAGATCATAGTCCAGTCTTATAATTAATTATAGGAATAGAAATTGTCAGAGTCTGGTCTGCATGGTGGGTTGTCTTACTGCATGAAGATTGCATAGATGCTTGTTATTTTCACTGAATTCTTCACATCTGTACAGTAGATTTGAATTGATAGTTTGAGTTAGGTTTTCAGAAGTATTGTGCACATGTTGTGAGTTCATATCTTGACTAGAAGAAGAGTCTGTTAAAGTTGGAGATTTCTGTGAACAGCTCATAATCAGCATCATGATATAGTTCATCCACACATATACTATGAGTAGATTTCCTAATTTCATGTGTGGAAGTATTGTATCATTGGTAAGATAGTAACACATTACTTTACAAATTAAACAAATTTGTGGTCTGATTTGTGTTTAATTACTTTCAGTGAAAGTATTTTTTAAATTATTTTGAAGCATCAGTATTGCTTAGAGAAAATATCCAGATATGAACATGTTTAACAGTCACAAATTGCACTAGAATTCCTTTTTTATTTCAAAATAAACAACCATTGGAAGATCTTCACAACACATACATCACGTCATAGTCCCCCTTTGTTAATTCTTTAATTTTTTACCTGTTGAGCAAGGGTTTCAATGACCCTTTTCCTATAATACTAGTAAACACTGTATAGTGCTTTACAGGAGTGTACTCCTTAAAAACAGGCAGCAGTAATGTTTTGAAAATGGCATACAAAATATCAGAAATATTTTAAAAGGTTATAAAAATGTCAGTTTATACAATGTAAGGCCTCATGAAGTGACCCATGTCACCAGAAGGCAGGTGTATGTGTTTCAAATTGCATTATGCAGATGCTTTATGTCTTCCAGATACAAGGAAGAAATTATACCCCAGCACCCTTGCCTGAAACTTATTAGCAACTGTGAGCAGACACTTTCCAGTCATACATCCAGGCGTTTGGTAACAATGGAAAAGCTGAAGGAATTTGAGGTAAGTGTTTATGCAGTTCCCTGAATTTTTTCCTTCCTTTTCTTCTGCATGGTTTTGTGTGCATGGTCTTGCATACGATTTCACTACTGTCTGCATCAAAGTTCTTTTTTTGGAATGTTTTTTTTTATGCACGCACACATTCAAGCCAAGTTTGAGAACTGGCACAGAACTATAAAAATAAGTTGTACAAAAGGCCTCAAGACCATGACATCTGGCTGTAGTTGACTCAGTTTTTTATTACACTCTAATGACTTAATCATAGATTGCATGAAAATAGTTCTTCTTTGGATTTGACAGCCACTTCGTATCAAGACCAAATTGTTCCCATAAATGGTGTTGAAAATTCCACTCTGAATCACAGACAAATGTTGGTGCTTTATACTTCATAATTAGTAATGGTGTATGTCTTTTTTATCAAGTATGTCTCACTTGATAATTGGTCAGTGATTCTTCAAATTTAAACTGTGTAAATGTCAATAAAATTATCTTTGTTAGTTTTTAGGTGAATACTTTTAATAATCCTTTTTGAGGTTGTTTGTGTATGCACTCCATGTCTAAGTATGATGAATAAGGATTCTGTGTTCTTTTTCTGGAATACTACTATTATGCTCACATCTAATGTTATTATGATATTGAGCCCGTTTCACATCAGATAACATCAGATACCAGTCCTTTCTTTTCAGATCATTATTTATTTCCATAAATATTGCTCTTGATACAAAAATTGATACAAGAGATTAACAAGTCAGCTAGAGATTTGACTGGATATTTTTTCCTGTGTATAAATGATTTATGGCACAAGACTGTACATATCTAATATGAAATTGTTATCAGAAGTAGTGTTAAGAATTCTGATTTTAAAATTACTTTTCACACTGCTTCTAGACTTGACTAAACATAGTTTGTTTCATGTATTACTGTGATAATAATAATCCTGTAATCATAATTTTAGCACATTTTTAGAATGGTTTCATACATGTATGCCTTTAGTGGTATTTTATAACTTTGCACAAAGGAATTCTTACAGAAGGAATGTGTAGAACTGATCTATGTGCAATCCTGTCTTTCTGCGTGTGTCATGTTCTCTGTTCGTATCTTGATAATGAAATGCCATAGAAGGTTTAATAAAAAATGTCTTGCAAAATCACTTTTAGAATACATGCTGCAGTGCCTTGGAGAAATATTTCAGTCCCTACCTAAAAAATAATAAAATTACAAAATGATGCATAATATTTTGCTCAAAACCTGAGTGCTCCAACGGAAGACTTCTAAGGGTAATATACGATGGTATAAGTATTCAGATCCATAAACTCGATATCTGATAGAAGCACCTTTAGCAGCAGTTATGACTGCAAATCTTTTTTGTGTAAGTCTACTACCCCTACACACCAACGTGATGCAATTTTTGTCCATTCATCTCGGCAGATTTACTCAAGCTCTCTTTAAGTTGCTTATGGACAGCAGTTTTCAAGTCTTTCCACATATTTTCATAGGACTCAAGTCAGGACTTTTACTGGGCCACTGAAGGACAATCTAATTCTCAAGCCACTCCACTGTAACTTTGATCTTGTACTTTGGATCATTTTCCTGTTGAAAGGTGAATTGTTGTCCCAGTTTTAGATCTGAAGCAGGTTTTCCTTTATGATTTGCTAGTACTTTGTTCCGTCTATGTTTCCATCGGTGTTGACAGGCTTCCTAGTCCCCACTGATGAGAAGCAAAACTGTTACCTAGTGTTGCCACCACCATGCTGACAAATGGGAAGATGTTCACTGAGTGATGCACTATGTTGGGCTTGCGTCAGTTATTAATTATTTTTATCTAATTTCATGCACCTAAATAATTTAGGCTTGCTATAGCAAAGGGTTTGAATACATATGGAACAATGACTTTTCCATTTTTTGTAATAGTTATCTATGTACTTCTTTTTAAATTTTTGTTGTTTGTATTACACGCGAGGAGTAGGTTGTACACAAAACAAATATCAATAGCTACTTCAGAGTATCATGACTGCAGGCTTAAAGTAACAAATTATGACAACTGTGTAAGGGTCTGAATACTTTTATAAGGAACAGTAACCTGCAGTTACATACAGTACCTGTCAGACAATTGGTAATGTATATCACTTTAAAACAAACTTTAAAAAAAAGGTCTTTTGCCAAGTTAGTGGCCTGCAGTAATTAGCAAAATGTTCAAGTAGATAGCTGCGTCTGCATGCGTAGGCTGTAAAAGAACAAGTAAAGGTTTATTCCATGCTGAAAAGAGAAGAAAAGAAACACAACATTTTGGCGGTGGAGCCTACTTCGGGTGTTCACATTGTGCTTCTTTTCTTCTCTTTTCAGCATTAGCAAAATGTGTTAATTATCCCTCTGCTTAGCAACAAAAACATGTGGTGCTGACAGGTTTAAAATTGTGTTTTGGAGTCGCAGCAGACTGGTGCTTAGTGGGCTGTGCGAAGGTAGGAGTAAAGGTGGGAGCAGGAGAGGCGTGTGGAGAAGCAGGAATTCATCTCCAGAATTCGTCTCACCCGCTGGCTGGAGCCCAGCTGTGTCAGCACAGCAAGCGATGACACTGTTGTCAAACAGCACTCAGGATGGTAAAACAGATTGTACCTGTTACTGTTAAGAGTGATTGGTGTTTATTTTGGCAAGGGCATTTACAATTTGCCGCTGTCTTTTTTTTTTAAATGTTGGTTCTTTCAGAGACTTTTCATTTGTTTTCTTTCTTGGAGATTTTTCTACATGGCAAATCACTGGCTGACTAAGAATTTAAGGGGAAGTTGTAAAGAGTGAAGTAAATGAGATTTTCAAAATTCTTGTGTTTGTGCTTAGTGTCCTCTGTCATTTCTGAAAATCCAAGGAACTTTATCTTCAAAATAATTTAATGCTCTTGAGGTTGAAGATCTGTGATGTAGAAATCTTAATAGCTTGCCATTTCCAATGTGGTTCCCCAAGTTCTGAATACAATGAATAGTGAGGTATCAGGCTTATTAATATATGAGAGGAATTAAAAATGCAACAGATGTTATTGGTTCAATACTCATGACATCAGCTTACAAAATAATTATTTATTTTCATAACATCTATGCCATTTTCTGTGCTGTACATTAAATTACATGGAGATGAAAAAGGTGCAAAATAATGTTTAATCAGCAGTGTTTAAATGTTTAGTTTGTGTGCATTTTCCTGTTGCTACTGTTGAACTGGGTCATCAGATACAGAGACTGGAGCAGAGCTACAGAACAAGCATCAAGGATTTGTCTCAAACAAAAAACAGACTCTGGGATTTGCCCTCTAGCTGAACTGAGGCCCACTGATTAAAAACAGGATTTCATTTGCAGTATGGATTTTATTTTTGTTTTCTTGTCTGTTTTTGCAAGAAGGGATTTTTTTTAGCTCGTGATTATTTCATGTTTACACTTACCCTAACAGTATTCGTTACTAGCTATCCTGTTAAAAACCCCTCTTCTTTTTTTTTGACTATTAATTATACCCCTTTCTGAACCATTAGTAGCGTTGATCTGCAAATGCCCAGAAACAACAGGGCTTAAACCCTTGTAGCAACAGCTTGCACTTTTCATTCCTGGCCTCATAAACCATTAATTTGAAGTGGCTTACATTAGTGACAACTTTAAAAAACAGATGTCACAAAATAGGATGTAAATGGGTAGATATTAATACCACGGATTATAAGAAACCATTGTCTCATTCAAAAAACAGTTTGAGGTGGGCTATTAGCTTTGATGCTCCACTTTAAAGATAAATCCTTTCATATTTTAACTAAGAGGAAATCAAGTTAACTTTTGGGAATGTAATGTACATTTACTTAATCGCATTCTCTAGCAAAGTCTTTTGAAGCCACAGAAGGCATAGCTTTGGTACTGTCATTTACTTTCTGCTTAAAGATCACAACGAGTTTAAAAAATGCTGTGCCTTGATGTGATTTTTTTATGTTTACCTATTATCCTTGAATTTTATACCAAATCCTCTATGAAACATAAGTACAGTATATTGTATATATGTATATCACAAATTAACATACTTGGCTAGCTAAAAAAATAGATGCAAAGGTTCTGTACCCATCCAAGAACAAAATATACTTGCTGCTAAAGTGTACACATCAAGAAGTTTATTCTTGTGTTCATTGCACAAGAGACGTACATTAATGCCATCTCCCGGATGTTGCTGAGAGCGCTTATTGTGATTTGAATGGTGAGTCTGCTGTATGAAGATGCTTCTCGCAATGGAGTAGCTTATGGCCCTGTTCATGGGCAAAATTTGGTTGATGAAATTAATTAGTGCATTATTTTCTTAAATTATTATCCATTTAGTTTTTCATCTGCAATCTGAAGATGTTTACTTTTGGGTACATTATTTACAGTAACTTTTGATTCCAGAACGTTGTCCGCTTTATTTCTTTTCGATGTTCAAATTTTACTGTTCCATTGTCATAAGTGGAAATTAATCTGGAAGACATTTATCAACAGCAAATCAATTTAACATCTGATTTGTTTTCCCTAATGATCTATGTTAAGGTCTAAATAGAACTGGACATATTATTTGTAGAATACAGTTTATATTGAAGTCAGGTCCTTTAGGTGGCATATCGAGTTTACATAAGGGCAAGAATGTATATTTGTCAAACTGTGCCTACTAAACTATTAAAACAACTTGTATAGTCAAAAGTGTATTTTGGCTCTTTAGAAAGAGAATAGGTGGTCTTGATGAGAAGCAGGCTGGGTAAAAATAATCACCTCAGTTACAGTTTACCATCTCTTAAACACCTCATTACCTCTCCTTCAAACTTCACTGTCCTGTGACCTTTTTTGGAGCTCTTGTTTTGATTTCATAAGCATTATATGGTGTGGGCCTGGAGTCAAAACTCCAAGATATGGGCTTCACCTCTTTAAAGGCTTACACAATTTTGGATCAGAAACATATACTGTTTTAAGGTGTAAGAATGGGAGATGTTTCATAACAGGTTCTAAATATGTTTCCTGCAGGCATGGAGAGCTATAGTCTCAAATGAAAGGCAGGCTGACTCTGTATATGCACTTGTTTCAATTAAAATGTGGATAAGGCATTCTAATATCCAGCTGGATTCCTAATTTGAAAATGTGATGTGAGCTTGGCAACAAAGATTTACTTATTCTTGTGCAGTCTGTTCACTGACTTTTCTTAAAATAAAATGTGATTTATTTATACAAAAACATTTTTTAAAATTTACACCAATTTTGTTTACAACACTTCAGAACATGATTTGTATTGTATTATGTACTTTGATTACATTAGTCTTTTATTAATATAACGATTTTTAATTCAACATTTTAACAGTACTTAAAGGGGAAGAATAAACTGTGAATGTGTTGTTGCATAATTTGTGTTGTTGACTTATTAGCATACTAGAAAATGGAATTGATAAAAGCATCCTTTTGAGTGACTTTATAACAATTTTCTTCTTTGTATGATATTTTTTTGAATTTTCTGGTACTTGGCAAATGATAATGCAAAAAGCCTTGTAAAATTCTCCTAAAAATCAGTTTGACTTTCACAACCCATTGCCTGGCGTTCCTTCATTCTCATATAAATTTTGCTTTAACTCACAGCCAGGATCAGTGTCTGGAGGGAAATAACTTTACCACTTTTAAACCTGAAATTTATCAACATTTTCCCCCTTTATCCAAAACATATTCCACTGAATATTTTGACAGGAAAAATACTTAAAAGGAGTATATATCATATTCTAATATTGATTTTTATTACAGTGTTTTGACTTTTACATTGAGTCAACTTCTTGATGTGTTATAAAAATGTGTGCAAGTTGGGTGTTCACATTTTATTTCAGCCTTGATGTGCTTACATTACTTACATTATAATGTATTCTTTTTGGGATATTTATTAATGAGCCCTTCTTGTGTTTGGTCCATTTTGTAATTTGTAATGTAGATTAAGTAATGTACAGTATTTGTGACATGAAAGTTAATTATGGTAGACATAACCCTCTCAGTACTTTAATTAATCTGCCACAACAATGACTCAGATTATGTAGACTTAACAGTCACTAACCTTTATTGGAAAAATGAAAATGATTTATCTGTGCTAAGGATTATTAATACCATTTATTAAAGTTCAGTTTGTGTTGGTAAATGGCTTAATATTTCAACTGCATTGTGTATTTAAGAATCCTTTCACTTTTAAAGAAACACATAGAGGTTACATATAATAAAGAGTGCATGGCAGATATTAATTTAACCAATTATGTGTTTTACAGGATGCAGATGGACTTGCACATCTTTTACATGCTAGATTTAATCCTTACCAAGGCCACAACTCATTCCGGGAGAAGTACTTCAGTGGCTTAAAAAAGAAGACTGGTAAAGATGAGTTTAAGAACACAAAAAAACTATAACAGTTTTATAATATATAGAACTGTAACATGTATGGCATACATTATATTTTTTATACACCATTTAGTATGTTCTAGTCATGCATTGTTTTTGAAGGATATCAAATAAAATTGGAGAAGAGTGTATGTGCTCAAATGTTGTATTATGCTCATCAGGTATTTTAGAATTTGGTCCATCGATGAAGCAAAGTTAAAAGATAAAATTTTCACTAAATTCCACTTAGTTGGGATCATGCAGGTTGATGACATCATAATGCTTTGTAAATATGTATGAAGAGCCTAAAACAAAAACTAACTTTGTAGTTACCTATTTTTAAACAGGAGCCTTCTCTTTTAATTTAACTAGATTATAATGTAGAATATATTTTCATTTTAAAAGTTGCTTTGAGTTCAAATGTACTGGATATGATTTTTAATGTATTTTCCATTCATTGTTGTAAATAAAATTGCCTCACAGTTGTTGGTAATACTTAAACCTGTCCTTATCTATACCATCTGAACATCAATTACACCAAACCAATGACTGAAAAATACTTGTATCTATGTCTGTTGTAATGGAATTACAAGTGCTTTGGTTACATGCCTTTGTCTATTATCCTTTATTCTAATTTAAAAACCTTAGGTATGTCTATAGTTTACATGGACAATGCCCTCTTTAAAGATATGTTTAATAACTCTCCGGATAAACTAGAAACAAGTTAGGGAAAGACAATTTCCCTAAAAAAATCACATTAATGATGTTCAGCTTGTCTAAAAAGGTTAATTACATCTGAAATGTCAATCAGACATCAGTGCATTGATAAATTTTAAATACTGATTACCTAAATATTTGCAGTCTAGCTATTAGATGTTAAATATCTGTCTGCTGAACATCCTTGGTGTGTTTCACAACAGAAAGTGTATGCCATTTCACAGCTCTCCAGATGTCCTGCAGTTTTTCATTCCACACAACTGACTGTGACAAACCACAGCTTTTTTTGTTGATCTAATGCCCATCTCCCTGTATTGTCTTGCCAGCATTTCAACGTTTGTTTTTACTTGGAATGGGATATAAGAGATTTATAAAACCCATAGATTGCTGTGGAGAGTGTGAATGAGTCTGTGAAAGTTCTCTAGCCATTTTTTATTTTTGAAATATAACAAATCCCAAAAATAAAATAATTACCTCACACGCATTCAACATTCCCATTACCCTCCTTCTCTGCCCTTCCAAATTTCAACTGAAGGATGCCTAAGATACAGTCAAACAAATTCAGTGGAAGCCCTGTGTCAATAACAACACTACATCCCTCCACTAGTATCATAGATGCTATCAGTGGAGAGCTCCATCTCAATAATATCGAGATAGGTCAAGAACCAATGATGTCGGGAGAGGGAATGCAGAGACTCCTGATGCTACATCAAGTGTTTTTAGCATCAGTCAATGCATTTCCGGAGATGTAGTCATTATCTAACAGTAGTGTCAAATGAGAACAGGAAATTTCCCTATTTAGAATAATAGGCAGAAAGGAAGAAACCTGTTACCAGAACTTAAATATCTCTGGACACTCCCAAAACATGTAAGAAGTTGCCTGTAACTCCCACTGGTATAACATATACTTAAGAAGATAAATACAGGAAGCCAATTGTTTTGTTTTGTCCCTGAGGGCAAACAGATCATGCTTGAGGTGCATAAACAGCCTCACCCACCTTAGGATACCATCATAAGATCAAACTGAGGAGGAGAAAATATCTCCTGGAATCTTTGTTACTTTGATGTGGAAAATAGAAAGGTGAATTGCCTGTTAGGAGTTTATGATTATGAAAGTAGAAGGATGGGCATGCAGTGTCTTTTGTGATTTTGTGATTTGTTTTACAGATCAAAAATTTTAATTAAAATGCACAATTAAAGGCCCAAAACAATGTATAATGTATAATATAATTTTTAATATGAGGTACTGCAGTATCAATCATGTTTGATTCTTTATGGTGGACCAAAAATGTCCAGCTTTTTCTAACACCTGACTTATTAATGCAGGGGCAGTGTTCCCATCGTGAGGTGAACTGTTTTCATCAGTTTATTTAAGCTTCAGATGTAGATTCATTATAATGTCATATTTAGAAAAATGTTATGAAATGTCTTTCAAGTTTTTGTTTAGCTGTATCCCAAACCTGAACAAAAAGCTTTATTTAGTATTCGGCAATAACTTCAAAGATGGCAGTCAAACCTACAATTCATTGATGTCCCCTGACCTCTCTAACACCCCAGTTCTGTTTTTTCCTTTTGGTAAAGGCATGTTCTGTGAAGAAAGAGAATGTCTTGTTCTTGGGTATAAATTAAAAAATAGAATTTATTACATCCTTTCTCCTTGGTTAAAAAAAACCAAATACTAAGGACTTTATGAATTGCTGTTCTGGAGATATTAATTCTCATTTTTTTTCCAAGTCTAAAACTTTAGTTGCCAATTTATAGCTCAGTAGGGTTGTCGTTTATTTACATTTGGAAATGTAAGAAACCCTGCTGGTGCAGTAACTCAATACTTAGTGCCTCTGGTTCAACGAAACGTCTGTTTTACTTAAATATAATACAGAATACACACCTGGAGATCATTGCAGACAGGTATGTTTAGTGCATGAAGAAAGTTGACAAGCATGTAAAGAACAAATCAAAATGCTTTACTGCTGAGGTTTTTGCTTGGACTTGTTCCATGTGTAAGGAAAGATGTGTTTTTTCTTTGCTTCAAGATTATTTTTTTCTGATGGTATAATATGACAGGGTGCATATGCAGTTCATGATAATATTGAAGTCTTAAATACTATGGTGTTACATCCCTGAATATGTATCTAATTCAGTGCCTTTAAAAATATTAGTTGAAATACATACTGTTGCATATGAATGAATCTGTCTGTGATTCTGTATATATTCTTGTGGCATATGGAATTTTAATGATGAGACTTAACCACAAAAGCATGAATAGCATGCTTGAACCCAGGGCCCCATAGTATTTCATATGGCCACATTCCTCAGTCTAATCAGTGTCACAGATACAGATGGGACAGAAGGCAGTTACCAGTTTTGCAAAATCTTCAATGAATTGTGACAGGACACACACTTCTCAATTAGAGCATGCTTATAAGGCTTAGATCTTGGTGCCAGACTATCATTATTAAGAAACATATGACAGAAATCCTTAGGATAATGTTATCCTGAAGAGCAGAGGAGGGAGTGTGTATTAAGCTACACAGTCATGTTGTTGAGCTTTGTTACCTCTGCTTTTTTCAAAAAATGGCTGGATTAGATCCTCATATTAGCTACTATCTATTACATAAGGTAGATAGGGGACATGGCCTGCTCTTGTTTCTAGCCTTTCTCTGGAAAGCAAGGCAGGATACACCTTGTCTCACAGAAACACACCACACGCTCACCCCAGGGCCAATAGGAAAACCAATCAAACATGGGAAAAACATGCAAATTGCATGCAGATACCATGCCAGGTCCAGAAGTGAACCCAGGGCTCCACCCCTGTAGCACTGGCAGCAATACTAACCACTGTGCCACCCTAGTAGCTAATTAAAATTATTCTAATCTACTGTGTTGTGATTGTCTCAACTCTTTATGATCTTTGAAAGGAAGTAATGGAACAACTTCAGAATTTGACTTGACTTATTTTCGAATGTCAAATAGCTTTTACAGTCTATAAGGATGATGATTACGATGATGAAAAAGGAGTGATTACAATTGATAGTATACTGTATGTATCATATGCAGTGTTGTGTGCTCCATATATTCTAAGTTTAATATAATGTCGAATATGTGCTGAATTAAAAAATGACATTAGAATGGAGTTTATGATAAATACAGTTGATAATAGAGAAAGGAATATAGCTAATTTTTCAGGATCCGGCTATTATTAAATCAACAAGGAAATGTCTTCCAGTTTGATAGATGTCTACAAAACTCTTGCTCTTTGTTCCATACCTGCTGATAAACTTGGCTGTCAAGAGTTTTTCTATGAGTTATCTATTTACAAGCTCAGCTATGCAGTACATGCTTATGCAGGTTGCTAATAGGTGTTTTAGTTACATTTGACTCATATACTGTACATTTTGAGACCTTTATTTTTCTGGCTGAATACTGTTTTTTGATGTATAGTACTACACTTCTTCCACTAATGTGATATTTGACAGCATCAATCTCTTTAGGCATTTTCAAAAATTCCATTTATATCACCTTTACCTGCTAAAAAACTGTTTTCTATATCTTGCTCCTAGTATTTACAATATTTGTAGGTAAATGTTCATAAATACCTTACTATTTGCTGTGTTCCTTTTCCACTCCCCTTCTATACAAGTGGAAATGTTTTTGGTTTTCTCTATAGAACTTTGCCCTAAGCCAACTGGTTCCAATGTCATATTTATACAAGATATTCAGCTCCTGTACTGAAATATTACCAAGTAATTTCCAACATTTCTTTTGGTTTGTATTTTTTATGTTTTTCGGTGGCACGGTGATGCAGTGGTTAGCATTGCTATCTCAGTTCCTGGGGTATCTTTGTGGTGTTTGTGCGGATTTCCTTTGGGTGCTATGGTTTCGTCCCACATTCCAAAGACATACTTGTTAGTTAATTGGCTTCTGGGAAAATTGGACCTGGTGTGAGATTGTGTGTTTGTGTGTGCCCTGCAATGGACTAGTGTTCCATCCTGCATTAGGCCTGTTGCTTATCAAGATAGCGTCGCTGGGGAACCAGAGCCTGTTCTGGATAAAGTTGTTAGAAGATGGATGGGTGGATGGATGGCATAGATTTGAATCCTTGTCTTGTCACGGGATGAATGAGATCAGGATTCCCAAAACAGGACTGCACAATTGGACACCAAGTGTAGGGTGGGATTAATTGGGTTTCTCTGCTTACAATGACACACCAACCCCTGAGTCATTCCAGTATGTACTGTACTAAACCTCTGGTTTGGGGCTGTGCTGCCTGTGATGTATAAAAGACGAGTACCTCAAAAGTGGGTATGTCAGAGGAGTCTGCCTACACTGGCAAGACTTGTAGCAGTGAGCTGAGACATACCTGTACAAATTATTGGCCATTCTAAATTATGCGTGAAAAACAAAACTAATTGGCGATTCTTTATTTTTTTTAAATTAGGGTGAACCCACAAAATTCTTTTGTCTCAATAGAATAAGAAGGACACAAGGTCACAATTTGAAACTTTAATATAAGCAGATGCATATCTGCATCTTGTCGTCTGTTCTTATACAGTACTGTATGTTAATTCAGGCACCACACATTGTGCGATCATGTGCGATCTTCCAATGCACTCCTATTCGTTTTAGTCTTCTTTTTTATCCTTTTCATATCCTTTTTTCATTTGTTATTGATACTAACTGACCCAAATAAGCATCTTAAGACCATTCTTCAATGCCAATTACTCTACTTTGTAAGGGAAGACTTATTTTCTAAGCATTAATTAAGTGTTCTGTAGGTTCATTTTCTGACCTCTTTCCTAACTTTATTGGCCTTGCAAGTGTTCTGCTTCTGGGTTTGGTGCAAATATATTTGTCATCAGAGACGTTTTGTGGCTTTGCTGGGTTTATTAATCTTAGTCTTTTTCTCCTTGCTCTGTCCTGAAACCTTCTGACGCTAAGGAGGATTGGAGGTATTGTATCCCACTATGTTGATTTGGGTTTTCAGTTCTCATGTAGCCCTATTACAGATGTTTTCTTTTATAAAAGAGGCTGATTAGGTGTTTATCTGTCTTATCAGTTCTTTGCATTGTTTTTCACCCAAGGAAGAAAGAGAAAACATATTAAGGCTTGAAATGACAAGAACAGGCAGAAAATAAATTAATGGGTTAGAGCACATTAAATAGTGAGTGAGACTATTATCAACGTCAGGATGCTAAAACTGAAATAGCCTGGATAAATAGCAAGGAGAACAGATTGTTTCTGCAACAGATCTCAAGAGTACAGTACCACACTAATCTCCTGTAAAATGGCAGGATGTAATCATCAGTTTTGCAGGAGTGAGATGATTGAGAATAGCCAAAGATAGACATTAGTGGAGGAATCCCAAGGTGATAGTAGATCGGTTATGGCTAACAAATGATGCACATAGGTACAGTATGTGTTTTAATATTGTTAAATGCAGTTTGAAATTGATGTCTTTGTTAGAAAAATATATAGTGAGTTGTTATGGTTAACAGTGATGATGGATTCCACAATCACAGGTTCACCAAATTAGTGATAATGACCATGTGTCTCATTTTGTACAAGTAATCCCATGGCAGCACGCTCCTTGACTTCTTGTAATTACTATTGTAAATAATGCTTATGTTTGGGCAAGCACTATGCTTGAAGAATAATGTTATGTCAAATTAGTAAACTGCACTTGGGTGGGTAACGTTAGGGTGCCGCATGGAATAGAGGTTAGGGCTCTATACCAGAGGGTTGTTGGTGCATATTGTGGGTGGAATGCTATTATTATACCCTTGAGAAACGTACTTCATTCACATGTCTTTGGTAAATGCCGTGCAGTATAAATGGATCTCCAGGTCATCATGGAAAATGTGAATGTGTTCTCAAATTGACTTTCCTGCTAAAATAAAGGCATAATAATAAAAAAAACTAAGATAAGACAGCACTCTTGTTTTGATGAATCAGTATTATACCTAGTGGATTGATTACCTTGTTAATATTATTGTCTTGTTGGATATTTTAGATAAATCTGGTACTGTGCTTAAGAATATATTATTTTCTTTATATTCCAGTTTTATATAGTCCATCTAGTGCATACATACTCCTTTAGAATTTTTATTCTGGCATTTGTAGTATATTGGTTGGATTGACTGATTGAAAGTGTGTTAAAATATATTAAAACACTCATTAGCTAATTGTGACTGATGATTTATCAGTCATTCTAAATATCTGAAACTGGTGACTGAAACTTGTCTTGTTTGACTGTTTTTTGGCACCTTATCCTGTTCTATTAAAATGTGAATTTTAGATATTGTAGTATATTGTGTGGGAATTTTTACATTTTTGGTTGAGAATGTAAAAAAAATATATCAAGAATGTTTTAGAAGAAATGACCACAAGGGAGAATTTATTCAAGTCATTGATTCCCTAGGTGGCAAAGAAAACAAGTCGCAGTAAAATTAGAGCCTGCAACTTACCATGTCCTTCTATATAAACTAATCAAGATGTACTTTCATGAGTTCTTTGGTGAGTAGCTTATGTTCATTTAGAAGTGGATTTTATCAAATGTATCTTTTATAGTCATAACTGTAAATTAGAATATTTCAGATACTACATCAGTTTAATAATATTTAGTTGTTAGATTAAGCTGTTAGTTATATTCTACATATTTTATAGAAGTTAGATTTTTTCTAGGTTTATAGTTGGCTTTCTGTCTGGTCACTTTTTAAACTTAGCAACATGTAAAAATGTGTTCATGTGAAAAGCAAAGCAAAAAGAAAAATTGTTAAATGCATCAAATGCATAAGAACATAGCTTCCTTTTAAACAATGGATTTTGATGATTTTTAAGGAAACTGTCAATTATAAGGGGGAAACCTACTACATAGAACACAGATATCTTCGCTAAATGGTACTTTAAGATTCCAGTCAGCTCAAATTGCCTGCATTTAATATAATTGCTCTTTTAATGAAATTTTTAGTTGCCTTTTCTGCTGAGTGATAAGCTGCATGAGAGCAGCTCTTGCAATTATCGTAGTCTTGAAATTATCGGCCTTGGTATTCATGTCCACTTCAGAGGAAATTTCAGCCAGTGATTGTCAAAGTGGAGCTGCAGATTTGCCAATGGAATGGTGGGCTTTCTGCTGACATTTTTCAGTAGTGAAGACAGAATTATTTGCATTTTCATGTACTTCACAGCATTTTGAAAAAAAAAGTACAGGATATTATAAAATATATGTAAAATGTAGTGGAAATATCGATATTTAAATTGCTTCCAGTTGGGAAAACATTTGACTTGTGATATAATAACGTCATCTTTAAGCATAAAGCTTGGTAACTTGTTATTTTAGGAATCAACTGTAAGACATGTATCAGTATTTTATTAATTAAATACAGCTTGTTTAGTGCTAATAAATGTATTTTAAATAAGGCATGTATTACACCTGTATGAATCATGAATTAGTCTTTATTAGTGACAGAAGGTAATAAGTGCCATTCTAGGTCCATACAAGGATTGTCCATCATTTAAGAGCTAGTATGCCATTAATAAAAAACTAACACATAAAAGTTTTATCTAATTTAACTTTAATCACCTTGACTGGGTAGTAATAAGTAATACAGTATTAAAGTAATAAATAATAAATAGTAATGATTATAAACAAAACAAATAATTAACAAATGTTGATAAAAATTGTAAAAGATAAAGGACTTAAGACATATTCAACCTTTGATTATGTGAGATGTGAAGTGAAGTGTGAAAAGATAAAGGCAATTGTACAACAGAAAAAGTAAATGTCAAAACTCTGGCTCTGAATCCTAGAAATTAAAATCTGTAGGAATGGCTAATGTCAGCCAAGCTTTGAGTTTAGTCTCAATTTTAGTATTTTCACAGTGGTTATAGTAGTTTTATGAAGCATCAGTTTGAAACTTCAGTATGGCGTGTAGTTTTTGCCTTTGAAAAGAATGCTCTTCCCCATCAAGTTAGAAAGGTCATGATTGTTCAGAAATAGCCTGCAGAGGCTTCTCAGCTTGTGTCAACAATCACTAAAACATCTTGAATCCTTTCCATAAAATGGTTCTTGTGTGTCCAGTTTATTTTTCACTTGTGCTCCATTACCAGCCACCCAAAGTTTGGTGAAATATCTGAAGAGTGATGAATAGGGAAGCACCCTAGGTTGCATGCTGAGAGATTGTATTCAGTAGTTAATGTGTTTATGTGTGTTAAAAGTGCCTGTTTATATTATTCCCAGAGAGAGGAAACAGTTTAAAAGAACAAGTTTGAGCAAGTTTAGTTCATGTGACAAGTCATGTTGTGAGACTGCATTAAATAAACAGTATTCACAGCCACAATGTATAAAAAATAGGGCTGTGATTCAGTTAAAATATTTGATTTGTGAGTATTAGGTGATTCATCTATTAATTAATCTGTATTTGATGCATTCAGCACAGACAACACTTTCGATTTCAATTTGTTTTTACTAATGTCAAAACTATTTTTTTCATTCTTTGTGTATATTCTATCTACAATAGAATTACTATACTATACTATACTATACTATATCTACAAGATTCCATTCTGACATGACATTCTGCAATTTAAATCCAAAGCTGTTGATGAGATTTCCATTCTAAGGACTGTCTTATTTCTCAACAAAATCTCAACAACATTACATAATAATAAATAACGTGCTTCATGAAAAAAGACTTGATTTAGTCTTGATAAAAATATTATGTAAAAATTATGTAAAAACTTACTATTACATTTTTTGAAAAAAACCTCTGATGCTAAATGTCTTAGTTGCTTAATTGGCCTGGTTAATCTCTTAATTGGAACAGGGCTGTGCTTGATTAATGCTGGAGGACTATGCCTGTCAATCTAGTGATATGAAATAAATTTAACCCTCATATTATAAATTATAAGATAAAAGTTGGTATTTTTTAACTTCTTGACTCCTCATGTATATTTACACCCAAAAAATCCCTATTTGTGCACTATCTTAAAATAAATGTGGAGCCTGCGCTGCTGATGTGCTGTTCATACTGCTTGTGAAGATTGCCAGGACTTGAATGAGATTGATATGGGATGGATTTTGCATTTCTTTTTGCATATATTGACCAGTGTTTTGGTCAGGTATGGTTTTAAAAAAAATATTGTACCCCTCCCCACTTCTTTTGAGTTATTTTCTTCCCTGTACAGTATGACAGGCAACAATCATCAAAGATCCAATGACTCACTGTTTGACTACACACCCATCCATTACCACGCAGGTGACACATCAGATTGTGTGGGGGGGGTTTCGGTGTTAAGCAAGCTGGAACTAGACCTGGAACAGAGGAGGAAGAGAAAGGACAAAAGAAGGTGGGACAGTGCACTGTGACAGCTGGTCTTGTGCATACAGTCGGTTCCTCAAGTTGTCCCCTACTTGTTTATGTGTATTTTTCTGCCATGATCACCCGGAGATTCCTGCCTCTCACTCAAGTCCTGAAATTCTGACCAGAAAGAGAATACAGGTATAGAAGCTTCAGCAAGAGAGCACCAGGAGTCCAGGGAAGGACTCCTGACACCCATTCCCTTCACTTGACCTTGCTAGTATAATATGTTGTGGACAGTAGTGGCTTGAATATGCGATTGAAATGACTTACATTGATGATAAGAGTTATGCACATGTCACAGTTAAGCACTCTGGTACCTCTACTGCTCCTCGTACATCCACTGTCTCCCATTCACATTAAGTTCCGGCACCTTGTGAAATACAAATTAAGCCCAAATAAAAATGCCTAAACGTTAGAAATTGAGGCAATTTTTCCTACTTTTTTTTCTTTCATTATTTTCATAAGTGATACCTAAAAAGGAAATCAATTGTTGTTGTTTTTTAAGATACACTTAAGAGTTTTTAAGATACAGATTTTTACTGCAGGATTTGAAACTACAATCATGGCATTAACCATATTGTATCATGTGTAATGAGTCATTTGGTTTGTAATGAATTTGCATGATACATGAACATTTTCAAAAGATAATGTCTATCGGTTTCATATGTGTTTTGTTGAGTGCCTGCATTATTAATTCTTAATATTTTACAATGTAATATTTTTATAGCTAAACAGGATTTATGATTTGATATTCAGGCTTTGCTTGTCCGTGAATTATAATACAGTGCTAATGCTTTTAGGAAGAAACATACTGTATATGAGGTGAGAAACCACGGACTGTTTTTGGTCCAAAGCTAAATTGCAGGTCTTAGTGAAAACCCAGGCCTTCAAACTGACTTGCCTGTAGGAGATCAAAAAGCTCCAGTCACTATGAAAAATTGGTTTTTTCATAGGTACAATTCTTGACCTGAGGTCAGTAATTTTCTACAATAATGAGGGCTGTAATCCTCTGGGGAAATGACTAGGAACAGAATACTCAAAGGAAGCAGGTCCACCTACATTTCATCCAAAGATTTTACATGATGTTGAGAGCTTATTTATATGGACTCTGTGGATCTGCAGTACATCTTTTATAAATCCCCTTTTTAATGCGCAGTCATTTGACATAAACATGCTGTTGTCACTATAGGAATGTGTATTATTTTTCTCCAAATATTGGACTTATTTTAATACAGTAGTTTCTATTGTAAACAATACGTTAAGGGAAAAGAAAAATCAGAGTTAGTATTTTACATATTCATATTTCGTGTATGATGGGAAAATCAGTTTTGGTTTGAAGATTTTACATTTAAAGTTAAGAGTACATGGTGGTTTTGAAAATGCTAACTTTATGTTTTCACTTTTCAACATTTTTTTTTCTCCAATTACTAGTATTAACAGTGTAGTTGAAAATAAAAAAGTACATTATTTGATCTCATTATAATCCCTTACAAAAATGTATAACCTCTTGTATGTGGACCTTTACTTTGTAAATATTTATACAGCTACAGTTTTAGTATACTTATCACCTCTTTACTATCTGAGCTTCTATGTAGACTCTGACTTATTGTGGTTAGTGTGATCTGGGTACTATCAGAATCTTGGATTATGTTTAGAAACTTTGCAGTTTAGAGTCCAATTTCATGACAACCTGCTAATCTGCTATCTTCGTATATCCTTGTAATAATTTCCTGATACTGAATTTAAGAAAAATAAGAGACTTACATTTTGTTGTTAATAAGATATGACGTAGATTTTGTCTTAGCTTTTAACAAAATGTTTGAAGTAAATAATCAAAAGCTTTAAAGATGGTATGATAACCAGACAAAAATGAGCCCACAATGCTAACTGCTGCATGGTACTGTATGCTGTGAAGCAGCCATATAAATGAAATGCTAGAACCTCAGTATAAACTAGTCTCAGGGTGACCTCCATTTGTGCAGGTTTAATGCT
The DNA here is from genome assembly GCF_055471065.1 of Atractosteus spatula. Lineage (NCBI taxonomy): Eukaryota > Metazoa > Chordata > Actinopteri > Semionotiformes > Lepisosteidae > Atractosteus > Atractosteus spatula. The sequence continues at coordinate 42,153,029 of NC_142707.1, read as the reverse complement.
ATCCTGTTAATGTTATAGAAGACTATAATAACATTGTATTGATGATGTGGGAGTACTGGTAAAAAGTCAGCTCTGTGAAAGAGTGATTCATTTTTGTTTTCTTTTAAGCAATAATACATCCCTGCCATTAGGGCGTGCTGTAAATCAGGGAGCGACAGGAAAGTACAACTGTTTGTTTTTCAGGACAGCAGCAGATTGAATAATAGCAAATAATAACATCTACTGATGTGTCAGGAAGACCATCCAATGACGCGTCAAGGAAGCAAACTGTCCATCTGATTAAGAGGAGACAATATCATCAGTAATATTCATTGCGCATGGAACTTTTTTAAGCTAAATAGTTATTTTAACTTTGTCATTACGAGACAATTTTCAGATTACTCTATTGAACATTAATCTTTAACATTTAACATAAAACATTGCAATTTAGGTTTGGTAAGTCAGTCATTCTAGTTTGAAAAAGGAAGACATATGTCCTGAAGACTATCAAAACCACTTGTGACCCTCATAAAACTGTCTTCCCAGTGAAATGGGATAAGCTTATTGCATAGAGTAGAATATACTATATATAGTATGTATGATATACAGGTGGCCTACATATACAAAAATAAAATGAATTGAGTTTGAGATGGGCCCACATTTTGTGTGCAACCTAGAGCTCAAGTCATTTATATTTTTTACTGTTCACTAGATGGATGGAGTCTTAGGAGGCTTTGGGACTCCATGGAAAGGAAGGTAAAATAAGTTAGAATTCTTACCTTCTGGAATAATTGTCTTCCAAAGGTGATCAGGTTAAGACACTTGAGTGAAAAGATCTGGTTAAATAATAGTAACTATTTTAGTAGTAACTTTTAATGTTTTCTTTCTCACATACTGTATGGGTTTTGCAATAGGGTGTAGTTTTAATTTAAATACATTGATGAATGGCTATGAAAATTAGGTAAAAATCACTTGTACACAGCTCATTTAAATCAAAACAAAAGTATACATGTTACCACTTGCTAAATAAATATCTTTCTTCCAGTCATGTTCAATTTTGAATCTGGAAAAAACATTACCACAGTGTAATAAACTCAAAAAATCCCAAGGGGAAAACAAATGTGTTTAGGTGAACAAAAGATACAACCAGACAGAGACAAGTGCATCCTCCCACCTTTCCACCCAAATGTTTTCTGCTGTTGCACACATACCACACTTTAAGTTCATTTCACTTATTTTTCAGTTTGATGTCAAGGTTTCTCTTCCCTGTGTGCTTGTGCTTAGTGAAAACATTGCCTCATCCCTTACTGCAAACACTCACTCACACAAAATATAAATAATATTTGTGTTTAGGCTCTTTTTTATGTCTGTGTGATTATGCATTTAGAGTGGAATTTATGGCACCAAGGTGCTTAGAGATCTTTCCTCACGTAAACAAACAAACAACTTCTTTGAAAACATTTGAAGCTATCCAAGATATTTTTAAGGGTTTGCCACCACATTGTGATAGGTTTATTCACAGACTACCCAAAAGACTACAGTATTTAATTACAATGGGTTTTTGTTGGCACTGCTGAAGGTAGCCTGAAGTTATGTGTGGACACACAGAAATAGAGTTTTGAAAAAATTAAGCACCCTGTTTTTAACTTGTAATGTTGGTAAGAAATTACTTTAAGTTGTCTCACTGTACTTGCTACTGTAAATAATTGAAATTTAGTAGTGCACAGCAATAACTTGTTTGTAACTGTAGGGAGAATTAAAAAAGAGAAAAACAGTGCACAACACTTCAGATGTTAAGGCAGCATCCATGTATAAATTAGCATTAAATTTATTAAATAGAACTAGTGCAAGCTGGTATGCAAATCTGGTGCTCATAGTGAAAAAATACAAAGCATGAATTAAACTTACACACAAACTTCCTGCAAAATATATTAAAATATTAAAAACATAAAAGCCCTACTAAGAATACTCTGTGTATTTTCATATTTGAAAATATTTTATAATATTATGATTAAATTATATTTTTTATGTTTCACTCACTGTGGTATTCATGAACACAGGGACCATTGGGTTACTAATGCCTTGATTTACAACTTCTAAAGTTAATTAAAGGTAAAGTCAGTGTTGTGGATCACTAGATCTTGATTGCTTTGCCTCTGTGATATAGTGAATAAACTGCTGAATAGGTTACCAAACATTCCAGTTCACATACATAAAAAAACATTTGGAAGGAAGCTCAGAAATAATGCTTCTTATATTATTTCTTGTCTTGTTTGTGGCAAAAATGTGTATACTATTATATACAGTACTTTTGAGACATTATTATTTCTAGATTACTCATGTATATACTGTAGATGAGGTACAATCTGTGTGATGAATTGTTGATAGTTTCATGTCTAAATGTAGTCCCATCACCAGTTCATAAACCCACTCTCATTGTTTCTGCCTACCTATCAGGCTACATCTTGTTCCATTTTGTCTATTGTATAACTTATAACATTTTTGCAACACCACTATATCACTATTTTTAAGTTAACAACAAAAAATGTTTTACAATTAAACTTTCAGTAAAGTTAAATTAGCTTAGCAGTGCTGATCCATCGAGCATGGGTAACACCCATCGGGAGAAAACCGATAGAGATGTTGTAAGGATATAATAAGGGATAGGTCTCGGTGTATAAATGTACTCACATGCATTTGTCTGTGTGTATTTAGCTTTAAAGCTGAGTCTGATGTAAATTGATCAGATGGAAGTAAAATGATTTTAAGCACACCCAGAACAGAACCTATCTGTGCTCCAGCTGCTGTCTGAACAAGGAGCTCCTCTGCTCTAGTGTTAAGTGACACAGACACATCAGCACTGCAGGTGCAATACATATGCTGGAAGAAAGGAATCCACACCTGCAGAGATTCATCCAAAGGCTAGTACTACCCATAAATAACTGTTGTAAATCAACAGATGATGGTAAGATGAAACTGTTTGTTTCATGGTGCAGTAGCCGTCCAGTGTAAATATGAATTTCATGCTGTAAATCATATTGAAGCCCCATTAGATCAACCACTTCAACACAGAGAAACCTTAGATCCTTGAACATTCAGTTTAAAGGACAAAATGTGTGTTTTTTAGCTTGAACATGTAAAAATGAACATGAAAAAAATGTAATTACTGTATGTCAATAGAAAGTATACCTGAGCTGAGGCTAGGTACTCATTCAGGATAAGAATAAAAGCATACATACAAGTCCTGGAATAGTCTAAATGTTTGGAAAAACAAGATTATGTTAGCAGAGTATGAATATCCCAATTAAACTGAATTCACATCATGTCACTTTCAATAACCACTTATCCATTTCAGGATCACACTGGCCTAGAGTCTATCTTTGGAAGCACTAGGTGCAAGGTGGCCAATTTTATACCTAAGGCAATTAACCTACCTTTGGACTGTGAAAGAAAACTCACACAAACACTAGGAGTACATGCAAACTCCACACTGATAGCACCCCAGGAACTGAACCCAGTCCCCCAATACTGCAAGGCAGCAATGTTAGCCACTATGCTGCCCATTGAAATTACTTGAATTTTAAAATAAATGCTTCGTTTCTATCCAAATCTAATTTCTGCTAAAATGCTTTTCTTAAGTGCCTTAAGTCACATCAAAACAAGAAAACCTTCAAGACTCTACTCTTGTGAAACCATAGTTTACTAATGAGAAAACTATTTAAATGTTGAGTTCTTTAGCACTTTGACAGCAATGGTACAGTTTGTTGATGATAATAAAAGGTAAAAATAATGGCTTATTTTACTGTTAAACCAACACCAAAAAAGCTAGAGCCAGTTCTCATAACCACAAACCCAGCCAGTCCAGTTAACTAGAACAGTTGCCTTGTGGTATGAGACTTTGCTCCCTTAAAGCTTTGTGACTCATGCTCTTGGTTTTGCCTCTAACTCAGACTTTAATCTCGTCTGTATTAACTGAAAACACTTTTAGCTGTTTATATACTTTTCAAGTCCTCCACTTATAGTGCATAACTTCCTAATCATGAATCAAAAATACACCAATTAGACATAAAAAAACAGTATGCCGAGATTTCTAGCATCTCAAAAAAGTAAAGAATGAATCAAAAATAATTAAAAAAAATACTACAATATTACACCTGATTGATGTTTTTAAAGTTACAATACCACTAGATGGCACTCTTGAGCAACTTGACTATGAAACAAGGAGGCTGTTTTGTGTGGTACATTGCTATTGCAGAATAATGACCACTGTCTTGTTTCCCCCTGTCTTTTTTTCAATTAAGCTTGTTTAGTTTCAGTAGTTTGACTGTGTAACAAATGGTCTGTGATGAATCCTGAAATTTCATTTTTTAAATGTCTAAAAGCGCAAAAAAATAACTATTTGATTTTTTTAGATATATTATGTGAATTGAAAAAATGTATTTATGTATATTTTTATATAGATCCAAATATCGCATACTTTACACGCTTAGTGTGTATACATATTTTATCCTTATTTTTCAGTTAATAAATGAATGAAAGTAATAAAACAATGAATGAAGCTTAATTTTCTGTTTTCATGAATGCATCACACTTAAGCAGTTTGCTTGCAGGAGGTGAAACAACAATAATGATAAACATTTGATATTATACAGCATAATGACATGAGACTTTTTACAAAATAACTTATCTTAAATTTGTAGGAGTCTCAGCCTTTAGTTATCAAGCAGTAATCGTAAGAATTAAGAAATGACTTATGTTCAAAATCGTTATTACATGTAAGAAATTACAATCCATGAAAGGATTTCATGCAGAAAGGAAAGTCACTTAAGAGTCTTTAGCTTGGTCGCATTCATAAAAGGAGCAGAGTGAACTGCTTACAGTGTAAAAAGAAATACTAGCAGGGTACAAAATACTCATTCCCAGGGGGTGAGGGTTAGTCACTTGAGGATACAGTATGTCTCTACAGTGCTGAGGATAGTTTGCTCTGTCAGGCATTGAAACACAGCATGCAACTTAACTAATTTAGAGTCTTCAGGATGACAGGCAGCATGGGAAAAGGAGACAACTCACACAAGGTAGCCTGGGTTGCTTGTCACATTAAGTAAGACAGATACTTTCAAAAGAAGAGACTTTCTTTCATTAAGTGACTACTGCTGTGTCACTGTGCTGCTAAGCAACACTTGAAAAGTCTCCTTAGTACAGAATATATGTGTTCAATCAGCTCTAGTTCCTCTCCACAGTCTAAGGATCTCCTCTATTAAGAGCAATTGCCTCACTATTTGAATTGTTTGTCCCGTTTATGGTAGCAAAAAAAATCCTGTAAATCATTAAATCTAAATTAAATGTTTTGTATACACCACGCCTGACAAGGGGATTTTGATCAGGATTTAAACAGTCTTCCTGCGTACATCTACATATTGTTGTGTACATAGAAGTGAAGGCTTCACATAGTGATTTATGCTCCCATGTTTTTCTGTGGTTATTGATCTAGTACTTCATTGGCCTGGCTGGAGGCAAACCCTGGGTAGGGAGTCCGTATATTGGCCTACAGGTTAAGGAAGCAGGTGGAGGCTTGGGAGGAAGAGGTTAATTCACATGTGTAGTAACAAAGATAGATAAAGGTACCTTTATATATTCAAGACTCAAGATTTCTTTATTTGCCATATACAACAAGTGTATTGGAATGCTTGCTCATTCAGCTGTACCCATTAACAGCAGAGAAAAAAAAATAGGCACAAATGACAAACAGACACGGACAATTTAGACAATAATAATACAATACAGGACAGGACATAGTGCAAACAGTGCAGTACCTTAAAGTGCAGGTGCTAATTTGAGCTGTTTATGATGTGGACTGCCTGGGGGAAGAAACTGTTTTTGAATCTATTCGTCTGTGTTCTGATACTGCGATACCTCCTACCAGAACCCAGGGGTGAAAACAGATTGTGGCCAGGGTCAATTGGGACCCGAAGTATAGCTTGAGCCCGGTTGTGGCAGCAGTCGAGATATATCTGGTCGATGGAGGATAGCTTGATCTCAATGACTTTCTGCGCGGACCTCACAGCCCTCTGTATGGCTTTTCTGTCCTGTGCTGTGGCTCCACCATGCCACACCATGATACCACTGGTCAGGACTCTCAATTGTATTATGGTACAAATGATATCCTTTCCTTGACATTCATTGATCTAACAATTAATCAACTAGCATGCTATAACATTATTAATAAAATAAAATAAAAAAGCAGAAAAGCTTTCTTTATAATACATCAGTTAAAGTTTATGTGCAACTGAGAGGCATGTAAGTCTTGATGGAATAGCTAAATGAAACAATAAAAATATTAATCTGCTGAAATGGTTTTATTTTTCAATTCAGACTTTGTTCTGATTTTGTTCTTAAATAAGACCAAGAAGATAACACAAAGTCACATCTCAGGACAGAGTGTTTCAGGAACTTAGTCATAGATAACACATGGGAGGATGTAAGAACATGGATAGACAAAAACTGCACTGTCTATCTGACCATCTATCGATGTGAGTGATATATTTCTGCAACTAAATCCAAATGCAGATATTAACTCCTCCCTAAGTTGGTATCTATAAGGTTTTATAGATACTGTAGTTACTTTTGTAGTTACTGTATCTTTATCACACCAAAAATAGTTTAAAAGGCATTTTACTTTTAACTAGTAATTTATTATTTAATAACAAATATTTTGTTCAGCTGTAGTTTAGTATACTGTACATTCTCCATGAATATAATATAATATAATGTAAAAATGAACTGAATGGAACTCATAAAAGTTTCATAAACATGTTCTATAAATTTCATGAGTTTGACATTCAACCATTTCAGAAATGTGCACTATGAATAAACGATTCTATGTGGTTTAGAGAATGAGAGTTTTGCAAAATAAGCTCTGACGAGTCACACCACTGTTTATAAACATTTTGTGTCTGGAGGGTGACAAAAGACTCTATAGAAAATTTAACTGATGTGGTATTTTGTGGTTGCTTTCATCCAGATAAGGTTGACTGCTTATGAAGCCTATTTTTAACTTTTATTTAAAGAAAACATTGTGTTTTTCTTTTCATTATGCTGCAGTATGCTTGTAACATCTTTTTCCTTCCATGCAATGTCAGGCTCGATTTGTCAGGCATATATTTTATTTGCACAAAAAAGTGTATGGGATGTTGGAATTAAACTCCTGATGAAAATGAAGATACAGCAAATACCATTACAAAATCATCAACAAAATCACTACTCATCAGGAGTAGTCAAAGACAAATGGGAAACCCTGCTTCTGTTGTACAGCAGAAGCTTCTATCCTGATTGAACCATTGCAAGCATCTTTTCACAGTAATTTCAATTGATATAACTATTGGAGAAACACACTCCTAAGAGAAGGAGCAATACCAAAATTAGTCGGAGTAACACTCATTTTCCATTGGACACATTGGAAAAAATAATATTGTATTTATACAGGAAATCTAGATTTTTAAACAGTATTAATATCCATGGGCAAATAATCTGATTTTTGATCTGAGGTTCAGTGAGGCTATTCAAAGGGCCTTCGCAATCACTGCAGCAAATAACCACATTATTCTCTGGAAGACATATAGGGGTATGTTTTTGTGTGTGTCAGTAAACAGCTTCGTCCGGGGCCAGGAAAAATGTAAAATTATGAAAGATGATTTGTTTTCCAAAAATCATCAAAGACCACCACCCCTATAAGTATGAAGCAGGTGAAGGTAGATTGTGAAATAGTTTCAGTAGCAGTACAGTAATACCTGCCAAGAGAATCTCACCTGTCTTTCGTATACAGGTGAGTGAACTTAATACCTCTGGAACACATTGAATGTTGACAGAAAAGTTGTCTGCATACCACAAATGTATTTAGATAGATAAGACTTTATTGATCCCGAAGGCAAATTGATTTATTCTCTTTAACTAACCACTCAGAGATATTCAGTATTATATCCAAATTTTGCAGATAAAACAAAAGCAATTCATTTTATTTAATTTTTTGTTTAATTTTGGATCTGGATAAATAATGAAAAATGTACACAAAAAAATAAAAAGGTGCTTTTTTTTCTAAATACAATTTTGCATTTGAATCTTTACAATATTGTATTGCTAAAACACAGATTTAGAAAATGAACTACAAACTACTAATAATAATTTAATATAAAGCTTTTCATGTCAAGCCTTTGTATCAATGTACAAAATATAATCTCAATGACTGAGAAACAACAATAAATAAAGTAAAATAATGCATGATGATCCTGATGATCATAAAAAATAGCAAATGAGTTTTAAATGCAGGCAGAGAATGGGCGTCTCATACAGCCTTACATACAGTATAAGATGTGCTCAGTTAGGCATGTAACTGTAGAAATACCTGCTATATTTCACAATGTATAGTGCTTTGTTATGTGGACATAAGTAAAATTATGAGAAATTATTTGTTTTCCAAAAACATAACAAACCAGAATCCAGTGAGTGAGGCTGTCTATAGGTTTTGGGGATAGTAGGAACCCAGGTTATTAACGTGATTAATTAATCAAGTGAAGGATTTTAAAATCATTTTAAATCAAGTTAACAGAAAGCAAATGCAGAGTGTGAATCATGGTTGTAATGAAGTTGACAGTATTCTCTGAGACACCAGAAAGCAGTGCAATACAGTAATCCACTCTAGGATGTTCTTCTGCAAGTGCTTCTGAAAAATGTAGCATTTGCAATTCATTATAAGACAATTCAAAGTAGAAGTAGTCTCAAGTAAACCCTGCTAATTAATCAGAAAATAGGGCTTCAAGAAAGTTACAGCCTTAACCACCGTAGTATAACAGAGTCATTTTTATGAATAACCCCCAAATTCTGTTAGGCAGCAGACTGATGGCAAGCCAGAGAGAACTGATAGAACTAGAAAGTGTAGTTTAGTGGTCAATTGGCAGAGAGACCAAGAGTGAGGGTGCTCTCAATATAGTATAATGAACCTATACTATGCTTATTGTATCGAAGTTAAGGCCACATTCTGAATGAGCTTCTAGGTTTCTGACTGTGAAAGATACGAGCAGTTTTTTTCAAGACCGAGTGAAGGAAGCATGTTGCCTAAGTTGTGGTGGGATGGAATAAATAGTTTCAAAGGCCACAAAACCTCATGTGAAAAATGAATGCTTCAGAAACTGTAAATGGCTTTTGTAAAATCAAGATTTATGGGCAGGTTTACAAGTTTCCTTTTTTAAAAATGTCTTTATGATGGTGCCAGGATGCTGTAGGATGCTGTTTATTTTACCCGTTTTCATTTTTATTTCACTAAACAGTGTTGCTATGCAACCTCTATGAAATAAAAACCTAAATAAACTACAGGTTTAATTTAGACACTATACAATGACTCAGGACCTACAGTGCAAACATATCCTGCAATAGACTTGTCCAGGCTCCTATTCTTCAGAAAAACAGCATCTTCTTCCCTCGTTAATTGCTGATAATACCACTGGGGGTACTATTAAACCTATTACTTAAACCTATTTGAACTTAGTCAGAACTTATTTTTATTTGTAATTACATTTATCACACATGATTAATTCACTTCAGTTGCTGTTTAGAATTCTGCTTCCATTTGTGATAATAGAAACACATTTCTTACTATAGAATGTACAGAGCTCTGCATTATGAAAGTGAACATCATCCTGCAGTTTTTCTACAATAATTGTTGATAATCATCCAAATCCAGAAAAGTCAGTTGAAAATTCACATTTACAACAAGATCTGAACAAGAGCCCTAAGAGCAAGATTTCAATGAAATGAGAGTGATGAACAAGGGCTGTATACTGTGGTGCGGTGGTCAGGTGAGTTCAATTCCTGGATTGCTACAGTTTCTGCATGAGTTTGTATGTTCTCCCTTTGTTTGTGTGGGTTTCTCCTGGCTTCTCTTGTTTTCTTCATTAGTACAAAAACATACTGATAGATTAATTGGCTTCTGTAAAAGTGTGAGTGTGTGTCTGTGTCTGTGTGTGCTCTGTGATGGCCTGGCCTCTTGCCCAGGGTGCTTGCTGGGATAGATTCTGGCTTCCCCATGACCCTGTACTGGATAAAGTGGTTGAGAAAAAGGATCAATGGTTAAATGAATAAATCAATAAAATATAAAAAAACAGTATGTGACAGTGGTAATGAGTGCAAAAATAAAGCAGAACAGATTAAATCATAAAAGATGAAGGCAGAAAGATGTTTTTCTAGTTGAAGATCTGTTGGTTCGGCACCCATGTACTGGATATGGTTGTATCTTTTGTTTGATCAGCTTTGCTTCATGCTGCCACTTTTTAAAAGACTAATTGTTATATGCTAATTGTAACTGTGTGCAATAATTCTAGTTTATACATTTCTCAAGTATCTGGATCAATGATTGTATGTAAGCAAAAACATTCTCAAGCTTTGATATTTGAGGGTTGTCATTCTGGATAACCTTTAGTTTTGTCTCAGAATAAGATTTGAATTTGGAGCTAATCCAAAGCAACCCCCTAATTTGATCTTTTTTTCTGTTAAAAATGTTTGCTTTCTTGCAATTTCTTAATTATTATAATTTTGTATTCTGATACACAAAACAGTTCACAAGGGGTTTGTTTCCAAGGCAGGATTTTTTAAAATAAAACCTTTTTCTTCTTTTTGATAGAAATAAGATGATTCCATCTACCACAGTGAAAGAAAAACTTCCCTGAAACTTCACCCTAGACTTTGTGTCTGCAGCAATTGAACAGCAACAGTAACATAATGGTAAACCATATTGAAAGGTGGTCTTGGGAATTACTAGGTCTGCTGGTGATTTAAATGCTACATTGTTAGTGTCTGGATGATGGTAGTGTATATTTTGCCATTAAAGTATTGTTTCATTACTTTTGAAATATATGGTCTTATTAATGTTGGCCAGAGTGGAAACATTGCTTCTCCCATTTACATAGTATTTGGGGCCCAATATTTCATTTTGTATTATTCTGCTGGAATCTTAGTACAAAATATTAAAAGTCTTAGTTTTTGTTTAGTTCTCTATCATGTGTAAGACTATATTTGCAGATATTGGTGAATATAATTAGCATTACTTTAAAATAAGTTGAAAGATTATTTTACATATTCACAGTTTTTCATAATTTTATAATATAATTCATTATGTAGTTATAAGCAAATTAGCAGACAACAGAAGCAAATCAGTCAGTTATTATATAATAGTGGCCAAGATGATTTAATTAAAAAAATAGCGTCCTTGGGTTATTAAAACAATAATAACTAAAAAACAATTTAAAAAAGTTATATTATTGTATATGCAGAAAGCACTTCATAAAATAAATAAGAATAACTGGACCCAGTTCAATAAACAAGAGTACAATAAATTGTAAGCACAGGTAAAAATGGTAGCACAAAAGTCAGATATGGAAAATGTGGACAATGAAATGCAATTGTTTAAATACTGTATACAGTAATTCTTATTGAGGTACAGCACAAATCACTTGCAAGACCAAGCAAATCAAATGATTAATGTATGCGGAGTACTGTTTTGTATCAATTAAAAATTAAGGAGAGAAATGTTTTAAAAAGATCAATTTCAGAATAACCAATAAAAGGAAATAAATATATATAATATATATTTATTGCTATATAAGGTTTATGTTAAAATTTTATGTTAAAAATGTATGTTAAAAAGGCCAAGGAAAATAGCAGTGGAGATGAAAATAAAACTTTTTCTTCAATATTTGGAAAACAGAGGAGAGTAAAAGATGATGTATCTCTCAGAGTTAGTTATATGAAATTTAAGGATGATGAAAGGGAAATAGCTAACATATTTAATTAATTCATTTAGGTATTTAACAAGGAGGAAACTGATTACCTACTTCAAGCTGAGCAAAGAAAGTTTTAAATAGATTGTATTAAATAACATTAGCATAGAAAAGACATAAATAAGCATTACAGGATATTAGAGATATTTCATAATTCCAGATCCTGGTGGTATTCTACCAACTGTACTTCAGAAAACAAGATAATATTCACAGAGCAATAATACAACTCTTCCAGCTGTTACTCAAGATGGAAAATTGCTAATGTAGCTCCCATCCATAAAAACGGTAACAAAATTTGAGTAATTATAGACCCATATGTCTGACCATTAATGGAGTTTTAAACTAAAGCTCACATTAAAAAGTTAAAAAGTATAGATCTATAAAATTGTTTGGAAAACTGAGTTTATGTTAATAAATAACAGTACTTCTTCAGGAGGATGTCATTTTGAAAAAGCCTGAAGCTCACTACACAAATCTGTAGCACAAAAGCCTTATGAGTTTTCATGAGTTAATGCCAACTTCAGTTTTATACAAAATTTTCTAATCTGTTTTGCGGTTTTCTTTTGTAAACTGTGGAGATCACATAGAAAGCCAAATGCTGACTCTAGCTGCAGCATTTCTTGAAATATTTTGTCAATTGAGTCACTTTAAAGTTTTGTTTTGGGTTCTGAAAGGATGTGTTTCTTTTATGGACCTTTTTATGACAAATGAAACAGTTATAACAAAGAAAAGTTCATAATTGTACAGCCTGATATAGCAATGGTTTAGTAACGCTTAAAAATACTCACATTTCAAATTTATAATACTGAAAGACATTATTCTTTGTCACACAGAAACAACTCCACACAGCATTTGCTCTATTCATAACCATCTACCTGTAACATGGTGTCAAAATGACTTTGACATGCACTAACTCACAATAGCACTGGTCTAGGACACTACAACACAGACACTGTGAAGAGAGATACAGTAGGTGCACCCTTGCAATGTGGATTGACAAAGGGCTCAAACACTTTCTAGTATATTTTACAGGAATTCAAAACTCCTGGTGACTCCCATTTCAATCCTTAATTGCTCTTACTTGAATTCACTCGCTTCTCATACATTTTTACTTCTGTGACACCTGAACCCTTCAACCTGCAGCCCAACCCTCAGGGCCATTCCCTGCCATGCCATCTATCTCTCACGCTTTTTCTCTTGTTCTAGCCCATTTACAGTTAGACCTTGGTCTGCTTTTTCCCTTCTTTTTACTTTTTCATTGTTGTACATCCTACATCACAGCTTTGGCCTCAGAAAAGTCTTCCCTGTTTTCTACATCTCCACTGTTCCACAGGAGCACACCTGGGGATTGATACTTCCTATCTCAATCTCCTGCAGTTAGCTCGTGGCTTGTCATCAGACTTTTCCCATCACTTTTTCTTCATTTACTCTACTAATCATATCATCGTTCTTATTCTATTTAAACTTTGTAACTTAAGCATTCTGCATTGGGATTATGGGGTTGCACTCCATGTTTTGAGATTACTTTTGAGAATGCACAAATTTTTAACCTGTTACATAATTAATCCCCACTGTGGCTATTTACAAAGATAAGTAACTGTATAGTGGCCTCTAATGGCAGGTCATCTATATATGAAGCCCTTTCTTTAGATGGCCTGCCACAATATCAAGTCATCACTTGTTTTACCAACATAACTCATATACTAAAAACAGTTTGTAAGCTGAAAATGAGTAAATGGAAAACGTAATTCTCTTAGGATCCCATGTTAAATTTTCTAACTTGTATATGACTCCCACAGAACTTTAGGCAATATCAATACATTAAAATAGGACACAATCAGAAAAATATCAAATGTTGTTTTAGCCTCAAAAAGCCACTAAATAAGCCTTGAAATAATATTTACCAATCAAGTTTCAACAACTAATAAACAACCAACCCCCACCCCAAATCGCTTTGTTTACAATTGTTATTGTTGGATATAATAATGTAATTGTTGGATATAAAGAATAAATTTCTTGCCTTTGTAATCCAATGCAGTTTTACAGTACCAGCACTGGATTCTGCAATGCTCTTTATATAAAGTTTATAACAAAAAGTCAGGAAGAATTACAAGAGGCAACTTCAATCAGCCTCAGATGTTAATACTTTATAATTAGACTAAAACACTCCACAAACCTTTCAATATGCTTAATTCTTGTTATTCCCAGTGAACTTGTCATTTTGCAAAAAGATCATAAGAAATGTTGAATCAGCCAAATTCTTAGCAACCCAAATGTCTGTCTATGAATATTGCTCATTGTGCTTTCTTTGCACTCTCAGCACCATTTTGAGATTTTTGCATGTTTCGAACTCATGATTGATATTTATTGCACAGATAATGCACAATAAAATAAAATAAGAGAGAATTATTACCTCAGCATGTGCTCCTCCATGGTAGGTTTGCAGCCTATGAGGTGGTTTCATTCATTGTGGTGAAAAATGTTCAATCTTCAAGTCATGCCACAAAGTTTCAATTGGATTTATGTTGGGGCTCTGACTCAAGGACATTTGCCTTTTTTCCTCCTGTGTAGCTTTATATGCTTTGGGTCATTGACACTTTGAATGGTGAATTTACATCCATCATGTACTGTAGCTCCCATTTTCAGCTTTCTAGCAGAGGGCAAAAGGTTTTCCTCAAGGACTTATCAATAGTTTTATCTATTCATTTTCCTTTCTACGCTGACAAGTGTCCAGTCTCCACTGTTTAGAAATATCTCCCTTATCATGATGCTGCCACCACCACTCTTCCAAGTTGAGATTACAAATTGCTGTCTCAGGAAGACTGGAAGTGTTGCTAAGGATAACACTTTTCTCTCCCCTTCTCTCTGGTAAGTGTTATAGGAGCTTAAAGGCATGGACCTCCAGATTCAGATACATTTTCTTCCTGTAAACTGTTCTGTCAGATTATTGAACTCTGCCTCTACCACTGAGTCACAGTGTTTTTTTTTTCTTCTCACACTGCTTGTCTGACTTGTATTTCAGTTGTATGTTATTTAACTTTTTGTATGTTATTGTTGCTGCTGCTGTTCTGTGTTTATGTTTTGGTGATTCCTTTAATGTCCTTTGTATTGGAGCATACATGCAAATAAGCATTTCATTGCACTTGTGTATATGAGAAGTACACTGAACAGAACTGAAAATGTTGTTTTTTGGGTGATATGCTGTGTTGGACTGAAATTCTTCGCATTTAGGCCAGTTTCATCAGACCCCAAAATGTTTTGCCACATGTTTGTACTGTGGCTTCCTTCTTGCAATCCTGCCATACAGGACTGCTTGGATTATACTGTAAATCACATGCACACCCTGACCAGTCTTGGACATTGGTTTGCCATTGTTGCTCGGTCATCCAGTTTGGGTGGATGGCCTGATCTATGCAGGGTCTTTGCGATGCCATACACGTTCCACTTCTTAATGATCATCTTGACTGTGCTTTATACCCATCCACTCATCTGTCCCTTCCCACAACTTTGTCCCAGAGTTCTTTTGTAAGCTCCTTGGTGCTCATGGTTGAGTCTATGTTTTGTAATGCAATCCTACAAGAACTGTTGATTTTAATCTGAAATCATGTGAATCACTACAACATAATACAAGTGGAGGCCAATTAAGTTGTTGCATGATTTTGGATGTGACTGCTTATACCTGAGATAATTTAGGATTGCTATTCCAAGTGGGTGGACACATATCACACCAAGCTATATCACTTTTTATTTTTAAATTGACTAAAATGTTCTAGGTTTTGTTTACTTAGATGTTGTGTTATAGTATGAATAGATAAATAAAAAAAACTTTTAACACATTGTAATTTCTGGGTAAAAGGCAACAAAGGCTAAAACATTTGAAAATGGATGTAGACGTTCTACAGACTCTGTATATATTTCTATTGTTTTGTATAATGAAGAAGTTCTGTGTAGGATATGCTAAGAATTAAAATTTGTTTATTTCTTGCTATTGGACAATTACATTTACTGAGGCTAGAGAAAAGTCCATAATTGTTTGAAATGCCTCCTTTCATAAGTGTTACTTGTTGTTGTTTTAGAGAGAATGCATGTTTTAAACATCAATGGGAGTAAAACTGCTTTATACTTATTTTGATGGCATTTTGGTTAATTTAAATACTTCTCACCTGATTCAGAATGTGTTGTTTTGCATTTATAGGCTGACACTTCATCATTTACCAGATGTGCTGGAAAGATGATAGTTAAGAGGTGGCTCAGCACACATATGGGTAAACTTTAGGACAATGTCTGTTTCCCTTTCTGGCAAAAGTTTGAACAATTATTTTGAGAAGTACTGTTGAGTTACATAATTTGGAATTTGTTTTGTAATGTTGGTCCTAACATTTTTTTTAATGAACTGAACAATAGTATGGCAAAGGAAACTCCCTATGAAGATAACTGATAGCTTACCTAAATAATGGTTCTGTGTTCTTTTTCACTGTGTGATTTTCATTATTGTTTTAATAAAGATGGTCACGGTTTTATGAGTGATTTACCAACCCAAAAGCACACCTACTGAATCCTTCACTGAACCATTTTCATACAGACATCCAGTAAACTCTCTGAATTCGATGTAGGTTCTGACTTCAAAATATAGAATGAAATAAAGAGAACTACAAAATTCAGTTCTCTCAAAGTTTTTTAGTTTATGAAAGGTGTTCTCCCTTGGTGCCATTTTTTCTAAATGTTTCATGAGAACTATTTTTACTTCTAGTTTCCCTAGCCAGAATCACTGCTATTAAACTGTCTGGGTCAACCAAAAATGCCAAGTATGATGGATACCAGTCACTCATTGCAGTTTTAGTTTTTTCTGAAGAATTAGTTTCTGCAGCAGAAACCAGTTCTTTTTCACTGCAGTCTATCTTAAAAAAAATCCTACTTTTTTCTTCTTGCATCTCTCCTTTAGATTCTATACAAGCAGTTGCTCTGATTTGATTAGCAAGAATGATGTCACACACCAGAAACCGCTTATGTATTCAAAAGCTGAGACTTAACTTTGAAGGTTACTACAAAGTCTGAAAAAAATTAAAGTCTGTTTTTAGCATTCTGAAAAGTTGTTTATAAAACTAAAGATTATTAGTAACAACTACCCAAATTTTAACAAACATTCTTAAGTTTCTGTCATTGGCCTTCATTGGTTGTTGCCAATATAGATATACAGGTGTACCAGGGTGCCAACCTTTCAAATTTCAGACAGGCAAAACTCTTCATTTAAATCACTTTAACATACAGTATTGTATTGCAATGCTCACTTTAACAAAAACAATTTAAGATGTTAAAGAATATCTATAATGTTTCATGTACACATTAACATTTATACTGGTCACATATAATAATAATATATGAACAATATGGCATCTGTCTGTCTCGAGAGACAATGGTTTTGTGCCATGGTTTGTCAGTTTTTAGATTTACATTGCCTACTGTGACTGTACAGTCCAAGTCTGGAGCAAGAGGCCTTGTTGTAGTTTCTGCAGGTGAGGTGTGACTCTAGTAATAAAGGGGATAGGGTTGCCCTCTGCCGTCTGCACTCCCTCGTCTCCTCCCACATCTTGAACCTCCTCTGCTCGCTCATCCCAATGCCTGCCTTGACAGCCTGCCTCCACTTGCTGCGTTCTGCTGCAATGGTCTCCCATGTTCCAGGGTCGATACTGCTAGCCTTCATGTCGCGTTTGCAGACATCTTTGTATCGCAGAGTAGGTCTGCCAGCAGGTCTTGTGCCAGTGGCCAGCTCATCATAGAGCAAGTCCTTTGGTATTTGGCCGTCTTCCATTCGGCTGACATGGCCGAGCCATCGCCGGCATCACTGACACAGGATTGCGAACATGCTGAGGACGGGCGCTTGAGTGAAAATGCCTTTGTTGGGCACACGATCTTTCCATGTGATTTCCAAGATTCTCCTTAGACAGCGAAGATGGAAGGAGTTGAGGCGACGCTCCTGCCAGGTGTACAGGGTCCAGGTCTCGTTGCCATACAGTAGCATGCTAAGCACACAGCCTAATACACTTTTATCTTAGTGTTGATGGTTAGCATGTGGTTCTCCCAGACCTTCTTGGAAAGTTGTGCCATTGTGGCTGCTGCTTTACCAATACATTTGTTGAGCTCGGCATCTAAGGACAGGCTGCTAGTGATGGTGGAACTGAGGTAGGTAAACTCCTCCACTACTTTGAGAGTGTGTTTCCTGATGAATATGCTTGGAGCGCTATTAACGTCCTGACCCATGATGTTGGTCTTCTTCAGGTTAATGGTGAGGCCAAATGCACTGCAGGCATGTGCAAAGCTATTAAAGAGTGTGCAACCAGCGCAGCAACATTAGCAAACAGCGTTTCCCTGACTATGACATGATGGGTATGTTGCGTATTTTGAGGGACCCGTCCTTCTTCCCAGCATTGACACAGGAGTTCATGGAGATGATTGAGCAGAACTGTCCGGTTACCAGCCTTTATGACCTCGGGTGGAATGCCATCCTTTCCTGGGCCTTTGCCGCACGCAACGGAGTCAAAGGCCTTAGCAAGCTCATCTACCGTTCGTAGGTCTTTGAGGTCTTCCATAATGGGCAGGTTCTCAATGCTTTCAATTGCTTCCTCTGTCACTATGTTCTCCTGGCCATAGAGTAATTGATAGTGCTCAGCCCATCTAGCCATTTGTTTATTCCTATCTGTGATGGTTTCACCAGTAGATGACTTCAGTGGTGCTGTCTTGATTTTGGAGTGCCCTAATGCTGCCTTGATTCCACTGTACATGGCGCAGATGCTTCCACAGTCTGCGGACAACTGAATGTTCTCTAGCAGTACATTGAGCATTGCTCCGGGTTTTCCTAAGTGCAGCAAGGGTCTTTTCAGAGGGGTTCCTCTTGTAGTTGATGAGGGCTGTCTGTTTGGCCTCAATGACTGGTTCCAGCTCAGCAAATCCAGCTTCGAACCAATCTGGACTTTTCCTTGTTTTCTTGCCAAAGGTGTCCAAGGTTGTGATGTAGATTGCATCACGAATGTGGTTCCATCTCTTCTCTGCGTTGTCTACAGGGCAATTCTGGAGTGCTTTCTCGATGGAGTTTGCAAAACACTTGCGCGGGTCTGGGATTCCTGTCTTCACAGTATTAATGTGAGGGCAGCCATTCTGCTTTGAGTGATTGATTTGTCTGGGCTAGAGTCGCATATTATAGCAAACCAGGGAATGGTGTCAGTGTTACAGTCAGCGCTGTGGTAGCTGTGGTAGTGTTTAGGATGTTGCTTAGTGATGTCTTCCTTGTAATTACCATGTCCAACTGCTCCAACTATTATAATAGTAATAATAATAATAATAATAATAATAATAATAATAATGATTACTTACACTTATATAGTGCTTTTCAGGTAATGGTGACTCCCCTCCACTACCACCAATGTGCAGCATCCACCTGGATGATGCAACAGCAGCCATAGTGCGCCAGAACGCTCACCAGCTATCAGTGGGGAGAAAAACAGAGTAATAAAGTCAATTCATAGATGGGGATTATTAGGAGGCCAATGGGAAATTTGGACAGGATGCCAGGGTAACATCACTACTCTTTTCAAGAACCATCCTGGGATTTTTAGTTACCAAAGAGAGACAGGACCTCGGTTTACATCTCATCTGAAGGACGGCTCCTTTTTACAGTATAGTGTCCCCGTCACTATACTGGGGCAGGACCCACACAGACCACAGGGTGAGTGCCCCCTACTGGCCCCACTAACACCTCTTCCTGCAGCAACCTTAGTTTTTCCCAGGAGGTCTCCATTCCAAGTACTGACCAGGCTCACACCTGCTTAGCTTAAGTGGGTTGCCGGTTGTGAGTTGCAGGGTGATATGGTTTCGGGCATTACAATCTTTCAGACACCATGAATAATCAATCTTCATGTATTTCCATTGCTAATTTACGAAGCATGTTCTGGTTCAGTATTGACATTTTTTGTCTCATCATGGACAAATCCACTTGTAACCATATGACACTGCCAGGATTTCAAGGCGGAAGTATTTTTGACAACTTTTAAAAATTGTCAGATTTAACTGTTTGTCTACTTTTCCTTGTGTTGCAACACCTTGACATGTCAGATACCGTACAAAAGACAACATTTTAATTAGAGAGCTGGATTGTTTCATTTGCTTTAATTTGCCTTGCAAAAATATTCATCCCTTCCAATACTGATCATTTTTGCTGAAATAAAAAGTACAGTATATTTATTTTTAAAGTGAACATTTTTAATCAAAGCTTGAATGCTTTAATGGGTGAAAGAAATTAAATGTAATAAAAATTGAAATCAATAATCCAGGACATTTTTTGGTTATCTACCTGGCCTCATGTGCACCCTGACATGCCAGATATTGCATGACATAATTTTATATTAGCATGTGTCTGGTTTTTCCTCATTAGTTTACCTTTGGACCAGGTAATAGTTGCATTAAACCGTGCTTTAACAGCTATTACTGTGTCAGGTTAATGCAAAGTGCAGTTGGGATTATTTCTGATGTTTATAAAGCCTTTTCTAGTTGCTGAGCTTGTTCTGAATGCCTACATGTGCGAATCCTTTTTTCTACAGGAGGAATGGAACTGGTGTTTATATTTTAGCTGCTGAGCAGTACTAGTAGTTAAAAGTTTTTCTCCAATCTCCAACCTTATAATGTCTCTCTTTTTTAATGGAGCTTACATGAACACTGCCCGAGTTAATACAAATTTTGATCATGGCTGTTTTTATTTTCAGCTCACAATCTTTAGTATTCTAAATTGCTCAGAGGATGACGTGCTGTTGCTCTCTCTCTAGTGTGATGCAGTGGAGGGCACAGAGATCACACAGACATCAATTTAGGCTGGGCCCGCACAGATAAACCCAAAGTCGGTCAGGCAGTCTAACGATTTTTATTATTTACATCTAAAATAATAGAAAAATAAAACAAAAAAATAAAATGTAGCTCTTAATTGAGCTTCTCACGAATTTGCCAAAGGAGTTCCCTTTGTAAATCTTTGTTCCCTTTGTAAATATGATAGGCAGCTTACCTACCACTAGTATGATTCTTTCACCAAAAAAAGCTGTTAATTAAAAAAAGAATAGAACATGTCTTTCCAGACTCACTCCATCTGTCTTTATCAGGTTTGTATTCTGTTCAGTGTTCTATTCCAGTCCTTAATCTTGCTTCAGTTTACAGCATGTCCTTTAGATCTTCTTTCTGACAGCCCTTTCCTCTTACTTTGAGTTTTCTGGATGTTATGTTGCTCTTTCTAGTCTTGGACTAGTTGTGTTTTTTTCCTTTTCCTTTAGCCTAAGTCTTATCATGGTCAATTTCCTTCTACCAGATTCAAAACAGTACAACAACTATAACGAAACCCAGCATTTGGATTGGGACAACCTCTTTGCAGCGCTTTCCCAGTTTCAGGTAGACCTGCTACTGGTTCAGATGATTCATACAGGCTGGAACAGGCCACAAAGCTGTTGTGCTGTGCCCCTGTCCCTGTTGATGCCATATTGTGTGCTGGCATTCTCTTGTGGCCAGTTCAGTGTGAGCAAAATTATCCTCAAACTGTATGACACTTTGGGAAAAGTACTGCCCTTCAAGGATGGTGCCCCTTGCAGCATCACACTATTTTTTTGTTAATAGGCATCAACCTTGTTTTTTATTAATTTTTATTGTTTTATTTATCTATGAACCTCAAAGTAAATATTAATGACTGACAGTGGGAAATAGTCATTCCTGAAGTGTCTTCTCAAGATATTACAGTACATAAATGTACCTTCTAAAAAAGTACAAATGTCTTGTCACATGACATGATTTAGCCAATAAGTTCATTTTAAATATAAATTTAAACAATATTCTTAACATACCCTATTGACAGTTCATAAGCATATTTCAGCTGCAGTAGAAAGAATAGCTGTGCCCTGAAGACAATGACTTTGATGGTCAAAGGGTTTACGTTGGAACTATTGTGGTAAAGGAACCTTTGTGCAATACCATTCAGTGATTTACTCATAATAGGTAACAAACATAAAAATTTTAAAGAGTTTAGTGTATTTCACCATAGTGCTGTATCTGCCATTGCTTAGTTTTTATTTTCCCACAAAATGGGAAATACCTCACTGCAGAACTGCATGTGCTTCCAAATGTAAAAAGGATCAGAAATATTTGTATCCAAAAGGAAAACCTGGAAAAACAAAACAACCTGCAATAAAAAGCAGGCGTGCCAAAACCATGAAATGCTAAAAGAGTGTTTTATTTGTTGCCAACATTTTTTGAGGTGGGGAACTTTATGTTATAAGGAATGAATTAAACCATGAATGCAGACAGTAAAGAGATGGTCTGTGATTTTATGGACTTACAATAAATAGAACTCTCTGTCAGTCTACAACATTGGAAACAGATAAAAATCTTTTTGCTATGAGGTCTCCATTTATTTTATTCCCAGACCTTACATTTTCCACTGGTAAAATACTAAGAGAGCTTATACTGTATATCTAACAGAAAATAAGAGAATCTTTCCTGAAAATGGACACCTGTTTACAATAACATTAGAGTACAATGACAGAAAATAATTTAAATCTATAGAACTCTCTCTTCTGTTGAACAATGCTGTTCTTTACAGCACAGATGAGCACAAAGCAGGCCATATTCAATTATTCAATGAACTCTGAGTATACATAGGACATCTTCTCTCACCTCATTAATCATTCAGTTGCCACCATCTTTCAAATTCAGAATTATTTTCAGGGGGCAAATTTATGAAAGTTATCATGGGCAATATCCTGAAATGAATGATTAATCATTTATCATTACTAAGCTGAAGTCGAGAAAAAGAAGAAAGAATCTCAATTTACTACCAAGATTTGAGAGAGCAAAATCTTAAACAAGAAGGTTAAAAACTAAAACTGAATACTGAACTGTGGTACTTATGAAAAGATTTTCTGGATGTGTAGTATGTATTAACCTGAAATGCTGCTCTTGGTGGGCTTAGACTACCATGAATAATGTTTCCTGTGGTGAAGGCTATGATGCTGACTGGGATAAGAGTCATACAGTATATCATTGAAAATGTGTTATTTGATTGGTGCCTGATCTTCCTACTGTTATTAGCTAGACTGTCAGCATACAGAGGATTGTATATAATATTGTATATAATACAATGCTCTGTTCATTGGGTATTATTAGTAACAGAGCATGGATGTTCCATATACAGTACATACAGTTTATTTAGATGTATTATACTGTATGTATGGTTCAACTTTGAAAATTTATGTTTAAGTGTGTGTTTAAAATTTTAAAACTATTCTATTTGTCAGGTACCTACATAGTTTGTGTTTTTTTATAGTCAATGAAAATGGTCACATTATAGATTACTATCTTTCTGTGATGCTTTCAGACAACCCTGGTCTTTTTTTCTTTATATACATGTGAGCTGTGTAATTGTTACAGCATTACAGCTTCAGAGTCTTGGCTGCTTTATTTGGCATGAGTAAAATACATATAATAAATTACAGTTTTGGAAAAAGCACCAATCTGCCTTCTAATATCAGGAAAATAAAATACAATGGCAACCGTGACGGGAAATGTATCTAAACTAGATATTTTCTTTCTCCTCAAGGTGCTATTAAAGTATAACAAGAGAGAGACTGCTTCAAAAGTCTGGCTGCAGCTCAAGGGGGTTGGAAAAACAAACAAAATAAGAGAAGTGAATGCACACATGCTTTTACATGGAATGTACTTTGTTTTTTTCATCTTGAGATTGCCCTTCCATTGACTCTGAAGACTGCCTGGTAAACATTAGATATACTTTTATATCTTTTGTGGCTCGCTCCTGTTACTATTGTAAAAGGGAGTGTGGTGTACATAGATAGGATATTTGCCCCTATGTTTTATATAGTTTTGAACCTTGCTGGAGAAAAGATTTCTCCACCTCCAGCTAAGGTCCCAGTATGATATGTGTTCTTTATGATTAAGAGTTAAGTTTTCAGCAGTGCAACAGTAAAATTGTGAATCTATGTATGTTGGAGTGGGCTTTAAAAAAGAAGAATAAAAAGATATTGGAGGCATTTCATGGCCCCATGTACATCACCATCACTGGGGCTGGCACATCTCCTCTCTGAGAAGCCTTTTGGATATCAACATAATGACTTAAATGATCTCAGATTGACTTTAAATATACAATATAAGGTCTAATTTATATAGTATGTGTCATCCTCAGCTTAAATATGAAGTAAATATTATCACAGTTAATAACACAAATTTTAAGCTGCTTTACCTTGTCCAGAAAAAAATGTTAAAAACCCACACCTGTTTTCCTGCCACTGTCTACAGTATATACTGTACACATATGCAAAGTGATTATGTTTTCAGATTGGTTATATGCTCAGAAAACACTTTCTTATCTGTTGAAAATTTTAATTTATTTCTTTTTACTGACAGTTAATGCAGCTGATGTGTGGTGAGTGTACTTGCACACTTTGGCTGCCATCACATCATCCAGGTGGGCGCTACATCATTGGTGGTGGTGGAGGGGTGTCCGCATTACCTGTAAAGTGCCTTGAGTGGAGTGTCCAGAACAGCACTATATAAGTGTAAGGAATTACAGTATTAGGAACTATTATTAGTAAAGTTTAAGACCTTGTTATCCTGACTATGAGGGTTAATACCTAAATACAACAATCATGGTTGCACCGTTTCATGGGCTGCATTTCATTGCTTCCCTACTTTACACACTAACAAGTCATTTTTTAATGAGTCTTGATAGGTGGATGAATTTTTTTTGAGGACTGTTAGACCATCATTGTGTATGAGCAATGTGATATCCATAGTAAAAATTAAACATATGGACCCTGAAAATGGAAATTTTTAAAAAGTTGGAGAGCATGGTTAGTGTCCTTAATATATGAAGGAAGCCCTTCAACCAGAGGGTCTCATGAAGCTGTCGAGAAAGGATGTGATGTGAGTGGTGGGACAGTTGCATGCTGAGAGGATGGGGTATCCAGGGGTGTCAGGTTTGTGGATTTTTGGAATGACATAAAATAAAGATACCTGAGGATGTTCAATGATGAGATGGTTTGCCTCCTGGGGAAGTTCCTTATTGCTAATGAGAAGAGAAATGGTGGGTGCCACTTCCTTTTGGTAGCTAGTGGCAGGATCCTGTAGATGAGGACGATAGGCGGAAATGTTGATAAGTTGCTTCATTGACATATAGGTCTTTTGGTCACATCACAATAGCACGGCCTTGTCCGCTGGTTTGATGCATCCAGATAGGCTGCCATTCCTTAACTTGGTGAGCCTTGCCAAATACTTTATACAGTACATATTCGACTTCTCTCACATTCATTAGTATCTAACCAAACTACCAAATAGATGAATAGTAGAAGAGGTGTGTAGAGTTTTTTTTTATTAACTGCCAAATATTCAGAGGCTCTGAGGACTGTAGATATCCCATAGAATGTAAACTATATAATGACTTTATATATTCCATTGGGAAATTCCCAATGAGATCATCTTCATTATTTACAGGGTGTCAAATAAAGAACATTCTCAAAAAATAATACATGCCTCTTCAAGTAAGATTTTATTTATTAACTCTGCTTGGCAGTTATTTTTTGTGTCTCCTATCTAGGTGAGGATTCTGCAACTGTAATTTAATTTGCAGAGGAGAAATGAAGACTACACATACAGAAAAGTCTGAGACAATGCCTTTTGCTTTGAGTGCCATGTGGACTAGACTGACTGCCATGGATGATTTACAGCTTTGTCAGGCAAGCCAAAAAATGCATTCCTAGTTAGCAAGGTGGATTTCAACACCAGGGCAAAACATTTTTGTTCCCTACAGTGAAAGCCATATATTACTGTAACCACTGTTCATATTATATATATATTATATATACAAGCCTATGTTCTGAAAGACCCTAAGACCCTAAGGAATATACGTGCCTAATTTTGTCACTCTGTCTCCTTAAACATCCAAATGATGATTGCATTCACAAACATTTATATATTCTGCTTCAAAACAAGGTAGATATAAAATTATAAATCAAATCAAATCAAATCAAAATCAGCTTGATATACAGACACCACACCATCACAGCTGGTACAGGTATACCAGGAGGCTACATGCCTGAGTTGAAAGATTATTGAAATGTGATTTAAGGTAATTTTTAATTGAAATTTGTCCAATGGTTTGGGCCTTTGTGGAGAGTTTGGACATACCACCAAATCATTGATTTACTGTAAATGCTCCACTCTTACATATTTCAATATTAAACAGCTAAAAAAGTTTCTAAAATAGGTACAAAAGTGACTCCACATTCGGTGACTTGTTTCTTGGCAGAATGTCCGTATATTTGTGTATTTTATATTTGTGCTGGCAGACCTTTACCACCTTTTTATTAGTTTTTATTATTCAAAATGGTGCTATATTATACATTACAGTACATGACTAAACACAGATTCCACAAACTGATTCTGCCTTTCAGATAGTTGAGATTTTCTTATAGTGTTGGCAGCTCCCTGCTGTGTGGAGGTCAGTAAATTCATTGTAACTATAAACACTAAGTTTCTTTTAGGAGTTTGTTACATTCCTTTCTCTTATCCACTAGAAACTGAACTTGCTGTTGATTTCTGCTATGTATTGCACTCCAGCTATGGGGGTTTCTCACCTGAGTCTTGTGGAGAAATGTAATATTTTTGTGCTGACGTTACTGGAATTGATAGAATCACATTGTACAGTATATTACAATATAGAAAAATTACAATATTCAGAAACCACTTCACTTCCAAATTTTGACAGATATGTCAAGAAAGTCATTTTCACTTCTGATAGAAATCATACTTCACAAGCCTTAACAACAGTAAATCAGTAATGTGTTTTGAATGTTTGAAAGATTAAGCCGACCACTTGGCTTCAGGACAATGTAGGTAAGGCACTTGGTAAAATTAACCGAGAGATACTGCAAACATGGAGGTTGGGTGGAAGAGTGATGCAAAAAAAAAATGGATGTGAGGAAGAGAGGGGCTTACAGTGATTTTTATACTTTGTCAGAAAGTGATGTCATTGAGTGTTCTAGTTAGAGCAGCATTGGTGAAGGTGAACTTGGACTTGGGAGCTGTCATTTCTCCTGATGCTTTATTAAAAAATCAATTTCATAGGATAATGACACTAATTATCGTTAATTATAGTTATTTTTTTAATTTCAATAATGTTTATTTAAAAGCTTGGCATAAAGAGGTAAAGGCACAAAGAGTTTTGACTTAACCGCTTGGCTTAGAGCCAAACACCTCTAGGATGCCAAAGTTATGAAACCCAAAAGAACCTAATGGGACCCTAAACCACAAATGGAACTTAAAAAATAAACCACCAAGCCCAACAGCCCCATGCTGTTGTGAGGCAGTTAGGATTTTAAACAGAAAATCGGTGGATTGCCCCTTTGAGAAAATCAGAGGAATTTGAGGATAATTAATACGTGGAGAATCCAGATTTTGTTTGGATTTCACTGAAGTGAAGAGAAAGTAATTATATAAGTATAAAAGGCAAAACCTTTTTAATTAATGGAAAGAGGATCAGAGGTACAGTAGATACTCCTCTAGTGGTAACTGACAATAATTTCATAAAGACTGTTGTACAATTATTGACTTGAAATTATATATACTGTATAGTTACAGCTATAGGTGATTACAGCAGTGTCTCTAGATTAAAATGTATAACACCTGACAGTGTAAATATTTCCAGTTTCAAAGCAAAGAGGGTGTTTGCTGAGATGTTTGTGGTCCAGATTCAGTGATCAAAGCAATCATAAAGTTTACCTTAGTTAAATTAAGTTCTGGGTATATAATTAAGTGTCAATAAACAGTCCAGGAAGACACCATATAAGAAGATATTCAGGACAGAGAGGGGAACAGAACAAAAGAGAGGAGATAGGAGGACAGAACATAAAGTGTGAACATAAGACGAGAGGTCCTTGTCCAGATCATCCATAAAGACCAGATTTGAGCTAAGTATTTGAACCTTGCCCAAGAGAGCTTGCTATTCTGTAGATTTTAGGGATAGTGGGTGCATTTTTAGAATAGGAAGATAGGTTCCCCTTAATTTTGTTGCATCCAGGTTTGCAGAGAGAGATATTTAACCACAGGTAATATTCTTTTTAGTTTAGTTTTTGTTTAATTTTTGGCCTTTGTATACTGTATACTGTATATTAGTTTTAAAACTTGGGTAACAGTCTGGGGTCTGTAAATTTGTAAATGCAGAAACTTGTGTGTTGTATGTTTATGTTGTGTGTAGTTTAGTGTGCATCACTGTCATTGTCATTAAATATCTGTTTAACCAAGTGTGCCTGAAATATTACTCTTTTCATCAAAGTTGTGCCAGTGAACACAGAGTTCACGTGCCTGTAACTATAACAACCACATGGGTGTATTGTTGCAAAAATCATTTAAAAGTTGGGGGCTACGATCATTTATTTTATTTATTGACTAATTTGGTTGGTCATTCCCTAAATTTCTCCATGGGATGAGATGAAGAATTCAAAGTTGAAGAGGAAGCTGTGAATTCAGAGAATTCATTTAAAGAAGGCTAATAGGGTGAAATAGTGTGTGAATAGGTAGACTATTTGTAAGTAGTAATAACTTACTTTAAATGGCTATTTAGAACATTGGAGTCCTTTCAGCAGCAAAATAATTTGGGAATGAGTGGATACATATAACAATAAATGAAAACACTAAATTCTACTTCAGTAAACCTTAATTCTAGATAACCTGATGTCAGGTGATTCCTCGCAATAAGAAATGAAAGATGAGATAGTGAAGATGTCAAAAGAAGGGAAATTGATACTGCAGGATAAATGGTAAGACTGGAAACACCAACCAGCAATCCAACAGGGTGTGAGCATACTGTACGTGGGGTGATTCCTGATAAAACAGCATTTGGGAAAACTGGAGGTGTCTTTGGGAGGGATGATTTTGAGTGTGAATTAACCAACTGAGATGCTCAGGAATGTCACTTGGGGTGGGAAGATAAACCAATTGTCATTTAAGGGCATGTGAAATGGGCTGGGCCAAGAGGATCGAATGGTGCAGGAAAGGAATTTTACACCAGTAAATATACAGCAGTAAAGTTCAGGATGAGGTGAACTGACCAATGTCATTCAGTTTGAAAGGCCTGATCTGGCAGCACAGCTGAATGGGTGTGAGAGGCTACTATGATAGAGAATCTTGTCTGAAACTGAAAAGTTCATCATCAGAGCAGCACATCTATAGATCCATAGAGAAAATTTCAAGGAGAGGATTGAGCAGAAAAAGCGGTGTGGAAAAGATGATTGTAGCAATAATGTTTAGTGTGTTGTCCATGCAAAAAATATGAGTAACAGAGGAACTCTGTGTGATTACCTATACCATTTAAAAAGGAAAGAAACCTGGGAAGAAAGGGAACCCGAGTGCTATAATTCATACCAAGCAATCATTAAAAACTTCTCGATAGAAAGATATTATCAGGGCCTTGAGATAGTGTCTAGGTTTTATACCATTGAAATGTCAAGTACATTTTTATTTTTATGTTTTTATTTGCATAATTTTAATTACAAAATAAAGTTTTCCAGTTTAACTTCATTTCCAATAATGACAAATATCATCCCTGGTAAATGCAACTGGAAGTTTTTTTTTATGATATGTCTGATGACAGATCCACCACAAACTTTGTTAGAATCTACATATTGCATGTGTTGTTGTTGACAGTGACTCCATTGTTTGTGGAGACCCCTTGGTTAGTCCATATCTTCTGGTTTACATTCATTGACCTACACACTATAATGAAAATCAAATTAACTTTTAATACATTGACCACAGCACAGCACAAGTGAGAAGATTCAAACTAGCCTGCCATAATCAGAAAGTATTTTAGACTGAAAATAGGAAAAGCTACAGTACATTCAGACTTTTGGCATTAGATCCCAGGATTTTGGCATTGTGATAATTAAACTTTTTATCTATTACATATCACAAAAAAATTAAAAACTGTGTTAACTGTTTTGCTCTGAATACCAGTGTTTATGGATTAAGAAACTGGTCACTTGCAGTACATGCTATTGGATTATATTTTTACAGATGCACAAGGTGCAAGAAGACATGGTTCCTTAACTTTGGAAAATAGTGACATTCCCAGACCACTGTTCTCTTCTGTTCAATAAACATCAGTACACCTCACTTAAGTATACCTCCTGGATGTTTTTAAGATTCTGTAGGCCTACTAAAAATTAGATCCCTGGACAAGCCACATCGTTAAGGAACCAGAGCTAACAAAGAGTAATGAAATCAAAAAACAAAATTATTGTGTCGGACACATGCCTAACTAAAATAAGTGATTCATCAGAAAAACAGATATAGAGTAAGCATATGCAAGATGACTACAGTAAACAATTAAAATAAAAGCAAATAACCCCCAGGTGCTCCCTTATTCATATACATAATGAAATGTGTGCCAAAGTTAATATCACTATCACTAATTTTAATGTCTCACAAATTTATTATGTTTTAGTCATGATTTGTCCTTTAATACATAACACAATGTATGTAACATAACATAACATAACAATCTTTCTGTCTTTTAGAATTCCTTAAGAATGGTTTCATCATTGGTGATTTTCATTTTCATACTCAGCTGCAACAAATTCAACGACTGTCACAATCCGAATTGATTTACAACTTGAGAATCTTTTTTTCTGCTACCTTAAACATGCTTCACATTTTATGCTTACATTTTATGTATGTTAAGATACATTTTTAGTAGGTAACATCATTTCTTTTATACACCTGTTAGAAATGTTTCTTTTCTAATGGACTTTGAAATGTGGTAGCTAATGTGGTTCCAATAAAAAACAAAACATCTTGAATGTAATATGAATTATAGTGATCAACTAAAAATACAAAACTCCCAGATTTTTTTTCTTAAACTTGAAACATGGGGCTGCAATTAATGAAGCATATTCAATACTGAGTTTTGTTCACAAATGTAATATTTATTTTCTATCCCATTTTCTGTTTAATTATATCAATATTCTTAAAAATGTTCTAGGATCATTAATGGACAAGAAGTGTTTTCAAAACACTTTTGTTCTTTGACATTCAAGGAGTGCATCTTTGTTCTTATAAATTTTCTTGTCTTCTTATCATTCAAAAGAACACTAAATTTATGTCAATGATTTTTGTATGGCATTATGAAGCATAACCAGGCAGGTACATACTGTGCATTATCATGTACAGTATGTGCCTGCCTGGAAGGCATAGATTGCACAGTGATACTCACAACATCTTTGACTATATAGACATCTTTGTTATTAATAAAATATGATAATATATTGAAAAGCAAGAAGCAAGTCAGTTTGTCTCATTTTTATAATTCTGTGAGAGATTCCTTTTATTGTTAAAAATAAAACAATTCCAAATCAGATTGTATGTTGAAAATCCAGAAAAATTCCAATTTCATTGGTAAAAGCCAAAATGCACAATATTGAAATAGGATATATTTTTTGTGTTTTGGCTATTGCTATTATACAGTAAATTAAGGCAGATTTTCCAGTGGTCTGTGATCATGCCTGATTGTGTTATTCATTTCTTATTCTTAGTTTCAACATTTTTAATTAGATAGGTTTACCTCAAAACCTCTAGGCTCTCTTACTTTCATCATACTTTCAATGTGTATTGATCATACATTTGCTTTAAATGTAAAATTTGCTACATGCTTAAAATGTTTATACCATCACACCTAAGTCTACTTTATTGGGGGTGCCCAATAACTGTAGGCTCCCCAAACACGCTGCTGCCTTCAGTCCTCCCAGACCCACGTCAAACCACAAAAGTATCTAGCTGAATTCTTCCGGGTCATTTGGCTGTTTTTTTTTCGCTGTAATACAGCAGGCTTGATAGTTGAAGACTTGAAGATACTATTCTTATAAATTATAAATAAATACTATATAATACCTTCACAAGTATTTGCCCCCTTCCAATAATGTCCTGTTTTACTGAAATACAAATGACATACACATATTTCATCAATGCCTTTTTTTAGTATGGTGTCCCAGTCACTATGCTGGGGCATTAGGACCCACATAGACCGCAGGGTGAGCATCCACTTTTGGCCCCACTAACACCTCTTCCAGCAGCAATCTTAGTGTTTCCCAGGAGGTCTCCCATCCAGGTACTGACCAGGCTCACACCTGCTTACAGTAGCTTCAGTGGGTTGCCAGTTGTGAGCTGCAGGGTGATATGGCTGTTGAATATGGCTATGACTGAACTATGTTGAGTATTGAGTATATGTTGAGTATTCAAATTATGAAAAAATATTCACTTACAAAACTTTATGCATCAATTGTAATTTAACAAAATGAGACATCATATAAAAGGGGTAAGTCTTCAAGGCAGAGCATATATTATGGGATGTTGCTGAGATGTAAAGATGTGATGTAAGTACATTGCTTAAGGAAATCAGAAATGTTGCTTAAACTTTTAAATGTAATATTTTATCTGTCACTAAAGGGGAGATGTAACCACAATTTTTTTCAAATGCAACACATATTCATAAAAACAGGGACAAAACTGAGTCAAGAAAATGCCGAGAAGCTTTACTTCTGTTGCTGGTTAATAATGGAAATAATAGAGAAAAAGAAAAAAAAATATTTACAAAACAATGTCAATTTGAGAAATAGTGATCATGGACTTAGAAAAGGAGGGTCTTGTATAATACAATACTAATTAAATACGTATTTATATTTCCAAAAAAGTTTTTTAGAAAGTCTCTCCTAAAAGGTTAATCTTCAATCTGTTGTAATCCAAGCTAATGTAATAAAATGGATCGAGAACCCTTTAATGAACAGTTTCACATCTTAAGGGACATAACCTGTAACTTGACCAATGTAAGCAGTGGGATCTGTTTTAAGCCTGCTGTTCTTCCTAATATACCATATAGAAACATTTTAGATTGTGAGCAAATCAGTAAAATTTGCAGATACTAAAAAAAGGGGGAGTGACAAACACAGAATCAGTTACAAATGACAATGAGGGGAAGCAATAAAAAAGCAAACAATGCTTGTCTATACAGCAAATAAGCAGTTTAAATCAAAAGAAATTACATTCACATTTAGAAAACACAATGCTCTCTGTAGGTAACAACGGAAAGGATTCCATAGTGTTTAAAAGAGTTGACAGAAGAGTAACATGAATAAGATAAGATCATTTTATTGGCCATATACAATTTCTTGTATTAGGAATTGCTCTTTTAGCATACCCCATCTTGTTCTCCATGAGACACACAGACAGGGAAAGAAGCTCGGAGTCAGAGCACAGGGTCAGCCATTTACTGTATATGGCGCTCCTGGAGTAGTTGGTGTTAAGGGCCTTGCTCAGGGGCCCAACGGAGTAGGATTCCTCTGCCAGCCACAGGATACGACCTTCTAGCTAGAGGTGCAGATCCTTAGCCACAGAGCCTCCGCACCACCCTGAATGACATCATGTCTCAAAGGATTGTCATCAAGACAGAATGAATCTCTTTGAAAGAATAAGATGAGATCTGATAAAATCATGTAAAATCCTGTGAGACATAAATAGGATCCAGACAGGAGACTATTTCAAACTCAGTAAAACAACACCATGAGGTCTAAACAGGAAACCTAGAGGGCATTCTTTAATGTTGAAGAATAGGAAACATGTCTTTACTCAAAGTTTTGAGAATCGTGGTCATAAGCTTCCCATCCAGTTGGTTGAAGCCAAAGCTCTGGGAAGAAGAGTTTCAAGAAGCAGTCAGATAAAATTTTAGTCTATCTCCTACTCTGTGTATACTGTAGTATATGTTTATATATTTGTTTCTTCTTTGTAACCCATTAGCTAGGTTCATGAGGAATAAACACACCCAAGAGTTAAGTGTATTGAAAAGTGTTTATTTTTATAGTCAAAGTAAATTTGGCTTCACCATACATTGACCACAGCACAGCACAAGTGAGAAGATTCAAACTAGCCTGCCATAATCAGAAAGTATTTTAGACTGAAAATAGGAAAAGCTACAGTACATTCAGACTTTTGGCATTAGATCCCAGGATTTTGGCATTGTGATAATTAAACTTTTTATCTATTACATATCACAAAAAAATTAAAAACTTTGTTAACTGTTTTGCTCTGAATACCAGTGTTTATGGATTAAGAAACTGGTCACTTGCAGTACATGCTATTGGATTATATTTTTACAGATGCACAAGGTGCAAGAAGACATGGTTCCTTAACTTTGGAAAATAGTGACATTCCCAGACCACTGTTCTCTTCTGGTCAATAAACATCAGTACACCTCACTTAAGTATACCTCCTGGATGTTTTTAAGATTCTGTAGGCCTACTAAAAATTAGATCCCTGGACAAGCCACATCGTTAAGGAACCAGAGCTAACAAAGAGTAATGAAATCAAAAAACAAAATTATTGTGTCGGACACATGCCTAACTAAAATAAGTGATTCATCAGAAAAACAGATATAGAGTAAGCATATGCAAGATGACTACAGTAAACAATTAAAATAAAAGCAAATAACCCCCAGGTGCTCCCTTATCCATATACATAATGAAATGTGTGCCAAAGTTAATATCACTATCACTAATTTTAATGTCTCACAAATTTATTATGTTTTAGTCATGATTTGTCCTTTAATACATAACACAATGTATGTAACATAACATAACAATCTTTCTGTCTTTTAGAATTCCTTAAGAATGGTTTCATCATTGGTGATTTTCATTTTCATATTCAGCTGCAACAAATTCAACGACTGTCACAATCCGAATTGATTTACAACTTGAGAATCTTTTTTTCTGCTACCTTAAACATGCTTCACATTTTATGCTTACATTTTATGTATGTTAAGATACATTTTTAGTAGGTAACATCATTTCTTTTATACACCTGTTAGAAATGTTTCTTTTCTAATGGACTTTGAAATGTGGTAGCTAATGTGGTTCCAATAAAAAACAAAACATCTTGAATGTAATATGAATTATAGTGATCAACTAAAAATACAAAACTCCCAGATTTTTTTTTGGCTTCACCAAAAGAGATTGGGTGGGAGAAAGGATGCAAAATATTAATGTAAAGGAGAGTAGATTCTTATTTATAGTACATATAGTTTGGTAATTGAGGAAATTTAATCAGGAATGATTACGATTTAAGACAGCAGAAGCCAATTGAACTTGCTGCTGTTATCCCTCTCTAACTTTTGTTGTAAACTCCATTTTGTTTCTAATTTTATAAAATAATATAAATTTCTAAAAATATATATGCTTCAAGTGTTTCATCAAGTTTTTAAAGATATTGTTGTTATCATTAATCAGAATTGTGTTTGGGCAGGCAGAGTAATACATTCACTTAGTTTCATTACATAAAATGGCAGAAACTTTTCTGGAGTGGAAGGGAAGAGGGTTGTCGCTGGGTTAGTAGACTAACACAGGGTTCTTTTTGTGTGTGTCTGGATTTATTCATCTATGCCCTCCCTCCATGTAATACTATATGAGGAAATTATGATGTAGTTTCATACTATAGGTTCCACTGGGGATAGTGGTCTTAGCAGAATACCAACATTCTTGAGAGTAATGAGATTTTGCGGGGTAACTGTGGGGATCGCAAAAGTCCATTCCATTGAGAACCTGGGAACTCTGCAGAGATGAGTACGTAGAGGAAGAGGAAAGGAGAGGAGGGAAATATCTGGCAGAGTGCACAGAAAGTTTCAAAGAAGTTTATGTTCCTAGTCAGGCAAGTAACATAATTAGGGGTTTCTCCTTTCTTTAACGTATAGTATAAAAATACACTTTTTTAGCTGTTAGAATAGTGTCTTTATAAAAAAAGAACCACAATTTTTTCAAACAATAAATGACTAAGCCTAACATTCATTTACTATGTGTCACAAATGTTAAGAGTTTGAGGTGGTATTATTCTTCTAAATAACATTCACTGAAATTCATTTCATATTGTTAAACTGCCCCCCTTGGTGGTGAATAAAGAATTCTGAATCAAATTTAATATAAAAAACTGGGTGACTGTTCCAATAAAAACATACAATGACACAAAGTCTTCAGAACTCATTATGTATTAAACACAAGTTCAGAACCTATGAGACATTTTTCTATTTCACATGAGAATCAGTGCTTGAGGTGTGCTCAAACAGCTGATTGGGATACTTCTGTGAAGCTTCTCGGGAAATGTGAGTTACATAAAACATATTGATAAATCTAACTCTCTTCTCTGAAATGTACTGTTTTTCTGCTCTGTTGCCTAAAATATTCCATTAATTCACATTATTTCCACAAAATGTCTATATCCTATAAAAAAGAAGATTAACTGGACAGAAATTATTTCACTGTAAAAATATGGACAAATGTTTTAAACTTAGTATAGTTTCACAACAGGAAAATATGTTAAATTCAAAATATCATTATATTGTATGAGTGCACTAAAAGCTGTAATAGCTTCAGTGAATTCATTTCCACATAATAGCATAACTTTAGAAACAAGAGCAGGCCAAATAAGCCCATCTACAGTAAATTGTAGTAAATCTTATCCAGTTGTTTCTTGGAGGAGGCAATGGTATGAGTATTTTATGGTACTTTATTGATATGAGCTTCAAAATGGTTAGCTTGTTCCAGACCACCACAAAATCTTTGTGTTAAAAATGCCTCCTGTTATTGGAGGGACTGTAGTAAACCCTTTTTTTCAACCTGTGAACTGCGTACAGATATGTTGAGGTTACCTGTGTCATGCTTTTAAAATATTGTCTTTGATCTCCCTGACTGATTGTAGTTGAAAGGGTAACATGAGATGAGAAGAGCACAATGTTACTGTCACCTGGTTCTTTGAAGACTGAACAGAGCTAAAAAAGTGCACATGTATTTTACTGAAATTCTTGATCGGGTAAATAATCTTTTCACCCTCAGGGTCATACAATTGTTTGTACTTTACCAGTGACTCAAAGATGGAAATAAATATTCTATTTGTTCCAAATATACTAGTTCTTTTGTTTCATTCTCTTTCCCTATTATTATAAAAATAATAGTAATCTAATGCCTTTCATGTGCCTCATATTAGTTGTGTGACCTGTTGACAAAGTGGTGAGTTTACTTCCAGATATGAAAAGAAAAAAATAGTTTTTGTCAAACTAAATTACTTAGAAAAGTGTTTAACAGATTGTTCATGGATTTCTGATCATTTTTATGCACCGTAAATGGTGATATTTAGAATAGGTTATTGCTAACACATCCATGACAGACTATAGATTCAAGGCTGTTCTCAATTGTTGAAGACATACCTTAAAGCAGGTTTCAGTTTTTTTTCTTGCCAAAATCTGTCTGCCTAAGGGGACTTCAGTACAGTGTGCATTTAATTTAATCCATGCTCCAATTAATCTCATTATGGTATGAAATGCAGGCCAGATATTTTGGTTGCTGAACTATCAAAGCTTTCCTTAATATATTCAGTACTGAGACCTCTGACTTGACCCGCTGGGATTTGTACAGTTTGCTTCCTTTTTATATTTTACTTCTAGCAGTACAGTATGTAAAAATGGCTTGTAGATGTCTGTGTATGTTTCAGCATTTCATATTTCCAGAAACAGTACTGTATGTTTGTCCACATGAGGGAGATGCTGTGTTATGGGCTATAAGTGTAAGTTTGTTGGTACATCTCAATATTCTATCATGAACTCTAAATCACTGTTAGAATGTACTATTGGATCATTTCTTCTTTAAAATATGTTACATTAAATTTGACATAAAGGCCATGAGACCCCAGGATGTGAATACATATTGAAACACTTTGATCAGTTGCTGTCACTAACATGTTCAAAGTGAAATGAACATCCTGGAGGAAACACTTACAAAGCTGGTATTTAAAAACAAAATCTAAAACTATATGAAAATAGACTACTGGTACTCAAGTCAGATTTTGGGACCTTTTAATTTTGTTTACGAATTTCACATTTATGTTAGATCCATGCAGTTGTATCATACATACAGTAGATGAATATCATTGGAGCAGTTTCATTTAAATGTTTTTTTTAAATCAGTAGTGAGCCTTAAAAGTATATTATAGCAGGGCTCAGAAATTCAGCTAAATATCTATACAGTATTTCATTTTAAATAACTAGATGGTAAATATCTTTTTACCTTTAGAAAACATCCAAGTACTTTGAGTCCAACTTAAATTATCTGTTTACACATAATGTTGTTCAGAGAGTTGTAACAAAAAATGCAATAAAAGAAATAGTTCATTTCTATCTGCTGTCAAAATGCAAACAGGATACTTGTTAAAGACATGTGCAGGTCATGACAAGGTCATTGCTTGGAGAAGATAGATGACTCAACATGAGGCCTTATCACAGTGTATTCTCATTGAAGTACAGCAAAAGCAGCCCATTGTCATCCAAACAAGGTGCTGATGGGAAATGTTCCTGATGCAGGTTAAATGACACTGTGTTGAGCATGAAATTAAATAGTCTCTGCACCTGCTGAAGATTCTATAACACTAGAAAATGAAATCAAAATGGAATATTTTCCCCATTATTATCTATTCCTGGGAAGGTTTGTTTCTTACAGAGCATCATTTGGGATTTCAGGGTATTTTATCATAAAATGAAATATGTTCCTTGTAAAATGTACATATTTTTCGCCAATCATCCCATTTTACTGGTGAAGGCATAACAAAGTGTGGCTATTTGCTTTGACGCTAGGTGCTAAACAAAATTAGATTTAGATTTATCTAGATTTAGATTTTTACGCTTTATAACCTTTAAATAGTTCAGTTTTTTGCTGCTTTGAAATGGTCAGAACAAATAAACCTGATGTAGCCCATGTGATCACCCTTCTATTAAATTTCAACAATCCCACTTTCACAAATCTGGTCAACCAAAAATATTTATAAAGTACTAATGTAAATGTATATGAATTAAATAGTGTTTATGGTTGAGTTGGAGAAAACCTGCTAATGTGCTACAGAAAAATCTACAGGAACCTGTCTTGTGACCAATTTTACAGATTCCTAGCAGTGATTCTTGTTGGCTTTGCATGTATGAACCGCACGTGCAAGATATCTTGAAATGTTCAATGATAGGATAAAACTCTCAACAATACAGTATTTCAAGTAAGACCAAAATTACAATATAATATCTGTACACATTAATTTTCCTTTGTCAGATTAACATTTCTTTTGGCTATAACACATTTTGATGCTCACAGATATCTAATTAACATGACGTTTCGTAGGACACGCAGAAGGTCTTATCTCCCAATAATGATAAACAGAACACAGGCATTTCTTCATTATACTACACTAGCTTCCACTTTTTGGTTTTGCTAACCTCTGTAAAACATTCAGTACTGGCAACCATTCAAGCTCAATCTGTCACTGACAGGATAGCTTAAACCGGAGAAGTGCAGTCTGTATTTCGACACACTCATACTCTTGTTTACCCCCCTTGCCGCACAGCTTGTGACCCATGACTGAGAAATGCTACAGTGTTATGGTTTCCTCAAGGTTGTGAGCTATAAGGACTGGCAGTTTGCTGCCTGGCCAGGCCCTAACAAAAGTTTCTCTCAGAGCAGGAAAGACCCCCTTTCTCATCAGGTGAGAATGAAATAATAAAAGCTCATTTATCAGTCAACTTAATCTAGAGAAAGGGAGAGGGGGAGGAGGAAGGTGTTTGAAACAACTGAGTAAAGAAAGATGGACCTGGTGGGAGCATTTTAAGCATAGTTTACATTCTACTCTTAACCTTTTATTGCATTCTCACTGCCCCTCTATCAGTTACTGCCTACATTCCACTAGTGAGCTCCACAAACTCGCATCTCCAGTAATCCTCCTTTAACCTAATGCAGACAAAGAAACTGCCTGACTTAGGGGGAGGAGCAGCTGGGAATGGCTGAAGCAGCCGCAGCCGTCATCCGAAAAGAACCATATAAGACCTACTTTTTGAAAGACAAGCTTTCCATTGCTTTCCTTTTGCACTTCTTTGAGATGAAGAAGAAAATACTTAATCCCCAGCCTTTGCTTATGGATTTCAAAGCCAAGCAGAGATAAGTCTTGCAGAGTTTCCCAAAGATACACCTGATCCTAATCCTGGGGACACAATGCCTGGATTCTTCCATGCTGTCCTGCTCTTTCACACAGTCTCAATGACATTGTGTAGCTCGGATGTCCTTGCTGTGAGTGCAGCAGACAGTAGCGTCATGGGATTTCACTTATCAGCAATTTTGGTATTAGTTCTGGGAAAACTCCTTTACGGTTTTCTCCTGTGATTGTCAGAGATGTCATAAAGTGCAAGTAATATAGCTTACATATTTAGAGACAATTGATTGCTGAAATATAGGAGAAATAATAAAAATGAATTAATCTGATGTATAAAAATATGACAAGGATTCTCTTTTCAGAGTATACTGAGTTTTGTAAGATGTCATATTGAAACAATTGTCTAAATGCTGCTCGATTTGGGTGTGCATGAATCTAACAGAGGTTTTGCCATACAAAACGACTTCTGTAACCTGCTGCCCACTTGTGTATTTACAGCAATGTCAGAGACAGATGCACTGCAGTTCTCCTGTAAAAAAAACAACATGGTGAAGCATGTAACTGCCATGTAAGAATGGGCATG
Source organism: Atractosteus spatula (assembly GCF_055471065.1). Classification (NCBI taxonomy): domain Eukaryota; kingdom Metazoa; phylum Chordata; class Actinopteri; order Semionotiformes; family Lepisosteidae; genus Atractosteus; species Atractosteus spatula. Next base: position 42,112,562 of record NC_142707.1, on the reverse strand, counting down.
GAAGAAGTGCATTATCAAACCTCATTCTCCTGTTGCACTACAAGAGTTGTAGTAACAGCCAGAGTTTTTTAAAGAATCTTTAATTCCAAAGTGAGTGACAATAAAATTGAATATACAGTAACTGTTTATTCTAAATTTAAGAAAAATGCTGTTTTAACCAAAAAACCAAGGCCGATTTTATTCACTCAGGCACAATAATAAATTCTTTTTTACACCTTCAACAACAAAATGATTGAACAGTGCCTCTATCCATCTGGAATAAGAGGTTCGTCCTCATTTGCAGTTAGTGTGGTAAAAGAATATTATTCGGTGTCAGACCTTTTTTTTCTATTCCACAATGTCCAGACACAGTCTGAAATTCTACATTGTTAGGCCGTGAATGATTGACCTCTTGATCACATGACTCACCCTACGCACCATGACATTTTACTATTTTCACTAGGTGAGCTTCAAAGGCAGCAATACAAGAAAACCACTTTAATTGTGAGACCCATGAGCAAGTAGCAGAAATAAGCACATATTACAGAGCTTCTACCAACAGTTGTCTTTAATAAGATGTTTTAGCAAATTAAGAGGAACTCTGAAGGATGTGTGACTGGAAAGCATATATATATCCTAAGAGAACACTGTACTGTAAAAATACCATTGTAATTTAAATGCAGTACGTGTTATGATGCTTAAATGGCAGTCCTGTCCTGTCCCTTCTGGGTTGCTGAGATCCTTAGCAGAAATAAGCAAGAATGGAAAGATGCAGGACAATTCAAAGATTAAAAAATGACCAAGTGAATCCTTCTGGAAGAAAATCTCAAGGATGTTGAAAGACATGGCTGACGGGAAGAAAATAATGTGGAAACTAATTAGGGAAAATAACATTGTCTAAAATAATCCATATTGACTCATATTAAGATTAAGTAAAAAATATGAGCTGCATTGTAATAAACCCAAGACACAATACCCATTACAACCAATGCCATGTTACTAAAGGTACTGTAACATTAATTCATGTGATTTGATGTGTCTAAATAACTATGTGATGTACTTCTTCAAATGCAGAATTGAATAAGACCTTATTTAATTGTAAACATTGATTTGAACAGAAATAGCAAAAAGGAAACATAATGAATTATCAAGATGTGAACTTTTTATATTATGTATACTGTAGTATCTGTGATGCAGTCCCACTTGGTTGGCTCACATTACACCTAAGTTTTTTATGTGCTTTGTGTACAGAATGTGTTTCAGAAATGTACAATTCCCTAAATGTACAGCCTCCCAGAAAGAAACAGTGTGAGACAAATATAGCAAATTTCTAGACATCTTATTGATATTTAGGATTTAAACATCAAATAATCACATTCTCACAAAAAAACATAATATTTCACAATTTAAATGAACCAGGGTATTGGCTTAGCTGTAACCCATCAATGTGATGTATCATGTTTATACATTTAATGAGGATTGCATTTGCATGATTTATGATTTTTCACTACATTAATAGGCAATTATAACCTTCTTTCTGGATGTAAATGATTGATATATATATATATAGGTCTTCAATTATGTGAGGTGAGATTTTTAATGTCATATCTTAAGAAGTGCAACCCTAATATTAAGTCAACTGGCAAAACATTAATAGACTGTAATTTTAGATGTATCATTACAATATCAGTTATTCTATCCTAATGATCTCTCTGCTTTGTTTCTGTCTAATTACTGATTGCCTGCATGTGTATTTCATTAATTATGGGTAACTTTCTTTGGTATGTAAGTGGAAAACACATGTTCAAAACAAACAAAGCCTTGTTGAAAACAGCATAAGCTAACAAAAACAGCAGAAATAGCAACAACAACATAAGAATACTATATATTTATATTTTTTAAAACATATAAAGAAAGAGAAAAAACAACGCAGTATAGTGACCTAATAAAACCATGAGAAAAACTAAATTACTCACATGAATGGATTTGGGCAAAGAGTACCACAGACGTGATCCCATACACAAAGAGGTTCTATTGCTTTATTGCTGTGTGGAGCCTGGTTCTCAAGAAGTCCTGACTCATGAAATCTCAGATCAACTGTTGGACTAACTATTCTCATGCAATAACCTCTTAAAATCACATAATGGACATACTGAAGTCCTTATACTACTTATAGCAGAAACCAATATGTATCAATATTTTAAGTTCACTAAGGTTATTATATGCAAGATGAAATTGCAATTGAGCTAATATAATATATATTTATAATTGTGGAGAAAAGGTAAATTGGAAATAAGACAGTAATTTTAATGATAGCCTTCAGGCACAAGACCGGATTTCAGGGACTCATTGAAAGGTTAGTAACAAGTAATGAAACAATAACAAATGTTGAAAGGACAGAGTTGGCTTTGAGTAGAGTCTTAGAAATGTGGTACAAAATCCAGTTAATAGATTTCATTTTCGCTACCAACTCAGTCACATACAGTAAGTACAGTAACTTCAACCAAGACCAAGAAGACTGGTCCTAGTTGTCATGACTGCAGTATTGGAAAAGACGAGAGGTATCTAAAAAGTAACTTGTAAAAAAAAATGCAAATGCCATTACTACAGAACCATGGCAACCATATGTCATAAATCGAACACGTTCTCAAGTTACAATAAATTCCGAAAACTCTGGAGCATTAAGAACATACTGTAACATGCAAGAAGTGAAGTTAGCAACTACCTGTAGATATCAATATTATGTATTTGACTAAACAATGTGATTACATTACACTGTTCAGTTCTCGGAATATAGAATGAACTAACATGAGCATTTTAGTGATAGTGAAAAAAATACTTGGATTACTGCAAACCATCTCAATAAAATTGGAACAGAAGTAGGATATGACTGCGTTAAGGACATCGCTATGGTGTTGTTAACGTTATTCATAATCCTGTAGATGAACAGCCAGCCCTGCCGTCATTGTCTTTTCTTCTTCACATTTTCCAAGCATTATGCTTCAAGAAACTGTACTTATCTCTTTAGCTCACAGCTTATAAATCCATCAAATTATTTTTGTTTGGTAATTTATATGAGGAAAAAAAACCTGAATCAAAAGCAGGGGATATGGTTAAGAGTATTTTTTTTGAGGAACCCTGACAGTAATGGAAGTAAATTTTTGTACCAAAAGCCTTACTTTGTGATATTAAAGGTTCAACAAACCTGAACTGACACTAAATAAATAAATTGCAGGACAAACAATCACTGTCATGGGTGATAGCTAATACAAGCCATAATTGGAAACAAATGTTTGGGAACAGAATTGTGACCTTTATGTGTAAAAAATTAACAGAAAGCAATATGGTTTCAATGGAATAAAAGATTGCCAAAGATTTAGCAAATAGCCATCTGATTTTAACAAAGATGTTAAGAATTTCATGACACTTGAATAAAAAACATTTTGAAAGGAAAACCATAAAATTAAAAACATTTTTGTGCACACAAAAAAGGGGACAAAAGTGGCTAATCAAAGTTCTGAAGACAAGAAAGCGCATCTGATCATGCTTTATGGTTTTCACCCAAGCAAAATTGACTTTAGTCATACATACTTTCTTTGGAGTTAGGTTGTAGGCTGTAGCTAGACCCATAAACAAGAGATGTCATTGCAGGAGATAGTAACTTGTGAATCTTTGTTGATAAGCAGCGCAGGCTAGAGCTTGTTTCAACAACAAAGTCACAGCAGTAACATCCATAAACATATTAGTTACATGCACTGAAACATTTATTTATCACAGGGTCCTAACGAAACATGTGCAGGTAAAGTATGTACTGGATACACTCTTGGTGTCAATATTGCCTTGGTTCTGGCAGTATGATATTGTATATTCTATGTGCAAGTTTAAAATTAATTGGTATGCTAGGCTTTTAGAGGAAGAAAACTATTGGCACAATCAGCAGTACAACTACAACAACCATCCAATGTGTCTAGCTTTGTATGCCATGTAACCATAACTTGAAGGTGACTGATTTTAGGCAAAGGAAGATGTCACTTCTAAAGATTATCATAATTTCCTTTAAAACAGGATCTGAGAGCCCATTAGTAACAGTTAGTTAGTTTAAACTGGTGAGAACATATAGTATTTCCAAAGTCTACTAAACAAAGCAGTTGACTTTTCTTCTGCCTGAAATGATTGATTCAGACTGGTGAGTCTGAAATGGGTGAGCCCATTGAGCCCTTCATCAAGGTATTGATTTCTTAGTTGTAGTTTAGTTGTAGTTTACTACATATTTTATGTTTTTTTAATTATTAAAATAAGGTAAAAGGTGTAAAAAAGAAAAAAACAATCATTTGCTTTTGCCTAATTCATAATAGAATTATAGTTAAAATCATTACATTGTAATGTTGAATGTCAAAATATTTTAAAAAACTCTTGTTAAAATATAGTTTTATTTGTTTATTGTTTTATGAATGTATCTTTTAATTTCTGCTGGTTTAATATTAGACATTGATAGGTCTTCCACATGACAATGTAAAGTAGAGGGTAATTTAATTTGTTTTTAGACTGTTTTGATCTTAGTTGATTTCCTGTTGTGAACCTTTCTTTAATTTTGGCTGTTATTAATGATATTATAAGTGATGGCTCCATAATGTTAAAATATTCCATAATTTAAAAACAGGATTCATTGTTTACTTTATGTTTAAAAAAGATAGCCTACTTGTGAGATAACTTGGCAGTCATTTGATAATCTCCTATATCTGCAAGGATGGCGCCTTCTATCACTTTGACAAGTTAAGTCAAAGAAATTTGAAATGAGGAGTGGAGGTCCTAGAGGCACATTTCATGTTGTCTGGTAGATACATGTTCCTTTACAGAACACACTACATTGAGACCACAAACTGTAAGCATTTTTAAACTGACCATGGCCTAGAGATAAGTAAAAGCTTTCATGGCCAGTTAGCTTAATAAGTTCAGTAGGCATGCTAGGGATGAGCAGCTCAATGCCAAGATAAACATTAATAAAAGATACTGTGCCAATAAAGTATCCATGATGAAGACATACACTGAGGCACTTAACAGGAATGATAAACAGTTTGCCCCCTCAGTGATTTCTCACAAATCTCAGGCCTAACAAAACCTAGATAAGCCTGCCTCTTAAAGCATCATTAATTCCTGTGGAAATTTAAACAGCTGTCAGTTCTGATACTCCTCAGGTGTGCATGTGGGAAACATTAGCCTGTGTTTATATGGCAATGTGTTGCTAAAGCGCCTGTCCATGTAGAAACTCCTTCACAGGTTATAAAGTCAGATCTGTACATCTCTCCTCCACACTGAACAGTTAATTGGAGTCAGCCATGAATAACTCCAGCGAGTTGTTGACAAAAGGGAATTGTGTGGCCTTATTATTATCATCTGGCCCTACTGGAAGGATATAATGATTTAAATAACCTAAGACCTCTCCCTCCCTCATCTCACCCTGTAATGTAAAGTCTCATCCTTTCAAAAGTCCTGGGTGTGCTTGGTACTGCATATTTCTAAAAATCATAGCTTTTCTTGTGTGTGTTTTTAATGGTGCTGGTAGGTGTTACGAAGGTAAAGGAGCCCTGAGTTGAGGAGTCCCCCAAATATTACAAATTAAAAATTTGAAGAAACAAAATTGCAAGATAACAGAAACAATTGAATTAGATATTTTGTCATAAGCAATATTTTCAGAATAGAAATTATTTGAAAATTACATCCACAACACAGTGTCTGATATGTAGAGATATTAGAGAAAGTACTGAGTTCCTATAATTCTCTTGAATATATTTATTTGAGGATTGTACTGTATATAGCATTAGAACATAATAAAGAACAAAACACTAAAGCTTCCAGCTACCTACTGTATATATTGCAGAGAAGTTAAAGTGGATATCTACAATGGAAAAAGTAGGGGTTATGTCACAGTTGGTGACCCCTAAATGTAGAGACTGCTTTTAAAATTTGAAACTTTATAGCTGACTTTGGCACCTAACAATTTTAAGGGTGCTAATCACCTTTTCCCCTTAAAAAGGTTTTTTATAACTCCCAGAGCCACCAGTGCATCCAAAGACTAGACAAGTCAGTTGTCCTATGCAATTGCCATTTTTACGATATTTTTTCAATTTATTCATCATACAGAATCCATATCCTTGTATCCACAAGGAGCAGGCCAGCAACTCCATTCTCCAAGAAACACTCCAGTCAGCCACCTGCGTGTGTAGTCCTTCACTGGTCTTGGGCATCATCTTCAGTTCCAACCCTCCCAAACAATGTGCTCTCTAATGCTCCATCTTCTACTCTGTTACTCTGTTTACTATGAGTCCAGTATTGGAGAGGGACAGGAAGGCAAAGAGTAAAGGCCTTCCTCTAGTGCTCTCTGTAGACTCCCTTGCATCCAAGTCCTTTCCTGGGTACAGTGGCCTGTGTGAATGCCTGACTGGGGTTTATGAAAGCTTAGACCTCATTATGAGGGGTGGTGAAAATATTCTTGTGATGCCCATGGTGTACGCTGAACTAATGGCTCAGGGCCAATTAACAAACTGAGTTAATGCAGATGGCCAGGTGTAACAATGCATTATCTATTCTTTCCCCTGTTCTGGAGCTCCCTTCCCAGTCACAGGTACTGTTAATCATGCAACCCCACATCTCTCCTCTGAACTATGTGGTAATTACCAGGCATCTGTGCTAGAAAAACCTTTGATATGAGGTGAAGTTCATTAACAATGAAAGAAAAGTATAAACCCTTAGGGAGACACTGGCCATTCTGTGCAATTGTTCAGTCAATATGTACTGTCAGTCAATTCCCGACACCTGCAGACCCGTGCCCCAATTTTTGTCCAATGTCAGTTACTATCAGACGATGCTGAAAAGTAAAAAGCAAAAACACAATCTTCTGTGACCTGCTACGGTTCCACCATCATGCCACCGGAGGGCACTCCAACCTCTAGTGCCTATTCCAACTGCGCAGCAAAGGTGCAGACCAAGTAGATGTTTGCAGACAACCCCTGCTTGCCTAGTGTCCTTAGCTCACCACGCCTCCCCTCCTCAAGTCTATTTAACCCTGTTCTTAATATTGTTTATACTGTTCTGAGCTCTAGATCTTGCCTTTTGTGAATTTCTTTGCTAATAACTGCATTTCTCTCCTGCTCTTGATCACTTCCCTGTTTATCCCTTTTCTTGTTTTCTTACCTGGTTTTGGACTTGGCCTGTTTCATGTCTTCGAATTTTGGATTGTGTTCTTGGTTGTTTTTTCTGGATTCATCTTCCTGGTTCTGGACTTTTGCTCACCTCAAGACTTTGGCTTTGGATTATCCTCAATTATTCTCTTTTGGATTTTTTGTGATCTTGGAACCTGCATTTCTTGACAAACTGAGCTGAGGACCAGCCTTACAGCAGCCTTCTTGAAACATGTCACATTCCCTCACCATGGAAATAGCCCCTGCTATTATTTATAGTTTATGTTCATTAGAATCCAAGTAACAATATACTGTAGTGCATTGCTTGGTTTCAAATTTGTGCTAAGCAGGCTTATAATCTCAGTAATCCCAAAAACTAAGTGGCAGTGATTATATTGGAAGCTAGAAAATAAGTTCAAAAAGCCTGTAGTGTCTTTTAATTCAGTGACTAGCATGAAAGTGTTTAAAGGCATAATGCGTTCTTAAAATGTATTTTAATCATACATCTTGAGGACTGTAAAGAGGTGAGAAAGCAAATGTTGCAAATATCACAATCTTATTGAATAAGGACAATTCTTCATGTACACAGTATGAGACCATAAAGTTCTAGAACTTGAATAACTGGGCTGGGCTTAAAAGAAAATATAGTTTTGAAAAACATGGAATAGAATTCCAAATGTGGTTTTGTAATTGTTCACATTTATCAGTTGAAGTTTATATTGTTAATCATTTTCCCTTTTTGTATCATGCTTTCCAAGCTCCTTGCAGTTCACATAGTGTCTTCATAGGGTTACATGACCTCCTAATCACTCTGTTCTCTACTTATCCTTGATAATGATAAAAATAATGAATCAGACTGTTGCTGAAGTCAAGACTTACTGAGACAGAGGTTTTTGTCTTGATTATTTTTAACAATATTGCTTCTGACAGTCTCATTTGCTTCTTGTATCTTTTACCAAATAACTCATCAAGTATATTCTCTGGTTGCTATTCATTGATAGGTTCTACCTCCAAAGATATTGTACATTCACACATTCACCCAACATACTCATTGGTGTTGGGGAAAATTACTTTAAAAAACCAACCAATTCCAATAACTGATTACTTTAATTATTGAAAAAGGTGGGTGGAAATTTGTACCTTTTATATTTCTATAGTCAATAAAGCGATCTGTGTAGTTTTTGTATACTGTTGTTACTATGGAAAATAATACATTAACTCTTAATAGTATTTTACCTTTATTTTTTATACATTTTAAAAAGTGAAAGTGAGGTTAATGCTAGAGCTTCATAAATCTAAATATTCTACATAAAATATTGACTCCTTAATTGGTGACATACATTCAAATAATAAAAACTGGTCCAGAGTCGCTAAGATAAATACTCCTATGCCATCCTCATCTTACCATGCAACAGAGAAATCCTGTGCTTTGCAATAGTATATTATAGGAGAGCAAAGCCATATGAATACCCCAAGTGGGCCTTACAGAGTGAACAATGGCAGATGTCCCAGCCAAGAGCATTTTGGAGGAAGCCATACAGAGTCCTCAACTGCCAAAACTAACACAAGCAATGTAGTGTTTAGCTGACTAACAACCGATTATTCCAATTCAAAGGACAGATTATTGATAATTTCAGATTTAAAAGTGTCCTAGTAGATTTTATTAATAAGTATTGATATGTACTGTTTTAATTTAAAACATTTTAAGAAAGTTTATTTTTTGGGATATTTGTAAAAACACAAATATCTATGTTATCAGATATTTTCCTAAAAATTTTTATTTTCTAGAAAAAAAAATATTCCAAATCAAATCTATACATTATGGTTCTGATAGTGAAGTGTCTTCATGACTGCTAGTCATGAAAATCTATAAAGCAGAACTTAAAAGTACTCCACCCCGTCTTATTTATTAAAATAACAAAAACTGCTTTTTTTGAAAGTGTCTTGTGCAACAGTTCCATGCAGCTGCTGTAAATAATTGAAGTAAACTATAGTTTGTAACTATTAATGCAATGCAAGAATGAAGAATGTAAATGTAGGGCTTCAAAAATAATGCATAATCAATTAACTGTTAATTTCACACAAAGGTAAGAACCGGATATATCTTGATAATCAATGTGAACATGTTTATTTCCATGACAAAGAATGATCATAATGTAACACCTTTCTTTACATGAATGAACCAATTTATCATAGTGCTACTGTTGATTTATGTTAGATCCTGCAAAAGCTGTGTTGTAAGGTTTTCCTGCACAGATAAAGAATGAGGATGACAGGGCTTCATGGACACCTTGTATAAAAGTTAAACTATGCAAACATGTCTGAAAACCTGTTCTTTCATCTAATGCAGAGGGAACATTTTAAAACATACAAGTGTGTACAATTATAGTTCTAATTTAGATCACTACATTTCACATTTTATTACAAATAAATTTGATAATCAATATGTTTGTAGTTGTGAGGCATGTCTCAGGTTAAATCTAGTTATGGGTTAAAGCTAGTTTTTAGGTTATTATAATATTTACACTTTTCAAAGTGTAACAACTGAAATATGCAGACACTGCGCATTCGTTACAATAAAGCTACTGTATTAGTACACTTGGGTATAGGCTATATGCACTTTTTTAATTATTATATGAACCTTCTTAAGTTCATTCATAGGCCTACACATGTACTAGATAGTAGTCAAATTATAGTCAGACTATTACTGGATCTCTATATTGGTAGAGATCCAAGGAAAAATTCCTTACTTCCAGGTTTTATTACAGTCATAGTGCACATGATGAACTGATAAGGTACATCTCTCTGCCTGGTTTAATTAAAAGATTATTAATTGTGACCTGCTTTCTGACACTTTAGAACTTCATAACATAGGGTAAATTCACCAAGATAAAGAACTATTAAAAATCATCTTGAATTTTAAAGGGGGGAATGTCAGATGAACAAATAACTTGAACAGACAGGTCACAATGTGATATTTTCAGAGCTGACAGGGATATTAAATCAAAGGAAAACTGCCAAACAAGAGTTAGTGCCAAATGTGCTTTATTGGAGGACATAAGCGCTGTAAGGATTGTTGTGACACTATCAGATCATTAAAAATCTACCCCTAATGTATGTGCAGCAGTGCTAGCTTTACAAAGTATATTTAAAACACTGGCTTTGCTAAAAATGCAGCACTTATCACTTAGATAATTATCACAATTAAGTTCCATGTATATAACTGTGTACAATAAAAGTGTCCCCTTTAGTTAAATTGTACAGCTGTTTATATTTTTAAACCTTTCCTAACATTTGTATTTAATTCTCACTTTTTTTAAGGGTTCCATACTAGTTTTGAAATATTGAAGGAATTTGTTGCTCTTAATGTTTCCACTACACACTTTGAGCCATTGTGTGTACAGCTTTCAGATTAGTACATTATTGACATTCTTTGTTTGATCAATGATATTGCTAAATCTACATTTTAGTTAGGCTGAATTCACAAATTTCAGTGAATCTGGGACAACGAACATTTTCAATCTGTCAGACTGGAGAACACAAAAAAACTTCAAACAAAATTCTTAAGATGGCTACAACAGTCTAATTACACTGACCATGTGAAATAGTAACAGCCATACAAAGCACTTTATTCAGCAGTGCTGCTAACAATTACCTGCTGCTAATGCTGCTAACAATTACCTGACAATTATTTTTACCCATTTATTGTTTTATAAAGTGTATTTACATGATGGTCCAATACTGCCATCAACATTTTTAGAAAAATGATGCTCATAGAATGGAAAGTAAAATTGCATGTTCCATCCCTTAACTAATAGTTTACGGTTTAATGTTGCCCTAATAGTGTAGATGTTACATAATCTTTGAGAACTTTAAAATGCAGGACATTTTCAAAGTCCACTCACCAAAGTTTATTTAAAGCCTTCACATTTTAAGATAACCAAATAATCTGATTAATGATAAATAACTCAGTAATTACAAGTGGTGTAACAATGTTTAAGTGCAAAACTTTAATATAAAACTCTATAAACAGCAATGGTATAATAAGTGACTGTATGCCTTACATACCTACAGGGTCATACAGAAATCTTGCTTATTTTCACCAAATGTGAGACTATTGTATTTAGCCATTTCTCAACTGTCAAAATTGTAGAAATGTAATTCTGCTTGACATTTGGACTGCTTATAGCACATGTGTAACTGTGGACCAGTGCCAAGAAAGAATACTCACACTTCAGTTTGAGGTAGTGGTTGATAAAGACCCCATTGTTATTGATAATTGCCCTCCAAAATAAGTTATATAAAATATGACTGATAGCGTTAGTTTTGCTAGACAGAACGTAAAATTCAATTTTAAAGGATTGGGTACAAATGATAAATTATTTAGCACATTGTCAAATTAGGACATTCAGATCATTCTGGACTATAAATATTTTGGCCCAATCTGAAGAGTATTTCCAGTGATAATCAAAATGTGCTAAAGGAGCTCAGAATTGCCTTTTACAAATTTACAGACAATTACCTATTTTCTTTAGATATTTTATACTGTATATGTAAGTAAAAAAATATTTTCACACTAAATATGGTGTTGCTTTGAGATTATAATATTGTAGGTTATATTGTAACTTTAGGTAAATTATATTTTATTTTTCCTGACAGCATTCCAAGAGTAAGTAAAAACTGGATATCAATAACATAGAAATTTGAAGAAAGGGAGTTTCTCAAATTTTGCATTGTAGACTTCATATTTAATTATTTAGATAAGACTATAAGAAGACTTGTGTTACAGGGACAAGTCCATGTTTGGAGAAAACCTTCAAAGGCACACCTATTAGTATGTGTGGACTGGATATAAAGTGGTTTAAACATCACATGAATTAATGATTATCAGTTTAATTTTTAATGTGTACCATTGTGTGAAAATCACACTCTGCTTAATGATACATAATAACATCAAATTGATTGCGCTTTAAAAGGTCCTTTTAAACAAATCATATTTTATGAGGTAATAGCAGGTAGCTGCATTAATCTGTGAGCTGTGAAGGAAAAAGTGGAGGTTAATACCATGCTGAAAAATTAAAATAAAAAATAAAAAATAGGCTATGAAACTCTCTCCAGTTGAATGGTTGCTCACAAAGGTTGCACAACTGAAATTCTGTATTTTCCTTTTACTTTCCTAATCTATTTTAACAAACATTTTATGATTTGTTACCTGCAAAAATCTATTTTTGCAATTTAATCCTGTATTTTCAATTTTCAAAGGGTCTGACAAACGGATACAGTACATGACATATTTTAAATAAACTTTGTAAGTTTGAAGGTCAAATATTCAGTGGCCCGAATATGGTTTTAAAAATCATATACAGTCTAGTTCATATTTTCCCCTGGTCTGAAAATCATGCTGTTGTTAGTGTTTTATACATTATTTACTATACTTATATAGATCCTTTGATTTAAAGACTTGGAACAAGTAAGTTATTGTGCTAAACTTGTGTATAAAAGTAGTGTTTTATACACTACTACACTATACACTACTTTTATACACAATTTTAGCACAATAAATTCTTTGTTCCAAGTTTTTAAATCAAAGGATGTATATAAGTTGACTATAGACAGCAAATCTCATTTGCTGTTTCTACTGAATATTGTAAACCTTCTATGAAGCAACTGAAAATGTAACTAGTTGATTATCTAGATTCTTGATATAAATATAGAAGAACAGTTGTCCTAATACAGATCCCTGTGACACTCCACTAATTACATCACCCCAATTTGAACCTTTGCCACTTTTTTGTCTACAGACAGACCAGCTATCAAAAACGTTTATCAAAAAATTGAGGAACTTCATCAAAAATCTGAAAATCTTAATGCATTATACTGTATGTATCCATTACTACTGTTCCTTGTTCAAAGACCTCTTAACAAGTTGGTCAGACAATACCTACTTTTTCTAAATCCATGTTACTATTCCCTTGTTTTCATAACCTTACATGTAACAGCAGTCGGACCTGTTGGTCTATAATGACTTGGTCAGTTTTATTATGCTTGTGAAAGGGACTACAGTATATTGACAGTTTTATAGTCCATGGGTACTACCCATCTTGAGTGACTGTTGGAAGAGTTGAGTCAATGGCTTCTGACTAACACCTTGTTTCCTTAAGTTTAACTTTAGTTTGTAACATATCATATGATTCTGTGGATTAATTAATCTTGGGTGCTTCTTCAACTCGAAATGCATCTGACTCTTCTATGCCTATGCTATTTAGAAAACAGATTGAAGAACTTTGTCCTTCAGTGCTGCCTGAGGCATGTTGTCTTTTCTGAACTCTCATGGGTGAAATATTCATTTAGTAAATCAGCCATTTCACTTTCATTGTCTATAATGGGGGTTGGCAACCTTTCAGAAAGGGCATGTCAAGAGTTGACTCATGCACTTGTTTTTGTGGATATTTTTTTAATATCGATAATAACCTTACTTACATTGGCTAATAAAAATGTAATATTGCAATATAATATCTATACTTAATACATTAATATGCACATCTTATGATTTAGTGTGATCCTTGGCCTTCCTTTCCCTTGTTGAGCAGCACACAAGCCTCTGAGTATTCAGTTGTAAACTGGCAATGGGAGGGACAAGAAATAGACTTTATATGTGAAAATACCCGGTCAGCGAGGTATGTTGATCCAAATGCTGAGAACAGCGAAAATGCCACTTTCTTCAAACTATCAAATTTGACTGGCAGGGACTTCCAACAGGTCATGATATAGACTCTATGATCACTTTCAGTAGCCTCAGGTGTATCCCAGAAGATACTGCTTTGTTTTCTGTACCTGACTATGGCCCTTTTGATAGACTTAGACTTGTCCACCTCATTCTTGAAGTGTTTGTTGTGTTTTGTCTGAACGTATCATTGGATACTTGATGTGTGACATCTCACAACATAGAACACAAACATCATGGTGTTTAAGTTTATATTGACCAAATACATAATGTATTCAGGAACACGTAAAGGTTTATTCCATGCTGGAAAAAGAAGAAAAGAAACATGTTTTGACTGTGCAGCCTTCTTCAGGTGTTACCTGAAGAAGGCTCCACAACCAAAACATTGTGTTTTCTTTTCTTCTTTTTCAGCATGGAATAAACGTTTACTTGTTCCTTTGCAGCCTATACATGTTGACACAGCTACCAACTTGAACAAATCCATATTCATCTCTCCAAAAAGACTAAAAAGAGTGAACATCTATCTATTCTTAGTGTTACGTCCCAGTGTGTGTTCTGTGTGTGTTTTTTCTATGTTCCACACTGCTGACCCTTGATTGTTCTCCCTTCCCCATTGGCCCATCATTACACCACACTTTCAGTTGATGTCATCATCAATTAGCCCTCAGCCAATCAGAACACATCTTATTCAGCATATAACCTGCAGGTTTTCAGCAAGGAGAGGCCTTTCGTTTGACTTCGGTCCCGTTTGGTTTGATTATTGCTTCGCTTTGCTTCGCTTCGCTTCTTTCCTTTGGCACCACTCTAGTTCCTTACCCTTGTTATCACGCTTCCTAGTCCCTCACCAAAACCCCCCTGCTTCCAAAAGAATTATCCTAAATGTTAAACCCCTTTTCCCCTAGACACTTGGGGTCGTAACACTTAGCAAAAGCCATTTTGTCCAAAATGTTTGAAGTTATATTTAAGTGTGTAAAATGTTATTACTTGCACAGATTGCCAGCTTTCCTGTGAAAACAATAGGCTAGTCCTGCTAAAAACAATGCAGTGAATAAGACAAGTGAATCTTTTTTTTTCATTGGGTAATGTAGAGAATTACAGAACAGTCAAGCAGTTTTTAACTTTGTTTTTCTTTGTGGCTTATTAGACTTGCATCTGTCACTTTCATTACACATGCTGCTAAAAATCCCTTTGTGTGCCAATCACAGCATGTGTGCCATAGGTTGCCCACCCCTGATCTATACTTTCCCCATTATTGCCCTGTATATATTTTGCTTCATCCTGAAATATTATTTTGCTGTTGTAATTTTCATCTCATCACGGGAAGGGTTACCCGTGGCAAATTGCTCCAAGGTGACAGGCCAAACTAGATTCCCATGATGGAATTCTTTTACAAACACAGAGAACCCTGCCCACATCTCTCTCTTAGCCTTGCATATATTCTTTTCTGCTTTGTTTGCAATTCATTGTGCTGTTTTTTAATTAAATGTTTAAATTCTCATAGGTTACTGTTTAAAAAATACAGTTATTTAAGTTATGTTTAAGTATTAAAGAAAAAGCAAATTATTCTAATGTAGGCTACAACATATTATCCTAGTCTCTTCTACTAATATTTTTAGCTTTGATATTCCCCCTATAATGATCTGTTTTTCTGAAAACTACATGCAGAAACCAAGACACACCATTTTCACATGAGTTGAGATACAAAATCAAGAAAACAAAGAACTCATTTTATCTTGGAGATGTCATGCAAACATATTTTCTCTTCTGGTATTAATAATACTGTTTTCTTTTTATTTATTGAGGAAAAGTTTAAGGCTTAATATCTCTCTAAAATGAAAGCTGTGCACAGTGTATGTCATTAGTTCATAAATCAGAGACAATAAAATTTAACCTGCTGAGCTTTTCTGGAGAAAGGAGGCATAGTGCCAGTGGAAAACATCCCACATTTTCAGTGCAACAACAGAGAGTGAAACCAGAATTTATTTTTGCATTACCTGGTAGACTTATCTGAACAATTGCTGAAGTAACTACAATTTTACTACTGCCTAACCAATCTGGACTCATTAATCCAGCTGGGCCTTTCATTGGCTTTGTTGCTCAGTTATGCATATCAAACAAGGGCCCATTTCATCCTGTTCTCCTGCAGTAGGTGACCCAGTCTTTTGGCACAGAAAAATGTTCTGCTGTATGGGGACCAACTAACTAACTGTGTAGTTCAGACATCTGAATGTCTGTGAGCAGAGCAGCAGCAATGATTTAAAGAAAATTGTAGGGTAGAAGACTGTCTGTGTTTTTAATGAAATAGTCTTATCACCCCTAACAGAATTTTTCCTTTGTGAAAACATTTAAATCACAATCCAGCTACAAAACTCCATAACAAGTGAAACACTAACTAATATGAACAAGAAACTAAGTTTAGTGAGAAAAGAATAGAACTCTTCTTTAAGAAGTCTCCTTATGCAACCCCGGTACTTGGATTTACATCACATACAACAACTCTCTAATGCTAATACTAAATAAAGGAAGATATACTGTATAATGGTTTTCTAAAAAAATGCAGTTAATGATGTATTCAAAATTCCTTTGGTTGAATGCAGTTAACTTAACTTAGATATCGCAACTTAAAAAAAGTTAAGCATGTCTAAATTAATTGTGAACAGCCTGTTAATTTCTGACAATACGAACCAATATAAAGTAGGTGAGATCTACTGTATGTGCTGTTTCAGAACATTAAGGAAAATTTTGTTAATTTAGTCTCTTGTCTTCCTTGCCTGTCATCTGGCTCAGTTTCAGGACTATAGAGCAGATGACATACAGTATGCTGTAGATCATATGATGACAAGCTAATGTTCTCCGGATGTCTTAGGGAATATTACCTTGATATAATGTAATAGAAAAACACAAAGTTATCTGTTGTCATTCAACATTTATTAAAGAGTTTTCCAGAGAATGATAAGAAGAAACATATAAAACACTTCTGAAAAAAGTTTAATCGGATCTAAATTACTACTGAAATATAGTGGAAAAAGCTTGATATATAGTGACAAATATCTTCAATGTGTCAGGGTTTCTCTTCCCAAATGTTAAAACTTTTTTTTCTTCTCTTTTGAAAACTTAATTTGAATAATCTGTATTTTATTTACATTTATTTATTTTACAGTTTTATTTCAGACTCATTTTTCCTTTGATGCCCTAAATACTAGCCATTGCTAATTATCTTCATCTGTACAGCTGTTTTTCAGAACAAAGTAAACAAGAAGATATACAAATGAAATTTGGGTGGGAGCTTTTTTAACTGTTTAATTGTGTTGTTCAACACTACTTCAGAAGATTCTTAATACTGTATTTATCATAAACCTGTTTCAACAGCATTGCAAATCACACTTTTGCTTTTCTTAATTGACATAACGCTTTTATCTTCAACTGTAATGTTTTATTGGCTCATTGAACTTACTTGTGATTACTTAGTGTCGGAGAGGGAGATAACAGATAAGATGAGAGCCTGGTTGGTGCTTTTGACACTTTTTTTTCTGATGAAACAATTGGGTTTGTAGGGCAAGAGCAGATACAGCTGCAGTGTATACCTCAGTTTTGACTTTGTACTTTATGATTAATACTCAGATAGATGATAAGTATAGCTTCTGTACTAGGCATGCTTTAATCAGCACTTTTGGTTGGTGATTTTCTCTTCCTACTTTTGTTGTATTTGTACAGTATCTTTCTACATTAGTATGTAATTTTGTTTTTGAGAATGGCTGCTAGTTTTGAACCTTTACATCAGAAATCTAATTGGTTGCGAGCTTATTTGTTTCGGAAGAAAGTAACTGCTAAGATTACTGAAACATAACCTTGTCAAATTCCATATGTTCTAGATCAATTAATGGCAAAACTTTTAGACATCCTGTATAGTTGTGTTGATCATGCATTAAGGTCAGAATTCAGAATTCTTTTCTATTTCATGTCATTTTTGAGTTGGAATTTACTACAAGTCTCTACCCAATTTTGAAAAATTAGTGACCAAACAGATACCTTGTAACTTACAGGTAGTTACAACTTACTTTCAACTTAGTCTGACAGCTTTTTTACCTTTTCGGGATGCTGCACTATTTATTATCTTAAATTTAGGACTTTTCTTTCAAGTTGCAGGTGCATATCTCCAGTATGCAGTATGCTCTAGTATGTTGTTTATTTTTATAATGGTAAGGAAAGAAAACTAATAGATGATGAAACATCTAGTTGGACAAACTATTGTACTCAGTTTTTATTAAACTATTATAGTAGTTTCTAAATACATTATTTCTTCTTGATCAAGACTGAAATGATTCCAAAAGCCAAATAAATTGCCAGTCTTGTTAGGTTTGATGAACTTTTGTTGGTTTCTTTGACACTCTGAGGTGTTCTTCAGAAAGTGGTTTATGTCCAGGGTCTAATGTACAGTATATATGTTGTGAAAAGGAAAGGTTGGTATGAATAATTTTTCTTTTTCAGTTAAAGCATGCCCCACTTGAACCTCACTGAGTATACTGTATATTGCTACCATGCTAAGCGTCAGAGTCTTTGCTGGACGTATGAGAAAGTCTGCATATGGTTTTGTGAAACATTTTATGTTGTGTCATAATTTTAGGGATAATTGTATAGATATATTTACTATGTTGTTATACTTCACTCTATATGAACACTTCAAAAGTATTGTTCACATGAACATATTTGTGAGTTTTAACCAGTATATCATGTGTTTAATCTGACAGCTACAAAAAATATAGGTGACTTGGGCTATTTTCCTCCCACTGTTAAATTTATGTTATGAATCTGATTTAATATTTGGGATGTCAGAAAATGTTAGCATCTGCAGCTCAACAAAAGACTATATGTTCTTATATAGGTCCTTCTTTAAGTTAAGTCACTGTCACAGTACATGATAGATTTCTTTGTTCTCTGAGCATTTTCTTTTTGGCAGCATACAATACAAGTTTCCTTCCAAGCTGCCACTTGTAAGATCTGTGAGCTTTGGGGGCAAACTGAAGATTGCTTCCATGTTGCATATGCTGAGTGAACAATACAAAAAAGCTTGACAGAATATGTGTAAATGTGTTGACTGATATATATATGTAGTGCAAAATAGGAAACTGCTTTTTAAGTTAACTTTTTAAACTTTTGATTAGGAAGATTTAGGAGATGCTTTTACGATTGTTTAAATCCATCACAGATTACATTAACACAACATTAACATAATTTGTTCTTTGTAGTGGAGTACTTTTTTTAATCCCACTAACCTATTTAACAGAAATGGAAAGTGTGAGGGTCTGATGGTTTATTTGGCCCTTCATGGAATTTTAACTATCAGCCTCCTGTTCTGCCAACACATGCCCTCCCGTGTAAGTTGTGTAAATCTTCCACTGGGGAACTTTATAACCACTGAGTGACATTATAGATATCCCATACTCCAAAAGTAGTTAACTACTGTTTCGAAAGACCAATTGATAATTTATTTATCCAAATGGCATGAGCAAAGTTTTATTTTCACATTCAGGTTGGGGAACCTAAAAACTCACTTGGCATCCTGTTATGTTGCATGCACCATTTTTCTCAAGGTGTATAAACGTGGAATCAATATTTAATTTATATATGCATAAGAGCAAATCTCTTCTTATTTTATTTGTAGAGTATGTTACAAATAAAATGTAATTTGTAAGTCTCTCAGACACTGTTGCTTCATATTTTGTTTGTGACAGTTTCATGTTTTGGTTCATGATTGTTTTTTAAATGTTATTGGTGGTACAACATGTATTTATTAAGCTTCTAAATGGCAGAAGCAATAAGCATTTTGACATTTAGGATTTCAGGTAGTGAATCTCATGTCAAACAGGTACACCAGGACAGAAAATCCATTATATCTGTGACAAAATGTGGTTCCTGCAACAACCAAGATGGTATTCTGACCTGTGTATTTGAAAACCTTTTCAAAATCTTCTTGTAAATTTCTGCACTGATTGAATGGAAACTTGACTAACTTCATTATCAGCCAAGGTTTTTTAAAATTTGTATCAGTTTTACACCTACTGTAAACCTTGTAGGTACAATATACAGGTAATAGTAATAACAAGGATGAAAATAGGCTACCTGTATAATTCAAAATGATTGTCTTACTGACATTTCTTTTTATTAATTTTGTTACGCAGTCCATTGCACTAATTTCTGCATTACCATATTAACATTTGATATGTTGCTGTTCCTAAATATATCAACATGACTAAGCAGCAATTGCCAGGTTTTCTTCAGTAACCTCAAGATGCATCTGTCTTGGTTACTGATACGCCAACTAAATTGAAATTTGGCAGGTATCATGAACAACAAAAGTTGCTTAGTTTCCATCTGACAAGTTGGTATGTTAATTTTGAAGATCAGTTCTTACACAATATATTCCTGTTTAAGAACTGT
Source organism: Atractosteus spatula (assembly GCF_055471065.1). Classification (NCBI taxonomy): domain Eukaryota; kingdom Metazoa; phylum Chordata; class Actinopteri; order Semionotiformes; family Lepisosteidae; genus Atractosteus; species Atractosteus spatula. The sequence goes on along the minus strand of NC_142707.1, from coordinate 42,092,243 downwards.
TTGACTGATTAACTCCCAATCTGGTATCAGTCTAACAACAATATGGTAAATGATAACAAATGGTAAATGGGTTTCTGCATAAGCCACAGTAAGCTACCTGACCATTATTTTGTTTGCAAAATTTAAGATATCATTTGTTCAAGAAACTCTGCACCATCTTGAAACTCGGCAGGTTTCATTATACCCCTTCAGAACCCTTCCTCCATATCAATCCTTCATATACAGTACCTGCCACAGATTCGTTGATTGGTAAAAGGAATTACAAATTGAAATCTGTTCTCGTTTAAAGAACTGTTTGACCAATTAACTCCAAAGGAGGTATAATTCTAGTGACAATGCAATTAAGTACAGTGAAGTAGCATTCCTGCTTAAACTTGTATGGACAGCTGACCACTTTTTTTTTCTTTTGCAGATGCTCATCCTGTTCCACAAACCAGTCCTGTACCAAACAAAAGAACATGAGGGTATAAGAAAGGTTACAAATGAAAGGAGTCAGTTTTGCCAATATAATATTACTTCTACTTAAACTACAGTTATTACCAAGCAACAGCATTACCAACTGTAAGCCTGATCTTATCGGATCACAAACGTAAAGCAAGTCTGGTCAGTACTGGGTTGGAAAAAAAAAAACTCTATTTGGGTAAACAAGGTGTTAGTGAACCAGCAGGTGACAGTTTTCCGTGTGGAGTTCCAAACCAATGCTTTAATATAGTAACAATATTGTAAGAGGTGCTGTTCTTCCTAAAATATGTTAAAATGAGGTCCTTATTGTTGTTGTGGTTGTTGTTGTCCAAACACTGTTAACCTCACTCTTAAAGTTGGTAGGTACTGTAGTTACTACTAAGCTTTCAATTTCCTTTGGATAATGTTCAGTTTATTTCACTAAAAACAACACAGATGTAACTACAGTATATTGTCTGCTTGTGGTACAATCCTCACTCTATATATAATGAAATCTTAGATACATGTTGAAACAGGTGGAGTTATAAAATAAGGGCTATGAAGAGGGACAACTGTATTTCTGATCATTATTACTGAAAACCAGTGAAGACCAGATATTTGTAGATATTGGTAGAGGAGCATACTGTATTAGAGTGAGACTGAAAACAGGACGTTCTTGGAAGTCTGCCACAAGAGCAGAAAACTCTGCGATTTCTCAAATGCTCTTGTTGAAATCCTTGGATCAATTAACTACAAGCAACAAAACAAGACAGAACTGTCAAACATCCTCTTTTTTATATCCTCTTTATCCTTTGTGGGATGGTTATAAAAAACATACTTATCATCAAGGTCATTGAACTGGTTCTTTATTCAGTTATTTCTTTGTGCCATTTCAAGAATGTTAAAGAATTGCAATGTTCAATCTGTGATCATTAAACATGAAAACTGGAGATTTTATAATCGTCTTAAAATGTGTTGCCACTAAATGTAAAAACACACTTTGAAAATTCTGAATTTTTCAAGTGCTCCATCTGTACTTAGACCCAGATGCAAATGGCAAATACTGCATATGACAGAACCCTCTTTAAAATAAAATCAAAGGCTTTTTTAAATCTTGGAATGTTTTACATTAAATGTTATAAATTACACATCTCTCTTGGCTTTGACTGAAGCTTTATAGTATATTTTGATGACTAGTAAAAAAGCTCTTGATGGGTTCCTGAAAACACATTTTAGTACATCTATAAATAATAATCAAGAATATCATAGGTTGATAATGATAATGATTATTTCTGCATTGTTTGTGCTAATACATCTTAGCAGGTATAATTAAATAAACCGTTAAAGGTAAAGCAAGTGGTTCAAAAGTAACTTACACATGTCTCTTTTGGTTTTGCTGAATCTTTACAATGTACTTTTAATGAGTAGCAAAAAAATAACAAGCAAGAAAGCAAGAAGATTGTAGGTTGAAAGTGTTTTTTTTCTTTATTAATGACACTTCTTAACGGGTGCAATATGTTAAATAAATGCATAAGGTAAAGTAATTTATGCTACAAAAAAACGGTTTCTTGCAGCTCATACACGATCAGTTATACAAATAACAATGTTATTATTTATGCATTTCAGTGTCACACAAAAAAAAGTTGTAAATTATATTTTCTTCAACAGTTGGCAGGACTAATAAAATTTCTTTAAACATGAAACTATATATAACACACCTGCAATCTAAGATGATTGTGAAAAAGCACAATTATAGTATTTATTTTAATGTTCATTATCCAGTTTATTAAAGCAGCTACTAAGCTAAGCTACTTGTCAGTGTTGATGCCCTGCAGGTTCTGCCCAACAGTGGTGACATTGCTGGTGGTGGTCTGTTCTGACAGGCACTTGCTGAGAATGAACTCACACGGGATTCCTTTTAAAAGGTTTAATTAAAAAAAATGAAATTATGATAGGAAGGTTTCCAGATGTTTTCTTAGGATGTCATAGGACACAAATATTGCAGCTGGTAGCGGGCATCTAACTGTTAGCCAGTGCAAGAACTCTACTCTCCTGACTCCAGTGCCACCACCTTTTCATCTGGTTACACCCTCCTCTGTTTTACACAATGACAGCCTAGTCATTACCGTTAACATTCTCTTTCAATACATTGGCACTTTTCTTTCATTCATACAGTTCAAAGATTTCTCTCCTTTTTTCACAAGCCTGTTCATCAGGTAATGTAAATAGCAGTGTGGCATGGGATTCATAAGACTTTTGAAACCCAATGCTTCGTTGAGTGTGCCAGCATAAGGGCTGAAGTTTGACACAGCTTTCCTCAGAGTCCCCTCCATCCAAGAGGACCCCCAGTCCCTGTCCTCAGTTATTACACCTGCTCTATCATTCCTGCTATTTGGCCTGTCAGTGTGGTTGAGCATATCAGTGGAGTCCTGTTCAATTTGTTGTTCTTTCCCCTGGAGACTGTGAGCCACATCACTGTCAGTTTGATTAAGGTTAAGATCTGCAGCCACCTGTTCATTCAGGGTCTTCCATCCAATCCCTCACTATCCGATCCTCCATCAGCATGGTCATCAGAGACCAATTGGTTTCTGGCTTCTCCCAGGACCTTTGGAATGAAGGTGCGGGGTTTCAGGAGATTCAGGTGCAAATTACATTCTTCTCCACCTCTTTCAGATGCACCACATACACAGGTAGGACTTCTTGTTGCTCGGCCAACTTATAAGGTTCCTTTTTCCAGCAGACAGGGAACTTCTGTTTGTCTTGCTGATTCTTACTTACTATCATGAACCAGCTGCCAGGTTGTAACTGGAACTCCTGGACCCTTTTAATGTACTTCTCTTGATGGGTCTTAGCCTCCCTGAAATGTACTGTATGGAGGTATGTATCCCACAGCGAATCCTGTGTCAGCGAATCTGTGTGACATAGTCCTGCATAAGTGGATGTCCCTGCAAAAGGTTAACTGGCAGCCTGGGATGCTTCCCAAATGTGAAGAAATATAAAGTGTACTCGGATGACTCATGTTTGGTGCAGTTGTAGGCATGGGTCAAGGTCTCTATATGGCTCTTCCTGTCTGCCTTCTGGTCCAGCCTCATGTTCATTAAAGTGTTGAAGAACTGCTCTTTTGCACTGTTTCCCTGCAGGTGGTGGGTAGTTCTTCTTCAAGTGATTCCAGTCCTTTGCACAAGCGGTGCACTAAGTTGCTCTCAAAGGCCCTTATTAGATCCACTCTGGGATCTCACAGTGGCAGATACAGCACATTCCTTTCATAGGATAGTGTAATAGGTTTATTCAATGCTGAAAAGAGAAGAAACAAAACACAATGTTTCGGCCTTGGAGCCTTCTTCAGGTGAAGAAGCCACACCTGAAGAAGGCTCCATGGCCGAAAAGTTGTGTTTTCTTTCTTCTTTTTTCAGCATGGAATAAAACTATTACTTGTTCCTTTGCAGCCTACTCATGCTGACGCAGCTACCCACCTGAACTACTTCATAGGATAGAGGCTAATGTGGAGGGGGCAACCTGGTCCTTTGCGTGATAGACCAAGGCATACGTGGTGAAGTGATCATTGATTACTAGGATGTGCTCAAACCCACACCGGCTCTGCCCCAGGGACAGGAAGTCAAGGCACACTAACTCCATTGGACAGCTAGTATGGATGGATACCAGTGGAGTCTGCAGTACTGGCATTGAAACCTTGTGCGGGCAGGGTATCTTTTCTCCACTGGGGATAAACAATGTGCTTGTTCCTGGCCTAAAACTGCCCACATCTGTAGTGCATCAGTCTGGAGGATGCAGGGTTTACCATAGTCTGTAAATTTCAATTTTCAGTTTTTCAGCTCGATTAAGTGAAAGATGTTTAATTATCACTTGTCATATTATGGCAAAAATATTGCTAACAATAAAAAATGAATGAGAAAAATTAGCATAATGGCAATGTATAAACCCACTCTAAGACTGAAGGTATTGGAAAAAATAAAAAAGAAGCTGATTGAGCTTTTGAAAAAGAAATTAGCTTGTTGATGAGGTGTCTAGTCAATATCATCTGATATTTTCCAATCTTTTGATTTTCTTTGTTTCTACTTGCAGGTGTGTGTTGTGAAAGATTTTGTGTTTTCACTTAAAGGTTTGTTTTCCATTCCAGATAATATTTATTTAGCATCAGCTGCTTTTAATTCTCTACACCTGAATGCGACAAGTAGAGGCTGAAAAATGTAATTGTGCAGGGCTCATGAGTGTGCTATACTGCAAAGTAGTATGCAACAACAGCAAACTTCCTTGAAATAAATGTAAAGACGTCATAAAACTAAACTGTAATTTAAATTAAATGTAATAGTCATGGCATTACATGTTTGTGTTGCTTGAAATATAACAGTATTTTGTTAAACGTTTCAGTTTATGATTTTTAACTTTGACTTGGTTTAAGAATTCATAAAGATCCACTTTACAGTAATTCTTGCATTAGTGGCCTTTTCACAAAAATGATATGTAAATGGAAAATCTAATTCAGGCAAGGATTAATCACCTATTTTAACCCATATGGTAATTATAACCTTTGTAATCTGATGACTCCTCATTGTCTGGCAGATGTTTCTTGCTTTTGTTTAATACATCTGATTTTTGTGACTAGCACACAATCAGTTTTAACCCGAGGTTTGATTGTAATCCAGGCCTTGGTGTCAACATACTGTTAATGCTACTAGTCAAAAAAGTAGTGTTCTTGTCATTTAACACCAGATATCTCCTTTCACACTGATACTAATCCTGAGTTAGCATAGCTGATTGCTCACTGATTTACTAATCTACAGCATTTCTGTTCAAGTCTGTTTCCTTTTAAACTAAATTTAAGTTTTTTTTAATTTAAAAAAAACATAACCTTATAGTTAAAATATGTGATACCATGTGCAGCACTCAAATTGCCTTCATTAAAGAGCAGGTTCCCCTTTCTGTTAGCCAATAAAAATTCTACACAAATGAGAAGCAGAGCGACAGAAAATATCTTAATTGTTGCTTCGAAGTAAAGGCATTCCAGCAAATTTATCATCAAGGATAAAAGCATACATTTATGAAAAATGCAATGCAATTTTTTGTAGTATTTGCTCCACTTTCCTCCAGAGCTACAGTATATTTACCTTTGATAAAGTGTAATTAAAGATTGATTTAAGAAGGGAAACACATTCATATGAACCTCATGAAACTGGTGTCTATCATACTGTATATCAGTACCTAGAAAATTGGATTTTCAGAAAAATAACAATCAAAAGCATGTATCAGTCTGCAATCAAATTACTAATTGACAATGATGTTAATGTCCTTTATATGACATCAATTCTCTAGCACTGAGAACCTGGTAAACTGTGAAGGTTCTAGATGAAGATGTGATTAAATAATAACAGAAACCTGAAACTAGAAAATGGCTAAAAGATGGCCTCAGTTCTTGAATCAAAAGAAGTTCCAGAAATTGCTGGAATGTTAATTTATGTGAACACTTTCATATTTAGAAATACATACTGTATTATTATTATTTACAGATGTGAAATCAATTCTTCATATAAACACAATACTGACTTATACACTTTATTTTGCTAATTAAAGTATACATGTATTTTTGCTTATACAGATCAAGTGATATAATGTATATTATATTACAAGTATGAAACTTTCAATAGTTTGAAATTATTTTTATTTTGTTAAAATTTTACATACAGGTTAAACGTAGAGGATGTAATTACGCTGTCATTAATAATTAAGAATTGATACATTATGTATGTATTTGGAATAATATAGTATGATATAAAATTACATTAGAATGATTTTGATAATGATTTTCCTTATTTATAAATATCATTCCACCTTCTCAAATTGTACCCTGCTTTGAAGTCACCATACTACCCTATGAATGCTGCTTGGCATGATTTATTTTCTGTTTATACAAAGAGGGTATGAATTTGATTTGTTTTTAAAGGCATAACCACAATTATCTGAACTGGCATTTTATGTTTTGCTTTGAAGTTGATGTGATCAGAACATTATAATGACACTCACCATGATGTCTCCATGGGAACTGTACAATTTAGTAACATGTAAGTTCAAGATTAATAACATGTCTAATGCAAAGTGCAGCTATTTTCTATATTTTTACATTACATAGCATTTTTATACTACATGGATACATTTACACTTCAGGCTGTACTGAACTGTGATAAAAATGCTGAATTGATACTTTTGTTAGTTGACATGATATATGTCCCTAAGGCTGCTCTTTTTCAGTTAAAATCTTGCCAAATGCGATAGTCTAGAAAAATTAATAGGAAACATGAAACATATGCTATTAAAACTGGCTGCAATTTTTGGCTCAGTCTTAGGTCTATATTATTTATTAATTTCTTTTTAATGCTGTAAATGTTTTACAGATGTAAAGCATAGTTCATATTTGGAAGCCTATGAACCAATATTGTCTATAATTTGAAGTTTTCTGAAAGGCGTGATAGACTTTCAAAGAAAAGCTGGTTTAGTTTACTTTCAGGTGCAAAATGTCTAAGAAATATGCTAAAAACCTCTGCAAATGCAACCTGTGGCTTCAGTGTATTTCAATTTGTAGATGGTATGTTTAGTAAAGTGCTCACCTAATTTACATGACCTTTGAAATCAATATTCTATGAAGGACCTTCAATTTAAATGCATTTAAAATGCTTTTGCAATGTTCAGTCTTAGGAATCATGGTTGCAGAATCATAAAATTCCAAAATTAAAACATAGCAAAAGTTATAAACAATAAATTTAAGAGCATTTAGTCCATCTAACTTTTTTGATTGTTAGTAGAGTATACCTGTTCGATTGCTTCTTTAAAGAAACCAGCAACTTCAACAATTTGGCTGAGATGCTTGTTATAGACTCCCATACCGATCTGTGTAAAGACGTATCTCCTAAACTCACAAAACAGAGCCTATAGATAAGAGGTATTACTCAAAATGGCATGATGTAATTAGAGGAGTACTGCAAGGATGAATACTGTGACCATTGCTCTTCTTAATTTATATTAATGATGTAAAGTAGGTATGTTGAAATTGTGTAATGCATATACAGTATAAGGCCACAATTAGAATATTGCTGCTATAATTGTGGTTACCACAGTATAAAACAGATAGTTCTGCTCTGGAATCCATCCAGATAAGAGCAACTAGAAACATTCTGGGAATGGCCGATACCCTTGTTTCTTTCAAGAAATGACTCTTGGATCAATTAGCTACTAACCACCAAACGGCCTGGATGTGCCAAATGGCCTCCTCTCGTTTGTAACTGTTGTTACGTATTTCAGTGCTGCTCTTGAAGAACATTGCCTTTCAGGATTTTGAACACTTGAAATATGTTCCCACACAGTGTTTTTTGTTAAAAACTAAAGAGATTTGGTTGCTTTAAGCAGTCAGTGTAAGCCGTCAATCCTTTAATGCCTGGCATTAGCCTTGTCAAATTTCTCTGGACTGATTCCAATGCAGCTATGCAAGGTTTTACCAATATATTGTAGAATTTTAATATAACCTCTCTGTACTTCAGATCTAGATTTAAACAATATATACTGGATAACAGCAATGTCTGGATCAGCTCAGTGCCACCTATTTTGTATTTTTTATGTACAACAATAGGTGTATAATACATGTCTAATTTGCCAGTTCAGGTGAGTAGCTGCGTCAGCATGCATAGGCTGCAAAGGAACACGTTATAGGTTTATTCCACACTGAAAATAGAAGCCTCTTTTCAGCATGGAATAAACCTACTACTTGTTAATTTACCAGTTGTTTGCCTAGACCTGCATGGTGATTGTTTTTCTAATTTCACTGAATTAATTTTTTTAAACCTTATTATTTAATAACATTTATATTTATTGTAAGCCTAATATCAGTTGAAATAAATAATTGAATAGTTATTTACAGGTATGCTGGTTGTAGCATAACCTAAATAAAAAAGTAAACAAAGTCATTCACAAGGCAAACATGAATTATCTTGAAATATTTTGAAAATTAAAATACCATCTTTATAGGGATTAATAATTCATTCAGCAGTTACAACTGCAAATTTGTGAGAGCTGTTTTCATTATTAAATCTAACCAACAAGATCAGTATATAGTGCAAACATGAGATGTTTAACAATGGTGAGGATGATAAACTTGCAAAATTAAGTAAGACCAGTAACCCAGAGAAAATGTACTTTTAGCAGCCTACTGTATATTGGCCTTCAAAGTACAACATTTTTATGTTCTCATAAATTTACCGCAGTCAGTCGTACAGGAGATTATTACATATTACATATTGTATTACATTTTAAAAAAAAAATAATCAGCAACGCAGCTGTGATTTCAGGATTGATTTTCTAGTCCTTATCAAATGATCTTCTTGACTATAATGTTAACATGCATGTAAAGAATTCAAAGTCAGTTTAATTAATCTCCCCACCTCCACAAACATACACACTAATTTAAAAGAGAAAAATAATTGTTTAACACTTTACAGGAAACTTCATGCCAAAAAAAAGATGTATATAAGGAATACATTTTTCTTCGGTATATTTCACTGCTATATACCAACTGAAATATCCTAAGCTATATCCTTATTAGTTAGCAAGTATAAAAAATGCACACCATTGAGATGCCCTCCCCCGGCGTGACGTCATATAGTGCGCCGGTAGTCAGGAGGGAGTTTGAATTGTTTGTAGCGGCAAATCTCACTGTGTAAAAACAGCAGTTGAAAAAAAAGGTTCTTTCCTAACCTGTGTAATAAGGACGGGAGTTAAAGATGTTGAAGAAAATATCAAGGAACAACTTAAAATCGATTCTGAAGAAGAAACCAAATGTTCGATTCGGTGCAAACGCAGATTTAATGGTAAATGTCTTTTTATTTTTGTAGCTTTAAAAATGTTTACAGGGACTATGCCTGATTACAAATATAATTCGTGTTAAGTTGGAAAAAATTGAGATAAATAAGATTCGTCTTTAGTGTTCTGTAGATTTAATTACACGAGCAATGTCATTATAGATATATAAACTTATATCGAAGACGGTTAGAACGATTAGCTGTAAAACCTAATTATTGCATGCACCAGAAATTTGTATATATGCGGCCTAATATGGTTATTGACATGAGTTTTATTTCGTGTGGCTTTACCTAATCTTGAAAATGGCTGGCCGTGTAGTAGTTTTTAAGAAACGGTACATTTACTTGTGACAATGGCGACAGAGCTTGTTCACTCGTTTTTCGAAGCAATCTTGATACAACAAAGTAAACTGCTGCTGAACGACTTCTATCCCTGCTCTGCTTTGTAATTATCCCTATTTTATGTCCTGCATATAGGGAAGAGCAAAAGGGAAATTAGACTTTTCTCTAGAAAATGATTCCCCTATTGTCGTATTAAAATTTAATAAACAAGAAACTTTTTTTCCCGTAGTATTTCTAAAACATAACCAAACGCAGTTTTTATATAGATGCATTTAATCTGGTTTACTTCTGAAAGAGTTGAACCTTGCCATTTTAGTGAAAAAAGTCTTCTTCAAGAACTAAGTAAACTTAATTAAATAAGTGGTCCTGGGTTCAACGGATCTGTGGTGCTATCAGTACAGAGTTTGTACGTTCTCTCCGTGTTTGTATGGATTTCTTCCGGGTGCTTTGTTTCCCTCCCACAGTCCAAAGACATACTGGTAGGTTATTTTGCTTTTGGAAAAACTGGCCCTGATGTGAGTGTGTGTTTGTGCCCTGTGATGGACTATTACAGTACTAATTTCCAACTAAAGGAGTCCCTAAGGCAGAATTTGACACACCCAACAATAGAAACACTGTGCAATAAGCGTTTGATTGTTGTTGCAACATGGATTTCAACAGTAGAAATCGCAAAATAAATGGTATAAGTCAAGTTAAGTTGAGTTATTTATCATGTGTTAGGAAAGGGTAAAAATGTTTTTTTAAACAGCAAACAAATTCAGCAGATCCTTCAAGATAGTTCAGGTGGGCAGCTGCATCAGCATGCATAGGATGCAAAGGAACAAGTAAAATAGGTTTATTCCATGCTGAAAAGATAAGAAAGAAAACACAATGTTTCGGCAGTGGCCTATCACTATTACTAAACCTGTTACTAGATTATTCAAGATAATTTATTTTGTCTGTTAGAGTCCTTACACAAACCCCTTTAAGTTGCTAGGTGCTTGTTGCAGAATGGAGGTAGGAGGTAGAATGAGAAACGGTAGCTAGTATAGAGATTACAGGGCTTGGAAAGAGGGAAACCTTGTTAACAATCTTCTACATTAATTCTTTAGTTATGAATCTTTTAAGCAAATTTGACATGTTTTGGTAGTAATACTAAAAATGTCCAGGGCATGGAATTTATATGATCTCATACCTGATTTGCAGTAGATCTGATTGATGTTGTGCTATAAACATTTATATTTATTAAACTAATTTCTACTCAGATTCTTAAATTTGAGCTAAATGAAAACATAATTTGATCATGGTATGAATATACCTTCAATTATCATATAGTTTTGGGACAATTTATATGGGTAAACCCATAGAAATTGGGTAATGCTAACAGGAGAGGTTACAACTGAGAGGAGGCCATATGGCTAATCTAACTCAATTGGAAATATTGGCTTCAATCACACGATGTGGGAGTATGGAACAAGCTACCCAATCCCTTTTGTGGATAAAGCACCTCCTGTTCTTGTTTTTAAATGCACTTCCACATAGTTTCCACTTCTGCCCTCTAGTTTGTGTTTCACTGTTTATTCTGAAGATGTCTGCTGTCTTGCTTTTGTCAGTGTCTGTGAGAATTTTGGATACTTGCATCAGCTCCCCTCGTAGTCTCTGTTCTAGACTTAAAAGGTTCAGTTATTTTCATCCTGTCAGTGTAGGACATTCCTTGAAGTCCCCGAATGCATCTGGTTGCTTTTCTCTGGTTTAACTCCAAAAGAGCATGGTGACCAAAATTGTACATGTGATTCTAAAATATACCTATCTAATGTTATAGAATTTTACATGACATCCCTTGATTTGTATTCCATTTTAAATCTGTAGCCTCACATTTTGTTTGCCTTTTTTAGTGCTTCCCCAATAAAACATGTATTTATAAATGTTATATAAAAATACAATTGTCTGGTAGATGTAAGTAATATTTCAGCATAAACATCTTAAGTGGCCTCTTCTAGCTCAGTATTTCCCAGGAAATGTGTTTTTAATGCCTATTTGCACAACCCTGCACTGTGATGCCATCTGCAAGGTATCTGTCTGTTTCTGAACGTTATCTAAGTCTTTTTGAATTCCTTTTGCTATATCTACAGTGTTAGGTAATCCTCTTTATTTCGGTTTAGTCTGCAAACCTGTGTAGTTTATCATTGCTGGAATCTGAATTATTTAAATTAGGATAGCTGGTCCTGATATACTGTAGATTTCTGTAGACAGGCAAATGCTGAAATAGTAGAGAACCACAGAAAAACTAGTTAAGCTTTTTCTGTTTACTTACATGTTCTCGTTCAAATTGGATAGTTCCTCAAAGGCATTCTGACAGTAATTTGAGGATTAAAGGGGAACTGCAGTTTCCATTTCTCACACTGGTTATTAAATTTCAGTATCAAATTGATGATATCACAACATTCGACTAAGTGCAAGAGCATGAACTTTGTGAAAGTACTGTAAGGTTGCCATGTTGTTGTTGCTGCCAGATGTGAAACTGCTGGTCTTGCCACGACTGAGATTGAGAGTTTAATAATAATAATTCCTTTCATTTATATAGATCTTTTCTGGGTTTATTAGGAGGCTATGATTGGTAAAGGCCAATGGGAAATTTGGCCAGAACGCTGCGATAACACCCCTAGTGTCCCCACTAATGCCACTTTCATCAGCAACCTTGTTTTTTTCCAGGAGGTCTCTCATACAGGTACTGACCAGGCTCACACCTGCTTAGCTTCAGTGGGTTGTCAGTTGTGCATTGTAGGCTGATATAGCTGCTAGCTGTTTGGGTGAATTGAGATGTGAAAAACTCTTTCTGCTCACCAGTTGCTGTAAGCAAATGAGAAATATGGCCTAACAACATTAATCTTTTTTGTCTTTTTGAACATGTGTATATTTTAAACAAAGAACACAATGGTCACATACAAAACAGAGGATTAGATCAGGTGAAAAGTCAGTTTCCTTTTCCAAGAAATATTCAACTAGTCAGGAGATGGGTAATAAGCATGGGCACTGATGTTGGTCCCATCGACAATTTTCCCTATGAGATTCAGCGTGATGTTTGATGTATAAGTACGGGTTGTGTATCAGACATTTCGCTTCGGAAATATTTGAGCCTGATCTGCATAATGAGTTAACGAGTAAGTAGTATTTGTCAGCTAAACCGATTTGAAGTTGATACAATTGAATTCACTTCAACATACTCATTCAAATCAGCACGTCCTCCAAAAATACAAGTCCTGCTCAAATTTCTTTTAGGTGAGATTAGGACTGCAACAAACAAATATTTTGATAATTGATTATTCAGGCGATTATTACAGCGATTAATCGGCTTAGAAAAAAATTATGGCTTGTCAAAGCCTCTCATTTACAAATAATGTTTGGCATTGTTCAGTAGCCACATACCTTTATTCAATAAAATAATTAGAAACAAAACTTTTAAAAAGTTTTAACTTAACTTCATTAACGTTTTACTTCTTACTGCATTGTCTTTCTTTCTTAAATTTCAGCAAAAAACTTCTTATTTTGGTACAAAAATAAAAATCAAAATGTTCAGAGTTAAATATAAAAATAAAATAAATAAAACAGGATTCAAATAAGCTCAAAGTTCAAAATAAACTTCAAATAAGTCACTTGAAATCCAACTGTGAACTGTGAAGCAAGTAAATGTTTCGATTGACTAGGATTTACTAGTATGAGCCGATAAACATTGATAAATAATAGCCATGTATATTATCTCTCTCTCGGCTGCAGTATCATTGAACCGGATTAACACTGTAGTCTATTCTGATCTTATTTTTATTTCACGAGATGAGCTTTATATGATGGTAGTTCATAAGACGAGGTATGTATGAATAGGTTTACAGGACGAGCTATTTGTTTTTAGGCTAAGTAATTTTACGTAACCCAATCGATGTAACACTATAACAGGGTGAGCTGCTGATAAACAATTTTTCAAAGTAGCCCATATTTATTTCTGATAGGATGTTAAGCATTATCTCTTTTCTTCTACAGTTCTTTGAAAAGACTACTATCCATATGGTGAGAGTTAAGCAAACCGAAAATATGCTGCAACAGCATGTTAAGTTGAACTGCAACTCTGCTCATTTTAGGCTAATAGACAAATGAGCGGGAGCTTGTAGTAATTCGCCATTGCTAAATACTTCTAATTATTCAGAAACCTATTCTAATGACTTGTATAATTTTATAGGATATGGTAAGCTTTAGTGATTTTGGTAAGGGTAGCTCATTCTGACAGACTACTCTGACCGTTTGAACTAGGGGTAGCTGAGTTTGTCAGAACACCGCACACGCCACCGAACGCCATGAATTTGTAAATGATAAATTCAGTACAACTCCACACCTAGTTGCTCAGTAAGGAAAAGTTTATTTGAATTTGCCTAATAGTAACCTTTTTGCACAAATGTTAATTGCTAACCAGGCTATCGGTTTTCTATTCTGCAGTTACCCCAGTACTGTGACTAACCATGGGATGGGGATGGGGAGGCTAGTTATCCTTACCGTTGTACTGCCATGGAATCCTAAATCAACCTTGCATATTCTGCATGTTACGGTTTTATCTTTTTGTTTTAAGAAAATGTTCCCACACTTTGCTTGTTTTTGAACTTTAGCCCATTATTGTTGTTTTTTTTCTTCAACCTGTTCTATAGTTACAATGCTATAGCAGCGTTGCTGCCCTCTTCAGGTTAAGTCATTATCTGGTATCTGGAGGTTGGAGGCCCATTTGAAAATGTAAATGAGAAATCGACAACGGAAATATTTGTCGACAAATTTTTATCATCGACGATATAGAATAATCGGGTACAAAAGAACACAGAGGTTGATATAACTCGTTAGGGCAAGGTAATGGTGGAAAAAAGATCAACACAAACAAATGAAAGTACAAGGAGACAAACACAAACCAACAAAGCCAAAGGTATCCGAAAACACACATGAAGCAAAACGCACAAAAACAGAGAGAAACGAAGCCGAGCCGAAGTCAAGCAAAAGGCCCCTTCGTTCTGAAAACCTCCAAGAGACTGCTGTAAGATGTGTTTTGTTGGAAGAGGCAATCACCAAATTCCAAATCGGGTTTGCTGTTCCTTTTGGGAGGAATGAAGATCAAACTGAAAGAAGTTAATTTCTGCAGATTCTACAGGTTCATAAAAGGTCAGGTACACCCATGTTTTCATGTCATTACTTTTTATGGGATTTTGAAATATTTTTTTCCGTTTCTTTTCATAACCTGGTGTCCAAATGTTAAACTTGAGTGGTATGTACTTTCATTCAGTTTTTGAAGATGGTTAAAATATAATAAAGAATATAAATGTATTAGTGTATACCAATTCCTATATAATTCCAAAACATTGCACCGTTGCCAGTTGGTATTATTTGTTAGTTGTTCTCTGTTTTTTGAATCAAACTCATTTAGATCAAAATCATTTAGACTCTTTTTAATAAGTACACGTGTATGTTGGATTTCTTTATGGTTTAATGTTCCTCTTCAAGTTAGTCAGCCCACATCATAGTTTTTTCTCTTGTGATCCTGGAAAAATTGGTGAGCACATTGACCAAGTACCACCAAGACCATCAAAGGAGAGAACTCTCTGAATAGTCTCACTGCTGTTAATGTAGAAGGATGTGGGTCAGTTTACAAGTTATTAGTTGCAAAGTGGCTGTATAACATTTTTTGAACTACACCAAAAACAATGATGAAAATAATGTGCCAATTGGATTTGTTTGTTTGTAGTGGTCACAGAAAACGTCATAAGGAGTATGGTTAACTTGATGTATTGTTAATAGTGACTTCTCAAAGACTCCAGCCTGGTAGTGACCACTTCAGAGACTTTTTAAAATGTAATCCTCATTTATTGTTACCTCAAACAGAAGGAGCTAACATTCTTTGAAAATCAATTGCATTGCATCGGTACTCCTAAAAAGTAAAGTATTTTAAAATAAATCTGTATGCTTCATATCTTCTGCAAGAAGAACAATATTTTTGAAAATATACCACAGCACTTGTCCTTTTCGAATGAAAGCAAAGGTTCCCATGAGGAAAAGGGGGAGTATGGAAACTCCCCAGTGACACTAAACTAGTAGGGCAGTGAAGTTTCAGCATTTTTTTGAATGAACATAATTAAAATGTTATTCTATATCATGACTTTAAAAAAAGTTCTCCATATTAACTATTACAATACAAATTATTTGTTTATATACGACAGTTTAATCTCAAGCAAGCCAGAGATCTTTACAGAATTGAAACTGAAGCGTGTTACATAAGAGAACTTTTAGTTTCCTAAACATGGGGCGAAAACTGGGCGACAAGGAAATCAACTAGCAAACCGATTAATAACAGGAAATAGGTTGTGTGAGGTTTGAGACTTTAAGTTTGTACTTATGTTAAAATAAAGTGCACGGTTAGTTCTGTTGAAATATGCTGGCATTTCAACTTGCTTTAAATTGTAATTTAAAAATGTTATTGGAAAAGTTCTCCACCACAAAAAAATATTAAGACATATATAAAGTGTTCCTTGGAGGAAAAACAAAACAGAATGTCAGTTCTTCAAACATTTATTGAACTTTTTTGTTCAGTCATTATGTAAAATTGTTTTTTCCTTCCAATTGTTTTCATTGAACACAGTGCCTTTAAATGTCTCTGGGTTTTGATCTATACAGAATTAGTTTGCTTATAACTTTTTTAAAAAAAGCTTTCATTCATTAACTGTTACTAGTGATATTATTGCAGGTTTTCACTTTACAAACTTTAATGCTACTTTCACAAACAGTTGTATTACATTGAGAATAGGGGAATAAATTAGTTTAAAAAACAACCTTTTAAAATAACTTATTTGAAATGGTAGCAAAGTATTATATTTATCTTGTTCTTCCTAAGCAAAAAAAAGGGCAATGTGGTAACTTCTTGGTGATACTAAGCTTGCGTAATGATTCCTTTGTTTCACATTTTACTTGACTTCCTGCAGAGCACACGGAACTTCATGCTTTCAGGTGGCCGACTCAAATGTTTCTGAAAGTCACTGTAGTGCTTACTCAGAATATATATTGATAACGCTATGTATAAGTTATTCAGCTTTGAGTTGCATTGCTGTTTAGAATAGCATGTAACATGTCACCACATTATAGCCAAACTGTCATTGTAGATTCTGCAAAGGGACAAGTAAAGGTTTATTCCATACTGAAAAGAGAATAAAAGAAACAACGTTTCAGCTTTGGAGACTTCTTTGGGTGTGACACAGCCGAAACATTGATTCTTTTATTCTATTTTCAGCACGGAATAAACCTTTACTTGTTCCTTTGCAGCCTACGCATGCTGACACAGCTACCTACTTGAGCTATTGTAGATTCTGTACTGGTAAAAGTCTCAGGGTGAACTCTTTGTGTTGTCTCAAGGTTGTGAGATCTATTAAGTTGTCCATGCTATAAACGTTTGAGGTCAAAACAGTGTTGTGGAACCCATCCATGGTATTGTATCACTCGGGGATCCTTCTGGCACATGGCTGAGGTATTACAGCTCTATGTTTACTGCTAAAAATGCTTAAGAGGTTGCTTTGTTCGTTCATTTAATTGAACTTGCCTGCATTCAATCAACATTTGATGGTTGATTGAATACAAAAATAATCTGTTATATCCTTTTAGGAAGCCCAATAATGTCTGTTTTCTTACACTGAAATGTGCCTCCCAATCTTGGGCAGATACAAAGCTAAATCTCTGTGAATGCACTTTCAATTTGTACAAGAAATATAATTTGCCCTGTTATCTTTCATTCAGTTTTCAAGTAGAGAGTATTTGCGCTTGAATAATTCATCATTGCTTCAGCCAGATTAATGGGGGTTTATTCAGTTTCAAGTTGTTTACCATTCTTAATTATATAATTGCTTGCAGACAATAATTGGGCTGAGTTTGCTTCATATATTTAGACTGGAAGAGAATTTTTAAATGTTAAGAAAAATATACAGGATTAGCTATAGTGGCGTACTGCAGCAATACAGTAAGAATGGCAAATTTGGAAACAAATGCAACTGTGTTCCTGTTGTTGACGGGTCATTGTTTATAAATCAGCCTTTTACAGAAGTAATTGATTGCCTTGGGTGTGCTAGACTTCTATTTTGGATTTGGAAACAGAGCAACGAGTGGCATTTGATTAATCTGAAAACAGCCAGTTAAAGGTTCCATCTTATTGCACTTTTCAATGTTTTAAAGCCACTTGCAGAAGCAGTACTATTAAAGGAAAGACAGATCTGAGTTCTGTATTTTTAACACTGATGGTTTGGGCATAGGATGTATGGATGTAATTTAAAGTTACTAAACTGCCTTAAAATGTCTTAGTATCTTACTTTATTAAAGTTCTCCATTTAGCTTTAACACTGATTTTTAAAAACATTATCCTACTGCAAGAGAACTTTATATGGTACAAAGAAGTTTTTTTGGTTTAACTTGATGCCTGATCATTTATGCCAGTTCCTAACATTTTTGACATTTGAATATTTGGAATAAATTATGTCTCATTTGTTGCTGATACTTCCAAGAGTACACTCTCCTCCTGTTACAGATTAGATGACACAGATTATGGAGAATTAATATAGAATCAAATTTGACATGTTCTGAGTATTTTAGAAGTAAGAGTTTAGAAGTTTCTAAGCTATTTTGTGAATAGATGGATTCCAAAATAATTCTTAGAATTCTTGTTTGTTTGGTGCACATATTTACAAGTGTGTATTTTTCTACATTGCGATCTTAATAATGCCTTACATTCTTCACTGAATACAGATTGTATCCTACCGTTTGCCATGTAAGCTTATATATAAAAGGACTTGAGTCATACTGCATCAATAAATACTTTAAAACATTTAAAAGGATAGTTAATTGTTAACTAATATATAAGTGTGGATGTGTTTAAACCTTAAGTCCTATGTTCACATCCCCTAAACTAGATTTGGTGCAAGAAATACATATTATGTGGACTAAAAGATTACCTGGAGGTTGTGTAATTAGTTAAGACTTACAAATGTAGTCTATTAATACATGTACATTCAAGATGTTTATTGATGTCAGAGGTGTCAAACTTTGTCTTATAAAACATGGCATCTTACATTTTGTCACTGGTGTATCTTTGTATGCCCTGCGATAGACTGGCATCCGATCCAGGGTGTATCCTGCCTTGTGCTTGATGCTTGCTGGGATAGGTTCCAGCTTCATTATTATGTGGAACTTTTGGTTAGGTTTGTCTCTAATCCTGAAAAATAGTTCATGGAGCTATATAATAAGATATTACCAAACATTGATTGAAATAGTTTCTTTAAGTAATTCAATATTTTTGTCTTTCTTGAAATAAGGCAATTTCCTATTTAGTTTACTGCAGAGTGTTTTTGAGTAGAGACACTGAGGAGGGTAATGCAATCACAGGGTTTTTTATTATTGTCCCACAGTGAACAACCTTAGTTGAACTTAATGACGTACCTCTAGATTTCTTTTGAAACACAGATTTTATTCAGTAAAATAATTTTATTGCTTCATCTTTGACTCCAGTGTCTATATAGTTTGGATTACCTCTCCATGGGGGGCCACTAAACCAGTCTAAAATCTGAATTGGGATGCTTATTAGTTTCCACTCAACCAACTGTTTTAAGCAAGATCCTGTATGATTTTATTTTAATTTTTTTTTTTCCTATTATAAGGTGCACTTAAACCTCCTGTTGTTTCTTCATCGTCTGGCTGAGGAATCCAGAGCCAAAGCTTTTGAAGACAAAACTGCAACAATTAAGCCTCTGCATGTAAAGGCAGTATCAAAGGTAATTATTTACTTGCGTTTCCTTTGCAAAGCAAGACTTTTTAGACAGTAGAGACTTTCTTTTACTGAATGTTGAAAGGTTTTCATTTCACATTGCATATTATTTCTGCAGGCTATCACATCAGTGCAAATGGTAAAAAGTCAGTTCTCGATTGATTTAATTAGTTAAATTGTTCCTTGCTCTAACCCACTGCATTTCATTACCACTTTAGATGATTTGAAACTAACTTTATCAGCAGAGAATGTCCTGTCTATAACAAAATGCTTTTGGACTGTTTCTGTAAAAGCCCAATATTATTACCGGCTGAAATGATAATCTAATTTTAATTATTTGTTGACCCGATTGTGTGTAAATTGCTTTAACATCACATGGATGCGAAAACCTTTCTGTTTTGAAAAATGCCTTGATTTTGCTAAGCATAAGATATTATGAGCAGCTGGGGTTAAGGGCCTTGCTCGGGGGCCAAACAGAGTAGGATTCCTCTGCCGGCCGCAGGATTTGAACCGGCAACCTTCCAGCCACAGACGCAGATCCTTAGCCACAGAGCCACCGCTCTGCCCAAATCAATCTTAGAAAATTAGGATCTTTTAGTAATACACAATGTTTAAATGGGACTGGTGACCACTGGAAATGGGCATTAGGCAAATTAGCATTTTAGCAGCCAAGTATTGCACAGTGTCAAGTATTGACTTATCTTCTTGTCAAAATTAGTTGGTGATCAGATATTCAGACGTTGACTGATTATATTAGAACTGTTAAATGACTATATAGACATCTTCTCTATTTTAAAGCTTTTGTATAGGCATTATATAGATAACTTTGCTTTTAGAGTCAGGCATTGGCACTTGCTAAAGTGTTCTGCTTTCTGACCAGAACAAGGTCTTTAACAGAGAGTTGTATTGAAACATTGCGTTCAATTAATTTTAATCATGCAAAAATGAAGTAGTGCCCAACTGTAGTAAATGTAAAAATAGTTTTGAACTTGTGTGACATGGTACAGTGAAATAGTGGATGCTTTAGCAATAAAGTAAATTGAGTAAGGAGTGGGTTCCACGAGAGGGACATCTGCATAATGCAGCTTGTGTTTTCCATTTCATATATTTGAGACTGTCTAAGCAACTCTAAAAATAAGGACAAGTTGTAATGTTAGTTAGAAACCTTTAGGCAGTGTGCTTCACTCTTTGTGATACTGCTGTTTTTAACAAGCAATGTCTTCTGTGCTTAAAGATAAGATGCAGTGTGGACTTGCTTGTTAAACAGAGTTGCCATTCATACTGCTGTCCACCTCAAAGGGGAAAGGCATCTAAGTCTGTATAGTGTTTTTGCATGCCATATAACATGCATCATAGCAACTCTCAAATTGTCCATGAGCCCTTATGTATTTATTTAAATTAATGTACATGGCTATTGTGGGGGGGTCTTATCTGAAACCTCTGTTGGACAGAGATTACTCCATTGTTCAGATATAATGCAAATCTGGATTTTTTTTTCTCAAGACAGAATGCTTTAACTTTTGGACCAGTTGAAAAGAAACACTCATTTGATAGCTGGAGCCCACCAATGTGTGTCTGCTTTCCATTATTATTATACCACTTGGCTACTGTTTCATCATTCACACCAGGTGCTCTGGAATTACGTTTAGTACTGTTAATTATATACTATGTGCTTTAATGAAATAAAAGAATTTTGCTGTGGTCGGTGCAATGATTTTCAGTGGTCATACAATAACAGAATTTCCAGAAATGCAAAGCCACCACATAAATACAATACTTAGAGGGCCATTCCACTATTTTTTGTAGATCACACAGGGAAGAATGATTTAATGTTCTTATTGGTATTTTATTAGTTTTGAGCCTGTTAGTTATGGCATGGACTCAAAGGTTGACACGTTGGCGAAATTATTCTGGACAACAGGAATGCACTGATCTTTGATAAATGTTACTAAAGAAACATCTTGAATGTTTTGTGTATTTAACAAGGAAATCATAAAATGGAACATCCCATAGTTTTCTATATAGAGTTTGAAGTCCAGCAATACTGGTATATTTATGGTCTTTCTGAGGGTGTAGATTTACAAAGACAAAATTAAAAAAACAGATTGTTGTAAAAGTAGTAAGGATATTCAAAAACATTTTTGCATACTTTGGCATAGAGTGGAAAATAACCTGAGACAGACTGCTAAAAAACCCTTCTCTAGAATGCAAGGGATAAGTTAACGTGACAAAGTATGGAGCAATACGGTTTGACATGGATAATGGCTGCTGTTTCATTTTGCCTCCATAAACCCATTGTGTGCAAATGTGTGTTGAATAATGCTTTCTTTGCCTCATTTTTTCACTTGTTCTCAAGTTTGATTTTCACTTTTATATTTCAGTTACCATAGAATGACCCTTGGTAGCTTTAAGACCTATAACATTACAGTTCAACTGTTTTATTACTTTGAAAACATGTTTAGTATCTTAGTCTCTTATCTCTTTACACCACATGTGTTTTGGGAATTTTGTATTGTGAAATTGGTTTTGTGGGCATGGAATTGGTGTGTAGAGTCCAGAAGAGTGAAGTTAATGGGTTGAAAATTTAACCCAGTCTTTAACTACATGCTTTGTTTTCATAAGGTTTAAAAGCTTGTGTGTAAACAAACAATACAAGGGAATGTGTTTCACAACCTTGCCACTAGTTGCTATTAATCTGGGAGGTGTTCCAAGCTGTTAACAAAATTTAATCTTGTCCAGATTTATGTAATTTTTTTTCAATGCTATTGAAATATAGTCAGTCTGTGACCCAGATATTTAAAACACACTGTAACAGTTCTTAATGACTTTGGTCTTCCTAGAGCAAGTAGTTGAAATGGTAACTGCTGAATAACAGGAACTATTGAGTTGAAGCTGGTTTCTTTGGCTAGGAAGCAAAGACTAAAGGGCATGATGCTCAAAGTGTAAACAAGTTAGAATAAAAGTAGGCAGAGATCCGGTCAGCTAAAATCTGTACACAATGTTTATTTAATAATAAAACAAGTTTATTTGATTAAAAGTTAATTCAAAACAGACATATACCTACTTGCAGTTTCGTGACCATGTACAGCTATGTGAAAGATATTTTTATGTGATTTTCAGTTTACAAGACATGGTGATTTTCATTTTGAAAGTAAAAAGGGGTAATACAGTTCTGTTTGTTTTTTTATATTGGATATTTTGGAGTGCTTGTTTTATGACAATACAGTATATGTCATGTAATTTACTCTGGGAAAAATATTGTATTGTGCCTTTTAATTTATTCTGTGGGTGTATTTCTTCATCCTTTTACACAGATTTTACCAGTTTCTTGCTTGCATTGGTCCACTGGTTTAATTGCTGAAATTAACACTAAATAGTTAATTAGGCTTCACATTGAGTTGGTTATTAGTTATTGTTATTAGATATGCAATCATTCACATCACTTTTGAGTTATGATGGAAATGCTTTGTTGGTATACATGACTGATAGAACAGATGTTAAATATTACACAAGTAATTTAACTGTACAATAGGCTTTTAGAACTGTCCTTAAACTGCAAAATTTTGAGGAAGAGTGACAGATACAGAAAGAGTGGCAGGTAAGAAGACAGGGACCTGTAGTAGTGGAAAATAGATATATTAATAAAGTTTACTTTTTTCTCTGTTTTCAGAATCTTCTTAAAAAGGCCCGAGGTTGAAGACTAAAATGGGCAACACTTCAAAGGCTTTCGGAAATGATTTCTGCTGTCGTCTTGGGACTGATAATGCATTTGTTTTTATTTTTAAAGAGGCCTCATTATCTCAACCTTCAGTAATGATAGAGAAATACGAGAGAAAATACACAGTCTGTCCTCTGTTTTATGTTTTGATCGTATAAATTGCACTGTTAACATTTAACACTGATAAGGTGTTATTTTGTTTCCTTTGTCAACTACAGTTTATTTCCTTTACTAATATTTAAAAAGGTTTTATAATGTGTGGATGCTCCTTTGAAGAACAGTTCATTTGAACTAATTTTCACAGTTGCTTGAAAACATCATATATTGTCCTAAAATGTTGTGATAATGTTTTGGTTTTATTTTCTGTTGAAATAAACGTGAAATAAGGTTTGCAGCATTTTTGTAAATATCTTTTACATAAAGCTAAAGATGCATATTTAAATTTTGGAATCCTCGATTTTATATCTTCCCCATTTAGGTTTGGGTAGGATTAGTATTAATGCTATGGCTAAGATTGGGAAAAGGTTAAAATTTAGTTAAGGGTTAAAGTTATGGTTAGAATTATTTAAAGAAAAAAATTAGGGGGAAAAAAGTGTCCTGTTTTTAAGTTTTGGTTATGATGTATTCTACTGTATATGAGCTAATGCCTAAACATTGTTTTAGGGGAATCGTTAGTTTGGGGATTATGGGACATCCTTGATGGATAAGTTGCTGTTTCTGTTGTTAGGCTCTGTGAGTGTGGACATCCTTGCACTATGATCTCACTGTGGACTTTTGCAAACAACTTTCATGTGATTTTATTGTTTTTTTTATTATAATCTCCAGTCCTAGGAATTGCAAATGCTGGAGCCCCTGGTCTGCAGACAACCTTGTTTAGCAAACGGCACCATTACCAAAAATAAACATATGCTTATATATTTATTTTAATGCATTTTTCTAAACTATTTATAATATAACAGATACAAATATTAATTAGTGACATGGAGATGGGAGCGACATGCAACTTTGTGCTGTTGGCCTTGACCAATTGACACAAGTCGATTGTGCTTTTCATGGTTAGAAACTATATTAGCTACAGTTTTGATCTGCTGTTGCTTAAATTCAACAAGGGCAAGCCAGTACTGTAGAATTGATTTAAAACTTTAAAAGACTTTTAGACAGAAATGACAACCTGCATCCTATTAACGTTGACCTTAATCGGCACTAAATCTCCTCTTTAAACATGCTCCCAAATGAATGGGGACCAGTTTCCCTATTCTATACAAAGCATCCCTGAGAATAGGAGGGAAAAATCTGTTTTGAAATCTGATTGAAAAGAAGGATGGTCTCACAACACAAATGTCTGATGATGATGCCTTTCTTTTTGTTCTTGCTTCTCCTGTCTCTGTCTGTTTTATACTTTGATCCATTCCTATGGAAGACGGTTTTATGTCCTCTCTTGGAATAGCCCAGTCACTGTTAAATTACTGTTATTTTTTAATATTGCTGTCTTGGTGATTTAACAGTGAAGTTAATTAAGCAGAGTTAATTATTAGGAACTCTCCTTTGAAAATCTGTATCTTTAGCAAAGGCAGCTATGTACAGTAAATACAACAAAACAATATCCACTGTCTCAAACCTACTGATTAAGGTAAGTCATGAGCATGTAACTAATGTTGCTAACCTCACTGTTGCGCCGTCCCCCCCTTGCCAATCCAAAGCAATATAATGCATTTATTTGTCCACTAAAAATAGTTTTGGTCCAAAAAGCTGGCGGTAGAATAGTAGTAGTACCGTCACCATGGGGCTGGGGTATGGTCTAAAGGTAAGATTTGTCATGGGACATTTGTAAACGTTTTCTATAAGAATTCAGAAGCATAGATCATGTCTGCTACATTAAACTATTTTTTTTCGTTTTTAACTTTTAGAATGCTACCCAGATAAATTAAAAATAGCTTGTATTAAATCACAGTGAGCTGGATTGTTAGGATGTGTTCTAGAGTATCTAATATTGAAAAGTCAGGAGAAAAGACTCCATACAGCTTATATATGTATGCACGTTAGAACCTGAATAAAAATGTTTTTGTTTGATAAAACTTAACCATTATATAATGCCAAATCCTTGTCCTTTATGGTATTTTTAATTTTCTCAGTGTCGGGACCACTTTTGGTGGAATGGGCCTAAATTGGATTAGAACCCTGCATTCCACAGCTAACTATCTTTTCCTAGCTTTACTGTAGATGATAGGGTGATGCAGTTGCCAAAAACTGCCTTGGACTGTTTTCTTAGTGCAGATTAATAGTGCAGAGTTGGCCTAAACCAGACCTGAACCCTGACATACAAAGGTAAAGTTTCTATATTAACCTGCTCCATAAAGTACCTTGCATCTGTTTTATTTCCTTTCTTCGTTGTCTTAGGCCTTATTTTGTAATGTATTCCCCCCAAAAAACTAATGAGGCCCTGTTTACATAACTTTCCTCTTTTGCTCTGATTATATCGCATTGAGTTATCTGGTGTAATCCTGCTGTCAA
This sequence comes from Atractosteus spatula, assembly GCF_055471065.1. Taxonomy (NCBI): domain Eukaryota; kingdom Metazoa; phylum Chordata; class Actinopteri; order Semionotiformes; family Lepisosteidae; genus Atractosteus; species Atractosteus spatula. The sequence goes on along the minus strand of NC_142707.1, from coordinate 42,066,571 downwards.
AACTAATTGGGCTTGCAGCTTTTTATTTCTGGTAGCTTTACTGGTTTGCTTATACAAGGGTTTTGAACTTTAAGGAATGGCATTTTATAATGTTTTTACAAAGCTGTACTTTCTGCTGTAGGCTTTCAGTTAGCCACATTAATCTAAGATACTTTGTAGAACTATCCATAGGAAAATAATGGTAAAGTAAGTTATATGTCAGCCATTAAAAACTATCCTTGTGTCATTCAATTAATTGTAATGTTCATTTGCATTCAAAACTACATCAGTGTTAAATTGTTACAGTATTTTCATTGGTCCGTTTTCTTCTATCAAGTTTATCTTGATATAAGAAATTCAAATTATCTGCTGGCAAATTCATGACACCTGTCCCCATCAGTTGTGTTGGTGGAATTGTATCTGTAGAATTAAAAGATGTTTCTTTCATTAGGGAACCTCTAGAGGGTTTATATACTTTAAAGGGGCAAACAGGTATGTTTTCCTTGTAAATTGATATGTTAGGTTCCAGCAAAGTGTCTGGATTTATGTTGTCATGTGCTCTTTTTTTGCTTTGGAAATGTAACTTTCTGAGCAAATTCTAGGTGTTAGTTTGCAAGATTCTGAGGCTTAATACAGTCATATCTATTTATCTCAACTTTAAACCAGCAGGTGGAGATAGTGTAGAAGCTGGCTGACTAAAATATAGTATCCAATCTAAAAAGGTCAACATTGTAAAATTTTCTGAACGTTAATTTTAATTTGATTACTTAAGGATTTTTAATCATTTCTGTGATATATTAATTTGTTGTAGTATCTCCTTCACCCTAGAAATTTTATCTTCAAATAGCATTTTTTTTACCTGCTGAAAATGAGTGCTGCTTTTTTTGTCAAATGAAAGATAAGTGAGATAACATTGAGGTTTAGTGAAAACTAATATTTAATTGCATGTACTGTATAATAAACATTAAAATAAATTCACATAAAGCATTTACCAGCAGTTATTTCACTCTGCAACTCATAACTGGCAACCCTCCGAAGCTAAGCAGGTGTGAGCCTTGTTAGTACCTGGAGGTGAGACCTCCTTGGAAAGCTAAGGGTGTTGCTGGAAGAGGTGTTAGTAGGACCAGTGTGGAGCACTCTCCCTGCAGTCTGTGTGGATCCTAATGTCCTAGTATAGTGATGGGGACACTATCCTGTCAAAAAGCCGCCATCCTTCGGATGAGATGTGAAACTAAGGTGCTGGTTCTGTGGTCGTTAACGGATTAATATTTGTCATTTGCAGGTACAGTGGTGCTAGAAAGTTTGTGAACACTTTATAATTTTCTGAATTTCTGCATCAATTTGACCTAAAATGTGATCAGATCTTCATCTAAGTCATAAAATTAGATAAAGAGAACCCAATAAAACAAATAACACAAAATGATATACTTTTTCATTCATTTATTGATCAAAATGATCCAAAATTAAATGTCGGATTAAAAGGGTGTTTTCTTGTTTCTTATTGAATTTCCTACTCTTAGTATACAGCAGCCTAATAAACTCGCTAATGGGGTGATTTAGTGCTTATGCAACAGTCACTCGTCTAAAAAGCGACACCAAAAACATAATTTTCAAAATCTGTATACTTTCTTTATCTAAAAAAAATGAATTAATATGATATGTTTTCTTTGATGCTCTGTGTGTGTATATATATATAGCGATTTTCATCTCAAAGTGCTTTACATATAAGGAAACACTTACTTCATCCGCCACTTAAGTGTAGCACACAGCCTGGATATATAGGTCTAGGTATTGGGCGGTATGGTGGTGCATTGGTTATCATTGCTGCTTCACAGCCCTGGGTCCAATTGGATTCAACTGGGGTATTATCTGTGTAGAATTTGTATGTCCTCCCTATGTTCATGTGGGTTTCCTTCCACAGTCTAAAGACATACTGGTAGGTCAATTGTCTTCTGGAAGATTTTGCCCTGGAGTGAGTGTGTGCCTTGTGATGGACTGGTCACCAGTCCAGATTGTATCTCGTGTTGTGCATGTTTCTTGTTGGTTTAGGCTCTGGCTCCCTCATAACTATGAATTGGATGAAGCAGATAGAAATTGGCTGGATAAGTTTTTGGTCCAGAGAGTGTGCCAGTTACAGAGCCAGCAACACCGCTGAATAAAAACAGTGACCTGTTTTTCCTTGTGGTCTCCCATTTTAGTGCTAACCTTGCTTAGCTTCTGCTAAATACATAACGTGACAGCAATAATACTGTAAAAGCAATAATGGGCAGTTTCAATTCTTAGATATTCTCAGGTATGGAATTAACACAAGCATAAATATTTTCCATTGAGCAAGAAGAAGAAATTGTAGAAGTCTGTAGTAGTCTGGGTGGTCTCACAAAAGAAAAGAGATCAGTTTAAAAAATAATGATGTTATTTAAAGACAATAAACCAACAGGGAGTTAACACCTAAATAGAAAAATACAACTGTACTAATATTAATTTTAGAGATGGATGTGGCTCTCAGGATAAGTCATTTAGTGGGTTGATTGTGTGGAGAGTACAGAAGTGTCTGCATTCTCATGACCGTCATCATCACCAGATAATATATAATGAAAGTGCTATATAACATTTATTATTTTACTATTGTTGTTGACGTAGTCTTTAAGTCATGCATAGCATTATTTCAGGGTACATGGGGAGCTGGCACCAGTGCTACTCATGATTGTTATATTCTTGAAGGGAAGAACAGTGAGAGGCTCAGTTGCAGAAATGACATCCTATCCAGACTTTATGAACAACCAAAGGAAAATGGTATCCAGGTAGCAAGAGCAAAGGCTTACTCCAGGTTCAAATCCATATCCTGCACTGCAGGCAGGCACTAGTTTCTGTGTTCTCTGATTCCTGTCCCACAGCAGACAGACTGGTTGATCTACCAACTTAAAGAATAGATTGAGTTACTGGTATGACTGGAATATCTTTGTTGTGGTTTAAATTTGATCCTGTTAGTAGAAAACAATTTACTCAAATTGGGCATTGTTCCTCCACTTAAAAGGTGATCACACCAAATGTCCCACAGAACTCTATTTTTTGGTCCCCTTATTTTTGGTACAGTATCTCTATTTTACCAATTCTACCTGGTTCTTCATAGGTATGACTTCTGTTATCATTTCTATGTTGTTGAAATCCATCTTTATGTTTGCAAGAAACCTCATGTTAATCGGGGATTGTCTGTCTTTTTACACTACTTAGGTAATGTTAAAATTGGATGCAACACAATATTTAACATATGGAATCTGATAACCACTTTCCACTGGGCTGGCATCGCACTCAGCCCTCACCCTTTGTTTTGCAGGTAGTGAGCCCACAAGACGCACCCACATTGCCTTTTTGGGCTGAGTCCGGCCACCAGGTGCTCGCCGGCGAACGCCACCCCTCAGGCCTGGCTCCAGGTGCAGGTCCTGACGCAGTTGCTTGAAGGTGCGCAGGAGTATGCTCATTCAGTCTGTGTTTTGTGGATGTGGAGAAGGCATATGACCGTGTCTCTCGGCATGTGATGTGGGAGGTGCTGCAGGAATAGAGGTGCTTTTGTGTACTATTCAGTCCCTGTATGAAAGCCGTGAGAGCCGTGTCCGAATTCTTGGCATCATGTCGAATTTGTTCACTGTGGGCATCGGACTCCGTCAGGGCTGCATCTTGTCATCATTCCTGTTTGTGGTGTTCGTGGGCATGATATCAAAGCGCAGCCGAGGATGTGAGGGTGTCTGGTTGGGGGGGGACTAAGGGTAGCATCTCTGCTATTTGCAGATGATGTCCTTTTGGCATCATCTGACTGTGACCTTCGGTGTGCACTTGAGCAATTTGCTGCTCAGTGTGAAGCAGCTGGGATGAGAAGACTGAGGTCATGGTTCTCTCCTGGAAAAGAGTGGATTGCTCTCTCCAGTTGAGGGTAGGGAACAGCTGCCCTTAGTGGAGGAGTTTAAGTATCTTGGGATCTTGTTCACGAGTGATGGAAGAGGGTGCTTTGCAGGCACTGTACTGGTCTGTGGTGGTGAAGCAGGAGCTGAGTTCGAAAAACAAAGCTCTCAATTTACCGGTCGATCTACGTCCCTGTCCTCACCTATGGTCATGAGCTGTGGGTAATGACTGAAAGAACGAGATTGCGGATACAAGTGGCAGAAATGAAGTTTCTCCGCAGGGCTGCTGGGCTGACTTTCCGTGACGGGGTTAGGAGCTCGGCAATCCAGGAGAGCCTCAGAGTAGAGCCACTGCTTCTCCAGATTGAGAAGAGCCAGTTGAGGTGGTTTGGGCGGCGTCCCACTGGGCGGAGATCCAGTGGCAGACCCATGACATGCTGGAGGGATTACATCTCTCGGCTGGCTTGGGAGTGCCTGGGAATCCCCCAGGGGGAGCTGGGATCTGTTGCTGTGGACAGGAAAGTCTGGGCTGATCTACTCACCTTGCTGCAACCGCGAACATCACCAGGATGGATGGATGGAATCTGATAATACCAATTTAATGCAGACTGGCTATTCTTATCAATTCCACAAAAGTGTTAACCTTACTTTGACTATTGATGGCCCTGGATTCTTTGTGTCTTCTTTAATCCTTGTCGTGCATGTGAACCTTACAATAGTGTTAACAGTATTGTAGCCTGAATGTCTAAGATCTTGAAAGCTAAATAAGGCCAGGCATAGTCAGTATTGTGATATATAAATATATAGAGTCTACTGATTTCCTTTAGTTCTGTTTGTAAAGCAAATATTCATTTGGCCACCTGAATTGTTGTGTTGAGGCACATAATGGCTGTCATGCATTACCCAGATAGATTCTGCATGTCAGTGGAGAGTGAAGTGGTCTCTTTCTACTGTATATGTGAAGCACTTTGAGATCAGTGGGATGTAAATACAAATATAACATAATAATTATATTATACTGTACAATATGAATGCTAAGAATCTTCTCATCATATGATATTGGTATAAGACTGCTCGTATCTGTTCATATCTCTGTCAATGTTGACTTTTGCAAGAAACTGCCAATATTATTGTATACATAATAGAAGTTTGTAGACATTGGTATATCCAAACACATTCTTAACAAATTGCAACATGCTCATAACTCAGCTGCTCAAAACTTTACTGAAACTAAAATGCATAGAACGATATCAACTACAGCATTTTAGCTTCCTTGTACTAGCTCACTGTGCAAACCTTAAAGGACTTGAATTGTTTGGCTCATGACTATAGTACATCAGGCAACTATTAACTCCCAAGACACCTACATATCTTTTGTGCTTTTGGGACTGGCTTTCTTTCAGTTCCCAAAACAGGCTCCAAACACGGGGAGACCATGGATGCTTTTCTGTCGCTTCAAGGCTGTGGAATGATCTCTCAGCCAATATCAGATCTTGCAAGCCAATACTTTCAAAATCCTTAAACTTAGTATTACATTCTAACATTTAATTCTGTTTAATATATTGGATCCCTGTTCTTTTGTATGCTGTCCAATTGCAAGTGGGCTCATCAGACCACTGACACAATTTAATTTGTGGGTGAGCTCAGACTCTGCATATATATTTTCCTTATTTTTTAGACAAGTCATGGGTTTATGCTTTCCTTTTTTGGCCATCAATGTCCACATTTTTGTAAACATTGCAAGAGTCTTCTCTTTTTCATAAACAGAGACAGAGTTACCGGATATCAATTGTAATATATTTCAGATATGATATTTGTGAGCTCTGTAAACTATTGCTGGTCACATTGTATACTGTGCGCAACCCACTTGTATTATCAAGTGCAGATTATGAACATGTAAAACTGTTACTCATGACACTTTCATTAGTTAATTTATTAATTAAATGTATTAATGCTTAAGAAGCTATCATAACAATCTTCATTGTTAAAGTTTAACAATGTTTATATTAACACATGTTTATTGCTTTTAAGCATAAATAAATTGTAATTGATAGCAGTTCTTTGTGATAAATCTAAGAGATATCAATACACACATTATCCAAGTTTTAAAGGAGGACTTTTGGCTAGTTTCCTTTAAAAATGATTTAAAAGCATAAGAGAGTTTATTTGTATTCTGTTAAAAAAGAATCTAGAATAAGATTTTTACAAAAGAACAGTAAGACACCCACACACCACATTAAATTAAATTTATGGTGGTAAAAGGCCTCAAAGCACATAATGTGCATATAAAAACTCATAAATATTAGAGCATTCATGTGAAATGAATTACTGATGCAGCTGTAAAAAATGGTTTAATAATTAATCATAAATATTAAATATTAATTTTGTCTCATCTCAATCAATAAATAAGATACTTCACTCTATGTTTACTGTTGTAGATAAAAATGAGCAGATCTTTTAAAACTAGAAAACACTGTATTTAAATGTGTTTTCCAGTCATTACATCCCTCTCAGACATGTCATATCCATTCTGACTTCTTGCCAATGTGAAAACAGAACGGCTTAATAAATTCAGGTATAGTTTTTTCATTAACTGCTTTTAACAGTCTATATAACCTTTGACAGCACATCCGTTCCTCACAGGGTGTGAATGATGATATCAGATAAGCAGACATGGTGTTGTATATGACCATGTATCATTAATGTTAACATAATTCTCTTACCAGAGTTTTTCCTGGTAGCGTCATATTATGAGTGACAATGTCTGACTCTGGTTGGGACTCATCTCCTCATAGTCACTTTTGATGCATATTGCTATCAACGCCTGCAGCAATATCACTCTGCAACTCACAACTGGCAACCCACTGAAGCTGAGCAGGTGTGAGCCTGGTCAGTACCTGGATGGGAGACCTCCTGGGGAAAAAACTAAGGTTGCTGCTGGAAGAGGTGTTAGTGGGGCCAACAGGGGGCGCTCACTCTGTGATCCATGTGGGTCCTAATGCCCCAGTATAGTGAGGGGGACAGTATACTGTAAATGGGCACTGTCCTTTGGATGAGATGTAAAACCGAGTTCCTGACTCTCTGTGGTCATTAAAAATCCCAGGGCATTTCTCGAAAAGAGTAGGGGTGTAACCACAGTGTCCTGGCCAAATTTCCCATTGCCCTTACCAATCATGGCCTCCTAATAATACCCATCTATGAATGGGCTTCATTTGTCTGCTCTCCTCCCCACTGATAGCTGATGTGTGGTGAACGTTCTGGTGCACTATGGCTGCCGTCGCATCATCCAGGTGGGGCTGCACATTGGTGGTGGAGGGGAGTCCCCATTACCTGTAAAGTGCTTTGAGTGGAGTGTCCAGAAAAGCGCTATAAGCAATTATTATTATTATATTGTGCCTTGATATTCATCATGGACTTTTTTGGAATCAGAATCTATTATTAATTGGCATCAAGTCACTTTGCTCACTATGTAGTTTTCCAAAATTCAAAATAAGTGACCTGTCATATAAGCTATAAGGTAAATGAAATCTGTATTTTGTTGGAAGTATCAGAGGGATTATAGTTTTGTATTTTAATGACATTAGTTAATGTTTTATGTCATTATGTTTTATTATTTCATAGGCTAAGGTGGGTTTCTTTGTGTGAACCTAGTGTTTGTTTGGAGCTATGAAGGTCATACTGTATATCTGTAAATATGTATTAGTTTGCTTGGGGGTTGGACAAGAAACTGATTATGTTTTATTAAATTATCTCAGTAAAGTGTACCAGTCTGGTGCACAAAGTAATCCATGGAAAATATTAGAAGAACCATGTGCACTTCAATGAAACATTTCCATGAAAGCATTAATTGGTACCAGGTAAATGTGTAGAAAAATACAAAAGCACAATCATTGTTTAAAAAATGGATCTGGATTCCTTATTAGAAAAGATATTTTAGAAAGGATTTTGAAACATCACTGTGAATGGTTCTATGGAAAGTTTCCCAATTTTCACAAACTTCTAGTCAAGTACGACTATTTCTTTTAATACACCATTGTAGGACCATAAGGATCATGACGCATCTATGTCACATGTCCTGGAAGGCACAAAGTGAACAGTAACTTTAAAAGTCAAGCAACAATGTGAAGATTTATATATAATAATAATAATTAATAATTACTTACACTTATAATGTGCTTTTCTGGACACTCCACTCAAAGCGCTTTACAGGTAATGGGGATCCCCTCCACCACCACCAATGTGCTGCCCCCACCTGGATGATGCGATGGCAGCCATAGTGCCCAGAACGCTCACCACACATCAGCTATCAGTGGGGAGGATAGCAGAGTAGATAAATATTATCATGTTTTGAGATGACTCTGTACAAACAGTTGTGCTCCCAGGTGTTGGTCAACAGGAGGCTGGATCAGGCATGAGCAAGCCTGCTATACAGAAACAGATCCCTCTTTGAATTGTCAAGGGCTGTTACAGTATATTCTCTAGTTACCAGTTTTTCTCTTACTGATTTGTCAACGTAAGAAGTACCTCCAAATAACCTGCACTCATTGAGACATGAGGCCCATGAACATGGCTTCAGCATTGGCAGTAGAATACAAGACAAGTGTAGTGTGATAAAATCAATCAAGCAAAGTTCTTAGGCTTGGTACATTTTTTGTAAATTCTGTAGGAGCTTGCTACATTTACAATATCAATTTAAGCTGTCTCTTCACTTCAAATGTAAGAAACCTATTTGCACATACTCCTATGGATGGGATATGCAAGATTAAGAGAGTCTGACAAATAACAGAAAATGTATTTATAATTAAATCTCAGTTTGTCCCTGAATGACATTACTTACTACTTATGTTCTTAAATAATTTGATTTTTTTAAAATTTTGTATAAGGTTACACTAATATTATACCAACAGTAATTATATAAAATGCACTTACCTGTATGGCCTGATATAAATTTGTCAATGAAATGATAAAGGGACTTAAACCTAAAGTACGTGGCTTGATGGTAAATTTGATAGTCTGAAACAGTTAATTTGCATATTATATTTGGCCATGGAGTAGATAAGGTAGTGGAATTCTTAGAATAAAAATTAGTAGGGAGTTTTGTTTTACTTTAAGATATGAATTTAAACCAACAGAGAGACTGATAGATTGCCTGTCCCATAAATTCCTAAATTATGAATTGTAAAAGGATAATTTGATAACAATGAACTTGTATTAAAGCTCATGCCTTTATTATGATAATCCAAGTAATAATTTTAGTAATCGTTTTCAGAGTAGGTGTACATTTCCTGTGCCAGTAATTGTCACCTGCATTTGTGATAATTTCAAAAATATTTGTCTCTTGTACACTGATTACTTACAGAATTGGTTAGACTGAGCATTACCATTTTAAGATAGCAAATATTTACATTAGCCCACTCATGAAAACACCTTTGTCTAGTATATACATCACAAAGAATATTATACCTTTTCTGGTTTTTGAAGACATGAAGGTTTAATTTTCTTTTTCTTTTAACAATTTAATATAACTCTGGTGTAGAAAGGTATACTCATTAAGGAAACTAAGTTGTTGCTGCTGTGCTAAATTTCATGTGCAAGTTTATGATTTGTTAGGAGTTTTTTTTCATTTTGTTGAACCTTTATTAGACTTCTTCCCATTTCCAGTGCTGATCTTATTCCTTGCTACAAAAAGTAACGCAATAAAGTCTTTATCACAAATAATTTGAATAAATTCAATTAATTAGAGTGGTTTTATGAGAAATGCAATGTAGAAGAGGGGGTGGTGTGGGGCGGTGCGGTGGCTCTGTGGCTAAGGATCTGCACCTTTGACTGCAAGGTGGCTGGTTCGTATCCTGCGGCCGGCAGAGGAGTTCTACTCCATTGGGCCCCTGAGCAAGGCCCTTAACCCCAACTGCTCCAGGGGTGTTGTATAAAAAAGGCTGACCCTGCGCTCTGACCCCATGTTTCTCTCCCTGTCTGTGTGTCTCATGGAGAGCATGTTGGGGTATGTGCAAAGACAAATTCCTAATACAAGAAATTGTATATGGCCAATAAAGTGATCTTAAATCTTATCTTAAAAAAAGATACTCCTGGGGGATTGCTAACTGGACAGTCCAGGAATTCACAATTAATTAACAGCACCGAATTTCCACTTGTGTGCCATTGTCAACATATTTGTGACCATAATGAGACAGTGTGTCCGACATTTGACTATTTTTTGTTGCTTAGAGCAAAAGCCCAAATACTGAAATAATCATCCTGACTACAAGGTCACATTGCTGAATTTACACTTCACAACTTAGTGCTTTTTTGTTAAAAGTATCTTTTAAAATTCTCTTTTGACTATTCAGTAGTTTTTAAAGATATAAAAACAAAGATGGTGCCAAAAGTAAGTGTATGTGTTGCATATTTCCCTTATCAAATGTTGCATTCTCCTTTGTCAAAACGGAGAGCTTAAAACACCATTAGGATATAAACTGGGAAACTGGAACTTCCCACTCACAGATTTGAAATATATTAATATCTGGGGAGGACTACTTAATCATTTGTGGAAATCTTTTAAGCATCAGAAATGAATTATGTTATTAAGTAAAAAAAAATCTAGAGAAGGCCATATTCAGAGGGCAATGAAGCCAAATGAGGAGAGGAAAACTGATGACAAATGCATTTCAACGGCTTGGAGACACTAGTCTTCAGGCAAGTGTTCCTTTAAAATTTCATGCAGCAAATCCACTAAAAGTCACGCACAGTAGCAAAGCAGTTATGCAGTACGCAAAAAGCACAATTCTCACAGAGAAGCTAAAATAAAAGAAAAAAATAAAGAAAATGAGGGAATGGGCCCAGACTTCACACAACTGTTTATTTGTCATGAACCCGTCCCTTGCCTAAATCTCGGGTGTAGGCAATATGTGAATGACAGTTGTTTTATTGTGTTTTCAAAGTTTTTAGTTGTATCTTAAAAAATACCAGATGCTTTCACTATGATGCCAAACATATGGCATTTGGCATGGTCCTTATGATCTGCAGTAGATTGTTGTAATGCACGGAAAAAAAGGAGTCGTTTACAGACTCCACTGACCTGAAATGTCTTGCAGCTGGATTCAATTTCTGTAAGGCTGATGGGGCTGTTCCTTCCAGCACATTCAAGTTTATCAAACACTAATTATTTTTGAAGTGGTTAATGTTATCGTAGTAAATGCCACAGAGGGACTGCACATGAAAAAGCATTTGTGTATTTTTTAACCTCTATAATTTTGCTCGTGTGTGACTTATGACGAACTGGTATATTATAGTAAAATAAAACTGTTTGCACTTGATCAGGTGAGAGAAACATTTTGGAACTATACATGATGTGCACTCTCCATGCTTTGACTGAAAACGAAATTAGTTATCAGTAAAGGTAGGAAATGAAAACAACTAAATAATTTTCTCATTTTTACAGCAGATCACATACTGTAAATATCAGCTATGGCAACGTAGCTTTTCATAGGTATAAATTTTTGTGTGGTTTTAGCAAGCTGAAATAAACCACATGTATCAAGGTATATTAGACTAAATTAAGCTTAGTAGGAATGGGCTTGTCTGATATCTTTAAGTTTTGAAAGGATGATCCATGCTATACTGCAACAGAATTTCTAAAAAGGAAAATAATGGATCTGCTGTACAGGTCATGGATTTGAAATGTTAGGAATGCATCTGGGATGTTATGGCAACCGGCAAACCCACAAATTTGAATTCTTTCAAACGTGCTTGCACTATATGTGAATGTTTCTTTGCAGGTAATAGACAGGTTCTCCAATTATTGGTTTATTTAGCTCATAGCTGATTAATTTTGACACCTAGGAGTATTAAAGGCTGTACCCTGTAGCTGAAATGGGACACAACCCTCCATATGTTCTTGTTTAATGCATTCTTTAGTCTTTAGGGTGTCTTTGTCCTTAGCAATAACTGTAACTGTCAATTCAAAAGAAGGACAAAGAAACAACGAAATATTTTGATTGCTTGTTTGCGTATGAGGCTACTTCACCCTGTAGGGCATCCAGATCAAGAGGAGTTCTTACCTCTCTTTATTACTATACCCCAACTTACCATCACCTAGTGCAGACTCATCTGTGCTCACTTGTCTCTGTAATCAGATTTTTACAATTATTTCGAATTGTGTATTACTTATTCTGTATTGTGTATTGTACCATCTTTCTTTGTTGGTTATGTCGGAGTATCAGTTCTAGATTTCTCTGTTCTACTGTATAACTTGAAGGTACTATGAAATCTTTATACAGTACCTTCTTATATTTTAGGTGGGTAGCTGCGTCAGCATGCATAGGCTGCAAAGGAACAAGTAATAGGTTTATTCCATGCTGAAAAAAAGAAGAAAGAAAACACAACATTTCGGCCGTGGAGAAGAAGAAGGTATCTTCTTCTTGTTTGACACCTGAAGAAGGCTCCACAGCCGAAACGTTGTGTTTTCTTTCTTCTTTTTTTCAGCATGGAATAAACCTATTACTTGTTCCTTGTTATATTTTTATTACTACTATTATTATTGATATTATTATCGCTTTAATCCAGTATATAAAATGTACTTATCTTCTGTAAGTCACCTTGGATGTATTTATATGATAAATAATTAATAATGTTAATGTATAAACTTTTCTCTTAATAACCTAGTGAGTACCACACTGGGAATTTGCTGTTCTCTTGAAAAAGATTTCAAGGTGTTTTATAAACGAACATGCTTGCTGTTTAAACATCCCAAGGGTCTCATTGATTAAGTACTAAAGACGGAAATGGGGTGGAAAGAGCCAGACAATGGGAACAGTCAGAGAGTGCAACAGAAAGGAAATGAGAACAGTTAATCTAGGTGGTATTTAGACTGGCCTGCTTTAAATAACCTGGAGTGGATTTGGCTTTGACAATAAGGTTGCAGCTACTCAGTTTATAATAAAGATGCAATGTGACATCACATCACCAATTGCATTTTATCAACAAGCCCAGTGCTTTCTATGAAGATCATGAACTCACTGGTCAAGAAAAAAAAAGTGATACCTACTATTTCATCAGCATATGAAATTCATTATTCATTAATAATTACCATTGGTAGTGTATTTGCACGAGAGATTAATCAAAATAAGGCTCCACATGGTAAAATAATTTGAAGATATTGTCCACATTTAGTCCCTTAAAAATATCACATAAATCAGATCAAACAAACTTCACCAACACTACATCAAACTGGGCGTTTCATTTCCAATGACCCTTTTTCTAACAATTATGTTCCTTACACAGAAGACTGGGTTGATTTAGAATGTTAATCTCCAATGGTAGCAAAATAGATTACAGCTATTCTAGCCCAGATTGTATTGTACTGCACTTTGATTGATTTACTGTCTTTAAATAAAGAGTTGTTTAATTACTTAAGAATAGGAAAAACATGTGCTCCCTGTTTTTCTTCATGTATTTAAAATATAAAAGCAGTTCCTATTTAGAATACAGTACAACATAGACAAAAATATTTCTTCTAATTTTATGCTGCAATTAAAATGTCCTAAAGAATTCTGTGATTCTATACATGGGGCACCATATATCATAGGTTCTGTACATCTATAAATGGGATACCAGCTCGTCGCAGGGACAAACACACACACTCACACCAGGGCCAATTTATTTCTACAAGCCAATTAACGTACCAGTATGTCTTTTTACTGTGGAAAGAAATAAGTGCACCCAGAGGAAACCCATGCAAACTTAGAAAGAACGTACAAATTCCACACAGATAGCACCCCAGGAAATGAACCCAGGGTCCCAACACTGCAAGGCAGCCTTGCCACCCAGCTGCAAACATTTAACATCATGTTTTATTTGATAGCAGAATTTGAAGTAAATGTTTCTTGTATGATAATGCATGAAAGAATATAAAATCAAGTATAAAGATGAGTAGAGGCCTTTGTCCTGATAGTGTTTTTGGTTTTTGGTCATTTGAGAATATCATCCAGAATGTCATGGATTTTTGCAACAGGCTTTGGTATATGCTTTTGTAACAGGGCTACATTTTCCTGACTTCCACAACACTTTGTATCAAAAAATTCCTTTTGTTCTCAGTTTTAATTGCACTTTGCTGAAGTTTCCTCTAACCTATAATCGGTTCATGCTTTTTATTGTTCATTCTGAAGAAGTCCATAGTATTGACTTTCTCAGTGCCTTTTAGGATTTTGAATGTTTGAATCTGGTCCCTTCAAAATCTATTCTGACCAAGACTAAAAAGATTTAATTTTAGTCTGTCAATATAGGACAATCCTTTCAGCATGGGGATGTGCTGTATCTGGTGGCTTTTCTCTGGACAGACTCCAGATTAACAATATATTTTTTCTAAAATGGTGACCACAATCGTACACAATATTTTAAATGATGTCTTAGTAGAGCATTGTACAATTTTAACACAATGTCCCTTTATTTAAATTCTACACTTTTAACTCTATTGTATATTATTATTATTATTATTATTATATTACACATTTTATTGCTCCTTCAAGACATCATCCAGAAGTTGAAACAAATTTCAAAATGAAAAACAATTTTTTTATATGTACCTTTCTATAAGTTGATATTTCCCATTATATAGATCTAGTTTATGTTTTAACTATCTGCATGCAAATCTTTGAACTTGTCTACATTACTGTAAATGTCATCTACTGGGTGTTTATCCATTCTTGAATTGATTCACTGAATTTGTTTTGCAGTTTCTATGTTTTGATATATCATCTGCAAACTTGCTTAGTATACTAACTTCTCCATCCATCCATTTTCTAACTTCTTCTTCCAATTCAGGGGCGCAGGGGAGCCAGAGCCTATCCTGGCAAGCACAGAGTATACCAGTATTTTAAACAACTATTAGAAATTAGGAAGAATACTCAAAAGCTACACAGCCAAAATATTCTGAATTTCTTTCTGTCTTCTAAAATTTTAATTTGAAATTAGATTCTGCCTCTTCCTTATTTCTTAGTCTCCTTTGGTAAAATTGTGAATGTTTGATATGGACTCCACATATATAGTTTGGAAATGCACTTTAAGGCATGACATATTACGATTAAAATTCCTTAACGGTTCTCTCATCTCTGCTTTCCTTTACTCTGTCTTGGTATCTTGAAATAAATAGATCCGTACAGGAATTCCCTATAGTAAGTGTTCTGACCAAGTAAGCGAATCATCAGCCACATCTACAGTACCATTCCAGTTTCTACTGCTGACCTCTCAGATGGTATTCCCAATCCATGTAAAGAAAATTAAATATCTGTTGCCATAGCTGTCCAAAGCCCTCCAGTTGACTATATGGCAGGGATGTCCTGTGGCCTGTGGCAAATGCTGTGATTCTTCTTTCTATGCAGAAATAACCTATATATGTTCCTAAAATGTAAGTAAGTGCAAGTTTAGTTTTATGGCCTGTAAGTCCATAACATTTAAAACATGTTAAATCACTGACTACAACTGCTTTTGAATACAGAATGGCATAAACAATTATCTTAACCCCAAATATCTTTATCTAAAATCACCCAATCTTCTAGCTTCCCTCTAGAACTATTCAAAGACAAACAGCACTCAAGTCTAATGGATTTAATTATGTTTTTGAAACACAGATATCAAGCAAAATCAGGGAACATGTGAACAAAAATACAGCTTAAATAATTCTGATACGTTTTCATTCTGATTAATTGTGTGGAAATGAAAAATGAAAGTATTACAAAGTTCATCCTGGTAATTACCTCTCTGATATTTAACACCATACTAGCAGTGCTGACTCATGGACCTGATCATCCTTTGCATAGGCTGCTGTGTGATGTTCTAGTATTCGTCTTGACAGCTGCAGTCAGTTTAGCTGATCACAGTCTCCCCTGCTAATTTAATTTTCACAAAGATGTTTTGCTGAACTAATTTAAAGGGAAAAATAATGATGGAAATACCTCAATAATTTCGTTCTTGTGATTGTAATCCTAGTACTGTGTGGGTTTTCATGGTCTTGTAGGAAAATCAGCAATTGTGGATTAGTTTGTAGGAATGGAAAAACACTGTTAAATCCAAGATAGTGTCAATGTATCATTTAACAGTAAGTTTGCCCTCAGTCTTCACCAAAGGCATTCTTGTAATAAACTATTTCTGTCCACATCATCACTTACATTGCTTCACTGGTTGGCTCAAACATTGCAATAGTCAGCAGTCTACAGTCAGCATAATGTTCACTGCCACATCTCTTCACACAGGTTAATCAGTTCAATATCTGTAAGTTAGTTCAGTATCTTGCAGGATGTGTGCACTGCAGTCAATGCATAGGTATCCAGGGGCATATCTTACTCAGTAGTTTGCTGTGAAATTACTTACCATACTGCATATGTCACTTTCGTAAACCCCTCCTCTTAAGGATGCTCCAGCCCTTCCTTGTTCTTTACTCATCTCCTGCACCTGCTCCCTGTTCCAGCCCCCTTTTCAGTTCCCCTTAAAAGCCAGATGCCTACTCTGTTCCAGGCTCTGCATTGGTTTCCGTACCAGGCGAGTCCGGGACCTGGAAGCGCATGGTCCAGTCAAGCTTTTAAGTTCCTGTTCCTGCCGATTCTGACCCGGTTCCAGTTTTTATTCTGTTTGTCTTGGATGGACCTCCCGGTTTTGGATTTTCGCCTTCTCTTGGATACCCCCTTGGACATATTTCTGGATTGTTTGCCTCGGCCACACCTTCCCCGAACACCAGCGCACCATGGACATGCCCCCTGTTTTCATTCCCGACTCCTGCATGCTTTTTCCCCGTGTTTTCCTCACTCTATCCCAGATTGTGTCAACTGCTTAGGGTCCTGAAAGAACGATTCTGTTACAGCATACTTAATGTGAAAATTGCTGTAAAAAATCTGAAGCCAAATGGAAGCACAAACGAGAGAATTCAAGTAATTAAAGGACATTTAATCAATCAATTTCAGAGAACAATTCAGTTGTTCCATGTATTTGGGGAAAAAGGTGTCCCAAAAGAGGGGTCTCTGATGAGTTTGGCAGGATATAGCATCCAAATGAAATAATATATATAATATTCTTCTGAAATATTACACAAAAATTATTTGAGCAGGTTGGTGACAAAGGTTGTGATCAATATTGCGATTTGACAAAATGTGTCTTCATTTTACGCAAAACTTGATCAATTCATGGATGTCAGGTATCTGAAAACTGACTTGTGCTTGCTGAAATTGACAAAAGCGTTGTTTGCAACATACAGTATGCTACTATCCTGTTTGTGTCAGCTTTTAAGATTATCTGCAGTGGTCTAAGAGGTCTTAGTAGCGTCCTCTTAAAAGTCAATGTTACTGAAAGTATCCTTCTCCCTGTTAAAACAGCAGACAGTGACCAGGAGCAATTTGAGGTTTTCCTTGTTGGATGCAAATGTACCTAGTGAAACAGGGACAGATCCAGTTTGCTCCAAAATTAAGTTAAAAGCAAATAACTTTATAATATTATATGTCCAGTTAGCCACAAATATAAAACATTTAAGAGAAACTGTCTATGACTAATATATCAGACAACTTTATTTTAAAATATTTGAGGTGGTGTTAAACCTATATTATTTCAATGTTGGACAGAGATGATTCAAAGGTTTGCTGAAATCCAGTCACCCATCATAGATAAAGTATACTTGTTAAACTAGTTTGAAAAGGTGGAATGTTAGGTGTGAATTCAGGCATAAATAGCCCCAATTATTTTTAAAATAAGAAAAACTGGGAACCTTTATCAAGATTAACTTAATTCTGAAAAACCAAGTGCAATATTTACAGAGTATGTTTCCTTTAAAATGAAACTATTTCTATTAGAGCATATTTGGCCCAAATTAAATATTTAAAAGAAATCAAACAGAATCCCATACAAGTTTGTATACAGAATGTCCTTAATACAGATGTTGGTTAGGTAAAAAAGAAAATGATTAATAAAATGAGAGATTCTCAGAGGATTATTGCAAATTATTAACTTATAATAAAAATAATTAGAATAATTTGCAAAAGCAAAGGATATCCATCAGTGTTCTAACAAGTATACAAATGTCTTTTAAAAATCTTAGAATACAATACCCATTATTATGAGTTGTAGAATTTAGAATAATTTGATCCACACGTAATATTTATAAAAGTCTAACAATGATTTATGCTAACAATTCAGGGCATTTTTACAAATGTGAACCCTTATGCACATGTGGAAAAAAGTACCACACATACAACACACATTTGCCAGAAAGAATCCTCAATTGTAGCATCTGGAAAATAACTGAACTTGCCAAAGCACTCAAGTTCAGAAATATTTGATATGCACAGAGGTTAAAATAATTATTGAAGTGTTCCGCAAAGCATATGCAGCTGAATTCACAATCTACAAAGACACACTTTTGGCCAATAATGTTTTGGTATATGTGGAATGGTAAGTTTTCCTGTTCTATTGTAGATATACAATAGGGTTTTGGTCTGTCTTTGTCCCTGTCTTTCTTTCTACCACTACACTGTCAAGAGTTAAGACTGTTGTAATACAAGCTTTGTGCTACTCTGTCAAACACTAAAACCTCACAAAAATATCGGATTACCTGAATGAAAATAACATTTAAATATTTTTGTGCTTCCTTTTGATTGGTTTTTCTAGACTAACTAGTAAATTAAACTAAAGGTACAAAATAGTCATTGATATTTAATTATTTCAGGAACAATAATTGATCAATTACTGAAAACATTGTAGTCCTGCCAACAGTCATCTACCCACGCCACCTTCCCTCTGTCCCTTTTGGTGATTTATATATTTCACATTACCACTTTAATTAATCTTTAAGAAAACACTTTCCTTCTAGACCAAAGAGCCTCCAGCATTCTATGTTGTAGCACCTCATTTCTGTTTGGGGTCTCAAAAGTTGTACAGTCAGAAGAGTCTGAAGATACTTTGGAGCTATTTATCAGATCAGAAAAACAAGCAAGAATAGATAATTAGAGGACTGTTTTGCTAATGATATCTCTTCTAGTCTTTTCGTGTCTAGCTTCATGCTGTATGTGCAACTCGTAATGTCCAAAAATGTAATTGAATAGAAAATGTTTAGATCCCTCCTCAGACAGTAACACCAGGAAATGACTGTATATGGCTGATATAAAATATGTTTTATTTATTCATAAACCTTCTGACTATTTGACATGAATTAAATGTACTGTTATAACACCGTGGCTGTTTCACCAGGTCAGAAGACTTAGGAGGTCATTGTCATAGCATTGTACTGTATATTGTTGATGACATATATGTTTTATATGTTATATGTTGTTTTATATGTTTGTGTCCAAAAACAAACATACAGTATATATGTTCAGGTGGGTAGCTGCGTCAGCATGCGTAGGCTGCAAAGGAACAAGTAATAGGTTTATTCCATGCTGAAAAAAAGAAGAAAGAGAACACAACGTTTCGGCCGTGGAGCCTTCTTCAGGTGTGGGAGAGCGCCTGAAGACCTGGTGCACACCTGAAGAAGGCTCCACGGCCGAAACGTTGTGTTCTCTTTCTTCTTTTTTTCAGCATGGAATAAACCTATTACTTGTTCCTATACAGTATATATGTATAGGGCAAAAAATATATATACATACATATATATGTATATATATACGTCAGGGCTGTGAAGATTAAATATCTCTCCAAGCCCATTGTTTCTCATTTCACCTCTGACGGCCATGACCACTCTAATCTCTCCGTCTGTGTTCTCAAAGACGGTTTTCCCAACTCATACATCAGAAAGACTACCGAAACCAAAATTTTCCTGCAGCTAGGATCACACCTTCCCCCTTCTCTTAACGACAGACTACTCTTCTACTAAATTTTCTCCATTCATTGGAAGTTTCATTTCATACCTCTCTACACCTATTCTGACTTCACACCTCTTGATTGGCCTCTCTTTCTGTCCCCTGCTCCCGCCTCTCACTCCTCCTCTCTCCCAGCTTTTGTTCTCCCGCTACATTACCTTTGCTTACTGCCCTGTCTCTCTCACACCTGAAGAAGGCTCCATGGCCGAAACGTTGTGTTTTCTTTCTTCTTTTTTTCAGCATAGAATAAACCTATTACTTGTTCCTTTGCACCCTACGCATGCTGACACAGCTACCCACCTGAAACACGTATATATGTATATACCATATGTAAAGTATTAATAACCAAAGACTGATTAAACTCTTTTAGTATTTGGTAACATTTCTTAAAAATCACACATGTTATTCCAAAATAAAATTTATTTATTAATGCAGTGTTATATTTTTCACATATCTGAAAAAATGTATTTTTAAAGCATATTCCCTGTGATCTTTGTGGCTGTTTTATGCCTTAAACAACAACTGTGGGAGAAGGCTGTACATATGATACTAATGTGGTCTTGGGACTTGCAGCATACATTTTCACAGCAAATCGGATTAAAAAATCAGAACCAGAACAAGAAATACAGCTTGATACAATATAACACACAAGACATAAAAAGGGAGTTTATTCTGTCAAGAAAGTTTTAGAAGACAGCCTTTGGTCAGTGTCTCCAACAGCATGTCCCGAAACCCCAGCCCACCAGCCCTTTAATCCAATTCTCAACTCCATCTGGCTGGGAATTCTCCACAAGTGCCAAACCACTCACATCATCTTGGGATTTCCTGCCAAACCAGTTCACCTATCAAGAAGCCAGCACACACTGATCATGCAAACATCACATGCACGGAGATGTACAGCATTGTCCACAGACCTGCTGCGGGCATACAACAGATACCACCAGAAAAAGAAATGTCCTTAGGCTTTTCCAGGCTCACTCCAGAAAGGTCCTACTTGCTCCAGAATGCCAGATGTCTAATGTAAGGTGCTCTGGTCACAGGTGGACAAAACCTGTTTGAAGTTTTCAAGGACAAAATACTAGAACAGGAACTGACTCTGAGCTGTTAAAATGTAGAACTGAATATGTAGCCAAAAAAAGCAGATTTATGCAACCTGAAGATCTCACATTCTTTACATTTCCTTTGTTTGGCTTACAAAATACTGTCTAAGACATTGGCCAAGCATCTGAGAACTGTCATGGACCTTATTATGCACCTAAATCAAACATATTGTGTACTCAAAAGATCTTTTTTGACAATATGTTTTTAATTCTGGGTCTATTAGCTGCCCAGAGGCTTTGAGTTGTTCTAATTTCATTGGGAAAAGAAAAAAAAAAGTTATTTCATATATTTTGAGCTATTGGTTTTGGCTCTAGTTTTGTGGGCACAATTTATCTGATATAGAGTAACATGTTCAATTTGCTAAACAAAAATGGTCCACTGAACTTATTGTCTATGACTTTGGTAAAATGTTAAAATCACTCTCCATTGAACTTCTCATTGATAATCTCAGATTTTATATAGTCTATTTCAAAAATTAAACTCTTTCTCTGTTGATTTATGCAGTATCATCTGGATAAGACTTGGCTTTTTGTCTTAGGGTAGCAGATGATCAGGTTCACTGTGGAGGTTACTGATGGTTTCTAGGACGGAAGGATGTAGCTCTAGACAATTTTCAAACCAGTGAAGAAATTGCAAAGTTAGAATTGATATCTATCAATGTCCTCTCACTGAAGTGTGTGTAGAGTACTCTGTTGTACTCTACACAAAAAGCTACCACTTTCAAATACTAGAGATGCTAGAGATATGATTGTTTTTTAAATTCAATATGTGAATATGTTGTCATTTATAATGACTACCTGGAGCGAACTCATTTATAAAGCAGGGTGTTTTACTGGAGCAATCTATTTGATGCAACAGCAGGTCCCTTAAATTTTATGTACCAGCTCCATTTAGTGTCTTGATAACAAATGCCTGACTAGTTTTCAAAGAATTTCATGTATTGCCATGCTCTTTGGAATTATGTTGAATTTGTTAATGGGCTATGAGGCACATGTTTTAAAAGGAACAAGTAAAGGTTTGTTCCATGCTGAAAAGAGCAGAAAGGAAACACAATGTTTCAGCATGTTTGACATGTTTTACATGTTTTAAAAACTGTATTCAGTGTTGGTCTGAGGATCACCAAAAGGGCAGATTAACAAACTTATTACTGCCAAAAGAAGAAAAGGATTTATCTCCCAGATATATCTGTCTATACTGTATGTCTACAATAAAGAAAAAAGAAAGGTTATTTGAACTGTTTTCATTTTAAAAGTTCTATACTATTTCCCTGTGTACTATTGTTGTACTACTGCTGCACAAAAGCATGGGTATAATCTCATTTTAGCAAGAGTGACTGTTTATTTGTTGTGTCATGAAAAATTGTTGAGAGGGTATTACCAAAATGTAGTTTTCCTTATGCAATAAATTACGTTGTTTAGATTACCGTAGGTCTTTGAAATTGTTTCATCACCTGGTGACACTTAGAAAAAGCTGTTTGTTGTAGAAATCATCACTGGTCATTGACTGTATGTTTTTATTCCTTTTTTCTTCCTATCTGTCATTTTGACATCATTTATTGTGATCACTTTCTCTATCATGGTTTTCATGGTTTATTTTTACATGCTTGCAGTTTTACTGTTACAAAATGGCAAATGACAATTCTGGGATAAGGTTATCATCATGGTCACTGGATGACTAATTCTTTGTCAGTCTAGTTTTGTCATCCCAGTGAGTGAGGCCAGTAAAACAAACCTAATGATAAATTGACTTTATCTGGATATGCCATCTCTACTACCTTGTCAACAGAGACTTGCATGGATAGTAAAGAGTTTAATGCTTCATGGCGCTTTTGCAAAGGAAATGCCAAATCTTTCAGAAATTCCTTTCTTCTGAATCTCTTTATGCTACATTTATTACTCTCGTTTAGAGATATCCTCTATAACCCTTTTTTCCCAACAAAGAGCATGTTAAGCTCATAATCTCAAGAGGTCAAGTTGCAGTGACTCTGAAACCACCATATTTTGGAATAAGGTACCTGACGAAAAGCACACTTCACCTCTTATGAAAACAAATAAAAATATGGATGTTTCTCAAAACTGTTCTGGAGCCCTGTTTCTTTCAGTTTTTAATGTTGGCCAGAAATGTTGACTGCAAAATACAAACAAATCTATATTATTTCCCTAGAAAATGTTTACTTAACCACAAAACTTATTGTGGTTGTCTTAATTTTATGATTAATGCTATGAGGTTGTCATACTTTATTGAAAATAAACCAATAATTTGTAAATTCCCCTTTAAGCAGCCAATATGTGTAGTTCAATAGGTTAGATGTTCTCTGTGGATGAAAAATATTTTGTATTATTAATCTATCCTGAGTTGTACACATGCCATGTTAACATGTAACATGAGAGCCATATTCAGGTTGTGTAAAATCAGAATTTAACACTATGCCTAGAATTTGAACCACGAGGTGCAGCTACACTAAGTGCTTTTACCTAAACAGAAACATGTGATAGTATACACTCACCATGCAGTGTGCAATTGTTACTATACAATGGTTATTAATTGATTCTAAACATTTCATAGAAATGATAGTTGTATAAAAATAGTTTTAAGGAAAATGTGTGGGATAGTCTTCTTCCTCAAAATTCATTAAGATTATAAATCACCAATAAGCTTTAATTCCTGAAACTGATATTGCTCATATTGCTGCTTTTGAAAATTCCAGAGAGGAACAATGCTGTTGAAACTCCAAGCGAAGGAGTGATAATAAAGCATGTATCATCTGTCTCATGGGAGATTATGAGATAATGCAGAGGGATTCTAAAGTTATTGTCTTGTTTGAGTTCCAAGAAAAAGAACTAGCTTTAAGAAAACACAGTATCAATATTAAGTAATATTTTGATTTATATTTAGTTTGTGGTTTAAAACACCTCCTGAAAGTTTATGATAAAATGGTAAGAAACAATAAGAATGTTCATTCTAGTATTCACAATATTAGCTGTTGATGTGATGAAGCGTTAGGTTCTCTATATTGCAAAATAGGCATAAGAAGGCAAAGAATTGGTTTTCTTCTCCTGCATTTTGAAGAATTTGTAACCTCCATTTGATCATTTCCCAACCAGTACCATTCTTTCCTACATGGCATTTTTTTGCAACGTGGAAATAAAGTATCAAAATTTATTTCACAACCTTTGCAGCAACATGGAAGAAAATAAAAATGTAATTTTTCAATTACTTCATTTGAAACACTGTTCTATGTCTGCAGTTTCTTTATTGTTTTTGGAATTATTATTATTGGAATAATAGAATTTGTGGGCTTGAAAAGAATTGCCATCTGCTTAACCGGCAAGTGTCAAATATGTAAAATCCCCTTTAGAATTGCAACTCATCTTTTGCGCAGTTTCCTGACAAATGTAAAGGCACCCAACTCTACAAAAAGGATCATGTCTGCTTGCTTTTCCCTTTATTTAAAAAAATTAAAATTATTAAAAAAAATATTTAAAGTTGCTCAAAAATAGTGTGAGTATCTTGGTTGCTGTGTATATTAAAGCAGCAGCTCTGTGCAGGCCTGTTCCTCATTCTTGGAGAAATGGTACATGAAAGAGCCAAGGAAACTGAATGAATCCATCACTTTGCACTAAAAACCTCGGTAGCAGATACACAAATAAACTGGACAAACTTGCTGCTTATTAAAAGGACCTGGCCCTTTCATCTCCTGCTGATTTCTGCAATCCATATGGATGGAATACAGTCCCTAAGGCAGCTGCAGTGAGCCAGTGTTTGTATTAATGTTTAATCAGCCCTATGAAGTGGTTTTAAGCTGCATGCTTGCTTTTGAAAGAGAGGCTTTGTTTGCAGCCAACATCTTTTCCCTGTTTGCTTTTTTAGAAGGGGCAAAAAGTGATAAACATTGAATGCACTGCTTCCTCCCAATAGCTAGCAAGTGTTAAAAGATGATTAGAATAAAATATTTATGCACCTTGGTGTTATAAACCAGTGCCTGTATTAAAGCATTTCTGAATGTTTTGCATTTAGTTTCCCTTTTCCTTTGTTACTATGTATGTTTACTTTTGTTTTTAATTAGGGCTTCATATTTGAAACATATTATGTTTTTCCATTCAACCTGTCTAATGTTGATAGATTTAAAATATTTTCTTTGAGAAGTTACTGCTCATTTAAAACATGCATTTTATTTCAAAACTGTGCAGTGTTTATACAAAGTGAATAGCCGAAAATGCAGAAATGACTAACGAAAAGAAGGATGAATTAAACATTTGTAACAATCAGGATGTTAGGCAAATTGCAATCATGTGTTCCACTGCAATTCTCTGTTTGAATATTTAATTTATTAGGCAGGACACCTTCATTACATTCAGAATTGAAGAATTCAATACATCATAATTCTACTGTTAATTGATTTGTTTTTTCACTGCAAGCAAAATACGGTAGGAGACATTTAATGTCTAGTCAGTTTAGTAGTCTAGTTGAATAAATATCAAAGACTGACAGAATTCTCATTAATAAGCAGAATTCAGAAATTGTATAGAATTATTGAATATCAGAGTCGGCATAGAGGTGTAGTGGTTAACATTCCTGCTTTGCAGAGCTGGGGACCTGAGTACAATTCCAGATTTGGGGTTTTATCTGTGTGGAGTTTGTATGTTCTCCCTGTGTAGTTTTCCTCTAGATGCTCTGGTTTCTTCCCACAGTCCAATGACATACTGTATTGTAGGTTAATTGACTTCTGGGAAAAATTGGCGCTGGTGTTTGTGTGTTCCCTGTGATGGATTGGAGTGCCTTGCGCCCATTCTTGCTGAGATAGGCTCTGCCTCCTCCACAACCCTGAATTGGATGAAGCGAAAATGAATGGATGGACTGAGTATCATGAGAATTGGAAGGAATACATGCAAAAGAAAATATGTATGACAGAAACACTCCATAGACCTCTCTTGTAATTTTAAAATGCATTAGAAATACAAAATAAATAATAATACAATATATCAAATTTACCATGACTATTTTAATTGAACTCTTTCAATGTCATGCATTTATGTACTGCATAATTGTAGTTTGGATATTGCTTATATTTTAATTAATCGAAAGAAACAGTCACGTTCTCTTATATTTGCAAACATCCTCATGGTTATCTCCACAGCCATAACACTTGACCCCCCCAAAAAAATCTTCCTGTGAATTTAAATCAATTAGCATGTGATTTACTGTACAAACAAAAAAATGGAAAAGTGCTCTAAAACGCAGAAGCATCGACACAGGGTAGAACAGCTACTTGCTTCTCATGCTGCAACATGATAAAATACAATATATTTCATAAGGTGTATTTTTACATTTGCACAAAAAAATGTTTAGATTTAATCAAAATACATTAAACAATTTTCTAAAACCAAACTCACTAAACCCACTAAGATTAACACTAAAAGAGATTAAATTATTCTGGAAACTTTGTCTGAGGTGACATTTCCTCATATGCAAAGAAGTCCCTTACAAGAAAGTTTGAAAATCACATGTGGCACAGGTCACACAGCACATTGAAGTCAGATCCCCCTACACAAGTGATCAACATCTGGATTGTTCTCCGTAAACTCAAACACGTGGACCACAGGGATATTTTTCCATTCAGTCTGTAAAGCAGCTTCCAGATTTGTGACGCCATTGGGCATTGATGCTCACATACAGTAGGTTTATCTGGCTTGATCACAGATAATTGGGTTTAGATCCAGTGATCCAGAGGGCCGGTGCATGAAGTTACAGAATGACAATGAAAGTCTGGAGTATACCTTGCAACATGATACGCAGTCGCCTTGAAAGATTAGGTTACATATGCTATAAGAACAGCCAGAACATGTGTGTTGAACTATGGCCATCAAAATGCTGTGTGGTGGCATTACCATCATGAAACACAAGATTACTTAAAGAATTTACAAGTATTACCTATTTATATACATTATCTAATGTTGCACTAACATTGCCTTGTGAGACCCTGTATTGTGATTCATCAGAAAGTTGACTGATGTCAGTAATAGACACTGTATTTCTCAAAAGTGGATACCACGGTTGGAGTTCAAAGGTGTTGAAAGTAATTCATGAACTCTGGAAGCCCTTGTGACTTCTAGTTGTGAACATTTGGAAACCACCAAGATTTCCTCCTCGAGTTATTCATGTGGGGCATTTTCATGATGCAATTACTGGGCTAGTGTGCACTGTAATCTAAAACTTTAAATATCACCTCAACTCTATTTTCTTACATGTATTGAGCTCCTGTAACTTTTTTTCTGCATTTTGTTATAGCGTTCAAGTTTTAAAAATTAAGAAACAGAAAATTGGGCATGTGAAAAAGGCACAATCAGTTTTCTCACGGCAGACAGTGTAGTCTCCTTGTATCAATTTTTCAATTCAATTTCAATTCAAGATGCTTTATTGGCAGGACCAATGAGTGTTGCCCAAGAAAAACAAATACAACTAGCATAAAAATCTACAGACATTTACAATACAGACACATCATAAGATATTTACATATAAACATAAGGACCATTATTGGGAGACAGGTTCACTGCTCCTCAGGCTGTGACAGGAGATCCCATACTGGGATGCCAGTTCAACTGAGTTCCCTCCTCCCTCTCCCAGTAGGATTAGGACTTGTTGTGATTTAGGCAGGTGTGGGAATTCTGTGCTTAGATTTGTTAATTTGGAGAAGAATGTTTCTCTAAACCCAGGATATTTGTCACAGTGCAGTAGGAAGTGCACCTCTGTCTCTATTTCTCCCAGCTGGCAGTGGGAGCACAGCCTATTCTCTCTGGGCAGCCAGGTTTTCCTGTGTTGTCCAGTTTCAATGGCCAGGCTATGGTCACTGAGTCTGTACTTCATCAATATCTGTTTCTTTTTGCTGTTACTTCTGTTGTCAAATATTCGGCTAGTGTGTATCGTCTATTTAGGGTTCTGTAGCATTCCAGTTTATGCAGTGTTTGTGTCCCAGTATGTGAGATACTGCTGTTTGATCTGTACTGTGATGTGGTTGATTCTGATTTGTGGTGCTCTAGCAGTGCTGTCCTCAGGCTGGCTGGTGTTGGTGTGGCTCGAGCCAGTGAGCCTCAAGACCAGCTGGCTCAGAGGGCTCTTTGTTGGGTTTAGCTCTTGGCTCAGCAGGGCCTTTTGGTGGTAGGAGTTTTGGTCGCTGTTTTTTAGGTGTAGCCAATACTTTATTAGGCTTTTCTGTGTGTTTATTAATTATGGGTATTGGCCTAATTCGACCCTGTATGCATTGTTAGGTGTTTTTCTCTGCACATGGAGGATGTTTGTGCAGAGTTTCTATGGGGTGTTTGTCCCATTTAGTGTAAAGTGTCACTTATAGGAACTTTTAAGCAACACAACTCTTCCTCCTTCTTCCTCATTATACACAATATATAAGAAGTGTGAACTTCTTCCCAAGTGAAAAAGGTTCAATTATACTGTAATTATAATAATATAAATGATAAATCCCAATATTTTAATTTTAACACACATGATAATTGTGATATAAATTCTTATCAAAATTATAACAAGTAACATATGTGGTGTTACTAAGAGTTAAGCAAGGCAGACAACATTTTACTATCAGACAAAAGTTCAGTTTTTTCATTTAAATTTCCAGAACAAAAGAATGAGAAGCTCTCCCACTCCTTTCATTTCAACCAAATGTTTTTAGACTTACTAATGCAAAATGTGCCACAAAACAGCAATGACAAAAAAATTACCCGAGTAAGACCTGGAAGATATTCATGACATGTAACACTAACCAGATAGATTTTCTAGCTGATCTCCACTGAGATTTCCTTTGAGCCAAGCTTTCCAATGAGAAAGGAACATGACCTTAGATGGCTAGAGAAGTAATAGGGGATTTGGGGATTGCTTGCTTCACATCAGGTAAAGATCACCAAGCAGGGCTAAAATAAAGGATAAGCACTGACATATGTGACAATAAGCTCATGCCATTTCATAACACTTTCTCAATTGGAACTCTTGGTTTCTTCAGGGGAATAATAAAAAAGGCCTTCTCAAAACAGCAATAACAAAGAAATGTAGCCTAAAAACTGGAAGTTAAATTCAATAATTTATCAGTAATATTACTTCTTTTACATTCTTAAGGATTGTTGCTAACAAGAGGTAGTTATGTTGTCAATGCAATAGTCTGAGTCAATAAACTAAAGAAAGGAAGAATCTGACGTCTTCAGAATTCCAATTAGTATTATTCTACAGATGCTGTTTTGGTAAAAACCCTGTCAACTGAGAGGCACTGACACAGTTTATTAACATTACTGTTATGTCAATAACAGTTCAGTTAATAACAGTTAATGAAAGTTTGACTTCAGTTTTTCAAGCAATGAAGGAAAAAGTGAGGCTAAATTGAGTACGCATTAACAGTGCAGGTGCTCAGTTTTGAGTTCTAGGGATTTCAAACTTAAAAACAAGGTGTGAAGAATTGTGTCACGATCGTAAACCCCTCCTCTTAAGGACGCTCCAGCCCTTCCTTGTTCAGTACTCATTCCCTGCACCTGCCTCTGGTTCCTGCCCCCCTTCCTATAAAAGCTGGGCGCTCACTCTGTTCCAGGCTCTGCACTGGTTCCCATACCAGGAAAGTCTGGGACCTGGAAGCGCCTGGTATCTTTACCACTGACATTACATGCACCATAGTCAGATCAGTAATTTCTGTAAGAGAAAGATTTTTCATACTCAGACTTAATCCTTATTTAAAAAGGATTGATGTCATTGTTTTATTTGCTGGGAGATATAAATGTTTGCTTTTAATTTAATTGATTTACTTCCATAGAATATCACCCACGTTGACAAATGGAATACACACACATAAGAAAATACTACACTTACATATGTCTCATGTTAGAGGGACCAGCTCCTTCCAGAAACACTTTTCATATTAATGATATTTTCTGTCCTAAGAAACTGCAGAGATAATGTTTTGTATAAAGTAAGATTGCTTTGTTTTGTAAAATATTTCAAATAAGCCACAAATGAAAAACTAAAACATTACAAAGAAGACCATACCGTACTTAAAGAAACATTAATCAGCAGAACTATGGCTAATTTATCAGTTGTTTCATAAAACTAAAGACTCTCAAAGCATTGTTAAAGGAAAGACTGAGCTAAATTATGACTCAGAGTAAAGGCAACATTTGTCTATTTAAGCTAAGTTACAGAAACTATAAATCAGACTTAGAATTAATAAAAAGTATTCCCATGTTAAAGTATCAATGTTGGAGAACCATTTAGAGTTTGATCTGTTATATTCATAGTATGTCCTTCATGATTTAGCCTGAATAAAGATTTTACACAAGTCTAATGTGTAACATCCCATAAGTAGGATCCATTTCTGTATTCATGTGTAGAGGATATGGGTAGTATTATACTATTAAAATCATGTTTTGTTCCCTGGATTGTTTTCTGACATTTTGGAGCTGCTTCTGGCTTCTGGCAGCAGTCCATATCCCTTTCTAAAGCTTTCAATACAATTCTTACTGATTTTGAACTGAGTAGCTGGTATATTGGTAAACAAATTCCAGTTTTGTCTGGACAATAAAATACGCCACAAAAAGGGATTATCTATGGAGATAATGCTAGTGAATAAGTAAGGCAACACAGCAGTATGTAATGCAAAACTTGATTGCATCTTGTACATGCATTCTAGAAAATAGCCATTCAGAGTTCTGTAGAAATAATACAGAGACAGCAGAGATTTTCAGCACTTGTTGTATCTTTGTTCTCTTTTCTGTGAGACACAGTACCAAAACTCATCTGGACAACTGTCAGAGCAAGAGGAAGTGTACACAGAGGATTTTGGATCAATTTTCCTATGGTCTGAAGCTTCAGTGACTGTATTTGTACAAAATAATGTACAAACACAATTTGTTAGCCTTAACATAAGAAAACCTTTCTGAGACTTTATTCGAAACATATTGTTTTCTTGCCAAAGTACCACAGAAATAAACCTGAACTTTCTTAAACAAAACAAAGATCAAAGCACTGATTTTGTTCTGTTAATCACAAAAAGCTATATTTGTCAACAACAAGTCCTGTAACTAGAATCCTTCAATGTTTTTTTTTGTTTTACTAAAAATATTTCACTAAACCTCTGAAAGTTAGCAGAAACTTTTTAAATTAATCTTTATTGCTACTGGGTATTAAAGGAGGCTGTGCACAAAAGCAATCCAGTTAATATAAACTTTCATCATGAGGAAGTCAGGCAATTGCCCAAATATTTAGATGAATGTTTATTGACCTCCACAGCTTTGGAAAAAAAAATAGATGCTGAATAAACATCAAATCCATACTGCATAGTAGCTGCAATAGCTGCTGAAGGTGGATTATCAGATTGTGTTGTAGGACAATACATGTATTTATCAAAATACAGTGAAATCCATATAGAATTATACTGTATGTATGCAATTTTATACAGTTTTGATTTTAAAATTCAATGAAAAACAAAAAAAAATGATTTGAGGAGATTTCTGCATTGTTATGTACGATTCCCTGTGTGAAAGATTGTACCCTGATTAAATTAATATAGAAACACAATCCCAGACTCAGCGCAATACATAGGCTGAAGTTGCCCTTGTAGGTATTTCTGAATCTTGTAGTAGAGCATATGAACTCTGACCCAATTTACTACATGAAGCTTTAATAGTCTCATGTTCAGAGCTTGTTGGTTTAAGAAATTAAAATTGCAGCTAAATTCAAGAACACACTGTGCCTTAAGCCAATTCTGTATTTCTACAAAAAAAACATAAAATAATTGTGATTTTAGCACCTTATCTAGTTAAATGTTTGATCACATTTCCTTATTTGAAATGTAATATTTATATATATTCTATGTGTTCACAGGTTTTCTGTCAACCTCCTCAAAATGAAACTAAAAGATCACTGCTTATCTCTCTTTTTCTTCATTTGTTTTAACACAGTGTGTAATTTTTGGCTTTTCCATATTCTGTATTAATTTTAAACATATTTACAATAGACATGTCTCAACAAATATCTTGTTGGCTGTGTCTCTCTCAAAAATTACATTACCTCCTCTAATTTATGCCTTACAAAATAGATTTCAATAAAAATAAAGGACATACAATGACAGTAATGTTTTTTTTCTGTAGTGGGTATATCTATAAATCTTGAAATGTTATAACATTATATAATACACCATTGTACTCAAGGTTTCCAAGATCTTTGTAAAATAGATTTTAACCAAAAGAACAATACTTGAAAATATAAATAAAATTAGATATTTTGTAAGACAACTTAATGTAAAGAAATATGCACACACCTTTTTTTTCCAAGAATGGCAAATTAAAAAACCCCAATACAGCTTACTTTTGTCATCACTGTGATGACTTTTGTCATCACTTTGTCTAATAGTAAAACACAGCATCCGAGAATGATATTCAGACAAACGGTTTCTCATGTAAGAAGTCTTTAAAATGTGTTCCTTATAAAAATCATACATATATATTGAACAAGAGGCTAAAGCATTAGAAGGTGATTACACTAAGTGAAAAGTACACTTACAGTAGATGAAAACTGGTTTTCCCAAGTACAGGATTTGCCACTATAACCTTTACTTTATTATGTCTCTAGAGGATGATCTCTCATCTTGTTTAACTCTAGTGTCTGGATGGTAAGATCAAATCACCTTTTTCCTCAGCGAAAACTAACTTTCTCTATGGGCACTGTAATGGGATGAAGACTAAAACTATTCTTCTGCTTAATTAGGCTACAAAAGACTTATCAGTACTACTTAAACCACTTTTTTCTATAAACACAGATTGTCCTTGTAATTCTGTATTTGCTGTTGCAGATAACAACCTGACACATGTTAGATGGTTAGTTCCCATAATCTATGTGTAGCTGCACAGATTTCTAGGGGCATTAGAGGCACATTAATTCAATTTCTTCATGGGATAATCAGTAGTTCAGGTCAGCAGTCTCTCATTAGACAGTAATCCTTCAAGAGACATCCCATGGTGCTCAAAACAGCAAGAAGGCTGCAAGTCTTTTTAAAAAGGTAAGGTTTAATCCAAGCTTGTAAAAATGTGATTACCAAGGCAGATATTCTCACTAAGCCTCAAATTAAATTTGCCTTAGTTTAACAAAGATAAACGACAACATTAATTTTCTGAAGAAAATGTAATGCAAAGTTTTCCTAGAGTAAAATTCATTGCTTGAAAACCTTTTGAAAAAGGATGGATTTTCTCTTTCCTTTATTAAGTTTGTAACACTGTAGCGGCTGAATAATTCTAAAAGAAATACAGTGTTGCTTGCTTTTTTAGTTACTGTCCTGTATTTTCTTATGGGATCAAACCCTACTGGAATTTGAGAATGAAAATGAATTAGAAATAGAAATCTTTTGTACTTCCTGACAGAACTAATTATTTAGGGGGTATGGAAAACAACCTTACAGAGCACCCAACAACACAATAGACAATTCAATTGTATTCTAAAAGAACAATCAGATGTATGAAGTAGAAGTTAAGAGGTCTTAATTCAAGGCAGCCATTATTAATGTTTGGAAAATACAATAACACAACCATAAAATCTAAGATTTCCTTTGTCCTGAAAATTCGTGTCAGTTCCAAAGTTTCAAAATAACCATGCTTTATATTTCCTACATTGTTTATAACCATAATCATATGTCACTTTTTGTTGAAGGACAACAGTATACATATTGGAAATTCCCTGATTCGGTTCTCTAAATTATACTGTTAAACCATTTCACTACCTTTCTTTTTACTTCTCAGTCCACATTTTTCCAAATACATTTCCAAAGAAATAGAGTATTACACTTGTTTTATGGCATCTGGTACGGGCCTTTGTAATCTAGATGCCCCCCATTAAGAACACAATGAATCAGAGGAGACTGCTTACATCACAGACTAACAGAGTTTTATCCATGAATGAATGGTTCCCCTCTGAAGCTAATGTTTCATTCTAATTTGAATCATATGTTAAACAGAAAAAAGCAGCATCCTTCCTTCTTAAAAACTCAAAAACTGATGGTATCCTTGGGCAAGACTTGTCAGCATATCACTATCACCTGCATTTCATAACTGAGGCCTGCACTTACAGGTTTGAAGGACTAAATATGGGACCGACCGAAAAAACGACCTGCCTTTAAATTAAAGCACATAAGCTCACAGTGTTGTGGCATATTCACATTTTTCAGTTCTGGTATGAATTGGAAAGAACAATTTTAGAAAAAAAGGTATTTTTGGTTAACAGCATAGAAATCAAAGTAAAAAAAAAAGGTTTAGAGGTAAAAAAAAGTAAAGTCTGTCTGTTTTCTTTGACTTTAAAATAAATTATAGTACTTTATCGAGTGGATGTTTTGTGGTAACCCCTCCAGGTTATTTAATTCTATTTCCTTGATTGATTACTGCAGAAAGAGATCTTGCAGAAGAGTTCATTGCACCACATGAAAGTGGGCCTAATTATTACACATATGTTTCAGTTAGTACTGTATATATAAGAACATAAGAAAAGTTACAAATGAGATGGGACCATTCTGTCCATCGTTTCCTCTTTGCTTATTTGGTTGCTAATCATTTAATGTTTTATGAATTTCATCTACCTCTTTCTTAAAGGATCACATAGAGTCAGAATTAACCATCTGCCCTAGAACATTATTCCAGACTCCTACAACCTGCAAGAGAAGATGTTTCTCCAATTTGGGGTTGGAACTAGCCCCAAACTTAATTTCTTCTTGTGTCCACTGGTCCTTGCAGGGGGGCTGAGAGCCAGCACGGGCCCCAGGGCAGACAACCTTTCTGGGCCTACTGCATTGTTTGAAAATTAGTTTTAAATGTACCGGAATAATAAATGTCAAAACAAAGTTTTGGAAATTACAGCACTCGCGTCGCGTCACGTGACGTAAATCGTGTTTATTCCACAATAAATAAGTAAATCATGCAACGATCTTCTGAGACAACTAAAGGCTTTATGTACAGCAACCAGTTATCAGCACAAATTACAGTTATTGCTGCAAACTATTAAATGAGTCAACATCATTTACATTTATCAAGGTCGGGCCCTGACTTGCGAAGGGAAAGCCGTTCCAAAGGGTCAGTTATTGGAAAATCTGCAGCATGCTAACATTGTTCATAATAAAAAATAACAATCCAGGCCGAGGCCGGACCCCTTCAGAGACCCACGGCACCCGGGGACATGCACCCCCTCAACCCCCCCTCTCGTCAGGCCTGGGTCCTTTTCTTGTGGCTGATCTTGAAGGAGATTCGTGAGTTGGCATGGTCAATTTCAGGATTTTGAATACCTAAATCAAGTTAGTTCACCATAATCTGTCTGAATATGACATTCCCTATCATTCCCTAACTTCTAATATGGTTTTGTATTACTGTAACATTATTTGCCTTGATTTAAATTCTACTCTTAAGTGTAAGGCATGAAGATTTTATTGATGTCCTGTATTGTTTTCCCACACTGCTGATGTTGAGGAAGTTGAAGAAAGCAATGAATTTAAATAAACCATTTCTTACATATAGTTTCTTCAATTTCAATATCACCTTATTACCTAACAATAATACGTTTCACGAGGAATGATGGCAGCCGAAAGCTTGGGAGAATTTAGAATCATTTATTGAGATGTGGAGATTTGGCGTAACCCGCTTGGCTGAGGGCCGACCTCCCGGCCGTTGGACGGGGAGGATAGGACCCCCATGCGACCAATGGGGTAGCTGCAAAGGTGGAGAGGGGGTGGAGGAGGGATGCGGAAAACGAACGAGGAAGAGGAGAGGGTGACATTTGATATATATGGAGACCGGTTGCTTACGTCAGGATTAGTGGGAATTGCGGCAGCTGTGTCGAATGAGCTCGGCTGCTTTCATTCCTCCCGAACTTTCATTAAAAACTCCATTACATTTGAATTTAACAAATGTACCTACTCTTCCAGAGCCTAGATCATTGATAGGCAGAACACTGGATCTATAACTGATCCCAGTGGTACCTTAATAATGACAGCATTCCAGTTGGGGATGACTCCTGTTAAAACTATTCGTTGTTTTCTGCTTTTTAACTGCTTTTGAACAGTTTTTTATTGTATACCTTGTATATTCAAGTATAAATGTAAGTTGTTAATGTGGTACTTTATCAGCATTCAAAATATATTGTCATTTGTCCAGAAATAATCTACAACACTAATTATTTACTTATATAAATATGGTAGATTAGGTAGGCATGATCTACCTCTTTTAAATTCATGCTGAGTATCTCCTAGAATGTGATTTTCATTTCAATGCGCTGCAGATTTGGTTATTAGAGTTTTTCTTAGGATTTGTTTAATATGATTCACTTAGAAAATTTTAGTCATATTATGAGTTTGTTTTAAATTTCCTACCATATACAAAATGTGGAGTAGCAGTGGTAAGCATTATTGCCTTGCAGAACTAGTGCCCTGTGTTCAATTCCTGGTGTCCTGTTTGTGTAGAATTTGTATTTGGTTTCCTCCCACAGTCCAAAGGCATACTGTATTGTTCTGGCAGGTTAACTGGCTATTGGGAAAATTGACCCTGGTGTGAGTTTGTGCATATTGTGTCTGTGTGTGCCCTGAGTAGTGTCCCATCAGGGGTGTATCCTGCCATTCGCCAGTTGCTTATCAGGATAGGCTTCAACTGTGAGACTCTGTATTGGATAAAGCTGTTGTAAAATAGCTCAATGAATGGATGAAAAGTGTTTGTCATGAATTATAGATGAAATTGTGAAAATATTTCTTCATGTGCAACATGTACAGTATGAAGAAAGTGATGAAAATGGTTAAATAGAAGAGGATACAGATACAGACTGAGTTAATATATATTATATAATAAAGACCAAGATGGGATGCTACTCCTCATTTATGTGTGTAAACAAACTCAGTGTTTCTCTTTGGATAATTCCCTAGTAATGTGACTGATTTGGTGATATGTAAAAGAGAGACAGAAACTTACTTTGGAACTGATTCAGTGTATTTGCTTCAATAGAAACATGATATTCTGCCAGATGTAAGTCATAGCACATTACAGAATATTTAAGCCTAACTATGTCTGCAATAATTCTTAAGATACAGTCATATAATGGTTCCGTTTAGTAATTACATAAAAGAAACCACAGATTTTACCTTTAAAACCATTTACATGTGGTCAACCACCATAAGCTTTGGTAAGCTACCATTTTGTACTCATTAAGTGTATGGAGGTTTTTTTAGGACACTCAATAGGAAAAAATCTCTCTCCATATGAACAGTATAAATCACATTTTAAACTGAATTCAAAAGCACAACTTCCTGCTCTCAAAGCAAGACAAATTGAAATAACATTTTAGGACAAAATAATGAATCCACAAATTTAAGAAGATTTCAGATAGATTTTCTAGGAAACAATGTTTTTTATTTACAATAATCTTACCCAGAGATGTTAAGTGCCAACAAATAAAAATAAGTTTATTATATAACCAAATATGTTTTGTTATAAAGTCAGAAATAATTACATAAACAGATGTAAATATATTAATATTCCCCCATAAATCATATAAAACTAGACTTGGAATTTAATTTTGAATGTGTTTCTTTGGAAAGTAAGTTAACATAAAACAATCCCAATCCATCACCAAAGGTAAACACTCTGATTCCATTATAACACTAAAATAATCCTCACAGTTTTTGTTTTCTACTCTGAATTTTTTCATTTTTATAGTGAAATACATAATCAAATGTACACAAAACCTCACTCAATTTTGAGTTTCTGATGTGATTCTCTCTACGTTAAGTCTCACAAGATCACACTTAATGCAGAAACTTGGGTTTTTGATTCTAAGTGACTTCATTTAGCAACAATATGAACAATCAGGAAATGAAGATATGCTGGCAACTCAGTTATGATAGATGTTTACTAAACTGTTTTATACCCTATAGTAGGTCAAAAGAAACATCTGTCAATTTTTCACAAAGATTTGTAGCATATGGTGGGTCTTCCAAAAGCTGGAGGGTTCTTGTAGTTCTTTATTTTGTATTCTAATGTTCTCTGTTTCATAGCACAATGGGTCTGGTACCAGGCAACACACAGTATACTGTATGTGTATTTTGTATGTTTTAAACAGTAAGTTAAAGCCATACTGTGTGGTTTGTGTTATTTGGTGTCACTCTGAGGTTTGTATTACAGTATTACAGGTCTCTCCACGATAGATTCAGGGACTGTCTGGTTGAGGGGACCCCATTTATCCATTCCACCAGATAAGCTCAGCAAGCATACTGAGCATTCAAGTATGGGTGATCCTAACCAGAGAAGGATGGTGTCCCAGCTGGATAGTACAATGGGGAGCCACATCTGGGTCTTCCACAACTACTTGGGAAAGTAGGGAGACAACTACAAGTTTAACAAGGCCACCAGACTTATCCAGACTACCTGGGCAAGGGCACTGTGAAGCCTTCAAAGAGCAATAGAGCAAGGTACCAAGTGCTGTTCTCACATCTGAAGATGGCTCAAAAACTGAAACATTATGCTTTTTCTTCTCACAGTGGAATCTGTGGTACCATTAATTGTTCCACACTGACATTGCTCTGCACTCAAACCTTTACAAGAGAAAAGATGCCTTGCATTCACATTTTATTAATTGTCTCAAAAGAGGCCAT
This sequence comes from Atractosteus spatula, assembly GCF_055471065.1. Classification (NCBI taxonomy): domain Eukaryota; kingdom Metazoa; phylum Chordata; class Actinopteri; order Semionotiformes; family Lepisosteidae; genus Atractosteus; species Atractosteus spatula. The sequence continues at coordinate 42,028,112 of NC_142707.1, read as the reverse complement.
ACATTTCTATCATTTTTCTTTTTTAAATGGGAATTGGCTGTTATTTTTCAACACATACATAATTTGAACTCACCAAGACAAAGCTCAAGTCTATGAATCCTGTACTATGCAAGGAAGAATGAAGACAGGCAGACATTCTGCCTCAAGTCAGCCACCTGACAGAGGCAATCTCATTACAGCCTACAGGAGGAGATGTACAGTATACTGTATGTATTTCTTTGATGTCACTGAAAGCAAGTAGGTGCACGACAACTCAAAGAAGATGCATTTTTTTCTGAAAGTCATGAAGATGCCAGTTAACTAATACCTACCCTAATGCTGCAGCACACTCCTTCTAATGTAATGCCACATGGGTAATCCCACACCCAGATTTATAATGTTAAACCTGCACTCTGAGTGACCTTTACTAATTGAACCATTTTGGTAACTTTTTTCATTGAAATGTTCTCCTTTGCTGCCAATCACACATGCACATATTCTAAACATTTTGCAATTTTTGTAATTCCAGGGATCACAGTACTCTTGTGTTCTTGTTTACATATAAGACTGAACCCCACATTAACCACTGAAGAGCAAGAGAGGCAGAAATTATGCATCAGCAGAATTATTGCCCAGCAGTTTAGTTAGAGAATTAAGGGAGAAATTTAGTTGGTAGGTCAGACTGGGCAAGTCCATAGTGGAATTTCTCCAGGCTGGGGACACTACATTTACAGTGTCAAGGGATCTATAAAGACCAAGTTGTCAGGCCTGGATATAATCTTACCTGAAAAAAAGATATGAACTACTCCTAGAGAGTCACACGCTTACAAGTGCAGTGATATTTTACTTTGTCATACAATGTTGTTTTTTAGTAACAAATTTATTTTTGACAGTTTATAGTATAAACAACAACTCCTTTAAAAAGGCTGGGCATAGAGGCTAGCTGCATAAATGCCAGTCTTCTATGTTTCATCAGTACTTTTGCATTAAACATTTAGAAAACAATTGAATTCTATAGTTCACCTCACTTTTCACTTCCTATATTATATACTATGCCGTATGTAAATATGTATTTCAAAAATGATAATTTATGATTAGTGGTAATGAACACTTCAGTTGCATAAGAGCTGTCAATACATTGTAGAATGTTAAACATTTTCTTTCCACTAAGTACTGTACTAAACATCCTCAGGCCAGGGTATATCATTATTTGTCCTAACGCCCCACTGGGTCAGTTGCAACATATTGTAAGCAGCATACTAACTGGGGATGATTCCATGGTTAGAATGCAGCTCCATTCTAAATCCACGTTGTTGCAATTGACCCACCTTGTCTCATGGTTTTCATTCCACCTTCTTTGTTAGATTTAAAGAAATTGCTCTAACTGCTCCTACCCTCTAGTATCCTCTAGAGGGCAGCAGCTGTTACTTTGGTTTGCTGAAATTGAAAACATGCTTAGTTCACAACTGAGGAACTTGCTTCAGCTGACAACTTTATTGCAATTGCTATATCTTTATCTTGTTTTAATAACATATTCATTAAATAAAATAATCAGGTAAGGCAACCAGCATTTTTTTAACGAGACGATGACTGTTAACAGCAAAGATGTTTATTTGCAGAGTGCTTGCTATGGAAAAATGGGAGGATATCTGTTGTATCAGTAATACATACAGTACATACTGTAACAAAGATCTAGTAAAATATATACAGCTGAACACATGATTTTGTTTAAACTTACCTCATTGATAACAGATCAAAATAATCCCTTTTCTATGTATCATTGTTGAAGATAATTTTATTCATGTAATATAACAGAAATAATTAAACCTGACAGTTAATAATAGATTCTTCAACAGAGTGAATTTAGATTAGATTTAAAATATGTCAATAATTAATACTGGGCTTTATGCTTAGAGATGCTGCCAACCTTAGGGTGCTAGTTTTATGACTGCATGGCGGTGCATTTAAGTCACCACATTGTTTCCTGCTGCTTAACCCCAAGGCAAGGTATCTACCATCATTGCTCCAGCCTGCCGAGCTGTACAAATCAGAACCACCTTTTCCTCGGAGTAACCCTGGTATTTCGGCCAGGGGGACACCATGCCCCCCTTCTCTGTCCACTCATGCCGAGGAAACCAGGATACAGTAAGTTCTGTTATTACTAGTATATTTTGAAAGAGGGATAAAACACAAAAGAGAGCCAAAATGCAAAATGAAAGCAGATTTGGAATATTCTAAAGACATTGTGCATTTTTAATTATTATTTCACTCAACTGATGGCTTACATGCACTTTTTATAGACATCAGGCAAAAGTGTAATTAACATATTGGTTTAGTGCAAAAATGTCTGTCAATAGAACCTACTGTACTGACACTTTGCTTTTGGCAAACTCTGTGTAGGATGGAATTTTTTAACATGCTACCAGTTCCTGTCATAAAATGAGAACAAAATATGCTGTGCTTACTTACACTAAGTAATGCACAAAATAAAGTTATTTTTAATGACATGTTCTTAGGAGCTCATTCTTATTTTATAGTTTAATCAGAGTCGCAAACTCTTTCAAATATCAAACATTAAAAATTGTATATCAGAAAAAGCAAACAGTGCTACATGTGGTTGTTAAAACCATTTTCTAATGTCCTGCATCAAAGCAAAGCTGATGAAACTAAATAATTTCATTTTAGGAAGAAAATTATAAAAATGTAATTTATTACTTGCAAAGTATATGTATTTATAGGTTAGTTCATGTGTTTTTTGCTTTCATGTTACAAATGTAAATTTCTTTACATAAACATTATGTATAAATATAACTTTATTAATCAAGCACGCTCCTCACTGCTAAACTGGTAATGTAGTTTCTGACCCTTACCTTGAATGATACTGGACCAGTAAAGTGGGACATATGCCTCTGATGGAAGCACATCAAAATGTGAAGTACACTTAGAAATGTTTCATAATATGAATAAATCTACTTCTGTGATTTCATTGCAATGCCAGAAAATAACTAAATTTGCTCATTGCTTGTCTTAGAATATGTGCAATAAATGTTTCGCCAATATTTTGTCACACCCACCATATTTGGATTCCATATTTCCACATTTGGATTTGCCAGTTGTGTGTGTTTTTTACATCTCAGCACGCATCGAGAAACCCTGAAGTCACACAAGACGAGGAAGTGAAGGCAGACTCCTCCAAGAGCTACTAGTCTTTTTAACACGTCATAGACAACACTGTCCCGTGGCAGAAGTGACTGAATGAGATCTTTGGAAGAATTAACTATCAAATGAGCTAGATGGGCCAAATGGCCTTCTCTCATTTGTAAGCTTTATTATGTCCCTATGTATACCAGTCATACTGATAAGGATTGTAACATAGCAATTGGACATTCAGTACAGGCCAATAACAAGAGCAAACACAAATGGCATGAGCAGACCACCTGCTGACTGGCTCCAGGATGTCTAGAGAGCTATGCAGGTTGGGAAGCCTCCAGGACAGGTTGGGGGTTGTTCAGTGTGTTCTATGCAACTACGCACTAATAGGAAGTCTGTCGTCAAGACAGAAATGGAGGATGGGATTGCCTCAGGGGTCAGTTGCATTGACAATCCCCAGTTGCACATGCTGAAACTCTTCCATTGTAGTGGGAAGTGTGTTTTTTACATTTGAAGGTAGTCTTCTTTTTATACAAGTCAGGAAAAACATTTATCTTTGAGATGCATTATCTGATTAAAGAGATGGTTCTCATATTTTTGTATATTTAAGAAAAAAAACTTGTCCTGTGGAGGGCATTTTGTTGTGTAGAAACCAGCTCTACAACCTTATGTTAATGTTTCTCAGTACGTTTGAAGTAAAGTTCATTTGAGGGAACAAGTGAGGGTAGCTGTAGACTGAAGATGGCCCAGACTCAAGGACTTGCACTCTTTGAAAAAAATTATAAAATAATAATTTGTGTGTTGTTATATTTTAAAATTTATATTCATGGTGTATATATTCATATATTCACTCTTCTAAGTTTGTGTGTCTTCCACACATTGTTATCATACTGTCATGAAAAAAAGGATTTCCATTTTTAAGTTTTCATATTTGTTTATTGGGGGGCATTTTATCTTCTTGGCACCAGGATTTCCTTATTATATTTAAAACAAAACAAAACATGACATACCATCTGTATATTATATATTACATAAAAATTGAAATCACTATGGATTTATTGAAATATGAGGTACAATTGTAGACATCAAAGTTACACAAAGGGCTGAAGAAATATGGAACAAGTTGCCCAGCCATGCTATTGGCTTCTTTGAAAAAAAATCAGTCAGATGAAATCCTCAGCTCACTTACTGTACATACTAAAAAACAAATGAACTAATGTTCAATATATGCAGAAATAAGCAGAAATAAAATAGCATGTACAAAATTACAACAAAATAAAACTAGAGAACCCTACATTTTAATCTTAGCAGAAGAGGATGTTGCAACATACTGTAATATTTACATTTATCCTCTATCATGACAACATCTGTATTCTTTTTGTGAAGAAAATCTGGACAACTAACATGCTTTTTAGGGTAGTTTCCTCACCTATGTTCCATAATAGTAAATTAATATTAGTCATTTGTATCAAAGATAACTTCATGGATTAGAGAATAAATATACAAAAAAATCTATTGTAAGTAGAGATGTTAAAAACTATAAAGAGAGATATGGCAACAACAAACTTATCTTCTGATGCACTCAAATAACATAATTCCATGCTTCCAGTAACAACAATCATTCGTGCAGAGTTGATTGTTAAAAGGACTCCTCTTGCAGATTCTCTGGACTCTGTGTTAGTTAGACAACACAAACAGTTCTTTACATCCAAGGGAGGCCCAAGGAGAGGTTTTCACAGCTGTATCGGATTCTTAACACCAGAGTAAATTATCCTTTTTGGTAACGTAACTGACTGCAGAAGAGCTTTGAATTTGGCTAAAATTGTCGGAAAATAATCTGCAAAGAAATTGAGGTAATGACTTTTATTATATGTGATTTTCAAGCATGTTGTAAGCTGGCCAGAAAGCTTCCATAGATATGTTAGTATCTGTCAAATCCTTCATGTGTCAATAAGGAAGTTGAATGTTAGGGATCCATCAAGAAAGAATGCTAAACAGGTAACGAGAAGGATTAGAGTGGTGAAATCCTGAGAATAAAGCATTATACTGTTGCCATGTATTGCCTCATTAAGTGAGCCTAAAGCCTCAGCTTGTATTTGTGCTACCATGTCACAAATAGTGTTACTTTGGGCCATGAAGGATCACTCAATCACCATTGTCAACTCATTGCTTGTTTCTGTATGGCATAGTTGGAGGGCAGGCTGTATTTTTCTTCCTGACTTGAAGGTTAGTAAAAAGAGCAAAAGTTACACAGGTGAATACATTTTAATAATTTTATGAGTAGTATAAAAGAGGGGCCTAGAAGAGGCAACCATTTCACAGTGTGCTTAATAGAAACTGCTTTTCTCTCCATATAACAATGCCTTCGGGGATTAATTAGCAGAAAAATTGAATTCAGTCTCAAACTTGAAACCTCTTGGTTTAAGTTGACTTAAAACTTTTGAATATTCAGATCCTAGAATCTGAAAAATCATATTTATGGTGCTTTACAGGAAATATTTGTGACCATCTTTAAACAGCATATTCATAGTTGACATGTTACATTCTGTCTGAAAACTACTCAATAAGGGCAACTGTTTTTCTTGTTAAAGTATTTACCTCAAATTTTTCTTTGTAGTAAATCTATGTCAAAACTATTTGTTGCTTAATAAAATGACATTTCTGTATTTTTAAATAAAATATTTTTTTAATTATGAGGGAAATCAGGAAAATTGTCAAATTTTAAAATTAGACCATGTGTATGGCTTTGAAAAACGTCGAAGATTTTTATTTTTAAAAATCCATTCATCCATCCATTTTCAAACCACTTTATCCAATACAGGGTTGTGGGGGAGCCAGAGCCTATCACAGCAAGAAATTAAATTTTTTGGGTGGTAAATTACTTATAGTAAGTAACTACTTATAGTACTACTCGTAAAGTACTTAACTACTTATAAACTGCTAATAGTAAATATATTTTTTTAATAACAATGATCTTTAACTTAAGATGTTTTTTTCTAAACCTTTCTAAACATTGAATAAATACATGCAACAAGTTAATTTTGAATTTATTAGAATATTTTCTGTGAAAGAGTTTTAATAAGGAAAGACTCTGTCCCTAAATACAGTATGTTGACATCACAAGACCCATATCATTGGTTTCACAAAAAAGAAGTAAAAAAAGAACATGTAAAATGTATTTTATTTTAGAAAAGAAAGAAACATAATTCTATCCAACATACACTATTAAAAACTTTCTGAAAGTAGCATCTAGTTTCCCCATAAAACAGGGATGATCTTATCTGTAAGGCAAGCAGATGCTCATATCGGCAAGACAAAAATTTCAATTACAGTGAGCACCTGGGCTACCCACTTTACCCACCAGAATACACAGCCAGTTGCGTTTTATTGCCCTAACTGTGTGAGAGCTCATGATAGAAACAAAACATGTTTTCACAGCCTGACTATGTTTAACCTTTTGTAGGTTCTTCACATAATTATAAACTCTGGGGACTTATAACTATAGTACATTACTGGTCTTTTGGTCAATTTTACCTGGCAATTACATTACAATGTATATATTGTGCTGTATGGGGAATAGCAGTATTTTGTTGAAACAGCGAAACTATGACATTTTAAATGTTAAAATTAGGTCTTACACATCCTTGAAATGAAACATCAAAGGCTTTTATTCTATTCTTTGTAAAAGTTTAGCATTTACTTTTAATGATATAACCCTTTTGTCAGGACCAGAATACTGTAAATTGTTTTTCAATGTATAGGTATTCAATTATTCTAGTAAATTAATGTCCATTAGTTGTCAATTCTGGAACTGTCCCATAGACAAAAAATTTTAGAACCCAGGTTAACTGTTCATATAACTTGGACTAAACTGAAAGGAGATCCCAGGCTTTTCTGGAAGTTGATCAATCTTTTAAATTACAGAGAAGCAGGCTGTTGTGTGAGCAATATTGAGGAAATTTGCAATTTGTGTAGCTGTTGTGTCACTGTAAATTAAGCTTGAGTCAAGCCAAGGCCTGGTTCCAGTGCCCCCTGGCGGCAATGAATATAATTCCACAGGGTCAGAAGCTTGATCCTGATGGGACAATTAAAAGTTTGTCTTATTAGTCATTTCTGTGCTACTAATGCATTTTTGTTTATTTTGTTATAAAGTCCATAAAGGTATTAAATTAAATTTACATTGAGTGTTTTTTCGTCTCGATAATCAGTGGCTTCCCCTGGTCCTTATGGATATTGAAAACACATAAATAACAATAATTATATAGCACAGTCATATATAATTACTTTTTGATGTGTTAATTTTAAATAATAGATACTAATACAAGTGTATATCAGAAATTGAATATGACAGTGTGAAATTGATAATGAAGCAGACTGCCACAAATGACAAAATTCTGCATTATTACTATTATTCCTCTGTGTCAGAATGTTGAGTGAAAATGTATACTTTTGTCTTAAACTTACATACTGTACTGTATATACACACAGTAGTTGTATATAGCAGTAAATACTCAATTCCAAAAGACACACATTTCAGACTACAGTGCATTAAGTCAAGATTAAACTGTCAATATTGACATATAATAATTCCAAACGAGAAACCATTATGGTTTTACATGTTACATGCACTTATTCAATGCTTTGTTTTGAAAAAATATGGACAGATGAGACCAGGATAAATCTTTACCAACCAAAGTAAGGGAGAGTGAAGAAATAGAGGAGCTGCATATGTTTCAAAATACACTACCTCATCTATGACATACTGTACAGTGGAGATAATGTTCTGAGCATACATGGATACATCTGGAATTGGGTCACTCATCTTTATTAATGATGTAACTAATGATGGCAGCACAGAATTAATTCCAACATTTACTTCTGTAAAGTACTTCAATGCCAATGCAAGACCAAAACATCTGGCTAATGCAAGTCTAGAGTTCATTGGGAGAGAAAAGTGGTCTAAGTCAATCTCCAGATATAATTCCATTTTACATGCTGAAGAAAAGAATTGTAGTCTGAATACCCCCAGAAATAGGCAAGCATCAAAATAACCGCAGCAATGCTTGGCAAAACGTCTTAAATGAATACACAAAGTGTTTGGTGAATGCGTTGCAGACTTCATTCAATTATTGCCCCAGAGGGATATACAACCAAATGCCTATACACTCTCAAATTTGAAGTTAATAAATTCCAGTACTTGTCACTTGAAATCACTGTTTTTAACACAGTATATTTTAAATCTAATAATAGTCCACCCATAACTGTTGCATAATATATTACAGTATACAATATGTATGTAGTCAAATTAAAATAAAATTGATCAACTAAAACAAATTACAGTAATCACAAACTTATAGTAATCAGCTTAAATAAACAACATGAATCCCTCCTCTGCATCCAGTGGAAGCCTGCACTTTCTCTGCCTTTCCAGCTCCATGATTAGCATGCCCCACTCTAATGAAAGGGGCAATAAAACTGTCAGTGAGCCTGTAAAGTCGTCTCCAGCCTGTCATTATACAAACACCACCAACACAGAAATGGGAGCATTCGATACAATACAAAAACAAGACCACGTTGAGATGTGGATGTTGGGTAATAGCGACTTGGGTAAGCGGTAGGGAGAGGCTCACTCACTAGCTAGATTTGTCTGGCAATCCTAGTCTGTTGTGTGGCAAATGTGAAAGTTTTGGTTAACAACCTTCAGCTTGGTTTCATAGATAGATAAGACTTTATTGATCCCGAAGGGAAATTGATTAAATTGATTTCATCTCACTCTGCTCTTCCATCCAAGACCACGTTGGCCAGACTTAAATGCGAACAAGTAAATTAATGAATGTTAAATTTTCAGATGTTGAGACCCTGCTGTATTGTATTTATCATTCATATTAATTTCATTACATATATGTTACCATTGGTCCAATTCTTTATAAATGTGGCATCAGTTATTTAAGCAATATATGCCTTTTTACTCTGCTTAGGTGGTGTTATAATGTGTTCTTTTAATTGATTGTTTTTACCTCTGAACTCTGATAATTGCAAAGTTATGCTGATTTTCTCTTCTATGAACTTAGAGTAGATGAGGAATCATAGTGTCATCTCTGATTGCATTCGAATCTCATATTTGTGATACTCTGAAGGTGTGTTTTTTTCATTTGCCAGATATTGCTCTATCGTGGTCTAATGCAGAAAAGCTAATACATGTTTGTTTTTGGTTTTTTTAAGCATGATTATGATAAGTTCTTGCAGGTGTATCTAAATACTGTATGTTCCTAACACGTTAGGAGTAAATTATGTTTGGAACTCATAACTTAAACTAAAATACAGATTTTAGCATCCTTGCACTGTCTCCATGACTAGTACAGAAGCCCAATAACAACTAAACAGGTGGGAAGGCTGAATAGTCTTTACAGTTGCATAAGCATGAACAATACTCAGAGTTTTTCTCACTGCAACACATAGTCATATTGAGGCAATCCTCTTGTACCCCACAACAAATTCCAACTGTATGGCACATAGCTGGAGACTCATGAGTATCCCCACACCCACTCAGGGTATCTAATGTGGACCTCCAGAGTAAAAGAGACAATTCCCCTGGGTGCCTCCCATTGGAGGTGTACAGGGCACTGCCCACTGGGAATTCCATAGGAAGTGCTTGAGGTTGTTGATGAAGAAAGGGATATCTGGGCTGCCCTGCTCAGCTTTCTTTCCATGGAGACCCTTACACGGTGTAAGAGGTAAAAAATTAAGGATACAGTGTATCCTTGTGAATATCAGAATTCAAAATACTGCTACTCACCTTTAAAGACCACCATGAACTATTTACTTCCTGTACACCAACAGGTTGTGCTTTATGGACTGGCCTTCTTTCAGTTCTCAAACTGAGGCCTGGTTTCCCAGAATTCAGTTTCTGCTCAGTTGTGCCAAGGTTGCTGAGTGAGGTGCAATCTCATATTAGACCTCACAAGTCAGTTAGCTCTTTAAATTACTGTCTTAAATGCTATTATAATACACTAGTATTTAATTCTATTTAACATATTAATTTGTTTACAATTTGTTGTTTTTGCCTTGAAATGATGTGTCATGACATTGCTATAAAATAATGATGATGATTATTGTTTCTCCAGATACAAGATAAGTATTGGACAGTGTAAGGTTAAGTTCATTTGGTTAGGCTATCTGTCAATATTTATACATGGAGTATAATTAAACATATAACAGATATTTATAATCAAATTGGTAACATGGAAATTCAAAAGAAAATTTATGTGGTATGGTCCAAATTGTACATTTAATTCAGGTGACTAGCATTCAATTAAATTTCAAATGTGTTCACTGTTACTTTTACCATAAGAAAGCAAACACGAATGGCTGAGTCTAGCAGGACTTTTCCTTACACACTAAGGGAATATTCCTAATTAGCATTCATTGACATTGATTGACACCGATATACTGTACATATTTATCTAGCTCATCTTGCTGGTGTTCAGTTGGTTTACAACTTTTCACCATGGAAGCCATTTGCAAACCTCAATCCAAGAAAGAATTACAGTCTTGATCAGTCCTTGTCATTATTAGTATAATTAAGGGGTTGTATTAGTGGTAGTCAACATAATATTGTCACTATGCAGAAAAAAATACCAGAACAATACTACAGCAACATTCTGGCCCTAAGTTTGACACTTACTGTACTTTATGGCCTGAAAAGCCATTAGATTACCACTTATGAAAAGGTTAGTATTCTTCATAGACATTGCCTATGGTCTATGGTTGCCCCTGTATATAAGTACTGTACTTTATCATGTGAGACACAGAACCAGGATTAGAAAACACAGAATGGAGTAGATTGTTGAACTTGATGCACAGACTGCAGATGTGCATTGCAGTCATGATATTAACCATTGTAGGGGTGACTGTGATGTGTACAATCAGATGTTGGTTTATTTCATGATGTTCAATGATGTTAAAAGCTGTAGTTGTTGCTGTGCAAACCCTACAGTTGTTCATCAAAACTGAATATCTTTTTGTACAGACTTTAAATATGGTTCACCTGGATTGAGTTGATCACAAATGCTTCCTGTCAGTTGGTATCACTATGGGGGACATGTGATAGTGGATAGATGGATTAGGATACCCTAATAACCTTACAACATTGCTACAAACCACATTTCAACAGATTATATCTCATTCAGTGAGTTATGGCATCACTGTCATAAGATTGAATGCCGCAAATGTCTGTGGTTTTAATGCCTATGTATTGTATGTTTGCTTTCACAGACTAACAAGCACACATTTCTTAACATGTCTAATTCATACTCAGAGTTTAACCAGAAATGCAGGAAAGAGTGTGATCTCTAAAGCATTCTCATAATGTAATTCTCAAAGTGTTTAAAAGTAAAAGCTGCAGAAGAGAACTGAAAATGCACATTGACCTTCACAAGACTACTAACTGTATATGTTTTGTATGTATATCTGTGCAATACTAATTTATTTTATAGAGATTAAAGTGTAGTATTTTCTGTTTCACAAATTTAATATTTATTCAGGAGAATTATAGTAATCCCCTGCGATAGACAGGCTTCCAATTCAGAGTGTGTCCAGCCGTGAGTCTGTTGCTTGCCAGGGAATGAAATGTGTGCAGTAGTAAACTTGTCTTGTTTCAAAATTAGGTGTTGAATGATGTCAATGGCACATTATCAGGATAACAAGACTACTGTAACATCCTCTTCAAATGGTCTGTTGGAAGTCCACCGTATTTTCCTTCTTCTATTTTAAAAAACAACCTCACTTAAAACTGCACCTAATACCTTTTGTATTGTTACACCGGGTTTTGACACCCCAGGCAATTCCTAGAGGCCTAGAAGGGGTTAATGACAGAATAACTGCTGGTGAGAACCTAATTAACTTTTGTTAGCACTTAATGTGCCAAATCATGACCTTATGGTGCATTGTATGATTGGCATGTTTGTGGTACATTAACATTAAAGGCACTTTATTTAGTTAAACTGTTGGCTACCCTTCATGTGCAGAAATATAATCTGGAGCTGTGAAAATGGAAACCAGCTTCAAGACTTTTATTTGTCAAACCTGGGAAGGAATGCAAATTTAAAGTGGGAAGGAGGGTGTGTGTGTGTGTGGGGGGCTTATCAAAGCAGCTCGGCTTCCATCAGGTGTCTGGCTACCCAGGGCTGCAGCAGTGCCCACCTCATTGTCTGTGCATTTGGCAGAGCTGGAGGGGCCTTAGGAGTGACAGAGAAGGAGGGCGTGAAAGAAAGATGTTAATTATGGGAAATGTGTGATTAGTGTGGTCGTCAGAGAAATTAAACCAGCAGGGCCAGGAATCTTCCCAGCCTCACGGTACCTGGGGAGGGGGCAGAAAAGGCCCTCACCACAGTATTCGGCTGGAATCCATTCCCTGCTGGCTGTCCTTGATTACTTTTTGGATACCTACTGTGGGAGGTTCAAGCACTCGACCTCTTGTCTCTATAGAACCACATTATCCTGCCAATAGGGAAGGAGAGACCTGGAATTTGCACAGAAATCCCGCGGTCAGGAGACTATCCCTGAGTGTTCAGCGGTGTTCTCATATATCATTCCTTTGTTGGCCTTGGCCAGAGTAATTTATTTGGGCGAAGTACTGAAAACTGCGAGGTGGTCTTCAGTGATGCTTTTTAAAAGAAGGAAAAAAAAATTGAATATTTTTTTTGTATAAAAATATATGCATCTTTTATGTCACTATTATCACATTTTTTACCATTAAGCTTATTTATATGCTCTTTTAAATTCCAGCTTTATTAAATATATAAAAATAAAAAAACCCAACGCCTATTTTGTAGGTAGCATAATTAACTTTAAATACATTTTCCTGTTAATACGTATTCTTGTGACATGATTTTTGAGAAAGTCTCATATTAAGAGTGACTTTTTATTAAGATGAATTGTTTTATTGAAAACATGTCCCATATAAACTGTACATATCTTATTTTCCTTAGTAATTAAGAAAGCAGGGAGGGTTTAAATACATAAAACAGTGGCAAGAAAAATTTAACATTAGTGTTTAACTATCGAAATCTTAAACACTAATGGATTTTTTCTCCTAGGTCATCTTCATTGAATTCTTTAAGGAAGTAGAACTGACATTGATTCCAGTGGTGTAAGAACACTATTTTATTGTCCTTTCTTCTTTGGTGCCTGCAGCATGTTTATTATCCATTGTGTAGAAACCTCTTTATTGCTTTTTAAGTGTGTTTTTATGAGATGGGAATGTAAAAAGAACTTCCCTTCTAATAGAGAACAATATTATTCCTTTGTGATGACAGCGAATTGCATGAAAACAAAAGCCTTGAATTTCTGTAGTCATCTCCATCTGCTCTAATCTTGTTTTTTGTCTTTTGTGAATATATAGTGTTTGAAGGAAAAAAATATTTCCCAAGAGCAGCTGAAATCAAGTACCACTGTTAAATACATTCCAGTGCAGAATTAATATAAAATTGAAACATAATGATTGCCAATTTCTGCCAGAGTCTTTCTTATCAAAACTAAACATAATTTCTTACAAAACGTTAAGAAATTTATTAAAAGGAAAAGTAATTTCTCTGTTACGTGTTTCAGTAGAGCTGACATTGCATAGGACTGTATACCTGAGATTTTGGAGTATTCTGAAAATTTACTGTAAAAAGCAATGGAATCATTCCTAGTTTAGGAATTAGGTCCATGCATTATTACATCAAATGCAAAAAGAAGAAGAATTTGAACAAAGTGCATGTCATATATTATTGGGAGCAAGGTAATAAATAAATTTAATTTCCTGAACTATTTGAACAAATAAGTCACATGGGAAACAGATAACACAACAAGGCTACATAACCTTGTCCAAATCTATGAAGATGAAAGCAGTTTCAGTACTAAGGAAGGTTTTTAAATGTATTTACCAGTTAAAGTAATTTCTCCTCCCTGACCAAGAAAGGCAAGAACATATATAAATCAAAATGAAAGTTCTGAGTAACTCAACCTTCAAGTGTGAGTCCAAAACCAAGTGATAAAAGTTAGTTAATACATTGTATTTATACAGGCTGTGAGGGTTTCTGAAAATTTCACTTTAGTGAAATACAAATTGTGATGAGGTAATTGTAAGGAAAATTAACTAATTATACCAAATTATAATTTAATGTCTTAACATAATAACATGGAAAAAGGTGTGTGTAAAACAGAATCATAAAATAATATCAAGTACAGTAAGTTGAGAAGAAACAACTTGACAGTACATGTTTCAAGCTCATTATCCCTACTGTCCCATAGAACTTTAACAGTTCTATGGGTATTTGCAAAAAACCTTTTTATATACACACAAAAAAAACACTTCAGATATGTCTAACATACAGACGTACTTCCCCTGCCCATTAATTATGCTGTATTTGGTAAATACTGAAGTACATATTACACCACAATAAAACAATATTAAAAACAAGTGCTCCCCAGGCATAGTGCAATGAAGCACTCTTTGTCAAGGGTCAAGGGTGCTCATTTTCATACAATATGGAGTTCAATTCAATTAGAATTTTGTATTCACTATTCAGTATTCACTTTTGAAAGTACTTTTTTGTTACATCAGTTAGATCTACTTCTTCAAAACATGTATTGTTGTAGTTTTTATGCCAGTTCTCCTACTAAGGACATTATCATGAATGGCTGAGAGTGTAGTGATAATGCGTCTTTAAGACAAACTACAAGACAAATGACAGGAGAGGGTGGGGGTCTAGTGAGGCGAAGGTTAAGGAGGGTTTAATTGGGCTGGACATTGACCCATTTGCTGTTGTAAAATGATGCTGCATGCCTTCTGCTCTTCTGCCTCTCCATGAGAAGGTCACTAGTGCCATTTCACACTACGACAGTTTATGGGGCCAGTGAAAGATATGCATGCCTTTCTCTCTGGGAGGTTGGTGGTGCACAGCAGTGTTGGCCCACAATCCAGCTCCAAGATTAGTCACAACAATCCATCTCCGTCACTTGCTCCACTGCAAGGACTTCTGTGTCCTGCTCCCGATTGCAGGCTGTGACACAGGCCATTGTTCTCTGTAGGGGATCTCTCCACTGGCTCCAAGATCCTCCCTCTCCAGCACTGACTCCAGGCTCTTAAGGAATGATACTTCCCTGCTGCCCTTACCAGTCACTCCCCACCCCCCACTACCTCTGCTCCCCACTGCCCTGCCTCCTCTCAGCCATGGGAAGATGGTTGTCAAAGCAGTGACAACTCATTTCAAAGACAACTTTCTGTGTCAGAAGGCACTGGAGTAGTGAGAAACTTTAGGGCACAACCTCCGTAGATATAAGAATACATCACCTTTATCTTGATTTATTTCTATTATACTTCACATATTTGTTAACTAGCCGATGCTTGTAAAATAACTGTTATCAACTGTAAATGTTATTTAGAGTTGATAAAACAATATTTCAGTTTCAATACTAATGTCAAATATCACAAAACATGATTTGATGATAAAAGATCCTATTACCATTTTGGGGGGATATTTTTTGTTTTGATTTAAGCACGTTGTACTAATAATAAATCCAGAAATATTTTTAAAAGCTTGTCTTTAAATTCTTCATATTTGTTTTTATTATGCTCTTTAGCAAGACTCATTAGAAGTTCTATCATTATTATTACATTTTTACATTGTATGTGCACTATAAAGGAAATGCAAAACTAAATATTTTCTCTGACTGACAGAATTGTTGACCTTACTGACTTGGAAGAAGTATTTGTAAAGAAATAGTGTGTACACAGGACTTATTTTATCCAGAAAAATTTTCTTTGCATCTGTTCTTCTGGTGTCTAGCTTTTGCATCAGTATCAGGACAGACTGACACTCTGGTATTGCAATTACAAGACATGGTTGTTATTTTTTTCCTGAATGGCCCATTGCCCTAATGGCCATATAAGGTTTCATTTAGTATATATTGATGTTATGTCTGAAACTTAAGACGTTTCTTATTATGGTTTCTCCAATTGCCCAGATGGGTTTTGTAAAATAAATAAGGTCCATGACACCCATTGAAAGAATGTCAAGGTAATTAAGTAGCATCTGTACTTAGTAATAACTCACAATGGTGTGAGCTCTTATTGAAGGACTCACTTGAGGAAAGAACTGTATTGACTACCAGAAGAACAACATGAGTTAGTGACCTGAATGTTTTTCATGGTTGTTTTCTGTACTTTTAATCCTTTCTTGTAGGGCATGTCCTGTGCACTCCTGCAACTTAAACTCACAATAAGAATGTTTTTCCTCCAAGCAAATGCAGTGGCATCACTGAACATCTGACTTTTCAGATACCGGTGATACAATGTGTTTTTCTAAACAACTAAATGCTTTCTTTGTTCTTTTACACACCACGATTGATTTCTTAATAAACTAACAGGTTTATTTTCAATCAAATATCATCTCAGTTTACATGACAAACTGCCCGAAGGCCCTAATTTGGACCTGATTATGGATACAACTAATACAATTTAAGTTATATTTTGTGGGTATAGTTAATAAGCACAACTACTGTAAGTTCTAAATTTCTAGGTACTGTATGTGAATATTGCACATATTTTAGATCATATTGTACACTGCTGAATAGTGCCAGTATTACTTGATTTGTAACCTTTCTTACATTCTTATTTACTAACAACCAAATAGGCCAATTGGCCTCCTCTCATTTATAGTATTTCTTATATTATCGTGTACAACATGTCCATTACTACATACATCTAAGTAACAGCTGTTTTCTTCTGTTTTTTAAAAGTGGCATACTTATTTTAGCACAATTACTTTTTGAAATACCAGTATCATATAAAAATAGAGTATGAATGACTATGAACCATAAGTTACTGTGATGTAGAGGACATTTTCAAAGAGGATTAGATTCTTTATCTAATATTAATTAATATGTAATGAATTTTGATTTTAAAACATACTGTAGCAGTCTTATCAAAAATCCACACATGTCTTGTATAAATGGTGTACATTATGTTTAAAAAGAGAAAACAAGTCTAATAAGGAATAACTCCCTTTTTCCTGAGAGAAATCCTGTTTGATTGGTCAAATCCTACTTAATGACAATGTTCATTAGGATATTACATTGAAAAATAATATGGTGTAACTCATCTGACTGAGGAAATAGCAAATTTATCACAAAGACAAGGCTGTCAAGACCCCCCTCACTTTGCGAGAAATAAGTCAGGGAGCTGCTGAAAGAGTGAAAAAGAGGTGAATGACAGGATGAGAGAGGAGGGGTAAAATTGATCTCAGGAGGTGAAATATTTATATGTAGCAGATCGAGAGTAGGTGGGATTAAGATCTGACCTCCTCCTGAACTTCTGTTTAAAGAATAAAATCTGTTTTAAGGAAGTGTAAAACAACGATTTACAAATCATTTATTTGCTTGCAGAAAAAAAGGTATCATACAAAATCATCTGTAGCTTATGTTCATTAAAAAAAAAATCTTCACAAAATACAATCACCTTTAACTGCACCAAGCAATGGAAATGTGTTTTACAGAAATATTGAGGATGGACATATGGTGTATTAAAATGTTTGAAATACTTCAATCAGCAGACTGCAGTGTGAATCCTTTTGAAATTCTGCTATAAGCAAAAAAAAGTATACAAGAAACATATCATTGCTACCCACTTAGAGAAGAATATAGGAATTTATACGTTTTACTGACATATTACCTCAGAACCTGCATGAAATGTTGTATCCTTGTGTTCCTTGAGACTGAGAGTCAAAAAGGTGCAGACAGATTTTCATAAGCTTAATTAATTGAAACAATAAAGCCATGGAAAATGTAGTAGAAGCCAGTTGATTGAAAAAGAATACCAAAAGAGATTCCATTACATCAAAAATATGATTGTCTTTGATTTTTCTCCTAATGGAAGAAAATTCTCATGTAAAACAAACAAACAAAAAACAATATTCAACAAAATAAGTAGAAACCATAAGCAGCAGATATTCAAAACCTGATAGCTGTGTAAAAAAAAGTGAATGAGACAGAATGAGCTGAATGACAGTAGCAGAATGAGAAGATGGATTATTTCAAGTTTGGATTACATAGGTCTGATGATATGTTGTCAATTCACTAACAGAAGTTATGGGAAAAAAAATATAAAGTTAAAGTATCATCCAGGTGTTTCCCATCATGCATACTCTGGGCATAACAACACATGGTAAATGGAAATCACTTTGTGCACTGTCTAAAGCCATACTTGGAAAATTAATTAGATGTAAATGTACTTCATGTAAAGAAACAAGAAAAAGTAAAATAAGGATATAAAACTAGCAAACATGGATAGATTAACACTTCAGGTTAGTTAGAACAGAATTAATTTAATGACTGAGAAAATAGGAAATTTAGTATTTGAAGTTAAAGCTGTTAATTACCTGTAACATGTCAAATAAAATATAATTTGGTGATTTCTTTCCCTGTGAACATAGGGCTAAAACAGTCATACATAAACATTTTAAAAGATATCCAACAATATTTGAGAGTGCTAGAAAAAAAAGAAAATAATTAAATAAATCTGTGAATATTCTTTAAAAAAGATCTTGAGACCTTGATGTGTGTCTCCATACTAATATTCCTCATATGTTTGACTGGCTTCACAATGTGTTTACCACTTTTCCATTGCAAACCCCCTGCTTGTACTCTATTCAGCCGAAAAGATCTGAGAAGAAGACAAAGTCTTCCCTGGGAAAGCCAGTACTGGTTGTTGTTACTGTTCCTGTACACAGGAAAAAAATCCCCCAAGAATGAAAAAAACATTGAAAGGGACAATGCAAAGCAGAATGAAAAACAATTTAAAAAGGGATCATTTTCTGAAGACTGAATCTGGAATTCTAAAATCTGGAATTACAGTATCAATTACGAAAGCATTTTTTCATGCTTAAAATATTACTTTACATAAGGGAATCACTAAATTAGATTATTTAATTAGATGAGGAAGTCATTTTCATTAGTGTTGCACATTTGTCTTTTGATAGTTTTTTGTAGATTAAGACTATCATGCTGCAATGTTTGTGAAACACTATAATTATTATAGTCTCTGAGTCTTAGGAAAGAGACTTTAGAATAATTATGAAGAATAATTTTCCTTTATAATATGCAGAAAACTATTTTTCATTGACAGATATATGGGTAATATTCTTTGAATTATCGTGTCATGTTACGCATATCTTTGACACTAAAGAACAAACTTTAAACATTACATGTTTAACTTTAAATGATTAAAAGAATCTTTAACATTTTTGGGGGAAATGGAGACTGAAACATATAAAAAGTATCCAAGAATATTCAATTTTTCCTTTTAATCCATCCAATATCTGAAAGCCTGCCCATTGCTAGAGACACACATGCAGTCAACCACAAGAATAATTTGGATATACCAATTAACCTCGCCAACATGTCATTTGGAAGGTGTACGGAACTGGAACATCCAGCTAAAATCCAAGTAAACACAAGAACATGCAGACTTTACATAGAAGATACACTTTTTTGTGTTTGTAATGACATTTTCTTACCTTGTTTTTTGGGTGTCCTATGTAAGTCTTTTGTAATTATTGTATTATTATTTAACCTTTTAAGTGTTTCACTCAGTGTAAATGTTTTGCCTCAAGTGATTAACTGGGATCTTTTATTTGAAGCCTGCTAAGCTTCAGTGCATTACCTGGTTGTCTTTGTTCATGGCTACATCCTACTGATACTAAGCTATCTTAGTATCAGTATAGATACCAAGATGGTACCAGTTCAACATTTGTGTGAATATTGTATTTACCAAATTGTTCATCAATGTTCATCAATGACACTTTTAGGATATGCATTTTATTTGCTGTGTAGCATTCGAGTTTTTTATGATTTACCATTGTAAATCATGTGTGTGTAAGAACTTATGCATTTCATAAAATGGTACATACAGTAACTGAAACTGGAGATATAACACTGTTGTATGTGATTGCAGTCACACAAAGGCTCACTATAAAGTAGCAAGTGTCTTGTCTTTGATGTGATTTGTAATCTTTGCTCTATGTAATATGGAAGCCCGTTTCCGCAAGGGAGTAAAAAAAAAACGAGCTATGGTATCTCGCAATTGCGACTTAGTATCTCAGAATTGCGACTTAAAAACTCAGAATTGCGACTTCATATCTCAGAATTGTGACTTGAAAACTCAGAATTGCGACTTCGAAATAGCCCACATTTCATTGTCTGTCCTTTTGTTATTGTAACAGATTCGGGTTCTAGGGCTTGTGCCCCTCGCCACTCCCACCCTAGTTCGTGCCTCACTGCATTGGCTCAAACTCAGGTCTTGCCAGCTGAGTTAAAGAAGACCTTCTTTTTTAAGTAAAAAAGGACATACAATGGAAATATGTAAAAAGGACAAGTTTCATCTTTTATAATTGTGAATTCCTCTGGATGTGAAGTGTCTATTTCTGTATCTTTTTTCATATTCTGTCTCTGGTTTTTTTATTTCTGGTGTTTAAATAAAAACTTTTTAAAAAAGCCCACTGTCCACTATTCCATCTGGGTACTATGGAAGCCTCACTGGCGGAAAAGGGATTCCATAAAAGCTAGTGTAATTAATTTGATTTTTTATCAGGGCACAGTACAAGACAAGTCTTCAGGCCTATAGATCCTATGATCCTGTACGATTTATGAATATAGTGTAACGGAACGGCCGACATACAGGTTGTACGATCTGGTTACAGTGTGGTGACGGCACCGCCCTACCCTGTGCATAACAGGGATGCTGGCCGCCAGGGCTAAAGAAAGTGTTCTTTAGCTCAGCTGGCAAGACCTGGGTTTGAGCCAATGCAGTGAGGCCTGAACTAGAGTGGGAGCGGCGAGGGCACAAGCCCTAGAACCCAAATCCATTAAAATAACAAAAGGACAGACAATGAAATGTGGGCTGTTTCGAAGTCGCAAATGTGAGATAAAAAGTCACAATTGTGAGATATAAAGTCGGAATTCTGGGTTTTTAAGTCGCAATTCTGAGATATAAAGTCGCAATTGCGAGATACCATAGCATGTTTGTTTTTACTCCCTGGCGGAAACGGGCTTCAATAATGTAAAGCCTCGAAAATATTTTTTGGGCAAATCGATATTTAGTGAAAGCTTAAAACACTGACTGCTGGAATTACCATGGGAACCACGATTCTCTGAAATGAGAGTTCATGTATGTTTTACTTTATTGTCCTGAACTTAAAATAAAGCTTTTTAGAATTATACCGTTTTGCATTAGTTTTAAATTTAGCATATACAGTACCTGGCTAGTCATCTGATTAAATCGTGGTTTGTTTCTTGTACACCACAGACATGAGATGTTGTTTTTTTTAAATGTGCTCCTATCTTTGGCAACCTCAATTGTAGATCCTCAAATTTGGAATAAGACATTTTTAAAGGTATACCATTTAACACATTGATTATAAAGATAACTCCATTATTGTTAACCTACTACCCAATAAATCTAAAATGTTTGACTCATCTTTTTAGTGATAATATTATATATTTTAACTGTTTTCTAAAAACAAAAAAAAATGAACTAAAAAAGGAATTTATTAAAAAAATATCACTTGAATATGTGATCCATCCTTTTCTAGCTGCTTTATCCAGTACAGGAGAGTGAGAACCCATCCCTGCAAGCAATAGGCATATGGCTGGGTACACCCTGGATGGGACACCAGTCCACCACCAGGCACATACTCTGACCAGTGCCAATTTTCTCAGAAGCCTGTAGGAGGAAACCAGAGCACCTGGCGAAAACCCAGGTTAACACAGGGAGAACATATAGTATAAAGACTTGTACTTGCCATATTTAGTTAGCAGTTATATAAAATGCCTAGTAATAAACATTACATTTTCAGAGTGGTATTAAAACTGTTTAATGTATGAATTAACATCAGGGTAGTTATAGGCTACAATAACTGTTGTGAACAATTTTGTTTTGAGTGTGCATGACTGGTCACAACTTTGATAAATTGTAATAATATTTTGTATAATTTAATTCTTTTGTCACTTTTTTCGAAAAAAAAAATATCCTTTTCAGTTTGCAGTAGTACAAAAAATTAAATCTAGTCCAAAGTCTATTTATGTTTTTCTTTGTGGTTTCTAAGAATGATTTTTCCCCAGTGTTAACAATAGAAACATAAATATTAATATTCATTTGGATAAATAGATGATCTCTTGTTTGTTACTTATTTGTTGCTGTAATATGTTGAAAATCCTTCATTAAAAATGCATATACATAGATTTTCAGTACCCCCAGCAAAAGTACTTATAAATGTGCTATTCCTTAACTGAGAATGTTGGGTGGACCTTATAAAGGTAACAAGCATTGTAATATTATTCCTGTGCCTGAATGATGAAATTTCACTTCTGGGATTTTCCACCTCTGAACCTTACTGTAACAAAACACTAAAATCCTCAAAATGCTGAGGTGAAAGTTTCCTTTGAGTTACTGCAAATTAAGGAAAAATTGCCTTGAATGCCCAAGATAGAGTTGTCTTGTTGGATTCAGTTTCAGATTGATTTGTCTTTTAATTGCTAAAAAGCTCAAACGTTTGCTTTGAACATACACAAAATCTAAACACAGCTATACAATTGGTCCCTAATTTTTCAGAAAATTAAATTACAATTTCTTCTATGGTAAACTCAATCTCCATTAAATGAGCACTTTACTTGCGAGTACTGGCTAAAATGAGCGATATACAGTATATGCATAGCTAGTTTTGTTAAACTTCCCCCACTTTTACAAGCTCCAAGCGTGTAGCTCCTTCTTCCATTTTCATTTTTCATACCTCTTGACTGTAGAAAAATATTTTAAATGCATAATCTGTAAAAATAATATTGATTCACAAATTTAACATTTTATAGTATTAGATATTTTATTTTGATTATGTGCACTATGAATGCATACTCATCAATCAATATCACCAGAATGCTTTTACATCTTTCTTTTCCAGCTATATATTTTATTCTTTTTCATTTTCTATGATTTATTGACTAATCTTTTTTGTTTAGCAAGATATTTTGATTAATTCATGTAATATTTTTTATTCATGTGTACTTCTGAGATCGTGCACATTTAATTTCTCCACCTAACTTCAAAATACAAAATAAAATGTATGGTGCCAAACAATTCAGAGAAGTACCTAAACTCAACTGGTTTATGTCCAGTTATGAGCACTTGGAACAAATCTGAGACATTTACATGTATTTTCATGGAAATTTAGTGTCGCTTTTATGAGTTTTTGTCTATGAGCAGAAATTTTGGTACCAATCTTGCTTGTATAGTGAGGAATGAGAGTACTGGAAAAGGATTTACCTCCCACATAATAGATGTGTAGCCTGTTGTAAGTACTTATTTTTAATTTGACCTGCAGAATAATCCAAGTCCCAGCTGAGGTTGAAAACCCTTGACCTCTCAGCCCAGAGGCACTTAATCTTGCTACTTCACTATTTGGTTGGTTTCCAGTTTAGATGTCTACAAAAAACTTAATCTAGAGTTCCTTTGAGTCTGAGGAGCATCATTGCTCTGATCAATTACTCCCTCCCAGCTGGATCAGTGAGTATAAGCTTGAATGCTGATTTAGAATGCATTTGCATGCAATTGTTAAGCGTTAAGCAGACACTTCCCAGGGACATTGACATGCGTCAGTGCTTCGTCTTGCGTCTGCCACACTGAAAAACAGAGGAGACTCTGTTGCTCCTTATCTGGCCTCTCCTATTCAGCCACCTTCTTGTGATATCTGTTGTCTGTGGCAGTGTCAGCAGAGCAGCCACTCAATGACACTGCTCACTTGTTTATGTCCAAAGCATGTTGTTTACTCTACTCAGGGTGCAGGCCCCACTTGCTGTGAGTTCATTGAGCTTTCAGCCAAGCAGTTCCAATCTCTTTCCTGCTGATAGAGCAGTTGTAATGTAGTTACCAGAGCAGAGCAGATTTTACCCTGGATTTCTTTCAGTGCTCTCTAAAGTTTCCTGTGAGGTCTTGTTGAGTCCTTTAATTTCATTATCTGCTACACTGAGCTGCTAAAGCAGTTCAGTTACTGACAAAACCAATGTCAGCTCAAACTTAACTCTTGCTGAAGCTATGTCTTACATAGTTCTCAAATTCTAATTAAAAGCTGCATTCAAATACTTTCTTGATGTACATTTGTATCTGAAAGTACTGTAACAAGTGTAATAATAATTAGAAAATATCTGCAGAACTTATTATTTTTATTATAAATATTTATCTTTCAGATTTTATAAGCTTATTTTTCAAAGGCTGATTACTATAACTTAAAGTATGGGATCTCTAAGCTAAAATAACATGTTTATAATATTCATCTTTGCAACCAAAGTTAGCATTTTATTTTAAAATATAATTTTCAAAACAATTTTGTATTCTGAATTTACAGGCAATTAAAAAGAAATATTGTAGGGCTGTTGACTAAGAAACTCTTCATTTAATGATGAGCTACAAAATCTTCTTAATAAGCAATTCCTTTTTCCTAGAGAGAAATGGTGAAAATCATACAGGGAAACATTTTAAATAAAACAGCAAAAATGGAAATGATACAACAATTGTAATTATTAGTATAAACACCAGGAAGTTTCTCTGCTAATGTTTTGTTAGACAATAATCTCCACATAAATTTAAGTGAATAAGAAATACGTTTTAAGATAACGTTTTGCTGTGATTAACATACTGTACTGTATACGTTTTAATGTATGGAGCAGATGAAATGATGTTTGTAGTATTCAACAATACATCACACAGATATCACATCCCATGGTATCTTAAACATGTTCTCACCTGTGGCACCTCTGAAAGAAGGGCTTGTACCATGATTCCAGTACTTGTATATACTTTACACAATGATAAATGATCTAAGTTCAGTCAAGGTCTGTTCTCATTCCAGTAAGTTAACAGTCTTTAAACATTTTCATGTTTACTTTCGGAGTTTCCCATTACTCTTTATCTAGCAACCCAACTCTTTATCTAACTACCCAGCTGTTCCTCATGATATTTGAAAAATCTGCAAGCTAGATTAATTTTACATTAATTTTCAAAAAGAGAGAATTTGAACCGTAGATTTGGGGAACAGGGGGGCTTACCTTTCCTTTCCTTGCCTTACCTACATGTACCTTACTGAGTTACCATTACTGTAACTTGAAGACTAATAGCTCCATAATTTTAAGGACAATTTTCTTTGTCAACATGACAGTTTCCATGGGATGTTTATTCCTTTGGCTGGAGTGATACTTGCTGTTCTGTCTTTTCAGAAAAGCACTGGAGGGTGACAGGTACTCGCTGGACATACTACTCTGTTTTTATTGCTAGGCAACAGAGCAGGGAGCTAACAAAACTACATGTGGATTAACAATACTGGAAATGAGGCTAAGAACACAGTCAATTGAAAATGAATAGCTTTACTGTTATTTAGTTCTTCACCTTTTTCATGCTTTCTAAAAATATGGTTCCTATGACCTTCTCAGTGAACATGAAGCCAGGCTTGGTCTATTTATTTTAATAGGTCTTTTCATGTCTCTTTTTATTTTTATCTTATGTGCAAAAAACTTTATTGGAAAGTACCTAACTAAGCAATGTTTTATGTATAAGACTACACACTAAGTTTCTCGGACTGTTAAATTACTTCACAAGATTGAAATTAATGATCCAGAATGGTCCAGTGACAGATTTACTGTAAGGCTGTGAATTTCTCAATTACACATTTTTCTGACTTGATAATATACATACTAAACCTTTATTTTATTTTTACACTTTGAATTATACTTCCAGCAATTTAAAATGCTACAATTTGAAAAGCATGTTAAATGCATTATTATAATACCCAGCGTGACAAAATACAATCAAAACACATAAAATTATAAGACATTTTAAGTACACATACACACTTTGTAAATAATTGTACACAAGAAACATTTTATTCATATGCTCCAATAATCTCACATTTGTCAGTACTCAGCTACTCCAATCAGCTATAGCCATTGTGCAAAGCCACATATGGTGTACATTCAGCATGCCACCCTTCAATATATGGAAATAGAAAGCTGAGTCAACCACCTTATTCATACTGCAACTGCAGTACTTTCATCAAGCAGAGAAGTGTTGTGGTTCTCATTAACAACACTGCAAGTTTACTGCTCATGGGCACCTGACAAACCACATAGGCACTGACATGACAAGCAGGAAAACTCCAACAATCTGATATACGCAGTTAACTCATGACATAGCCCAGGCACAAACATACTGTTTACTGAATGAGTTAGTTGGTAGCCCCAACTTCATTTCAGTTTTACCTATTTAAACAGGAACATATTCTGGAGTAACACATTTAATTTCAATGATGTCTTATTTACTGAATTTTAAATGTAAATGTTTCTTCATTTTCTTCTGAACTATGGTTGTAGGAGGAGGTATTATAGAAATGTTTTATCAGCTAAAAGAAATGTCAAGCTCTATACAAACAGCAGGATTATGATGAACACATTAATTCACAAGCTCACAACCTGATACTATAATTGTTTATATTATAATTTTAGTTGCTGAAAAACAGTTTTACAGCAGAAACTGAAAGTATGTAAAATATTTTGGAATGGTTTGACTGTGCTTTATTAGGGATTATATAAAATAGGGATTTTACACAGGTGTACCACTCATTTTTTTATTTTTTAACTATATTTTATATAAAATAATATATTTACTACAAATATATTAATTAATAAAGTGTACTGTATATTGTAATTCTTTGAAGTGCTATTCGTTTAGTAGCTGTTTAAAGACTATATTGAAACTTCATTTTTATTCAGTGAATAAGTACACTTTGAATGCTATATTGATTGAATACACATAAAGCGGCTGGTTGGGTTGAAGATTAATGATAGGATGTAGGATGTAAGCAGTGTATTATTCATGTTAGTACACTTAAACTACAAGTTGATTTTGACAATGGTCATCATTCATTTGGATTATTTTGTAGTGCATATTCCTTAAAATTCTTTGGCTCTGAAGATCAAAGTACAACAAACTGTTTACACTAAATTATATAGAAGTGAAGCATGTTATCTGTCTGAGGGAGCCCGCTCAGTGATATATTTTGTTGGTGTAAATTATATCCGGAACTTATTTTTCCACTTCGTTGCTCATGATTAACGGTTGCTTCTCACTCAGAGACCAAGTGCCCTCATCAGGTTACACCTGTCTAATGGGACATGTTTTATCATAACCTCCAAATTCAGAAAGGAAAATGAGTACTGACAGGGAGCGCATCTTCTTTCTAGCTCACATCAAGACATTAAAAAATGACTAAATGTCAAATTAAATAAGGAAAAAACATAGTTTTAAGATCATCAAACTAGCTGCTATGTTTTCTCCACTACAGGTACCTTTTACAGAGAAGATACATTTAAAAAACACCACAAGATGTTACTGTGTTTATAATTTTACTTTTAACATGCTTTGTTAAAAAACAAAGATGTTAGTTAATTATTTTTATTTACTGATTTGGCTGCTGTGTTTATAGAACACAGTCTTTTTGGAATCCATTTCATCTCTGTACAAGTAAATATTTTACTGCTGGACTAAATTTACATTGGCTTAAGCAATAACTCAAGAACTTTGGTGTGGCTTCTTACCAGAACTGTCTTACTCAGTCGAAAGAGGCACATACAATCTGTGACATGCCATGTCATTTTTTTGGTTGGATGGTCCATCTATTTATCTAACATAGATTTCTTTAACTTTTAAGATTAGTTTGCTAGAAATGTAATATATAGTAGAAAGAAACTCCAAAAGGTTAAGTTGTATTAAAAAGATAGTATTAGAACATGTTATATTTCACAGATTTAAATAGAAAAATACATTATAATGTTTGCATTTTAAAGTTAGTGATACAATTTGAAAAAAAATAATTTAGAACTTACCATGAATATCCCATTTCTGGGCTGTTTACAAAGTAAGTTTATAAGTAGTTGTATCAGAGGTTGTAATTATTGACAAAGAATCATTGCTCAAGAACTCAGAACCTCCTAAGAGATCTGCTAGTCTTCAGGGAGCAGTTTTCTGGGCCACCACGATAGCAGTGGAATATGATCTTGCCATTTACTTTTAATGTCACTTATTTAAGGGGTCACAGGTTGGCATCTCAGTTGAACAGCTATCTAAATCAATGGCAGGATTGTTTAGTATGGAAGTCAGTTAGTGGCCAAAATAAATATGTGTTTCAAGTAGTGAAATAGAGCATAAATGTTTGTTAAATTCAGTAAGATTTAACTGAATATTGGTTAGGACTGAAAATAAGATTGAACTGCATGTTCCACAGGTTTTAATTGCATGTTCTAGATGCATTATTATGATAGATGCAATCGGAGCTTGTGTGATATAGATTCCCAGAATGCATTTCATAAAGTTCCATTCAAAATATTGACCCTGAAGCATCATTGTCTTCATTCTGGCAAGTGGAGAAGTTGTGAAAATGCTAGGGTAAATAATGGAAGTTGTAGAATTTATTCAGGTACACTGGGGTACATTCAGGTAAATTCTTAATTCACCAGTTAAACTTCACTTAAATACAAAGAAAGTGCTACCCAGAAAGAGTTTTAAGAACAACCAAATCAAGGTCTTAAGAGAATGTGATCTTTTAGGATGTTTAAAGACAGTGTTGTCAACTGTAAGACAGTCAGAAATAATTGAGTTGTGTATTCATGATTGACCCATACAATATACAGTACTGTACATATTCAGAATACTAAACTGTTGTGGTTATTTTTTCATAATCTTAAAATTGCCACTACTTTTGTATAAGCATTAGAATATTAGCTAACAAACTCACTAGTTGTGTGATTTTCATCTCTTGGACTTCAAAACATTTGTGTTTTGGTAAGTCAATGGTTATGCAACCTTGTATAGGAGGTTCAGTACCAATTGAACCTGAGGCGTGTCTCTCACTGACAACACAAGCCTACACGAGTCCATGAGGCCGCAGGGGTCACTGTGTCACCAAGAGACCCCAGCCTACTAATCTCATTTTAAACTCAGTGGTACTCTGCCAATTACCCACCGCTGTCTGGGGACTCCCAGGCACAGTTTACTAGTGACATGTCCCAGGCACCAACCAGTGATCATAGAGGTCAGACCCTGCTGCTAACATTTTGGTGGTAACTACATTTAATTAATAAATGATCAGTCAAATAATCTGAATTTCACTCTTTTAATCCCAGTTAATACATTGGCAGTTTATTTACAATTCTTAAAACAAGCATTTTTTAGAATTAGTAAAGATGACATAATATATTTAATTTTTTGCGGAAATCAAAATTAGAAATATAAAAATTCACAAAGGCCTTTTTCTTATTATTTGTTCTATTGTTTATAATTAGAAATGCACGCACACGTTCTCATTTCTTGAATTCTAGAACATATGCTGTTTCTAACCTCATCTCAGTTTATACTGTCATAGCTGAAAATTCATTGTTGGCCACATATTCTTTTATTTCTAAATATGTTTGCGATATAATAAAGGAATATGCAGTTTAATAATTTTTACACTCAAATACAATGTAATAACAAAGTTAATAAATACATTTAGGAACTGTGAAACTATAAACAAATATACATACACATACATATAAACAAATACAATGCAAATTATGTTTTCGAATGGGACAGGAGTTGTAAAATAGGACAAAAGTTTTGTGCAAACGTTTGTCTGCAAGAATAAATGTGGCAGTATTTGTTTCAGTCATAAGAACAATGTTTATTGACTCTTGGATCACTCTAAAAGATTTATAAGGATAAGTACAGTACATATTCCCTAGTTTGGTAGTTTTTAAGTGAAGACCATTTTGTGAGTCAAATGCAGTTTCTAAAAGAACAAATAATGAACAATATAAATATGAACTTTCTTATACTGTATGTCTCATTATTGTTGTTACTACATACAGAATATCTTTTGAAGTGATATACTGTACTTATAAAATTCTTCATTTTTAAGATATTTGTATGTATACTATTTCTTTTCACTTTTTCTTAAACAAACACATTAGAAAGAAATTCTGAAATATGCCTGTGTCCGGAAAGACTGAATAATTATATTGAATGAATCTGGAAGTAAAGTTTTGCTTATATACTGTAGTGTGGCCTGTATCAATCAAAAAACAATCCATAATAATCTGTGTATATTGTAACTTCTAAGCTCAAACCAATGGTACATGTGGTAACTTGCTATGGTGAAACTGAAAACATGCTGTGAATGTAATGGGTGGCAGCCTGATTGTACGTTTACTTTCAAAGTAGCAGGTTTATCATCAATAAGATGTCAAACCCACAACCCCAAACCACTGTTATTTATTTTAAGCCAATGTGCACTGCTATCACTTTTCTGTATGCTTTTTGAATTATGCCAACCTAAGTGTAAATATTTTTGAAATTGCACCGAGACCTGAAATTTAGGTTTAGTGACATTATTGATATATTGATTTCTGTACTGAATGTGGCTGCAATATGTTTCTTCCTCCTACATCACACCCTCTACTATTATGTTACATGCATGGTAGGATGTTATTTTTATGTGAATCAACAAAATATTTTCTTATGGGGATGAAGTATAAATATTGTGGTCTGCAGATGTTAACAAGACTAGGTATAGGAATGTCTTTTAGAAAGGCATAGGATGTTATACTTTTTTTCTTTAGAAAGTTTCACATATAATCCACATTATTTGCTGATATGCACTCAATAACAATTTCTAGAACCTAACTTTAGGTCTCTGAAAGAGGAGTCAGAAGTCAGAAATCTTTTTTTCTTTTGTATACCAATTGAAAATTGTGGACTATAAAGAGGCACTAGAGAATGACAGGAGTATTGCAACAGTTTCAATTAATATTTCTGAGCCCCCATCATCGTTCCCTTTTGCTGAAATTGTTCACATCAGGAGACTGAGAGCAGAGGCTTATTTCCACAAAGTTCCCTGGGAAATGTGGTCCAGAGAAGGCTGCCTTTTTGTCTGAAGTGGCTGTACTATTACAGCACCCATCCTTTACCTTGAATCATTTATTGGCTTTTTTAGTCTGATATCTTTCTCTGAAAAGACACTCTTGGGTATACAGTACAGATTGGCCAAAAATCAACAGATGTTTATCACCAGAAGCTGGACCCTGACCTAATTGAATTCCCTTTTGCTATTTTACAAACACCTTTTTTTATAAATTCAACCTAAACAGAATAAACCAGAAAATGTGATGATGGTGAACTTCAGATTGTTAACAAATAGTATTTACCAGGTACTCAATTTATTGAATGGCACAAATCTAGTTAATGGAAAACTACATTTTTTTAATGTATGACTTTGACATAGTGATTTGTCTAATATTCTTGAAGGGAATAACACATGGCTCCCAATGACTAACAAAATTTTAACCAATATTTTACTGGATTTTTACATCTTAAGTGTATATTACTAAATATCTTCATAATAATTGACAAGAATTCTTGTTCGCTGTATTTTGTTTAGTCCTATTTTGTTTATTACCAGATTACAGGGCCAGTTTATCCAGAGTTTTATTTACTGGTTTGTCAAAGCTTAAAGTTGTTTATCTACTGTTTCAATTGTAGAGGGTTTGCATATGTTTGTGTGACTTGAGATGCCTTGCTAGTTAAGACATCACTTCTCAGAGAACAAGTGTGGTGCAGATAAAATGTTAAATTATCATAATTAACATGTCTGGTGACAATGTCGCTCAATCCAAAAGCACCAGAATTTGCACACTAGTGCAAATTGGCAGCTGGCTCAAGGTGTGTAAAATATATTAACAGGATGTGGGCAGCAGAGCCCACTTAAATTCTGTGGTTCATGGAAACAAGAGCTAATCCTTTGTCAGTTTTCCATTCAAGCATCCTCTGTCTCAACAAAGGGTACTCAAATATTGCTTATTTTTCAGAACACAAAACCTAGAGTTTGAAACCACAACCATTGAGTTATACAGTAAGTCAGTAACTCAGTAAGTGGACCATAACCATAATCCTCTTCCTTGAGTGGAAACACCAGGAAAATATCAGCAAAGAGCACAGCTTATCCTTCATTCCAGTGCTTTTTTGCTTAAATTATCAAATGTCAAGTCAAGCATTACAGGAAAATAGATCATAACTGTTTACATAGTACGGTTACTGGCTAGCCTTTTCTTTTAATGTGTATAGAAGCCCAGAAGGAATAGTTTTAAGTTATTCTTCTTGTTTTTGCCATCTCTGGAGGTTTCGTTTTTGGCCATGTACTGTAACTGTCTGTAATTGCACTCGTTGTGAAATATAAGTGTTAAGTGAGTACACTGGCACACACAATCTTGTTGATAGATTCCTTAAAGGTTATCTGCAGAGTTAGGTAAGATGCACTCGATTGAAGAATAGCACCTTACAAGAGTTCTTGAAACTCACACTACAAATGTTAAATTACGCTGTGGTGTTTGATAAAAATTTTCAAGCCAAACACATAGTAGTTAGTGATAAGTTATAGAAAAACAACATCAGCAATATAATGCAAAAGCGATGATCCATAGGGAATAAGTAACTATCATCATAGTACTGATGTTTTTTAATTCTTTTTTGTGTGAAAAGAACCACAGTCATTTTATGGCACAATGTTCTCTTGGAAAAAGCTTTCACATCCTTTAAATTACTGATTTATTTACAATTTAATTGCAAATATTAATCACATGTGTTTGTAATGAATTTATTTGTAATAAATCAATCAGAAACACAGTTTAAAACTAAAACTACATACCATGTTTTTTTAAACGTTTTTTATGAAAGAACAATGTGAAAAAATTACAGATACAAATGTAAACCATGCACAAAAGATGAGAGTCACAGGCTCCGAAAAAAGGGGGAAAGGGGTAAATTAAGCAGGCTTTGAAGATAAGAGAAAGCATCTAATCATGTTGTTACAGCTTTTGCACAAACAGTAATCTAGCCATATTTGTTCCATAAGAACAACTTCTAAATAAGTTTTATTTTTAAATTTGGAACAACATATTTCAGGACAATATGTAATGTAATACCAAGTGTTTTTTTTCTGTTGTACACAGTTCAACACAGGGCTGCTGCCAAGTGTAATATGGTAATGATTCATTATTATTACTGTAATCAATATGTCCTTACAACTTCTTATGTTGTATTAAATTAAAAGTGAGAATCTACAGTATGATTGCTTGTGATGATGAAAAGGTTGATCCTTTTGGATTTTCTTTAATTGTAATTAGCAACATATAAACCTTTCTATGACAAGAGTGATGAAGACTTTTTTGGTTCATAGCACGTGTGTGGAAAGGAGAGCTCATAGCCCTTCAAACAGCTTGAAATGGAAATCATAGAGACCAAAACAGTTTCCATTGCCCACAGAATAATAGCTCAGAGATGTAGTTTATAGAGCACAGCTCACAATAGGTATCTCAATGGAAAGGAAAAAACCCTTAAGACTGAACAAACCTCCAGTTGCCACAACCAGAAAGGTCACACCATACAAAATGGTTCTCGACCCTTATCCAGGGTGACTGCTCTGCATGCTGGTTTGTGTTCCAGCTGGCACTTAATTGCTGGTGCTAAATCATCCCTGTAACTGATCTGTTTTAAAAAAATATCCTAGTTAAAGTATATTACTAACAACTACTCAACCTGCAAATTAAGACTTTCATATATTTTTCTGACTCTTAATAAGTAATCAATTTATGATTTAAATAGATGGGAAAGATAATGTACCAGACACTCTCACTAAGAGTGGTAGTTGTATTAAGTGTTAAATGTGTTAAATTTCAGATACCACTCTTGAAACCTAGGAATTGGCACAGGGTTGGTACCAATTACATACCCCATAAAACAGTTTAAAAGCTGAACAAAAGTTAAAAATACACCTTTGAAACAAAAATTTGCAAGCAGTTTAGAACTTGGTTGGAAGAAAGGCTAGAAAACGTAGCAGTCCACCAAAAACAGGGTTGAGAACCACTATGCTAGAACACAAAAACATAGTTACCAATGAGAAGAGACCATTTGGCCCATCTAACTGATTTGGTTGCATGTAGTTTATTATTTTTTAAGTTAAGAAAGGAAATCCTGATGAAGTACAGTACAATCTTCACAGAATACTGATCCTTCATTAAACAGTAATCAGCTCCCCAATCATTCCAAAGCTAAGGTGTTGGAATTGCAGTTGTGACTGATGTATCATATTATGTGCAGCTTATAAACTCCACCACGTACTCTTGTGTAAGTAGATGATATCATAGCTTTATACTTTTTTAAACAGCATATGTTCACACTTGATTCAAAGGAACAACGAGAGCTGGCTTTTTCTGACATTGTACAATAATAAAAATAGCTATTTTGTTGCTCTTTTTGAGTTTTATTTTTAAAAGACATGAAAAGCCCTCACCAAACTTGTACTGGTTTTACTGTGTAACATTCAAGCAAAGTGTAGAAGGAACGTTATCTAGCCTAATGGCTCAGACTGGTGAACTTGTTTTAACCATTGTGAACCCCCAGCTTCATGGTCATTGCATGCCAAAGCCCTTCAAAGGTGAGACCCAGCACTTGATGAGAAGCATGGCAGTGACCCACAACTCCTGGTAGATTTGGTTACTGTTGCTGGAAAACTTCCAAAGGGACAGCTCTCAAAGGACTCTGTCTGCCCTTAATACTCTTCCTGGTACTGTGGACATTTATTACAAGCTTGAGTAACCAGGCTGAAGACTTCAAGTTAATTTTGCTATAACAGATGTTATCTGCAACCAATTAGTATGCTTGTCATCACCAGTAAAATCGAAGCAGAAACCTTTGTATGCTTTTGTTTTTCTTTTTAGGCTACACAAACAGTTTCTGCAAGTGCAGCGTAGATTCCACATTGCATTTATAACAACATGTGAAACACAAGGAGCGCATGTACAGTAAGAAGAACACCTTCTTTGGCCTTTTTTCTTGATATTCGGAACAAGTGGAGAACTATAGTCATTAATAACAAATACTTAGAAAAATAAAAATTAAGACCTGAAAACAAATGAGATATTTTATTTTTACATCACAAACTCATGTGTTTTCTATCATTTTAACAAAGAGGAATGTAGCAAAATGTAATGTAATTTTATGTGATTATGTATAAAAATGTACTTTTGTACTGAATGACTGTAGCATTGGCAGTGAAGCTAATCTGAAAAGAATATTATTAGGATTGGAAGTATTAGGAACTTAAAAATGGTATTTGAATCCAATTGATTTTTCCTGAATTATCAAATATAATGTTTAGACCAGAGAGTCAATACATACCTAATATTAAATATTAGTTGTTAAATATCAAAATATGATTTTTATTTTGCAACACTTGTGTACCTTTTTGGATGGTACATTGGAACATTGGATATTACATGAGCACACATTTACGGAATTCAGACTTTATCTTATTAAAACCTTATCTGAAATGAAAGTTGTTTTTGGTAATTTTAAAATTATATTCGTCTTATATCTTTTGGAACAATGATTAAATATCTGAATGTTCAAAGGTATGTGGTTTTGTATTATTAATTGCTACATTCTTACATTTCTGACAGAATATTTTAAAAACCTGTTATAGACAATGAATAACAATAAGTGGCAAGGTTTAAAACATTATGTGGCAAGGACTAAAGGAAACTGCAATAGTTTTGTTTTCTCAACAGAGAACTTCATAATGTTTTGTCAAATAAAGACATCCCCAAGCTCTATTTTTAAAGAGGTTTCTGTGTTTTCTTTAGTAACTTGAGCTGTGTAAATAAGCAGGTGTTAAATGATGATTTGTTCCCAAGTCTCTGAGGTGGTTCTAAGTCCACTGCTGACCAATAACAGGCCAGGAATGTTGATTCATTATTCATTATTCATTATTCATTTTCTGTTCTAGTTTGTTCTTGTGCGTCCGGACTGTGAGTAACTCTTGTATTGTATTGTATGTATTGTACTATTATTATATAATTCGTTACACTGTGGCTGTGTTGTGTGTGTTAAGCTGCTGTTGCACTGCAATTTCCCTCACGGGATCAATAAAGTATCTATCTATCTATTATATAAAGGTTCTCAGAATGATAGAACTTGAGAGCAAAATAATCATACACTGAACTGCAAATTTTGTATTAAGTCAGAAAATTACTATTTAAAAAAATAACTAACATCTCATAACAACATCTCATATTGATTTATGATTGATTCTGGTGGTTAGGGTAGAAACTGAATTAACACTAAGTAAAAGAATATCTAAAAGCATCTTTTGTCAAGGCAGAATTCATATTAAGAGCAGCAACTTTGTCTTTTGTTACATTTAAGTGTATAGTTAAGTAACTGACCGTTCTGAAATGCTTCAGTTTCTCAATTGTCAAATCTTATTTATACAAACTACACTCAAGTACTGTATGTTAACAATTAGTTCTTACTTTGATATTGTTATTCTCTGAAACCAATACCAAATCACAATAAATTGATAAATACTGTCAAAATAATGCATTATAGATGCATTCACATAGAAAAACATCTGAAAGATATAAACTAAGGGTGACGTTTTTTCCAAAACAACCATTGTTGTAATTGTTTGACAACTCATCCTTCATATGAAACAAAACACGCTGCATATTATATTATATATTATGAAATACATATACAATTTATGCAATTAGCACCCCAAATTAGACAATAAATGCCAAAGTTTCTTCATGTTTTGAGGCTATATATTGTATTATATTACAACATTAATTATGTCAACTTCACGTTATTTATAATCGTTATGTTTGACAAACCATAAAAATAATACTGAAAAAAGATTATGATTAATTTGACTAAATTAAATATGCTTTACATTTTAAGTACATAAAAAATGCACCTCTTAGACAATTGGAGTTGACAAGACTTCGAATTTCGACAACACATTTTGTTTGTATGCTCATTGTCAAGTATGATTAAATGAGACTGGAAACATCCAAGTCTAATATGTATACAAGCCGCAGACTGTGCTATGAGGGAACGCCTTGTAGAATTCTACAATCTACAAGGCCAGGCCTCCCACAGCCATGAGAACTGGTGGGCCACATGGATTATTCCTTATGTAAGACATTCCTTCTTTCTGAAAAGGTAGGATTAAGTGACCTAATAAATTGGTCTAATTACAGCCTTAGTGACAGACAGACATATTGGTTGCTGCCAATGGGCATGTGTATTGATTTGGAGGGGTCCTGATGGACAGGCTGCCAGACAGAGGCTTGCCAGTGGGTGGGAAAGGGGTGGATGTCTCCTGCAGGAAGGTAGGGTGAGACAGCATGGAGGCCACCATCACTCAGTTTCTTCATTAGAGACAGAATGTGTGGTGTAGGGTTGATGATGCCTAGACTGAATGGTATACTCATCGGGTCGTCAGGAATTCTGACAAAGTTACCTTTCTTTACAACATCATTCCTCCATCTTTCATGCAGGGACACAGAAAGCTATTGTTACCAACAATGTGTGGGGTGACAGGTTATATAAGAAGCAGACATACTCCAAAGCTAGACATCTTGCCTGATGTTCCAGAGAATTTCAGATTGTCTCTGTCCATTTATAGTTTTCTTTTTTTTAATATGCCAAAGTTATTGAATTTGAGGATACATGTTATATATCAACACAAGTATTATATATTTGCTAAGGAAGATAACGAAGATACAATTTCAATTGTTTAGAAAAAGAAAATACACTCACAATGGTCAATGTAAAACCCTGAGACCCTTGTAACAAATGTTATTTACACCTTCTGAATTTTACTACAAGAGAACAAAATGAGCTGGACTTTGACTACAGCTAACTTTCTAACTGTAAAAGAATTTATTTCTATACTATATTTTAGTGCATTCATTTGTGATGTTATAAGAAATGTTTATGAAATGAAGTGTTAACCTAATATTCAAATATTTGCTATTTGAGTTTTTAATACAGAGAGGTCGAAGTCTGTGAACAATGCATTCATTGATTTTGGCCTTGGACTTAAGATAATGTTTGAAATACATACAGTATAACATGATAACAGTATGTGGCATCTCTAAAAATAAAAAAATAAAAGGCAGTTGAAGACAGAACCTTCATTCTATACAGTACATCTAGATAGTGTATTTATTTGCCTCAAATCATTTAAGGATATCAAAATTTTTGTTATTATTTTATATGGTTGAACTCAGATCTATTATGACTTAAAATTTTCATAAGTGAAGCAAACTTTACTCTACTTAAAACAAACATAGAGCATAAACTGGTGTCTTGTTATAAATTCTAATTAATATTTATAATAAACAATATTTCTAAATTAATTTATTTTTGTAAATTATTAACTTTTATTTCTCCAATTATACTTAAATTATACATTTACTGTATATGATTTATGCTTTATAAATTGCCATTGACATCTCATAAGTAAACTGTATGTGTTACTTATGCTGTGAGATAAGGGTTTTGATTTATTCTGATTCAGGTTGCAACAAATTCTGATTAAAGTTATTTTCACTGATTTTTGAATAATTTCAATGAAAATAAGCATTTTAATGCAGCAAATGAAATGCATTTGAAATTGCTGTCCTTTAACAATGGATATGTTTAGGTGTGATGGAATCAGATGGTAGACATTTTGTGTTGGAAAAAATAAAATACTGTCTTCTTACACACTTTGAACAAATATATTCTCATTTTGTGGATTGGACTTAGTTAGATTTATCTTATGAATGGTCTTATATATTCTAAAATATGTTAAATGTATATAAGGCCAGTACAGATTTGTATAAATACCCTCATCAGAAAAGAATTGTGCCAAATTAATACTCTTTTGGGGGACACCTCAGAGAATCCAGTGAAGAGATGGGAAAGTTGATTAAGATACTACTCAGGTAATATACCTAGGGAGGTCGTTCATTACTGCTCAAGATGTATCTGAACAGATGCTTTCTATAATAAACTTGCACTACTGCAAAATGATGTTTTTGATGCTTCTGGTCAATTTTGTTGAGTGAACAGTATTTAAGAAAAGAGAAGAATCTTATTGATTTAAGGATCTGATTCA
Source organism: Atractosteus spatula (assembly GCF_055471065.1). NCBI lineage: Eukaryota > Metazoa > Chordata > Actinopteri > Semionotiformes > Lepisosteidae > Atractosteus > Atractosteus spatula. The sequence continues at coordinate 41,988,870 of NC_142707.1, read as the reverse complement.
GCTGTTTCTTGAAAGATGCCAAGGCCTCAGCTTCAACAATATTCCATCCTCCCACTTCTGTTTGTGTAAAGAAGACCCCCCTCCCCCCTTCTCAGGTTTAAGTACATGTCACGGATGTCGGAAAGGACGAACCATGGAATGGCAGGAGAGTGAAAAGACCCTATGTGTAGTGGCGAGACGGGGATTAGCCCAGGCTCAGCTGTTCAGGGAATCCATATAGAAACCTATGCCCTCAGGTAGCGGACATGGGGCGTCCTGGTGCTAGACCCAGAAATATATAGCCCCAGAGAGAGAGAAACACCGGAAGGACAGTAGAGAACCGGAAACGAGAGACAGAACAGAGAAGGAGCGCCTTCTGGCTGCAGAGGGCATTACAGTACACTTCCTTGTAGTTTCCATTTTAGTACTCTTGATCATGCTCTTAGTGCTTTTAATTTTACTAAAAAATATTAATGCTGAACAGGCAACACCTTGGTTAGAATGTCAGTGAAATATTTGTATATGTAGTTAATGTGACAAGATATTTAAATCTTATCATGTTACACAAAACTCAGTCGGTTTGCATGTCTAGAACACTCCAGGCATCTGTTTTCAGTTTTTGTTTTGATTGACTGTAAACGATCTATCTTGCAGGCAGAAGTACTTTACTAAAAATAATTATGCTGTTTTTTTATTGATTGCATGCAGAGGGAATCAAATCATTGAGTTAGTAGATTGGGTAAAAAAAAAATTGTTTGTATGATGTTTTTCATTTGTAAGATTAGAATGTATTGTGGTTGATAGAACTGAATACAGTATATACAGTACCTCTGGAATACAGATGTGTATTTTTCATTACTTATGGCAGTACAGCTATAGAACTGAACACATTTTAATCAGTGACGGTCAGACCATTAGCATGTCAAACTGTCCAAGAAATGTTATAATTGTTGCAGAAAAGAATGGTGTGCTGTTGCCTTTCGTCTCCTACCTTTATTGCATGCTACTACTGCATTATTACTGCACTGACCTGAATTGTGTTTTTGAAATATTAAACTTGACTATTTTACTATTGAAATTCAATTTATTTTTCAGCCTTTTAAATGATCCTGGACAAGGGATACTGCAGATCAAATAAATAGTACCAAACTCAGAGTAAAGTTGTACTGCCCTTTTACATACACTCATTAACGAGCAGCGCTCCACTTAGAATTTACAAAAGAAGAATTCACAGCTATCTGCCAACAAAGGCTTCCTCAGCTTCATTTGTTCTTATCCGACACCTCTATTTTAGAATTCAGTTATATGGATGATGAATACTTTTTTTTTTCTTTTTAGGGTAGCCAGTGATAACTTATTGTGGTTGGTGGAGGAATAAAAACTTCTGGGTCTTTGGGTGTGCTGGTAGCATTAGGGGATATGACAGCCTTTGCAAGGAGAAGTGTCCATAGCTCCAAGATCTGCATTTGGCTGCTACTACAGTATATGTTGACACCCTGCTGCTGTGAATGTGACACTAAGATAATAAGTATGTACAGTACATAATTTTTAATAAAACTGAGCAAAGTAACTGATTTTTAAGTTGAAAAACTTAAGTGACATGATTCTGTTAGACTTTGGACGCTTATCACTTAACATCAAAAACAAAATAATTGCATTCTGTCCCTCTTTTTATGTTCTTATGCATTGTAGGGCAGGATACCACATGATCAACCACAGGGGCCAACCTACAGATGGTTCCGAGCAATAAGATGGAAAACAGAAATTACCTGCTCCATACGGTATGCTTAGTTTGTGAGTTCAGCTCAAGCACCTCTCAGTTTTAGACTGTCAGTCATCAAAGACCTCCAAGTACAGCACAAGCTCCTTCTTCTGGCATCAAACTGTCAGACTTTAAAATTACCTTAAAAATGGACTTTATGCATAAAAATGGAAAAGGACATGGAGCCTCATGATTTGCTGTGCATGTTGCCAGTGTAGACTGCAGCACTGACTACAATCAGTGTCACAGATATGTAAAAATAAACTTTGAAAAGAAGCTTTTAAAATACTTTTAGTTTAGATTAGCCATTTTTAATTGACATTTTAATACAATTATATTAATTCTGACTTTGGAATGCTGTTCAAATCATATCAATTCTTCGTGTAAAAAAGGCAGATATAGCTACATAAAAAAAACATATTCTAAAAAATTTAATCTGAACCTGTGTTGAAACAAACTACAAATAAAGCCCCAAGCAACACAAGCTGTGAGTTGTACTGCTGATATGTTTGCGAGTAATGATGAGGTTCTGCTAAAAGCATGACTGTGTAAAATAAGAAGTGGAATGTGCCAGACAATTCCTCAAATGAAGACCATATGAAACCAGATAACGAAACTCAGGTGCTTCCTACCATTTGGACTACTCAACATTTTGAATTTAATCAAACAAACACCTATGGCTAGTTAGGAGAAAACAAATCTCAGCTTCAACTGAAATGTTAAAAGACTCCCTGGTTCCAGAGAAAACATTGGGCATGAACCTAAATGATCTAAAGAATGGGTAACATGCACTGTGACCTCCTCTACTCCAGATGTAAAAAAACAGTGAAGGGCTCTCAGGAAAAAGGTTATTGCACATGTTCAAAACAAAGCTCATTTTACTGCATGTAGTAGTTTGCAGAAAGCTAAAGGGGACACTTTAGTGCAGACTATTGTCAATGGCCAATCTAAACAAATATTCTCGACAGCCTGTTTTCTGCACTGCTTACAAAGAGGCTTCAACTCTTAAGGGTTTTAAGAAGATGATATCATGTCTGTAACATATTCATATCTGAGTCTTGTAACATATACATTACCTACTGTATATACAGTACATTCTAGGTTATTGGGAGAACATGCAGTCATATTCTAAAGCCCTAAGAACATATCAACATGTCCATCAGAGTAGTAATGTTTCAGAAAAGGAGTAGGTCTAATGGCATGTGATTATAGTATTTTAAATGACTATTTTTTAATTTACCTATTTTAGCATTTTATTGACAAAGGTGGCTTGAAAATCCAATTTCTCCTATTCACATTGAACTCTGGTGTCTCATTAAGGACTGTGTGTATAATACACCTGGGGACACTAATTGTTAAAAGGGAATGTGAGGAATTTCACAAAGGTTATATTTGTATAAAAAGTTGTGGTTTTTCTTCAACCAGAGTTCTCAGTTACATGCATGATAATTAATTGATTGCATTATTGTTACACTACAGTGAGATACAGTGAGAGGTGTTATAGGTAACTGCATTTAGTGAAATAAAAAAGAGTTCTACAGGTAATTTGAGCAAACTCTAAAAAATCATCCCACTACGAAAATAACTAGGACAGTTGTTTGATTGACTATCCAGGTTGGAACATACAAGGCCCTCCAGGAAATTAATTTTAGATTACTTATGTAATTTGTTGTCACAAAATAAAACATGAGTGAAAAATAGCTATAAAAAATAAAGTAAAGAACAGAAGAGCATTAATGTTTCCCTCTAATTAAGCATACCTGCTTGTTGGATCCAGATGGTGTGATATTTGTTGGAACAACATAGACCTGTGTTCCAGACAGGTGTGAAGTGTGGCTTTTGTTTTGCCAGGATTCATCTTCTGCTGTAATCGACACCTACTTACACCTCTACTCTTCCCTCGGCACAACACTGTGGTATGTCTGGTATTCAGCAGAGTGATCTTCACTGGAGTGCTCCTTGCAGTGTCATGTTTTTTTTCCACATATGACTGCAATTCCAAAATTTGAGTGATGAAAGCCTTGGCCCTGCTCTCCAGGGGTTACGCCATGCAGACAAATAGCTCATTGTTCTGCAATTAGTTGAATCACAATTCAGATATGCCTCGGATAATCTGGGGAACTCTAAAAACCATCAGGAGGGTAGATATCGTATACGATATGGATTGTTGATCACGATAACCTCCAAAATCATCTGTGTGCGTTGGAAGGGCTTTCATCTTTGCATGAGCTGAAACTGGATAAACATAAAAAGTTTGATTTGTTTCTGCTGACTATGATTCCCTGGAAATGTTATCTGTTATTAAATATCGAACATGGCTGATTTTCATTTTAGCAGCCATGCTCTTTTCTTTTGGCTTTGACTAAATAACCTAACAATGTTTCTTACAAGGAGGTATTTGTGATTTGGATAAATCTTTATCCTTACAAAAACATAAGCTTGCAATTAACTTATATTTTATTGACTTTCATGTAAGTAAAATTCACTCCCATTCTTTGGCAGTTTTACAAGAGATAGGCATCATAGACAATACAGTACATCCGTCTTTGAACCAAATAATCGTAGGTTTGTCTGCTATCCTTATTCTTCAACAGTGAGTTACAAATCATTGACTAGTTTACTAGTCTATCCCCTAGTTGTTAAAGGATAAAAGTCATACTTTTATTATTTTTCGTTTATTTTATAGGTGTAAGAATGTGCAATTGTAAGTTCACATTTAATGTTTTGAAAGGGATGTTTTATGTACAGTATGTTTGTATGTATGTTTGAAGAAGGTGTTTTTAAATGTCCCCAGCAACACAAATGATGTTCCTTGTGGAAAAATTAGGTTCTTCTAAGTCTAAGTCTCAGTCTAAGTCTAAGTCTATGTTTAAGTCTTAAAACATTTCTAGAAATGCAGAAAATGATTGGCAAATAGAATATATTGATTATACTTTAAGTTTGCATCTTCTTATTAAGTATTAGGTAAGAAAGTGCTACATCTAAAATAAACAAAAACTCATGGTGTTTAATGAAATACTAACATATGGATCGCAGATTACTTAATTTTAATTTTACTGTGTGCCTTCAGGCCTTACATTTATTGTTACCAACAGTGGGCAAGTTGTGTTTATTTATTTAAGAAGCTGTTGTTGGGTGGTAAGTTTGTAGGACCTTAATAGTCAGAGGTGGAACAATAATGTAATTGTCAGTGAAGTTGCTGGGAGAAAATAAAATGGGTGTTTTATGTTTCCTTTTATGATGATTAATGTAATTTGCAGATTCAAAGAGTACAATTACAACATTAGGATAAATAACATTTAACACTATTCTTTATTGGTTGGAAACCTATAATTGTACAAAGCCATTACACACCACATTGGTTAAGAATTACACTACAGTGCATAGTTAGTGATATACTGTACAGTAGATCATTGTCAACACACTAACAGCATAAACACACAAAGACTATTCAACTGTACATAGTTGCAATATTATTAAAAAGTATATGACAAAATTTGCAGGCAATTTTCATAGTTGAATTTATCTGTATGGGCTATAAAAAAGACATAAATAGAATGTTTAACATTTTTATTTTACTCTTATTTTGTTTGCTTTACATTAAAAGTTCTTATTAATTGCTCAGGGGCCCAATGGAGTAGGATTCCTCTGCCAGCAACAGGATTTGAACCAGCAATCTTCCAGCCATAGGCGCAGATCCTTAGCTACAGTGCCACCACTCCACCCCATGTGGTCCTCAACCCTGCTCCTGGAAAGCCCCAGTCCATTATGTCACCTTTTTCTAAAGCATTGGAACAATTTAGTTGTTATTAATTATGAACATGATTAATTCAAATAAAGTAATTTAGAAGTCATTAGAATCAGAATTTGACTAACTTTCACCCTACAAGGAAAAGAGTTCTCTTTATTGAACAAATTCTTTATTTAAAAGTGTTTCTGTACGTTAGAAAAAGGTAGCCTGTAGGACTAAGTAAGTGTAAGAGAGACTTGGAGCTCTCAAGCATCAGTGTTGGAGCCCTGTGCTTTAGACCACAGCTGTAAACTCATGTTGTGAAAATAGCTGTGCTGATAAAATATAAATTAAGAAACAAATTCTGAAACATTTGAAAAAAAAAACATTAAAAAAACAACAAATTGAAGTTTTATTTGGAATGCAGCTGAAGATGACCTGTTTGATTTAGACAAGGTTGTGAGTGACAGTTTTTAAGTATTCTGTGTATAAATACTGCAAACATCAATACATTGAAGTTCTGTACTTAAGATTTCATTGATCTAAAGCGCCCCCCTGCTACTATAGGCCTGGTTCCTCCTCAACACAAACTCATGCATCCCACAAGAAAAATCATGCACGTTGCTAATTTCATTTGAGCTTTTGTTCATTGGTCCCAGATAGATATTCAAGAAAAGACATTTGTTTTGTCTGAAACCTTGAGTAGTTTTCAAGGTCAAGAACATAACGTTTCACTGATTTAATTACCAAGGTTATGTACAGACACCCAGATTTAGTTGTACCATTATCAGTTCAGTAACTCAGTCTTAATTTTGATATAGAGGCAAAATGTAATAGAGGTTTTGTTCATGTCTCTTGTCCCTAGTTAAGGGAATGGCAGTCTAACTGTAAGGTTAAGGGTGACAGAACTCCTAAAAAGAGTCAGGAAAAATGATGCAAAATTTGCAATGAGTTTTATTTGTGGAAGCTGTAAATTGGCTGGACTGGTTCAGATTTATGTGAGGTATTCTTAGAAAACCACTGACCTAGAGATTAGTATTTACAACAGGCTGCAGAAGATGTTTTTTTGATCCTAAAAGAGTGACTGGTTGGTGCTGAATCTTGCTGTGGAGGTGATGTACTGTAAAAGCATCTTCTCATCGATAATGAGGGATGGCCAATACAGCTGACTGGGCTAAATGAAAGGAGGAATCAAAATAAAAAGACTTATAAGGGCTGATAACAGAATTGAGCTTGAAAGAGTGAATGTCAATGCCTTGACCTTATTGTTCCGTCTTGCTACTTTTGAAGAAGACATACTGTATCTATTTTGTATTTCCATTGTTTCTACCAAAGTTTAAAATCATAAGACTTTGCAAGCTCTTCTTATGATTCTTTAATCAATAGTAAATCTATTGCTTTGAATTTAATTATTCATCAGTACCTACAATAACATATCAAAAAGTGAAAATAATTCTTGTTTTGACTTTGTCAATGCCTTTCAGGGTTTTGAATACTTAGAACAAGTCCCCTCATAGTCTTCTCTGTTTAAGACCAAAGAATCTGTCAATGTAGGGCTTTCCTCTAAACCCTGGAAAGCATCTGGTTGCTTTCTCTCAACTGATTTCAGAGCAGAAAAATATTTCCTATAACCTGGTGACAAACATTGTACATAATATTCTAAATGAGTTTTTACTAGTGCCTTGTACAATTTTCACTTTTTTATTGCTTCCTTTTATTGTATAAAAGATGTATGGAAATGATGTATCAAAGAAGAAACAACAAAGTTGTATGTGATTTCCAGAATTTTATCTAAATCCTTTCTTTAATTTCATTTGCTGCCTTTACAGCATTTGCTAAACCTCTTTTGATATAATCTGCAAACTTGACAAGTTTGCTAATACAACTAGAATCTACATAATTGATACACATTAGCAAGAGAAGTGGTTCTACTATAGATTTCTGTGGTACTCCACTAATGACACTACTCTAATTGCAGCATTTACTCTTATCTATATTCTCTGTTTCCCATCTATTAACCAATTTTTAATCCACCCATTTTCCCAAAAGCCTTCTCCCTGTAATTTAACTTTAGCCTTGGGTGTCTGACTATATGGATTTTGCACGTTCTTCACTTGATCATGTGGTTTTTCATCAGGTGCTCACATTTCTTTCCACCTTTCTTTCATATCCCTGTATCTATACATTTAGATTAATTTAATTTTGAATTAAATTTCTGGGATACTGTTGAGAGGAGTATATTAGTATCTTGTATTAGAAAAGCAGTTAGAAAATGGATGTATTGATGGATGTGACACCATGGGATGAGTCTGAATACATTTGCAAATCACTGTATATCTGTATATATGAACCATTACATATAGAGAATATAGAAAAAGAGAAAGGGGAACAAGCACAAGTAACAGTAGATGGGTGATGTAGAGTGATGTGCATATTAATTTGTTTATAATGAAAGTTAGTCCAAGGATTCCAAGGTAATTGTAACTTGTTCATCACACATTAAGAATCTTAATGTGGTACTTGGGAATAGGCAGTGTCATGGGGGCTATGTTAACTTGAGTTATGATTGTAATAACTGGTGTTTTGGTCAGGTAATGCATATTTTTATCTTCTGTGTCTGTGTCTCTCACCTATTAAGGTCATCCTGTCTTTGTGAGTTCAAATCTTATTCAAATAACTATTCATGGTGAAGATAGAAAGAGAGAAATGACCTTCATTAATCACAAAAGACTTGATGACACTTTATTTATTTGTTTTGGTGCCCTTAGAATGTTGCTCTGCTCAAAGAGGATCAGCACAGTACACAGAGAAGAAATGCACATTTACATTCAGAGTATGTAACTTTGGTTTGCCTTCAAAGATGCAGTAGACTCTTAATGAATTAATAGCCTTAAAACAATGCAACTGAAAGTTGGTATGTACTGTACTAAATCAGTATTTCTTTCCATAAAGTTAAAAACATGAAAATATATAGTTTTATTGGATATTTGAATAACAGTATTGTATATTTCAAGAACAAATCTGTAAAAATGTTTGGATTTTTTCAAGAAAAAAAAGAGAGGTAGATTCTCTGTGTTGATGTGGTAGCATTCCCAGTGCTAGTGTCACCTCAGGTCAAGCCTGTGGTTACTTGCTGGTTTATTAGTTCATCATATTTCAGAAGATTCAGGGAGTGGAGGGAAACGTTGTATGTGACCGAGGAAGTTTTCCCAGATACCTGGACTTTGTAACCACCATAATGAATAAGAAATTAGTTCAGTGTAACTGTTTTAAAATTCACTGGCATAAAATAATGTCCACCGATAAAACATGTCAGACTGTACAGCTAATTGAAAGACTTTGTGATTGTTGTCTGTGTATGTTTCCAATATATTTTTGTAATTCTATTATCTGAGCTGGGTTAGAGCTTTCTATTTTTAATGTTTTGTACTAATTTCCACAGACAGTTTTAAATTCACAAGAATTCTGTTTTATATAAAAAGTATTTTTCTTCTGTAAATTGCATTTGTAAATGGTTTAAAATAAGCAGAACTAATCATTTCAGAACTAATCTATTCAGTGATGTTTGAAAACATAATAGTTTCCTGACTTTCAGTGCAGTTGTTTGATTGTTTTGGCTCAGATGAAGTTTTGGAGGAAGCTATAAACAATTGTGTTTGCTGGGGGGATGTTGTTTATCCATAAGAGTAAATTTGTATTTTTTGTTGAGAACAATTTAATTAATTACCCGTAATTAATAACCCTCTATGTTAACCTTGTTTCCAATTAATGTTGATAAAATAAAGCTATTTTGAAATTTGTATATATATTTTTACAAATATATTAACTTTTAGATAACTGCATATAAATATTTATGGGTTTATCATTGCAAACCTATTATAAATAGGCATTCATGCAACAGAAATACTTGCAGCACCTAAAAATGTAACGAAGCCCATCAGAGTAGTTCTGTAATATACTGTAGCAACACCTGACAAGACCTACAGTGCAGATTACAGTGGTGAAGTTTTAGTGTAAAGTATTGAAGAATTTAGTTGTGAAGACGACCTTACAGTCTAGATCTCAGACCATCAAATTTTCTACTGTTGGGTCCATTAAAGGAAATCTGAGACTGGAATGCTATAATAAAGACATCCAAGTGGTGGTGCAGAAATGTTTTAGGGATCGATTTATTACATTTATTACTAAACCTTCCATGACAGTGTGGAGTGATGGAGTGCCAGAAGTATAAATGTGCAGGGGAGTATGTTGAAAAATAAAAGGTCTAGCCCTCCAGTGAAGTACATTGGTTTACCTTTATGTTATTCTTTCTAAAATCCTTAATATTTAAAAAACATTTTTACAGCTTTTGAAAGTTTTAGTAACATACAAGATATGTAACTTTTTGTTTTTTGGCAGCATTGCGAGGATTATAAGAGAAACATCTAATTGAATCCATAATTGACTTAATGACTATATTAGCTTGACCAGTTGTTACTGGTTTGGTGTTGGAAGAACACGAAAAATGTAATGGCAGGAAAAGATAAAAAGAAAGATTTAATAACTGATGCTAAAATGTTGGAGACCATTTAAAATGTGCCACTTGATTACTCTAAACTTTGAATTCATGAAAGAATGTATTTATTTAAATGAAATGCAATAAAAGCCAAGTTCACTTAAATGTGCTTCATTGTGTTTTCTTCACTGACTGCCTTAGTCTTCCCAAACAAATTAGTCTGAAATATGAGATATATTGATATATATTCTCCTTCAACTGAGCCAAAGCATTAAGGGAGTGTGTTTACACCTTCTGTATTGCATATGGGTATGTCATTACATTTTTACCTTACCTCAGCAAAGAATGCTATTGTTTACACAGCAACATGGCCTGTACAGACATGAACTGTCAAGCTGCATTCATTTAATGTACTGAACACACAAAAATAGTATAAAAAACAAAATGGAAAATATGTTAAAGCAGTCCAGAAAATGGTCAGTTTGATAGGGTATGAAAAAAGTAATGTGTTTCACATTGCTTGTGCAATGGGTCACAAAAAAGGTAAAACTCATACTCATTAGGAGTAGTAAAACAATTATTTTCATTCCTGTATTACAGTATATTCATAATTTGCTTTTGTACTTGCCTTTACTTCTGCAATTTCATCTTTCTCATCTACCAACATAGTAACTTGTACAATGTTTTTCTATTATTCTCTTCTCAAATCATGGTGACTGTTTAAACATACAATTATTTAAGCATAAAAGATGATTATTCCAAGTAATATACTGTACTGGTGGACTGCCATGATTGTAGTGACTGTAGAGTCTGTGTACTCTCACATAAGGTGCCATTATGTTTGACTTGAGAGTAGTGTGATTAAAGGTGTGCACCACAGAAAAGTTAATGCTTTTGATCAGGACTGTGCCGCACAGCTACTGAGTGAAAACTCTTCAATTCCAATTTAATATTTGTTTTTTTTTATTTTCATTGATGTTCCAGCTTGGAGTATAGCTCTGGAATCTCCTTTTCTCTTACTTTCACTCATCCTCCTATCTCATCCAGTTTCAGTCTTCTGCTTAAGGTTTTATTATACTATCACTCAAAAAATGGAATGTTATATTCACAGTATGAATGTGATACTCTTTCAAATGATAATCATGAAGCTGATTCTGATTTCTCCTCCACTTGAACAGTCCAGCTGCACCCAACATTGTGACTAGATAAAGCGATAATTCTCGTAGACTCATTGCATTACAACTGCTACTCTAAATTGGGAAGGACGTTCTCCCTCCTTAAAGTTAGCTATGCCACGCTGATTGTTCGGGACACAATCACTATAGCTCAGGTAGGTACAGTTTGCACTATCACCAATATGTGCAGTTTGTTATTAAGGCTAAAGTATGGATAGGGACTGATTTTCAGATTTTGGGTTAAAAAATATTCATGAAAAAGTGAAGAGAAGTTAGAGAGGAGTTGTTGGTTAGAGTTCCATTGTTTTTGTGAAATATTTTAATTATGTTCTTGAAAAAGAAGAAAGCAAAAGGAGAAGTTACGTTTTTAAAGATACATAACAATATATACACACAATACACATAATAATACACAATACATTAAACTGTGATCCTTTGCAACTCATAAACAATAGCATTGAAGATTTTACATTTTCTTTCTTTGTGGGCATGAAATATACTCTTGTATTATGTTTTTGGGACTATATCTTTGCTACAGCACATAAGGTCCATAGATTCTCTAGGTTCTCTGCCAATTTAAGTTGTTTCAAGGATGGTTTTATAAAATAATTATATGAGAGTTTTATTCCACATGTGTTATTGCTAACAATGTAGGATAAAACCAGCCCTTTTCATACCAAATATTGTACAAAGACCCAGTGGAAAGCTACAGCAATAAACTATTACCTTTAATAAATTCTGAAATAAAACTATTTCCAAAGTCTCTTTCTAATCAGATAAAAACATACAAGGGTCATTTAAAACATTATAACCAGAAGAATTCACATGCGTCTAATTATACCAACCACTTGGGTATATTCTGGATAAATCATTTAGAGTTGGGTGTTATGAATATTTATTTTACTTATTGACTAAACCGCTTGGTCAATTCCTTTTATTCACCAGTTTCGTAACCCCCCATTTATAACAATACTGTATGTGTGAAGTCATGAAAAAAATAAAGCTCATAAACTAGTCTTCTTTACAGGCTGCACTACATTATAAAAACATATTTCTATACAGAGATTTCTTATTTTTTATTACTCCAATTTCACTCCAACCCAATATCTGGATGAGTATGGAACTAGCTAACAAATGCTCAGATGCTTTTGGTGCTTGGTTTCAATCAAATTTGTAATCTTTATGTTTGATTATTCTATTGAAATTGTTTAAACCAGAACTGGTGCATCAAATTCAAGGAAGCCAACTGATGTAGCTTTAATCAAGCCAATCTTTTCTTGTCCTTTCTTTTTCTTGTTTCCTTTACAGTTACCTTTGTATGAGATAGAATATTAGATATGTTGGATGGTAGTCCCAAAATTTAGTTTAGAATAATATTTTTTTCTTCCTCAAAAACCTAGTATACCAGCAAATCCGTGTAAATGTGCACATATGATTTTATAAGCACAATTATGGTGCAAATATTCTATTACTCCTAAGCATCTCATATAACTTGTACCTACCCATTTGGACACTTTTGGGAATTTCCCATGAAAGAGAATAGGTGTATGTGAATTTCCTTTATCAAGGGTACAAGTACATGTTTGACCATTTTACATTACATTTTTTTAGAAAAGCTATTAGTTCCTCAATGGTATTTTGTGTGGGAAATATGCCACATAGGAAAGCTTCTGTCACAGTGTAAATTATATCGTATCTAGCTTACATTTCACCGCTTTCAGCTGTTTCTGTCTTTTTAATTTACCTCTATTAGTTATTCAGTGATTTAAAATGCAATTTTGTATGATCACATTTATCACGCTTTTGGAAAAAAAACAGGTTCTTTACTCCTTGAAGTTATTACCAGATTATTAATTCTGGCAAACCGATAGCCTTTTAAATATTAAGTGAACTGAATTGTTGCAATGGCATCCAAAAAATGCCAAACATGCAAACAAATGAGACATTGTTAATTCTCTCCTCTTGCTTGATTAATAAAGCACCTGTCATCCTGCAAAATGTCTAAGAAATACTGTCCACTTTCAGTTTCTGCTTATTAGAGAATGAAAACTCAGTCACATGAAAGTTAATGAAATGTCGATCTAATGTTGAAAATGCTGTTGATTTTTTTTTCTTTCCTTGTAAATTCTACATTTATGCTTTAAATTCACCCAAACTAAGCATAAAAACAGCATGACAATTAGCTGGCATGACTGTGAACTACAGTAAATGTGGTGAGGAGAGCTGCACCAGTAAAGCGGTAAGGCTGATGAGACAAAGTGTTTGAAGTTGAGAAGTCTTTGACAGCTGGAGTGGCAAATACAATGGAGGAGGGCTCAGCAGGAGTCCAATAGGAACTGTAAAACATGTGGTCATTTAAAAAAGTACAAATCTGGTTTATTTTTAAAATATTAAAAGCAGACATTGGTGCTGGCAGCAGTTGGAGGGAATATGTCCAGGCGAATTTCCTGAGTAAAGCTAAGAAGCAGTAGAGAAACATTTCAATTATGATGCTAAGTTTTCAAATTCTAATTAAAATATGTGTTACTAAATGTTCTGTTGTAGCAGATGAGAACGAAATGTAATGCAGCATCCTGGCATCCTAAAATAGCACCACCGGCTATGGAAATTGTTGGATTTCTCAAAATACATATTTCAAAGGTCAGAACTTATGTAACCCAATTTACAGGTAGATTATCTTCATTATCTATGCAGGCAGGGAACAGAAATGATTGAGAACAATAATACATGTATTAAATAGCTGCTAGAACTCACCAGCAAATTCAACATCTAGCCATACATTGTTATGAATGTTAGTGTTAAAATTAGCTAAGAATCTAATAGGAGATATAGTGTGGAGTAGTGGCACAGGGGCAGAGCGGTGGCACTGTGGCTAAGGATCTGTGCCTGTGGCTGGATACCACAAATCCCACAGCCGGCAGAGGAATCTTACTCCTTTGGGTCCCTGAGCAAGGCCCTTAACCCCAAGTGCTCCAGTGGTGCTGTATAAATGGCTGACCCTGTGCTCTGACCCCAAGCTTCTCTCTCCCTGTCAGTGTGTCTCATAGAGAGCAAGCAGGGGTATGTGAAAAGACAAATTCCTAATGCATGGAATTGTATATGGCTAATAAAGTGATCTTATCTTTTTTATTAAAAAAATTGATTCCAAAATTATTTTTATTTTTGTAGTTCTCATTCTGAAACTACTAATTGTCAGCCCATCCAGTTTACTGGTATCACCTTTGGAACCAGCGCAGACTGCTGGTCGTACTGCTTAGAGAAACTTGGCAAATGTCACTACACAGACTTGAACTAACAATGCCAAATTTTACTTACCATATTTTGAGACCACCCACTTTTACAGTCACATAATTCATTAATCTTGTGAGATGATAATCCTCATTTCGATAATAGGAGTCATTTAAAATTTGTGTTAGTTCCATGATTTTTAATCAGTTTTATCAGCAAATCTTAACCAAATTCAAGTAGGAACATCCTTGTATTATTATATATATTTCACTGTGTACACCCTTATGTTTGATTTAATGTTGAACATCAGGTACTAATCACTCATGTATCTGAACAAACAATCCATATAGCTTTATTGTCCCAGTCACTTGCTTAATTAGAAGAAGGGAGTCAGCATGATTTCTGGATCTCTATTCATTGATCATTTATGACATTGAATAAAATCTGCAAGACTTTGGACCAGGAACATGGATGCCACTGCTATGATAACCACACTACACCAAAACTCTAATATTTTTTATATGGACTGGAACCTTGCACAATTCTGTTTGATCCTATAGAGTGCCATATTTCTAGAAATGCTCCTAGAAAGCAAAATAGAAAAGGTGTTTGCAAGCGTGATGTTCCAGAGCTTACATTTTCTTCTGAGGACAGGTTGAAACAGTTATAATTGATTTTTCCAGACAATACAATACCCTCTAAATTATTGGGACAGCAAAGGCAAAACTTATTTTTGGTTTACAGTAACACTACAGATTTATAAACAAAATCAGAAAGATTGGCATTAGAAGGACAAGTATCTCTCATCCTACACTATGGGTGTTCCCAAATACAAGATTCTTCAATTGGGCAACCATGGTGTCAATGACAGAAAGAAGCACAGTATTCAAACTCAAGAAGTTTGGTATCGACAAATAGTGCAAACTATTATACAAAACATATTTCATCTCAATGTCATGGAGATTATTAACAAATCTGGAGACAAAAGTAGAAAATATTTGACAGGTCAAGTAAATCTAAATTTAAATCTGGTTGAGCATGCAGTTTACATTCTCAAATAAATTATGAGAATACATGAAGAACAGGCAAAAATGCAAAGTAAAAACAAATCTCAAATGATTATACAAAGAGTCTGATGATCTCCATGAGTTGCATAAGTCATGTAATGGCTTCAAAGAAATGTTGTAACTAAGTGCTGATTTTTACACTGTGAATGTATGTAAAGTTAACATGTCCCAAATTTTATGATCACTGGGCTTTATCACAAGATATGTTGTTTTCTCTAATATGATCAAATGTATGCATATAATTATTCTAAAATACAATGCATATTATATTGTACTTATTGTTCCTATAAATCTCATGATCACATAAATTCCTTAACTACAAAGCATAAATAATGTATTTTTTATGTATGGTTAGTTTTTAACTTCATTCTATTATATAATAATCTCATCCAAAACAATTTTATATCAGCTAGTTTGGGTTTACAGTCAAGGACAAGCTGGTTTATTTTCCATATAGCCACAATATCTTGCAAGCAGTACAATCAGAACATGCATTGTTATCACAGCTTAGAAAATTACATATTCTAGCTTAAACTCAAGCTGAGCTTTGGGTCAAAACACATAATAGTAGACATGTTTAATGTGATATATTTGTGTCCACAAGTTAAAGATTTGCTCTTATATTCTCTGTCAGGAAAATAAGCTTTAATGCAATGTAAATTTCAATTATAAAGTAGAAATAAACTTTCATATGAGCACATAAGTACAATTTTGATAATTGTACCTTGTGTCTTGAACAATAGACACATGTATACTGTACATAATTAAACCTAATTTTAAACTTATTTTTTTTTTGATTGGTTGTAATTTAGTCATTTGTATTAATGCATGGTTCTGTTTTTGTATGAATATGCAGTTTAGTTCACTTTTTGTGTCTCAGAAGTTGCTTGTACATAAATATTGCTTGTCTAGGCAACACACATACTTTTAACCCTTTTATCTGTGCACTGTTCCACTCAAAACTAGCATAAAATAGTGCCAAGCACCATAAACTACTATAGATGAGCTGGACTCCATTTCTGCCCCCAGTGTAGAGAAAGCCCTAGGGGAACGGACAGAAAAAGTCTAAGTGTCATTGGCCGCTTCTCTAAATGTGTTTACATACTATCATTAGGCCCTGTTCACTTTGATCTTTCCATGTTTTGTGCAAGTAACAAACACAGGTTGCAATACAAAAGGATGAATCATTGGGCTAATGGGTGGAGCAATAATGAAGAAGAGCTAAGATTATACTCTTGGGAGACCTGTGAGATACAGCGTGGTTTTATGTGTTTCAGTGGTGCTGTAAAAAAAATTAAATTTTTAATTGTAATTTAAGTTACAATTTCGAATGTTTAGTCTACAGTCTAGTCATATTAATTAAACTTTTACTTAGAATTTGTATTACTTAAATTGTTCTATGGGCAAAGGATAATTACTAATAGATATCTTTCAAGGATCGCCTTTCAGTGTTATGATATATTTAAGATCAAGCAGTCTCCATTAATTATGGGTATACATATTAATTAAATGTTGTCTTTATTGAAAGACAGAGCTGTCTAAACTGTTTATTTTCTCATTTCTGCCTTTTCTATTTATAACATTAGCCACTACAAATTTGCAACTGGAAAAATAATCACACTTAATCACACAATAATTCTGAATCATTAGGCATGTTTCTTTTTCTTAGCTGCATTATGGAGCTGAAGTGTCTGTTTTTCTGCTTATCTGCCCCAATGATCTTATTTCTCCCATTAAGTAGCTTACCTTTTGAACTGAGGCTGGTATGATGTTTTTGCTGAAGATGGGGAGCATTCTAGAATGTGCAGTCATAGGTCAAAAGGGCAAAAGAATTGTTTTGTTTTGGTTGTGCTAACATTTTTTGTGAGATATATTTTCTGCTGATTGGCATTATTAAAACATTTGTCTGAAGTCAGTGAATCTAGGATTTTGAAGCAAGGTTAAAATGTCCATGTTTGATGAACAGAACCCAGGGGATACTGAAATGAACAGCGTGGGTCAGTTATGTTTCCATATGAAACCAAGGCTGGCCTCTAATTAAAATTGTTGTACTCTAGGAGCTGTATGCCACACTCCTGGCTCTGCAGCCAAGCAGTTGGAGCCACCTGTGCAAAATCTCCAGTGACCTCCTTCTTAGGCATAACATCCTCCTTATTAAACCAGCAAGGGTATCAAGTATAAGTGCACAGAGGTGCTCTCAATCTAGATAACTCCCTACTGAGCTGGTCTACCTCCTCTTCCACACTAAGCCAGTTGCAGCTGCTGTTAGCAATGTCTAATAGGCAGTGTGGGCAAGTTCCTAAACCTTTTTAATCTGCTACTGGCGTGGCCCACAGCACCCTTCAATCCTCTAAAAGCTGACCACCCTGCTAGTCATTTATGGTATTTTGCTGAGCTTTGTGGTAAAAAAGGTTTGACCTTCCTTTAACCATGCTCAATAGCAGCTCGATCTCTCTTGTTGCCTCCTGACATAAAAGCTTAACAGCATTTCCAGTAAAAAAAATTCCAGTGGGAGCTCCCTTCCGCCAACTATTCTCCAATAGCAACAGTAGGTGCACAGGGGATTTTGCTTGAACAAAAATAGGATTTACCTGTATTCTGTACCAGCAAGGCTGCCCCTTTCAGAGTACCCACTTGAATCTCAAGATTGAAACCTCACCCGAGGGCTGGATTAACTCTTTGGACTCATGGCGCATGCTGTCTCAAGTTTGCTTTTCAGCTTTATAAATACATGATGTAAAAGACTGAGAAAGATGCAAAGCGCAATATTAAAAAAAACTTGTCTTTATTGTTTCAATAGAAGCCTACCTATTATGTCCTTGTCAGATAATTGCCAAATTGCTTGTGCATTCCAGTTCAATTTATTTTGGCAAAAAGCATTATCTTGCACATATTTATTTTAGTTTAAAACTCAAAATATAATGACAGGTTTAAAGTGGAAACCGACAAGAAAATTTCAGCAAAGTTCATTCTGCAGTAGTAACCATTTTAATGCATATGTGAGAATGTTTCTTGTACCATGATTTTCTAATTTTACCATTAATATTCAAGATAAAAGTCTTCTTGGAGAAAAATAAATAATTTAAAAAATTTTTAGAGTTAATAATAAAATAGTGTAGTATCATAGTTCAGTGGTATTTTAAATGTAGACTATTAAGTTACTCTATGTTTCCACATGTTAAAATATTTATACATTTACATAAGCTAAATTTCATTTATACTAGAACTTTTTCACCTGGCAAAAACACAGTAACATTATACAAAGTGTTCTACCAAATTATTCTTGTTTTTGTTAAAGCTCTGGCAAAACTGAACGAAGCAAATACTTTCAAAATATTTAAAATTCAACTGTTTTTTGGAAGTGGGAAAGAATCTGCAAATTAAATTTAAAAAAATGTAAAATGAACCTAAAAGAATTTTCAATAAATATACTGAGAGCTAATGGAATAAACAGCAACACTGAGCTCTCCTATTCTCTTTGCATAATTACTTGGAAATATTTTGGCTAACACTGAATGGGGAATGCTGAACACCTGTTTGCAATCTTAAACGTAAAATCCTCAAAATGTTCCTAGCTGGTATATCACCTATAATCTTTTCCAAAGAAATTAAAGATAAATTGGAAGTACAATAAATGTGCATTCGGTTTTGTAGTTTTGACACACTTCCAATGAAACAGAAAAGGTAACTGTAACAGACATGTGATGAATATGGTTTTCCTTTCAGTCTTTATGATTCACTGATGCTGTTCAATCTGATTCATCTGGTTGAAACAGCTAAAACTCAAAAACATTTAGATTTTAATATCTCCCAGGAATATAAGGTAAGGTCATAACTGAATTAAATGGATTTCCTGTGTGGAAAGCATATTAATAAGCATGAATGAGAAGCTGTCAAATGAGCTCATAACATATGGACATCTGAGTTCTACTCAAAGCACATGCCACCCATAATATATGACTTACATTTGAAGTCTGTTAAAAGTTCCTGGTTTCTTCATATATATGAATGTTTTATGTATTGTATAAATTTGATTTCTCTAATTGGATGAAATACGCTAATGATTTGATGCTTGTTTTACTTTTGTGATAAATAACACAAGAAGATGAGACTGTTTCTAACTCATACATTAAATATAAGCAAAATATCATAAAGTGAAGCCTTTTGTGGAATTTTGTCATCATCACAGAAATCCCAACTTTATGTTTTAGTATGTCAGGATTATGAGACACTTACACTTGGATCAAGACAACGCTATGTAATACGAGCTAAACAATCCACCAACAAAATATTTGGAGTTACCACAAGAGTCAAGTAAATGTCTGGATTTCTGGTTGAATGATTTTTTTTCTGCAAAGAGTAATTATGTGTATTGTTTTACACCTTCAGGCCAGAAATTTGTTTTCCCATACTAAATTTGAATATTTTAAGTTTCAAAGTTCAGTTTTAATTTCCTGAATGCATTTCTGGTGCCACACACATGAAGTTTTGGATTAGTATTTGATTTAGTATTTGTCTGGTATGTACAATATTAATTCCCAATTCAATTTCTGCTTTGGATTTTTTTAAGTCTTCCTCAATAACTAAAAATGTCTACATTTATGACATTCTATACTACAGTATATGCTCTAGTCAATTCTGTTAAAATGTTTTCCTCTGCTACATGAAAATAGTATGCTACAGTAAGTTTTTTTAATATTTGCATATTTTGGAAAAATAAGGAACAAGTAACAGGATTATTCCATGCTGAAAAGAAAAAATCGTTTTGGCTGTGGAGCCTCTTCTTCACAGCTTAAACATTGTGTTTTTTTTCTTCTCTTTTCAGCATGGAATAAACCTTTACTTGTTCCTTTGCAGCCTACGCATGCTGACGCAGCTACACACCTGAACTACTTTTGGAAAAATATGCAGTTTGTGAAATTAACACTACTGGAAGGAACAATTGCTGGACTTATGAGGAGGTCTGACAAAATCAAATATGTTTTCAAAAGTCTGTCATTAATTTCTGTGATAACTACAGGTATTTTAAATATTTAACAAAACTGACAGTCAATTTTTTGTTGAAAACTCCCCTGAAAACTGATGAAAAAATGGAATTCAAGAAGCCACCAAACATTTCTTGTGTTGATTCTGGTCTTCTGACCTAAATAAAAAACACATAGTAGTCATTTGCAATTAAAACAAATTGACATGTAAATTGCTTTCCAGATTTAATCTCTGCCACAGCTTGTGCTTTAAGGCCTAAAGAGCACCACACACAGTCTCAAAGGAAATACACTCCACTTTCTCAGACACAAACCTTTAATATCTCTTTCTCTATCAAATAAATTAAAGATGGGTATGCTGTTTTGGCTGCATTAAATATGTATATCATACTTTATATCCATGTTTTCATTTATATTATTAGTATACTTTAAGAACCAGAATAAATCAGGCCACAACTTTTTTAATTACATAATTTAGTCTAGTACAAATTAAGATTTCAACAAATATATCCTTAAAAAAAGAAAAAGATATGACAATACACACTGAAAGCATGTCCTCATGAGAAAACCCTATCTGTTATAGTACATCTTGAGGCAGTGGCAGAGGTAATATGGAAGGTAAAAGGCAAATCTACAAGAATGCAGACAAGATCTATATCCCCTAACTCAAAAACATAGGGTTCCTAAAATGCCTGGGAACCGAGTATATACAGTAGGTTCTATGAAAATTCTAAAATGTTCAGTGCTGCAGGTTTACAGTAGAACTGCTACCAACCCCAGAAACATTAGATTAAGAAAATAAAAGTCTTAAGATAATACTATTTGTTCATTAAAATGATTATTTAACTTTTCACATGATGCAAGTAGCTTATGTCAGTATAAAACTGTGCAATAATAAATGTAAAATTCAAATGTTTGATTATGTGTGGAATGGTAAAAATAGCTCATGAAAATTAATATTTACATATCTTATGTAGAAGCATTACATATTTAGAATTATAGTTCTTAGATATTTATTAAAGACAAAATACAGTGCTCCAGTTGCTGGAATTGATATGGAGAATGCACATAGTGTACATATTTCACTGCAAACCTCTAAAAGAGAGTAGTTGAACCAACATTAAATCCGGGAGACCTCTTACTCCCTTAGGTGTTTACTGTGATAAGGTAACAGAACAATGAATATTATTGTGTATTTAACAGCTGCCTGGTTAAAGAGGATCTCAGGAATGCATACAACTATTAAACTATGAAAACAAACACATTTGGATGCGGTTTTATGAGATCTTTCCCACTTTAAGTACATAATAAAGATCTGCATTTGATTTTGAGGTGTTGGCTGAACCTTTGAAGCCTTAAACTTAAATGATTGCAGTGTTATGACCCTTTAACCTGATCACATCTGATCTTAGAAGTTGAGCAAGGCTGGTCCTTGTTAGTTGTAGAAAGGGAGACTTTAAAAAAAGCCCGGTTGCTGCTGCAAGGAGTGTACCAGTAGGTGGACCAGTAGGTGTTACTCTTTCCACTAGTCAAGAATTTCCATACCAATGCCTTAGTGTGGTATCATTGGAAAGTGTGCTGTAGGAGTACCAAGTAGCTACATTTCATTGTGGCCTTAATTTGACAATATTGGTTGGGTGACATGGGTTTCCCCTAAGTGTAAAACATTTTAGGATCCATGGGGATGAAAAGTGCTCTATATCCGCAAGGAAATATTTTTCATTATATAAAATATATTTACCACTAGCTTTTCATTTACCTGTTATTCATGTCTTTCTTTTAACAATGTCTGTTATTTTTTCTGTTAAGACTGTAATTGCCATTATACATCAGCATTCCAGCAAAGATAAATTCTTATGATGTCTTGAAGTTGAATGACTGATAATATCAGATGGAAGTAAAGGAATGTTACATCAGCTTGTGAATACTGGGTTTCAGATTCTTGTATGATGCAAATACATCTCAATTATGTTCACCCTTAAAGGTCTGCTTCTAAAGACACTTATTGCTTATCCATAAAAACCAGCCAGGCCAGGCCTCTTTTCCTATTTTGAACTATCTGCTTTTTGTGTGCTATTACTGTGGAATTAAGTTTTAAATTATTTATACTTAAACATTTGCAATGGATCCATTTTAAAATGTTTCAGCAACTTAATCATAAGTTTAACACAATGAATGGAAGTCCAGATTGGAAGTGAGCCTTTGGAAGCTGAACTATATTTAAGCTTTCTAAAATGGGATGTACTAAAAATTTAATGGAAACCGATAGGTGGAGTTCTAGAAGAGAAGCGGGGGGTCCTCTGCCCCTTCCTCTATCATTCAATTATCTTTCCTATTTAAAACCTAACCCTGCTAAGACACATCTAGAGCTTTTGAATTCGACTTACTTGAATTCTGAGTGCTAGACCTATAATGGCTTGCAGGCCTAACACTCCGTCATTTTCAGACTGCCTTTCTCTCCCCTCAAGCACCTTGAAGATTCTCCACATTGTTCGTTTTCCGCTGTTTCGCCATCTTGACCTTCTAATTTTCAACCTAATCCTCCTCTCCCACGTCACGATGCTCCTGCGTCACCCATCCAGTCTCCCACATTACGCTGTCCGAGCGCTGCCGCACCACCTCGGCTACGCCAACCTGTAGACTGGCCTCTTTCAAGGCTCCTCAAATCTCTGTTCGACAAATGTATTCCTATCCCTCCTCACTCTGAAAGTTTAGCCCCGTTTTTCTACTTTTATGCGATTCCGTTTCAGTTCAACCAGTCCTCCATACTTCTCTCTCTACAGCAGTACCTGCAGCTCCGCCCTTTGCAAATCGGACAGCCTCTCCTCCACAGCTACCCAGCTCTGTAGCAGTTTCTCTTTCTGTGCAGATTTCCCAACAGCTTTCCCAAACTCGAAACACTTTATTGCTCTGTAGCCGATATTAACTCCCGTCTGCTCAAGCTTGAAAATTCCCTTAATTCAGCTCGGCTCCTACAGCTTGCCCATCTTCAGTCTTTTTTTTCTCTTTCCTCCCTCAGTATAGCTAAAGCCTTAGACTCTATGCTGCTCTCAGGCTACCCTCATTTTCACCGCCAGATCCTTGAAGGTAAATATGACAATTCTGTTTCTCTCATATTAGATTGCTCTGATCGCAATTACTGAGTAGTGGAATCTGGAGGCTCCTGTTGCTCTAAATCGTGAGAACCACATCTTCTTAAGTTTCACTCTGTGCGAATTTATTCTGAATTTCTCTATTTTCAGGGATGCTATCTGTTCTTTCCACCCTCCGCGGGTCCAGGAGTGGACTACTACTGCTTATTTTTGTTTGTTAAGGTGGTTCTTTTTTATTGCCCAATAAAATTTTCAGTTTTAACCGATTTGTAATTTATCCACTCTTCCTGTTCTAAGGCACGCCCTTATTTGAATATCCATAACCTAGCGGTCTCGCCCTCTCTAGACTGATCTGTCCCCTGCTCCAAAATGATTCTCTTCTTACTTCTAACAGCTGAGCTCCAAAAGGTTTTCTCATTGGCTCCTTCCTAGAATCTCCTTCGTCACCTCGTTTTGGTATTACTTTCCAGCAGAAAAGCCCTATCACTTTAGATAAGGTTAAATTTGCAGCTCACCTTCCTCCCGATAGCTGTCTCTATTTTCATTTCAGATTTTGAAATTATCGCTAATGTGACTTGCTATCCTAGTCGGTGCATTAAAATTATGATACCCGCATTTTACCTCATGCCAAATCTTTCTCCCATCTTCTCTCTTTCTACAGCCGTTGTCTCTCAATGCCCACACTAATATATCAGCTGACACTCGGAAGGATATCAGACTATGGATCTCTACCCCGTCTTCAGAACTGCCTCTCTTCTACAAGAATTGGTGTTCTACTCTGAATGACCTCCTCCTTTTCACTAATACTTCTGTCAGTCTTTCAGTAATATTTAATGCTCAGTGGTTTTCTCTCTCTCCTTGTAGAATTGTCAGCCCTTCTAGAGCTCTTCCCTATATTTGCTGCCATCCTACACTGCAGCACCTACACCGACACAAACATGGAAGGGAAGAGAGAGCCTCACAGCCTCCATCCCATTATATACAGTCCAGTAACCCAAGTCCAGCCCCTCAGGTTCTGTTCCCAGCCTGCATTGCGTGCGCATGGCTAAAGGGGACGGTGCAGCCGCTAAAGCGTCCCAGGTGGGTGCATGTGCACGACATAGCTTTTAACAGTTATAATTGTTTTTAATAACCTGAAAAAAATTGTGCTGAATTATAAAGAATTGAATTGTTATTGATGAATTAGCAGACACAGATTTATTCTGCCAGTTTCTAATTAGAAATTGAACTTTGAGCTACAAATAACAATTTGGATAATGCTGCAAAATGTACAGTGAGGCAAGGGAAGAAGTCACTCCTTGGTCTTTATTTATCACAGTTGATGGGAATTGCAACATGATTTCACGGGGTACTGGTGAACTTGCTTTTATGTTGTTTGAAACAGCATATACAGTAGAAGCAGACAAATAAATAAACTACTGTAGATGACAGATGATGTCTGCCTATATTGTCACCCTGTGGTTGGAGTGATGACTACAAACTTTCAGCAACTCATTTTGTACATGAAACAGCTTTGTACAGGTCGAGATTTGCCAAGGTCTATATATCATTCTCGTCTGCTGATCTTTGTGACTTAATAGAGATGGAAGATCACAAGACCCGTAGAAAGACAGCGATCTGCTTTCTTATCAACTGCTTTGTTTTTCACAAAAACTGTTTGTAATGGAGAAAACAGGAGGTCTTGTATTTGTGATTGTAAATTCTATATCTTGATTTAGAACTGTTTCAGGATGTACAGCAAAAGGGCTCAGTGGAATAGCAACAACAAAAGCTGAACAATTGAGGTTTCCTTTGTGACTGGGCTTCACACCTCAGATAAAATTGTTAAGTTTTAACTAAAGGTTGATTTTTTTTCTTACTATGTAAACACAAAGACCTGTACTAAGTAAAATCAAACTTTTATTTGACTACTCTACTCCTCTGCACATCCATATATTTTATATAGCAGTTATTTGACTCAATGGTACAAATGCTCAAGCAAGCACAATGATGCTCCATCGAACTCCTTATTTCAGAATGTTTTGTTTTATATGTCTGTTCTTGCCTTGCACCCATTTTTCCTTCTCAAATCTTAAATGTTCAATTCTGACTCCTCGTGATAGCATATGATTGAATACAGATGTTATACTTTTTATACCAAAAAAAAACAGAAGTTGAGACTAATCTGGTTCATGTTTTGTTGTCCTTTCGTGTTTTTCATCTCATCAGTGAAAGACTCACTCACTGAAAAAAAAATGAAACTGAGACTTAATTATAATTACCAAAGACCTTTAGATAGTGTATCAGGTTTTTTTTATCTTTGATCTGGCAGCGGTAATTAAGAGAACACTACAATCATAGGGGTGGTCTACATAAAACACACAAAAAAGAGAACCACTGACCTAATGGAGTTCAGGAGAAAAACAAACATGAACAACAAGCATGAATCACCTACTCACTAGCATATAAATACAGGACTTTTTCCCCAGCTTTCTATGTTAAAGCATCCCTACATCATTTCCAATGTAAAACCTTGTTGGATTGTTATAAAAGGGGCAAGATTCCCAATGCCTTGTCCACATGACCAGGCTGTCATCCCTCAAGTCAGGAAGGGCTAAAGCAAAATTACGACCAAACAACTCAAATCCAATATTCACTATCTCTGAAAATGTGTTTTAAAAGAATCATAGAAAACAAGAAGAACAGAACACAAAACTTCACTTTGTAATGTATTCCATAATCCTCTCTTCAATGCAAAGAAGTGCCTCCTCTCTTTCTAAAGTTGTTACATGCCTAAGGCAAGAACAAATCACCCGACTGAATTTCACACTGTGTGGTGGAAGGAAACAAAAGTAGCAACAAGCATATATTGTCTATTGTTTTGAAGGCTGAATGTTACCATAATGAAAGTGGGACTAACATATCACAACAGATTTCTGGGAAACGGCTAAATCGTCTCCAAAACCAGAGTTTAATAAGAGACTCCCGTCTATGTACTGCCTTGCCTAATTTTCACGTTTATTGAAACAAGCAAGAACTTTTCAGCTATACAAACTTGCTAAGCTTAACACAGTATTAGATTTGTAATAATGCCTGCATGTCTAAGAAAATGTGTTTTTTTTAATTAGTCTAATTCTATATGCAAAATATAACCCTTTTTGTTTCCTTTTTTGCTCACAATATTTTTTAATCGTACTTTTATTCCAAAATCAGTTATATTTGTACAGTGCAGAAGACCAATCAATTGGTGAACAATTAATAATAATTTATAATGGGAAATTAATTTGCATTGCTTGATCTTGTCCTGAACTCATCTTTGATGTTTTAACATCAATCAGCATTTACTTCACGAATCAGTATGAAGCAGAGTCATGTGATGATGTCAGACAAGTTTACCACAACATTCCACTTTAAAATGATTAAAAATGTATTTATCAGCACAAAAATGAGGAACCACAAAAAGCAAAAAAAACAAAAAAACTATAAAAAACCCCAAATATTCTGATGGATAGTTACTTGTTATTTCACAAGTGCATACTTGTATTTAGCTCATTTAATACAGTGATCTCTACTTTTAATAGGTAGGCAACGTTTTATAAAACAAATAACTTGCTACCGCTATGAATTCTTCA
The DNA here is from genome assembly GCF_055471065.1 of Atractosteus spatula. NCBI lineage: Eukaryota > Metazoa > Chordata > Actinopteri > Semionotiformes > Lepisosteidae > Atractosteus > Atractosteus spatula. The sequence goes on along the minus strand of NC_142707.1, from coordinate 41,961,746 downwards.
GATTTACTTTGTAAAATGAGGAGAATGAACAAATATTTCAAATTATAAAATATTTTTTTGAAAACCTTCAAATACTTCATGTATAGAACTATTAAGGTTTCCTACCTGAGCTCAAGTCTTACATACTGTACATAATTATACAGCAAGGTCAAGCTTAATTTATACCCCTGGAGACAAGTAAAGCATTTTGAATTAAATTGAGTTGAATTAAAGTAATTAATTTCTTATTATTGTATATAATAAGTGTGTTTCATATTGTAAAATATATAGTATTGAAGAAAATCATGCACAGGTTTTAAGATTAAGAATACATGTAAACTCATGAAGATTAGTCTTCTTTTAAGATACATTTTGAGAAAAGAGCAGACGTTCATCCAGATTTATCAGGGGTGCCATCGGTAACTTTACCTTTTTGAGGGAAATATGAGCAGGGAGTGTTTTTCAGACCTTGCCAAGGACACACATATTTAACATGAAACACTGAAGAAATATGCACTAAAATTTATTCTAAAACGCATTTGTTGTGTTTTGCATACCTCTCACATTATTTTAATGCTAGTTTTGGATTTGGTGCTGTAACATTAGAAGAAATAATTTGAAATGATAAACTTCACACAAATGCAAACTACAGTAAGTACTCTGAATTTCAGATTTCTGACTTTTATGTTTTAGTTCACAGCCTTATTAAAGATTCCCAAACTTTTTAGTTTTATATGTTTTACACAAACAGGGAGGTTAATTTGTAAATTGAAGCAATTTTAAGGGGCATTGCTTAGAAAGATATCAAAGGCATCACTGATTCTATGTTTTTCAGCATTTTTATGTAATTGAGTTTGAGCTTTGATAAAAGAATAATATTTTGGGACATTTTCGCTGGCACACATCACTGCTAGAGACTGACAGGAGCAATGTGTGTAACATAAGATAGCAATCCAAGACCAGGAACAGCTGGAGAGCTAATTAAACTCACTTACAAATAAGAGCATATTAAATCACTTCTATGAGCTACAGATGGTACTGACATAAATAATGTGAGAAACTAGTAAAGTGTTTTTGCTTTGTTATTGCTGTGGTTTGATATAACATCACCTGAAGAAAGTTTAGCAACTGAAACAATGTATTTCTTCTTTCTATTTTTCAGTATGGGATTTACTTTTACTTCTTTCTTCGCGAAAATATGTGATATTTACTGAAATGTACAGCTAGAATTTTAGAGGAAGTAATTCAAATGCTCTGCATTTTTTGATGTAATGATCTTGTACTTTTTCCCCCAAAATTCACATTTAATGTGATAAATGATGAACCAGTCATTTCATTGCATATGGCATTGACGATTACATTTATCAGAGCTCATTCTCATGTACTGTATTGTCACTGTGTCTTTAGTAACAAAATGAAAACAATAACAAAAAGAATACAATTAAGGTGGTCCAAAATTACTTGATAAAACCAGTCATGAAATCTGCTTTACAGCTCTATCTTGTCCAATCCTCCAAGTGATGTCTCAATTCTGCCAAACTGTGTGAGCAAAATTCACACCTGATTAAGTTCAAATTTCCTCCATTTAAAATGACAAAATCTGAGGTGATGTGCATAAATCCCAGGGAAGATACAATAAAGCAAGGGTATTCAGACCCTTTAAAGTTTTCAAATGTTGCTGGATTACAAATGGTACAAATATTTGTCCAATTCGTGTTTTTGTTGCAAACACATATGCTGAAACAGAACTTTTACAAATTTGTTCAAAATTCAAAATGAGTTAATAATCAGCAGATATCTTAAAGAAAGTCCAAAATTGAAATATGCTTGCTTGCCTAAGTATTTAGACCCCATACTTGATAGATCCACCTTTTGCTGTAACAAGCTTTAAGTATTTTGGGAAGGTGTCTACCAGCTTTGCACACTAGTTAAGAGTGAAGTTTGCCCATTTCTCTAGGCAGATTTTCTCCAGCACTTCTTGGACAGTGCATGTGGACCACAATTTTCAAATCATGCCACTGATTCTCAATTGCATTGAAGATGGGACTTCAACATACAGTACCACTCAATGACATTCACCTTTTCACTTTTGAGCCAATCCAATCCTGGTCTCATCTTACCACAGAACCTTTTCCCAAATTTTAGCCGGATCACTCCCTTGCTGTCTGGTAAACTTCAGATGGGTTTTATAGTGGTTCATTTGGAGTAACAGCTTCTTTCTTGCAAAGTTGGTAAACACCCTCCCATACAGACCAGAGCTCTTGATATAGGTGACTGATGCACTTTTACTACATTCTCAGCTTCTGAACTCTAGGTTTTTCAAAGCTGGCCTCTCAGTGGCTTCCCTCACAAGTCTCTTTCTTGTTTGGATGCTGAATGTTGAGGAATGGCCTTTCCTAGGCAGTGTCTGGGTGGTGTGATGCAGTTTCCACTTCTTGCTTATTGAGCCAACTGTGCTCACTGGGATATCCGAACAGTTTGATATTTGCTGTACTCTTTTCTTTATCTATACGTTTTTATCTCTAACGTCCTTAGAATGCTCTTTAGTCTTCAGTTTTTTCCCATCAGATTCTGGTGAATAATCCTTAACTAGGATTGTAAATGTGACAGTCACTTCAATGATGCACAAGCAGAGGCCAATGGTAATGCAAGTGTATCCTCATTAGGGCGATTTCTTTCAGTAGTGTAAACCTAAAGCTATTAAATCACAGGGGTCTGAATACTTATACTTTTTTTACATTCTTTCAGATATCTGATTTTGTCTTTAAAACATTTCTGATTGAGCATGTGAGTTTGCAATAAAAATGTTGATTGGAAAAATGATGTGAATCATTTGTGATCCAGCAACATTTGAAAGCACATAAAGGGTCTGAATACTTTTGCAAGGCACCATATTTACTTAATTTCCAACAACTTGGACACAGTAGCCCGAAACCATGCCCTAGTATGAGAAATATGGGAGTCTTGTTTGATCCTGTGCTCTGTTGTGATGCACAAATAAAAGCAATCTGTAATTTTTTGTATTTTTGCCTCAGAAACATTTGGTCTTTTCTTGATTACACTGTGCAATAGTAGCTTTTACAGTGGTTTCCCTACCTGCTCCTTATAAAAATTGAAATGGTCCAAAAGTCAGCCTTTTAACTCCTTCTGTCTTAAAGGCATTCAAGACCACATCACCCCAATTCTGACATGTCTTCACAGACTCCCCATTACCCTGCACATTTAGATTAAAATTTTACTTTAAACTTTTAAAGACCAATACACCACATTGTAGAGAAATAAGTACACTTCTGTTACTTCAGAATGTTTTATGATGTCAATAGGATGCTCAACTAGCACAAGGAGTATGAAAAAATCTTGTTAGGATAATGAATTAAAAATGCGATAATGCAGAGGTGGTAAATAACTTATTTAAATTAATTCCAGACACAGATGAGATACACAAAAAAATCATGACTGGTGGGATCCAAGAAAGAATTAGACATAATATGGGAAACTGCTGCAAAAAATCGCCAACAAATCATATTAAAAACTGAAGATTACTATCTTGTTTTAAAGCACATCATTTCAGGCAGTAATTGGATTTTAAAGAAAACGGGATAACAGTTCAGAACATCAAAAGAACTTTGGATCAATTACAACTATGATAAGATGTTTTTAGGAGGGAAATAGAGTGTTACAGCCACAAGATATGGGTAAAGCATTTAAATACTGTATGGGTAAAGCATATGTTCTTAAAATGGACATGCAGGAAGTATACCGTGTCTGTAATTTAAAACTTTGTGTGGTATGTAGTGAATTTAGATCAAGTTATATGCAATCACCTTGTGGCTAGTTTCTATAACTTGAGTTTAAATGTTTAGGATTTGTATTTCATTTAATCTGCTTCCATGTCATTCTCTTTATTTTCATTTCAGCATTTCATTTCTCTTTGAGGAAGCATGCATGGTTTATAGTTGTATGCGAACCGTTTCGACAGATGACAGGAGAAGTTGCTATGGTTGACAAATTATGATGTAATGTTTCCTGCAGAAAGCTAGAAAATAGAAAGAAAACCAATTTCAATTAATATTTTGTGTGCTCTAGGAAACTTCAGGTATCTTGAATGTGAGTTTGCTGGAACACTACTCATCATTTGGATGCAATTCTTGCATTTTTCTGATAGCAAAAAAAAATGTAAATGTATTTTAATGGTGTCATACAGGCACTAAGTACAGGGTTGTGGAGGGAGCCAGAGCCTAAACCCAGAAGCAGCAAGTACAAGGCAGGACACCAGTTCTGTACAGTATATCACAGGGAACACAAAGTCACATACTGTATACACTCACACCAGAGTAAATTTTCTCAAAAGTCAAATTAACCTACCAGTATGTCTTTAGAAAAACGGAGCACCTGGATGAAGCCCAAATAAACACGTGGAGTACATACAAACCCCAGACATATTGCACCCCAGAATTCAACCAAGGGCCCCAGCGCTCTGAGGCAGCAATGCTAATCACTGCACCACCTTGCTGCCCTTTAGAGACTGAATCATGTAATTGAAAATATTGCTAATGCTTAGCTTTTTATGTGTTCTGCAAATGCTGAAAAAGAACTTATACAACATAATGCAGCCTTTACTCTGAAAACTAACTAATAAATGTTTTTGGAAAGACTTCTAAATGTTCCAGAAGGACATTATGTTTCTAGAAATGTTTTTGAAATGTGACAAACTCTCCTAGTTCACATAAATGCTGTACTACCAGAAACGAAATACATCTTAAGATAAACCTGTTACTGGACATTGTACCTTCTTTCCCAAAGTAAAAAAAATAAAAATGTACTGTATGTTCACACTTTTCTGTGCATGTAATCAAATACACCATTTACAAATAAAATATACCAAACAAATGTCTTATAAAATATACATGTGCAATTCATGACTTAATGAATCTTTTATGGTTTCTGGAGAGAAGTTTCAGGAATTTACTAAATCTATAAATCTGTAGAAATCAGTTCTCCTTTACAAAGCAAAATAGAAATGTTTTTTGGGTGGTGAATAATTCAGATTTTTATTTTGAGGCTGGTTCTCAATGTGAGCAGGATGATCAATTTACTTACACATTTATGAAGTTAGACCAGATCTTAACAACTCAAGTCGTTTAGGGTCACTGTTTTTGCAGGGTTATATCCTACCTGAGCTCCTACTAAATAGCTCCTAGAACTACCTAATAAATCTGTTTGCTGAATTAGCCCAGTTTAACACATGCCTCCTGTTTATCAGATGCTGAGCTATAAAGAGACCTGTAAAACCTGCCGGATTGTGGCCTTCCAGGACCAGTGTTTTGTACCTTTGAACAAGTCTCTACTTTTTCATTTTTAGTTCGCAATAGTTTTTTTTTTACTTACGCTGAATTCTTCAAAAAAGAAGAACCCCAGTAGTTATCAGTGTTAAGGACCTTGTTTTACTGGTGTCAATAAGACTTTTGAAAAAGGGGAATGTATTCATTCTTTGAATGCCACAGCAAAACCCCTTTCACGAGCCTAGAGCTTTTTTGTTACAACTCTGCTAATTTTATCTGTTTTTTTCACAAAAACATTTCTTAATGCATGACATTGATGAATGCATGTAAAAGATATGGTGCAGGTAGGATACTATTACAAAAAGGAAAAGGGGAAAAGGTCCAAAATATGAAGATTAAGCCCTGTACCACAAGGGCAGGATGTTTGCTTGCCAGTGAAGTGTGACTTCAGAGATAGAGGAAAATGTCCTTAAAGACAAGGTAAGCAACATCGTAGAGTAACATATCTCTCCAAGAGCTACAGCCTGTTCATTTAGTATCATCCCTACAACTTTGTATTTTTTACTAAAGCAAACAAGAACTCTGCATTTAACAAAAGTATTTTATTTCTAATTGAATGCAGTATATCTTATTTTATTTTGTTTGATTGTGTCAATGTTATGTCCTGAGAGATTTCATCTCATATGGAAAGAAATAGGCAACATATGAGTTTTTCTGAGTGTCCATAAGCCAATTATTTATGAACTACACATCATAACAGTGCAATCTGTCTGTTTGCAAAATGCCTTAGTGCTGTTCTCTAAAATAATAAAATGTGTTAAAATTCAACTGTTTATGTCTTTAATAGTCTCAAGTTTATTATATAAGCAATAATCTATATACGTGACAGTCCTACATTTTAAAATGTTTATGAGCTCTGAATGTGCTGTTATTTCCCAACATTCTCCCATTGGAATACAATCCCTTAGGAGTAATGTGCCCCTAATCAGACTCTTCCACAGACACACTGTAAGGAATCTTGAATGCCATTTTATGAACTGCTTAAAGGAATCCTTTCCAGAATGACAGATAGAACTTGTAATCTTGTGATTGTGAATTGTTTTGCAATGCCCTAATAGTGTTCTGAGTTTGTATTTGCTTATATATTTTAAAATTTAGGGTAGAGGGTAATTTAAAAAAAAGCAATTTTATGTAAACAATAGCATGGCATGGTGGCACAGTGATAAGCATTGTAGCCTAGGGCTCAAGCTTCAATTCCTGGGATGCTATCTGCATGGAGTTTATAAGTCCTCCCTGCATATGCATGATTTTCCTTCCATAGTCCAGAAACCTACTGGTACTGTAGGTCAGTGGACTTCTGGGACAACTAGCCCTGGTGTGAGTGTGTATAAGTCTGTGTCTGCGTTTGCCCTGTGAGGGACTGCTGTACAAGGTGTATCCTAGTTTGCTACTGTTGCTTGCTGGGATAATATCTGGCTAACCCGTGAACCTGTATTGGATAAAAAAGTTAGAAAATTGATGGAAGGTTATAAAAATTATGTCTTACTACAAATATTTTCTAGTTTCTATAAATAAGCTCAAAAGCTATCCAAACATATTGGACATGTTTAAAACAGTTGTTTTTTAGTCGCTAAATGAAATGTTGAACAGCATAATATAAATGGATGAAGAACAACAATTGGAAGCAGACCTTTCCTGTGAGACATATTTTATAACTTAATAAATAGGGTACTCATACTATCTTTCTTTGTGTGAGTGATACATCAATAAACAATACCCTAAGGCAACAACAACTGGGATTTGTTTGAACTAGTTAAATAATTTCCAGCGACAGAAAAAATACAATTGAAATGTCACTCATTTCTCAGGAAAATGAAAAAAAAAAACACCATAAAAAGACCAACTCTGCTAATACTGTATATTACATATTACAACCATTACTAAAAACAAAATGATGTAGCAAATATTTCCTTGTAACTGAGTGCCAGTGAGGAATTACTAGCAACTATTTTAGGTAGGTAAAGAAGGCTGAATGTTGAACCCAACAAAGTAAATGCATAAAATATACCAATTAAGTGTTATGTTAATTTTACTAATGACTACTGCTGTTAAAATGCTTTTGACATTCACTCAGAGTTGATTCAGCTTCAGCAGGAGCAAGTCAAAAAGACCATCTCTTCTAAGGTCATTACACATCCATCATGTTTCACCTGTACTTGTGTAAATAACATATATCTTAAACAAGAGCCTGAGCACTTTACAGATTAGAATGACAGTGATATGCAGTTAGGTTTCTCTCCAAAAAGGTGTCTGAAAGGTATGGCATGGATCACTGCTAGAGAGAGATCTTATAGCGCCTGCCTTCTGTTGAATTCGACATTAAAATGTTCTTTTTCATAGACAGCCAAAGCAAATAAGCGTTCTTCTCTTCTAATCAATAAACTCTTAATGTGTTAGTCAGTTTTGTGGAGTTGTTAAGATATTGTTTTTCCAATTATGCTACTTCATGTACTGTATCTCAGTTAATTAAGTTCACACAATTGCAGTTATACAATAATGTGTATGATAAAATAACTTATGAATTTCTAAATATTTATGAATAATTTAATGACATCTGGTCTTATGCTTTGTACTCTAATTCTCCTCTGCAAACAGCTTCCCCACACTCTACTGCATCCTTTTCAGTTACAATTTTTAGGTTTTATTTCTTTTAGCACACACACACAAGCTTTCCAGCAAATTTGTAATAAGAACAAGCTTGAAATTCTGAAAATAAATTTTGTAAAGCACTTGGAGAAGCCACTCAAAGTGCTATATTACATAAAAATAAAGTTTATTATTATAAAATCCATTTTCCTAGATGTGTTCTTTACAAATTACACAGTGTGGTGGAATCTCTGGACTATCTTCCTCAATTTAATTTCAAATTCTCCATGATCCCAATTTCTCACATCACAATACATATGTAAAATGAAATTATGTACAGAATTGAAACCAGGGAACTTTTTTTACACAGGGCGTTGTGAGAGTCTGGAACATGTTGCCCAGCCATGATGTTGAAATCAATACATTGGCTTTTTTCCAGAAATGCTTGGATGAAATTAGATCACTTATCTTCTAAGAATGAAACAAGTTAAATGGGCTGTGTGGTCTCTGTTTATTCATACTGTATGTTTCATATGTTTCTTTGACATTGGTTGGCATGACTTCCAACATCAGCCAGACTGAACTCAGAAGCCGGAGTTGTAATACAGGAAGTGGGCTGTTGCCAGCAAGAACAAGGGGGTGCATGGCGTTGTCAACCTACAGGAAAAAGAAAAATGGGGAAATTTAAACAAAATGACAAAACCAGCCAATAAAATGATGCCAAAACATCACTGATTATTATTCACACTTAGACTCACGATTGACATAAAGTCAGTTTAGAAAATTGCATTAATAATAACAGCTATTTTGTATTGTAATTAACGGAGTCATTTTGTCATGTTTAGATACATAAAGAAAATTTACCTCAGTGTTTAGTATGTCTGCAACTAGAAGCAATAAGGTACTTCTAGAGGGCATATCTACTTCGCTGAGTTTATTCTAATTGGTTTGTTGGTTTTTGCCCTCACCAAGAGGGATAGTTTGGGTTAAATTACTGTTTGCTAACAGGATAGGAATTTCAGAAATTATTATGGAGTATCTTTGTAACTCAAGTAAAAACATTAAGGATACACCTCTTGTTTTGAATATGTAAATAATCTGTTTGATTTAACAACAATGGATTTGGCATTTCCTTGTTAATAATGCTGCGCTACAAACCGAACATCTGTGCTTTACTATGTTTGGTTTAGGACTCCACTAAATTTCCACTAAAATCTTTATCATCCACCAGGTCAGTGAATGTTTACCCTTCTTTTATATTCTAAACCAAGGTAGTGTGTATGAACCCTTTCAATATTTTATGCATAAATATAAAAAAACACTGAGAGAACAATTGATGCTGCATATTAATTAATTACAATCCTAGTAAACAGGGATAGGGTTTGCCCCATTACTACAGTATGTAAAGCAAATTGACAATTTTATAAATATACATTTTTGTAGGGATAATCAACCAAACATTCTGCAGAAAACATTATAGCATTTTAAAGCTCACAGTGCCCAGGTTATACCCAGTGTTTAGAACTGGATGGATTCTTGTGTGCATCAGTTTATGACACTCCAATAGAAGAGATTTTAGTTAAACCAATTATACTTTAGGAACTTTTTTTTTCTGCTGCTAGAAACAAGACTGTTTCCCTCCACACGGCCTTATTTATCTCGATTGCTTCAGTCTAAGGGGGGTTCATGTACTGTCTGATTTCTTAATGCCATGGAAACCAGGATAAGCTCTGGACCGATGGACAGCTGTGGTTCAAATACAAAACTACCTGCTTTTTGATTGGTTCTTAATTCATTTCCAGTCCAAACGGGACATATAAAAATGGTCATACTATCTGCAACATTTCTGATGGCAACAGACTGTTCAAATTTCTGGATTAAAAGAAAATTTGCTTGCTTTCTGGATTCTTTGTTTATGTTTAATCTCAGGTTTTGCACAACCCTTCTAATGGATGGTATGTGCTTTAACCTGTCATAGATGTGGTCAGGGTGGGACTGGCATGTATGAACACATGTTTTGTAAAAATCATGTGACCGTGTTTTTGAATGTACTGTATATGACAGATATGCTGTGAACTGCTGTGTCAATGAGCCCAAAACTGATTTTACTCTATGATGATTCCTGCTGTTAATCTTCAGTCAATCTCTTGGGAGTGGACACTAGAATTTCTTCTAAAAATTTGGTTGCATTAATTTACAGAAATTGTCCTTATAGAAAGAAATCGGCCAAGCTATTCTGTGCTGCCAGAAAATCTGTGTCAACCTAGTCACATTCAGACCCAGAAACCACTATTGATACTCAAAATCTGAGTAGTTTTTCACTGGCAAAACTCTACCTGTATTCCACCCTCACACACATTAAAGTCAAATGCAACTAATGATTTAAAAGTGACCGTGTTTCTGATCATTTTCCACTTCAGAACAAGGCTTAGTCATCTGTTTCATAGTTAAGAGTAAATCATCTTTATGAAGATTATTGCTGGTGAAACATCGATATTTGAGATGACCATTTTTGTGTACTTAGGATACTCCTCTTTCAGGTTTTCTAGATTTCTATTCCCTTTTTTATTTTTTTAGTATGACAAAGTGATTTATCAAACTTTTGTGATGTGCCACTGTTAGCCTGGGATATTGTATGTGATGTATATCCAATTCAATCAACTTTCAAATTTTCATTAATATAGTTTTAACAAGTCTCTGAAATTCAGTATTTCTGATGGTATTGTCTCAGAAACATCTGTCCTAAGCATCTAGGATTTTGAATGAAACAAACTTGTTTGCCAATGTTTTGGAATTGCAACAGTGTACCTTGTCTCTATTGACTGGAACACGCTCCTTTTTGCCAGCTTTTCTGTATTAGGAATTTGTACCTCCTGGAATTAGGAGTTTGCCAAATTCATTCTTCTCATGGTGTTCTTAGTTCCTGATGCTGCTTTTCTGGGGATTGTATCTTTTTAGGGAGGAAATGAGTTTTGTTGGTAAATCCTAATAGCTCTGGCTTTTGGAGTTTTCCAGGATGATAAAAAAACATGGAGGACCATTTTATGATGGCTATGTAAAATGATTTTTTATATATAAAATAAAAATATAAACTGATTTAGGTAAGTCAACCTATTTGTATTTCTGGAAAAAAAAACAATCTATTTATATACAGTCAGTCAGTCCATGTACAATTAACACAAAACAAGTTCTGACTTTTAGTACACTGTGGTTTCCAATAGTTATTTCCTGTGTGATCACCCTATAAGATGTATTGTAATCCTAGTGCCCCATGTTCTTCCATTGCCCACTGGGGATAACGCTTCCAGTTTGGCTTGCAGAAGTTGAAAATAAAAATAAAACTTCATTATTGAGCAGATAAGATTCCCTCAATGTCCACCAACAATGTTCTTGTATTAAACAATATTCTTCCCACATCTTTACTCTTCTAGCACCCCATCAGCTGGTTGAAAGATGCTACATGCAATATATCAGAGTGTCTCTACGCATCATCTGTCAAGGTTGAAACAGCTTTTATTATTGAATAAAACACTCAGCCATTCTCTCTACCACCACCTCAGATGTTGTATGGTTCACAAAAGACAGTGCTTTGTCAGTGTCAAAACGATAAATCAGGAATAAGTCAGAATGTTATTCACTGTGCGTGGCTACTTCTTTGCCATTTAATTAATCTAGGTTTAATATGATAGTGCGTTCTGGGTTGTTATAAGGTTGAAAAATATATTCATTTCTAAGGGCACTGCATTGCATCAGAGAAATAAATTATGTTGTATTATTTTATTGTATCATAATAATTTAATAATAATAATATAATATTATAATAAGATTTTATTTTGCATGTATAGTGGTTTCTAATGGACTGTTATATTCAATGTACCTTGTATTTCTATTACTCTGTATGTCTGTTTTGTGAATTAGGAAAACAGACATGATAGCTACATATTTTATTGTAGATTCTAAAGTTTTTCTTTTCATGTAATGTTTCCCTTTGAAGCTGAAAATTTAAAACATTGTTTTGTCTATTCATTACAGTCTTCTCTATTTCTCTTTTGGCCACTTTTATGGTTCATTGCCAATTCCTAGCTATTTTGGCAGGGGCCACTTTTGTTTGCATAACTACACATTTCTTTATCTCTTTATTGTGGCCTCTGCTCCATTAAGTGAAACTTTGATATTTTTCCAGTTTTTCTCATAGAGTATCTTCCTCATGAATATGAAATGTGCATTACTAGAAACCTCCTTGAAATTATAAAGATTGTTATTCCACCTTTCTGCTGCTGATCAAAGGCCTGACAGAACGTCATGTCATACTGTACAGGTACAGTATACCGGGATATAGAAGCCATTCAATTTGTGACAATAATTAACAGTTTCTTTGTCTACCAAGATGAAAAACAGACACCAACATTCAAAAACCATTGAGTTTTCCCAGGGTGAGCCAAAGCTACAGTAGGTTTCCTTGGAAACTGGGCACATTCCCATGAGGAGCCATATTCTACTCAGGGCTGTTCCAGCTCTCACGGGCTGATGGTCCCAGCCTCCTCCATCCAATCAATGGATGCTTTATTCATCAAGCTACAATACTTAAAACCTGCTCTGCCACTGATCTGGTGCTCTGTCACTGAGGTACTCTGCCTGAATCTGCCTGAAAGATTCTGTCATGAACTTATTCTGCCTGTCTGCAACCAGTGCCTTCTCAGCACTGGACCAGTGGCACAGTTGCCTGCCAGAATCCCTAATGGCAGTACAGATCCCCTGTCTATATCTGCACTCAAAGCTCCAGGTCCAGATCCTACCAGATCCTTATCACCATCTTACTTCCTCAATCTCTGCCTGTGAATCAGGCCACCAAAATTGCTGCAGATCCCCCCACCCTGGACCTCATTTATTTCAAAAGCAAATGCTTCAAGGCAATCAAAACCAAAACCAACAGACATTTGAACATTTTCTTTCCCAATGCCATATTTCTGCTTAACCAGCATCCTCCCCCTACAACTCCCCATTTTAGCTGAAAAACTTTGAATTGGTATTATTGCCAACTTCGTTCATACATCTTTTAAGTTCTTAAGTACATTTTGCACTTAAGAACTGGTGCTGTTTCCCAACATGTTTACTGTACAATGTTGCACCTTACTCCTCAGGCAAATATGGTTTAGTAAGGCTCAAAATACATGTAAAACAGAAGTTTTAAAATTAATATAAATATAATATAAACATAGCAGAGTAGCAATTTACAGTGTAACATACAGCTGAGGTCTTTCATTTAACTATTTTTTCCAGAAGTCTCACTTGTTGTTTATGAGTGTTCAAAAAGATCTCAGCTGGGGGTAAGCTGAAACACTTTATGGAAACAGCAATGAGTCATCATTTACTTCAACCACATTTCAGTGTTAACCAGAGGCCATGTATTCCCAAATGATTGAGTAATACCGATGTTTCCTGCCTAATATTTTTCATATAAGGTTCCATAGTGATTTACAAACTGAAACTTTCAAGCATTGGGTGGTGAAGTTTACCTTTTGGGAACTTTTTGCATTCAACTGTCTCTTTCAATGTACAGTATTCATGAAACCAAAAGAATAGCTGTGAAATTATAAATACCTGGGTGTTGTACTTTACGTCATTAGCCATGGTATGTGATGGAATTTCATTTTCAAAGTAGTAAAAATATTATTTGTGGTTAGTAAAATTATACAGTGACAGTAAGACATGCCAGTTTCAGCTTGTAAATTGATTATGGTGTAATAACTGTCTTGGATATAATAACAAACATATGAATCAGCTAATGAGCTTCGGCAACTCTAGTAGTAGCACAATTTGTTTTAATACTATGATTAAAAGTTACAGGACAATTATATTTCTTCTGGATTTTAAATATTTTTTAGACATGCAGGGCATATATCATTATTCTATTAATTTGATCTTATATTAAAACAAGTAACAAACACATATCAGAATCTAGAATCTACAGTACCTAGTAAATGTACATCATGGACATATGAGCTAATTTGCCTGCAAGAAGGAGAATATTTATTATATTAGGACAACATTGCTACTGCAAAACTATGAATATTGTATTCTTAATGGCTGAGCATAGAGTGGAACACTTAAGCCCATGTTTTAAAACTATTATCTGAACTCACAGATTATCTTCTTTGTACAATCAACGTTATCCCTCCTTTAGGTGCTAAGGGACAACATGAACAATATTTTGAATGGCTTTTGTGCACAATCCTCAATTAATATGTCTAATCTTCACAAAGTGCCAGTACAACGTGAATTTGTAGCAGAGAAATGTACTGTATGTCCATCATGTATGGAATATCTTCTTCAGCCTTTCAGTTCAGGATTCTTGACTATCTAATTAAAGAAGTGACCAGTTTCCAGAAACACTTAATCAAAGTGAAGACTTAGAGAATACCTTGCTCATATTTATTTCTTTAGGTTTTGCATTGGTATGAGGCCTACAGGAGCCAGTCCTTGGGCATCTCTGTTATACAGTGTAAGCATCTAAGAGATACAGTAGTTCTGCTGTCATTTAAACAACATATTTAAATATAAAAACATTTTTTAGTTTTATATTTTTCTTTTCAGTTTTTGTTGGTATTGAACTTTTTCACCCAAAAGATTGTTTAGTTTAAGTATTCATGTTTTGATTTAAAATTTTCTATCTATCCACTTTATCCAACACAACATTGAATAGGAGCTTGAGCCTATCCTGGCAAGTAACAGGCGCCAGACACACACTCACACCAGGGCCAATTTCCCCAGAAGCCAATTAACTTCCCAGTATATTTTTGGAGTGTGGGAGGAATGTGGAGCACCTCGAGGAAACCAAAGATAACATGGGAAGAACATACAAACTCCACACAAATAGTACTCCAGGGCCCAGTGCAGCAAGACAGCAGTGTTAACCACAGTGCTACCATGCCACCCTTAATATGTTCCATTTTAAAATATATATCTGTAATTTGTAATTAGGGATAAATATTTTTGGAAGGCACCATTAAACTGTGTAGGCTTCATCCTTTTCAATTAGAATACAAAAGCATATATTTATACAGGCATGTGTGATTCATATGTATAACATATGAACATTTTTGCCTATTTGATAACATCTGAGTTGGCACAACTTGATTTTTATACAAAACATTCCAAGTTGGTAAGGTACCATAATTTTTTATTAGCAGTAGAAAGTTGGTTTTAATTATTTAGTGGCTGAATTTAAAAACATATGGCATTACCACATTTTTTCTGAGCCTAAATGCGTTTTTGTTTCTGGTAAGTTTTAAAATGTTTTCAATGAGCTATTTTAAAGTGAGAGTATTATTTTTCTTTATTTCAACATTTTTAATCTTTGTCTCAAATTTTTATGTTACATAGGTTAGTGAAATATTTATTAGGCAAGAGATGTTTTTGGGTGTTAATATCTGTATTTTCATTTAGTTATATAAAAGGCCATGGTTGCTAAATATGACAGTGTTTGCATGTTATTGATGAAGATAACCAATTATCTTCAGCAATCAGCACTCATTAAAAATATATATACCAAAGAAATCACTCACTAGTAGCACATACAGTGCATAGTATTTAATACTTTGCATAATAACTATGATCCCCATCTCCTAGCAGTACAAGAAAAAATATGTTGTTTCACTGCAGAAGTTCATGTTTTTCTATTGCAAATTATTAATTAGGAATCTCTTTCCTGGGCAAGAAGTTGATATATTTGTATATAATATTTATAGAATAAAATATTATTTCTGGGTATAGTTTCAAAGGATGATTCTCTTTGTGCAATCAATGCCTCTGCCTGTCTAGGCCACTACATTTACATGCTTGACCATCAGTATTTTAAAAATTGATTCTGCAAAATGTTGAACTAAAAAATCACTATTGTACAAGAAAGTATTAAACTGTTAGCTGTTATGATAACTAGAGAATGTAGCTCAAGTAGGTAGCTGTGTCAGAATGCATAGGCTGCAAAGGAACAAGTAAAGGTTTATTCCATGCTGAAAAGAGAAGAAAATAAACAATGTTTTGGCTGTGGAGCCTTCTTTGGGTGTGACTAGAGAATATTAAACTGGTTTACAGTATATTTCTGTCAAACTAATTTCCATTTGATGAATATTTCTGCCTAATGTCTTTTCCTGTTTTGGTTTGCCTTGCTTAGTCCTCCAAACCTTGTAATTATTATTATTATTAATTTAAAATAAAAACAATAGACCAGTTTGAAACAGATTTAATGTGTCATGGGATAATGCAATAATCATTAGTCTCATAAAATGAGACTGTTTTATTATATTTCTTTGACGTTTGGAGCTATTTTGGATATACAAAAATGCACCACTCCAATTTTTTTCTTTCTTAGTATATAGGAAAATAAAAAAATGCAATGCAAGACAAATGTTATAAAGTATATGTCCTGGTCTCCTCTTAAAGCCATCGACTTGTATTTTCATTCATTTTTTATCTCTATATTTTGCTTTTTCAGTTGCTGAAAAAAATCTGTGAAACTGTCATATTTAGTCAAAAGTGACTGGAAACAGCAAAACCAGAAGAATCCTGAGGGCCTGTGGAAGACTCCTGCTCATTTCACACTGGAATGTTTGCCACTTCTAAGATTCCATCCCGCAGTCTTGTGGAGCCAAGCCAAGTTTTAATACAGCCATTACAGAATGGCCTGAACAGGAAAGGAATATGGTTTTAATTTATTTAGTTGAGCCATTGATTGCATATTAACTGGGTGTAAAAGTACATGTGATGGGGGTTATGGGATAATCTAACTTTTATGTGTTATTCTCTGACAGATAATTAATGAAGAACTCAGTGCTATCACACTGGATCACAATGCACAATATAAGTCTTTTTCCCATATATTCAAAGAAAGACAAGCTGTTTTGACCTTATTCTCAAACACGCCACCTTATTAACTTCAGCTTACCTATCTTATAGGACTTTTAGTTATACTTCTTACCCGGTTTCAAACTACACAGGATTTTATTTTAATAACAGGATATGCCAAATAGTAATGTATTTAATTTTAGGCCACCATGCAAGAATGGGAAGATATTTCCTTTCCAACAACAAGTGAATAGCTCGCAGCCTATGTTGGTATCAATTTCCCTGTAACACTGGTTAATGTTACAGTCTTTGCTTGGTATTGCTGACATTTATAGACATACCATGTTTCCAATGAAAACACAATGCAAAGGTCAAAGGGAATTCTTGAAATGCATGCTAAAAGACAATTTCTTTATAATCCCTAGTGTTTGTTATTATTTGGTTTCTTTGTGCGGTCAAAAGGTTGTCCAAGACATTATTTGTAATTCTGTTATTTATTTGTTTTAGATACAGATGCCTGGTCTTTACATTCAGTCATTAAAGCAAAGATTCATATTCCAGAAAATCATACTTTTTGAAGTGTGCTCCTGCAGCAACAGAAGTGATGTAATACAGTTGGCAATAAGGTTTTACTCTTTCTCTTCTTTATATTTGAATAAAACCATACATCTGTCCTTCAAATAATAGTAATAGAAATCATTATGTTATATTGTAACTTTAAAAGAAAATGACTAAAATTGCTTATTGAGTGCAATACAATGCAAGATAAGTGTATGATGTTTTTTTATACTTCATTTTAATTTTTTCCATCTGAACTAAAATAGCCACCTGCACCGTGGAACAATTCACATACTTCAAACATCTGGTCAGCCTGTTTCTAAAAAACCTGTCAAATTAGCGGAAGTTTTCAGATGTCTTAATGATATTTTATATAGTAACCTTTTAGACAGTTTAGTGCTACTACTCACTATAATATCTGTTTAATACAGCTTTTCAGTTATTAAAGTAATTCTTGAAATTAATACTGCTGTCATTTCACTTTCATCCTCTCTGCTATAGGTCAGTTCATTAATATGTGTTTAAAACATAAGTAAAGTTCATCTATCCATTTTTAACTGCTTTATCCAGTAAAGAGTCATGGGGGAGCTAGAGCCTATACCGACAAGCAACAGGTCCATGGCAGGGTTCATCCAGGATGGGACACCAGTCCATTGCAGGGCAAACAAACACAGACATGCAGAGTTGCACACCAGGACCAGTTTTCCCAGAAGCTAATTAACCTACCAATATGTCTTTGGGCTATGGTTGGAAACTGGAGCACTTGGCAAAGTCCCTTGTGAATACAGGAAGAAAATACAAACTCTCTGCCAATAGCAGGCCAGGAATTGAAGCCAGGGCCTCAGCCCTGTGAGGCAGCAATGCTAACCACTGCTCCAGTGTGCTGCCTGAAGTAGCTTATATCAATTTAATTAAGAACAAAAAAATTAACCATGATAGCAAAGTTCAAATAATAATAATAATAATAATAATAATAATAATGAAAACATATAGCAGCATGTTCAAATACCTTACATTGTCATTCAGTGTTACCTGATGTAATATTAAGGAGGACTCATTAATTTTACATCATGTGCTAAAATGACCAGATTATACTACTCTGACCAGTAACGTATTCACAGGTAGTACATTATGCAACAAAACAAAGTGCATCAAAACATTTTTGAAAGCATAAGCAATTTAATTAGTCTACATAGGAAAAAATATTTATGTGTACCCCAGATAAGTAAATTATACATTGGAAATGTTTCCTGATCATCAAGCCATTTTCTAGCCACTTTATCCAGTA
This sequence comes from Atractosteus spatula, assembly GCF_055471065.1. Lineage (NCBI taxonomy): Eukaryota > Metazoa > Chordata > Actinopteri > Semionotiformes > Lepisosteidae > Atractosteus > Atractosteus spatula. The sequence goes on along the minus strand of NC_142707.1, from coordinate 41,943,149 downwards.
TGGAGCTGTGGGTGAGCTGAAGCCTGTCCTGGCAAGCAACAGTTGTAAGGCAGGATAAACCCAGGACAGGATGCCAGTGCATTGCATTTTGCCCTGTCCTTCACATCGATTGATTGTAAATTGTTTTTCTGTGCTTTTTCACCTTTTCTTTTGTGTTTCTATAAATTAATTAAACAAAATGGCACATAAAAATGATATGATAAAGAAATATTTATATTTTCAGCATCTTGTTTACAAGCCATATTATAGACTTTAAATTTCAATGGTTGTTTCTTCACTTTTATTTTTACTATTTTGCTGACGTCTCCACACCCAGTACCCGAAACATGCTGTCATTTGTTTATTTTTTTCTAAGCTCCTAATCTCTTAATTACAACCTCAGCTACTACAGAATTTGTTTGTAAACGTATTCACCTCAAAAAGGTGGGGATTTAGAATATCTATATTTTTATAGGTAACTTGAAAACTACAACTGTTTATACGATTGAAATGCTCAAGGGACAAAAATAGTTTAAATAAGTGAAGTTGGAAAGAAATTTAGGGCACAATGAATACTTCAAGTTCCTGGGTACCTTCATTTGATTTAACTTGGTCCCAGCATGTAACTGGAGCTTCAAAGAAGGCACAACAGCACCTTTACTTCCTCAGACAGTTGAAAGAATTTGGTTTTATCTTCAACTATCATTACCACAGTTTACAGGTGCGCTATTGAGAGTGTGCTTATGTGCGGTTTGGTAGCAGCCTGTTGTCTGACTGGACAGTGTTACAGGAAGTGATCAGGTCAGTCCAGTCCATCATTGGAGTACAGCTTCCATCTACTGTGGACGTTTTTACAACTTGCTGTCTCAGGAACACTGGAAGTATTGCTAAGCATAACAATTATCTTGGTTTCTAATTTTTCTCAACCCTTTCCCTCTGGTAAGACTTATAGGAGCACGGACCTTTAGATTCAGAGACAGTTTCTTTCCATAAGCTGTCAGATTACTGAACTCTATCCCTACCACTGGCTAATAACTGATGTTTTTTATTTCTTCTCACACTGCTTGTCTGACCTTTTTAATGTTGTATGTTATTTAACTTGTTGTTGCTGCTGCTGTTCTGTGTTTATGTTGTTAGTGATTCCTTTAATGTCTTGTATCAGAGCATACAGTACATGCAAATAAGCATTTCCCTGCACTTGTGCATATGACAGATAAACTGAATTAAAACTGAACAACCAATCAGTTACATATTGAAAACCAAACTGAAGCATGGAGATGTGTGGAAAAAACACTGACAGACAGAGAACCATCATGAAAACATGCATTTAGAAAATCCATTAGCAGGTGGCCCATTTTTTTAAAATCAGGGATAATATATTCTTATATAATGTGGAAATCTTCAATTAATTTAGCAAACAGCATTTCTTTCAAAGATTATTTTCAGTTTAAATGTTTAACTATATTTTGTGTTAATATTTTTTGCCATAGAGGTAATTTTTTAGAGAGCTGTGCATAATGTTGTGCTCATCTAGACCATATGTACAGAATAAACAGAAGTGTTTTAATTCACTACAGTGTTATTGTGTATAATTTAGTGTGTTATTTGTTTTGTACGAATTATATAGTACATATTTTAGTGTTTAAATAATCTGCTGGAGACTGAGTTATACTGCAGGAGTCATAATGACAGAAAATGTGAATGTATACTCTATATTCCTCTGCATTAGTCCTTTAGTCTGCATTAGGCAAATCAGTCATTAGTTTTTCCTGACCCCTAAACAGCTCCGAAGACAGGATATTAAAATGTAGATCATGTTGTGTTTAGTACCAGCTACTCTTCAGATACTAAATGCAGGTACAGTTATTGTATAAATGACAATACTGGAGTTATACAATCATAGTTATTGGACAGATGTTTCTACCTAAACTAAATATCAAATTTAGATAAAATAATTATGACAGGTAATTTTAGAGGATAATATTTGGCTAGATATTGCTTGGACAACAGTATTCTGTTAATGTGTATGTATGGATGGCCACATGTCTGAGGTATGATGACTCATACAGTAAATAGGTGAAGAAGTTTGACTAAGACCCCTGACTGATTGATTTTCTGGGGGCAGGTCCTTCAGAAATAATAAAAAAAACATTGCCAAGAAGAGATTTGGAGAGCTCCTGCAGTGTTAGAGCTGCTACTAAAGGCTGTATAGATGGTTAAACCCTCTTATCATTTATTTTACTTTTATAACATTTCAATAAAGTTTGGATCCATGTCATTTATCTTCCCGACAAAATCCTTCCTTTTATTATCTTAACCATCTAAAGCTACAATCTTATAAAAACAATATTGCTTTGAAAATGTTACAAACCCAAATTGCTTCATGGGACAATGTATTCCTTCAGCATTGAAACCCCAAAATAGTTGAGATATACGTTGAATCAAATAGTTTTCATTTTCATGTGAAAGAACAGTCAAAAAGGTAATATGCTCTGCAAAATAATTTCTTTAAAGAAAAAAATCCAGTGCTGTTATGGTAAGACATTTGAAATTTTGAAGCCCAAACCATATGTTTCCAGTAGCATTACAGTAGCCCCCAAACCAATTTCTCTTCCATCTGGCACAGGATACTACATATTCAGACCCAGCAGGGGTGCCCATAACCAACAGGAGTGTGTTCCAGACTGGTTGCAGCCATGTTGTGCTGAGAATTCAAGAAAGGTTAGCTAAATCTAATCCAGCTTTAGAATATACGTAGACTATAGCATAGTGTTTGAAATACTCTTAAGACAGCTACAGTACATAAGCTAAATGTAATTATGTAACATAAGATTAACTGTTAATTCCTCTTCAAGACATAGCTTCAAACTTACTGTGTGCTCAAGACCTTCCCTGAGGGTATTACTTTTCACAGAGATTTTGCAGAACAACCAGGTGAAATTAATCTCTGGTCATTTCATCCCTAATTAAAGTTTTTCCTTGATCTTCGAGCTACAAGGCTTAACTAGAGGTGTTTGATGACCACGTGTGGATTTGGCATGGGAAATACAACATTTTTGAACTGCATTAATACAGTATGTTGCCAGTAGCGTGGTGGTAAGTATTGCTGCCTTATAGCACTGGGGCCCTGGGGTCAGGCTCAATTCTGTCCTCAGATATTGTCTTGTTCACTTTGTCATTAAACTGTAACTCATTTGCTCCCAAGTGTGCATAAAACACAACTCTGCATTCTTGAACCATGTGTTAAAATCATAAGTATCATGATACTTATCCAGGCACTGAGACCTCAAGAGCACTTAGACTATTCTAATAATCATGTTTGCACTGCACTGTTTATCAAAAAGGATGCCAAAGCACTTCACATATACAGTAGGTGGGGATCCACTTCATACCTCCAGAGTTTTTTGATAAAGTGTCCTCCTGGAATCTGCCTAGCAGGGATGTTGCAGAATAAAGTTACTGGGGCATTTAGGGTCTATGCTTGCTATACATTGCTATAAACCAGCAGTGCTACCAGCAGGAAGAAGCACCTGTGATCAAAACAGGTATAGACCCAGTCAACCTTGTGTGCCAACTTAGGAAGAAACAACAAGGGAATGTAATGGCACAACACATGCTTTCCCAATTTCACACATTTGAACCTAAGGATCGTATCAGATGAAATTTTACTGGAATAATTGTTTGATATTTCCAGTTAAAACAAACTGGGGGGGATACACAAGATGTGTCAGAAAAAGAAAATGTAATTAACTGGTTTGGATCATTTTGGTTTCAATAGGAAAAAAATGAAAACTTTTTCTTATGATTTTCTTAATTAATCTCAATAAATCCTCCCCATGCTAATTACAAACTCAATACTGGATGGCAAGTTTGCATTGAAAAGAAACAAAAAGTCAGAGAACAGCTAACAATTACTAGGCTTATTATGAACTGACTGAAGTTTCCATATGCAAAAATATATTATAATAATAGTATTATAATAATAAATGGTATTATAGCATTTGATAATAATGTAATTTTAATAGTGTAATTAATAGTAGTAGTAGTGGTTTCTAATAGTGTAATTATTAGAATTGTATATTAATAGATTCATAGTTCTGTTCTCTTCTTTAGATTTCTTTTATGTGTTTTGAATGACTGCTGCTGGGATAGGCTCTGCCTGGAATTAGCCACCTCTCCAGGCCAATTAAGGAAAAGGGCTTTATTCTGCATCTACAGTATGCCTCATCCTGGAAAAAGGGAAAGATTGAGAACATTAGAAGGGAGTTCTCATTAGTAATGGATATGGCTACCGAGAGTCATTGAGCTAGGGATACTTAAGAAGCTACAGCTTAGCTTGTACTGAAGGGCATTACAGGTGCTGGCTTGATGAGATTGAAGCATTGCTGAGGAACAGGGATGGCCATCAGAACCAGAGCTGAAGCTTTATTACCTGGAGAAGTAGGTCATCACTTGGCAAGGACAGTAGCAGCATACCTTCTCCCTATAGTTTAGAGAGAAGCGTGTAGATAGTCCTGTGTCCAGAGGGTTGGCCCTCAGCCAGAAAGGTTAAACTAAATTTCATTGTGTTTTAAGCATGGCATGTCATTATTCCTTAAGAAGTGACATTGTATAACAATTGCTGAAGCTGACATTTTTAATTTTCAATTCATGATATATGGAAAGAAAATAATTTACTCAGGCATAGAGTTAATGCAAAACTATTTATTGTTGTTTTTAATTTGCAAACAAACCTGTCGAAACCTATTACAACGTTTGATTTTGGGTAACATTTTAAACAATACTTTGAGGTTTTAGGTAGGGCAGCATGTAACGCAAGACATTGATTAAAACAGTAGGCTACAATTATCTGCCAGACTTGATACAAAATAATCCCACACTAAATAACGCATGTTACCCATTCACTACAATAAACAAAACTGCATGCTTACTAGCAATTACAGAAACTTTTTATGTTTACATCCTGATGAAATAAAAGAGTTTTATGTTTCAACAGCACATGTGGACCTAAGCTGTAAGTACTGCTGTAATTGCACCTGTTTGGCCCCCCCAAAGTACTTCGCAACTCACATTATGTTGGTGTAATTAATGGCAATAAAACATTAGAACAAAAGACCCAATTAACAATTTAGATGTTTTAGTTTACACTTAAAAGAATACACCCTTAATTTGACTTTTTCTGTACTAATCTAAGAAACAATAAATTGTGTTTACTGTTTCTATGTTGTAAGAAATTATTGCCAGCTTATATATTAGAAATAAATCACTTAAACCCTTGCTTAAAAGTTCTGGTATTCACAACTTTTAATGCTGTACTTCTGTTTTATTGCTTATCAGAAAGTTTTGTTCTTAAAAAACAAGATTTCATTGACAGCCGTCCAACAGTCGGTTCTGCAAAAAACTATTTTTATACATTCAGAATTTGCTCTACAAAATTATCTGAGGTCTATCCTAGTAAATAAGTAATTCATTAAAATGATTTGCTATGCCAATATGCTATCTTAAAATCAAATCATGCTGCAAATTAGTGCAACCTGTCTAAGCCAGTACTTTTTACTATTTGTTCTTGAAATCTCTGAATTGAACAGAACAATATACAGTTATTTTGTACAATGGAAAATGCACAAGTACAAATTAATGCAGTCATCATTGTATGTTAATGGACACTACAATTTACAGAGGCACAATGAAAACATAACAGTCTGCGTTTTATATGAAGGAATAACTTGGTGCATACATAACAACATCCTTTCAGTTGTAAACATTATGATTAAATGTCACTGTGAGCCGGTGGGAAATATTGTAAATGAAGAAGCTATTAAGTGTTTATGTTGACACATCATCTTCATCTTCTGTGCAATGTGGGGAAACAATAAAAAGGTTAACAGAATGTTAGAATAATTAAATAAAAGTGTAGAATTTAAATTGATGTTATGTAAAAATGTACAGTAGTGCTACATTTTTCTTCTAATATGATTAAATAAGCATATGTTAATTTCAGATTATGGAGGACAGACAGCTACAGTAGACCATCAGTCACACTGTAAATGAAAATTTCTGTCCAACTAGCAGTGATTTCTCACTGACTGAATGCAGTGATTAACACAATTTCATTGATTGACAGAAAATGCATATTTACCAAAATAATTATAGGCTCTTAATTTTTACTCACAGTTCATTTTTAAGTGTCTTACACCATAAAATACATTTATATTACTTTCTTTGATCTCAGTTTATCAGAAACAAATTAGGTAAAAAAGGGAATATTCTAATGATGAAAAAACAGCTAAAATAAAATAGGTATAGGAATGAATGCAACAATTGTAAAACAGAAAGAATAGAAATATCATAAACTAGTCCTAAAACAGTGTGTTAAACTGAAAACATAATGTACACTGAATGATTTTTTGTATGAAGAAGAGAGCAAAAATGGAATTATATGGGACAAAAGCTGTGTGTTTTGAGGCAGAGAGACCACCTGTTATGAAAGAAAAAAATGCTCAATCAAAGTAAAAGATCACTATGAATATTTGGCCTTGTAGCCTTGCTGCTTAATATAAAATGGTTACCACCAGCAATCCAAACCCATTGAATCTCAGCATGTAGTTCAAACCAATAGCTGGGAATGCTGCTGGGGCACTAGGTTGCCAAGCAACAATGTGGAAAAATGAACTGTAGTACTTTGATCACTAAATGTTCAAGGCCAACTGCATAAAAGTTATTACAAGATTTTTTTTATTTAATTCAGTAATTTTACCAGTTTTCTGACAATTCTGTAATCAATTCATCATGATTTAAAGTACCCAATGTATAACTGCAAGTAAAAATCTTTGACTCTTGGAGTAAATTAATAATTTAAATATAATAAACCACTATAATATAAATAAAAAAACTTTTTTACAAAAATAGGATTTAGTTTGGATCACAATATGGAAAAGTTACATTATAAAAGAATGCATAGTTAATACTATAATCATTCTAAAATTAGTCAAGGACTGTAGGATTTTCTTTGCTGTTTTACTTGCACACCAATAAGCAGCAGTCACAGTCATAAATGTTTAATGCTACTGAAGGAACTAGCAGGTGCAAAAATTTACTGTGCTTGGCTGGGACATAGCCAGACATATGACAATGTGATCAATATTTATAAAGAGTTCTTGCAGCTGACTTGGAGAAACCTCAGATTAATTGCTGTTAATGCATTTCAGACATCAAGGCAATATGTTTTTACAGCCATGATAAAAGCAACTTTTAAACGTATAATTTTGACAGAAGATAAGAGAATAAACTGCTAACCTTACTGTTCTTATAAATCAACCTCATTTTCCTTTATTGTGATACACATAATTGCTTGGGATTTAAGATATAAAACACTTTCTTTTTCTGTGCTTCACATGTTTTTATAATATTCATAGCTTTGGGTAGTTTCATACTTAATAGATTTCAGACCACATCTAAAATGCTGATGCTCTAGCAACCTAGTGTGTATTTTCTTGCAAATTGTACAGCTTCTGTAACACATCAAAAGCTCCAGTTGCTTTCCAAGGATCATGAAGAAAAGGATTTCTCAAAATTGAAGTGTTAGAGATTAGAAAAAATTATACTTCTAATTGATTTTATAAGCCTGAATGTCTTACAGTATGCAAGTTCAAGATATTCAGTTAGGTGATGCGATGGCTCTGTGAGCAAGGCCCTTAACCCCAACGGCTCCAGGAGTGCCGTATAAATGGCTGACCCTGTGCTCTGACCCCAAGCTTCTCTCCCTGTCTTTGTGTCTCATAGAGAGCAAGTTGGGGTATGCAAAAAGACAAATTCCTAATACAAGAAATTGTATATGGCCAATAAAGTAATCTTATCTTATTCTTGTTGCCCATGCTTTTCATTGAAAGGTATTTACAGATACACGCAATTATTGTAAGGCCATTGTATTTTAGGCTTAGACTATGATCTTGCAAAAGAAATTCAAAACAACTCATACCATGTTCAGTACTGGGCAAACACCTGGCAGATGACATATGAATGCAGGATGTTATATGCAGGTAACAGAAACATAAAGAAACTTAGAAACTATAGCTATTTTGTGGGAAACACTTAGCTTGAAGCTGTACCTATAAGAAAGAAATGCTGAGTGTTCATGTGGAAGAAATGAAAACATGCAGGATATTAGTATATACAGTTAGAACACATATACTGTATATGTAGTTAGTGCACAATTTTGTTCACCACATAAAAAAATAAAATATTGCTGTTCTGGAATCAGTCCAGAGAAGAGCAATCAGATACCAACCCCTTCTTAGAAAAATGTTCTACACTGACAGGCTGAAATAAATTGAATTTTTAATTTTAAACAGAGGATTGATGCACATTTGGGACGTATTGATTGAGCATGCAGGGAAATGGAACTGCAATTCACTGAGATTCAAACTAGATGCATACCTAGAAAAGGTAGGAGTCTGTATTATGGGTGATGTCAGTGGAAGACTGTAAGGAGGGCATGATCTGCAGAACATTGATGAGGTACATATGAATGATGAAGCAGTGCGTGACAAAAAAGGTAAAGTATGGTGGATTCCAAAGCAGTAGTATGTGAGTATGTGATCTGGATCAGTCATGAGAGCAGAGGGATCTGTGTCTGTTAAAGGTGATGGCAGACACAGAACAAACTGATTTGACTGGATTGAGCACGCCATTGCAGTGGGGTGACAGGGCCAAGCTCCTACAAATGTGAAAAACTAGAAACTAGAAAAATCAGTTTTTCACCTTTCAACCAGAAATAAAAGGGACATCAACTAGTAAAGACTAACATCAGCCCATAAAACATGGAGAAAACACACTATAACCCTCTTTTGTGGAGATTTTGACAGGGATTTATAGGTACAGAAAAAAGGGCTTTCCTTATTCTTCAGCTGATGTTGAACATTTTCAGCTACTACTGCTCTTTCCCAGAACCTCAGATTTTCAGATTTGGGCCTCCTTTCTACTACAGAGACTAAAGCTGGATCACTGTTTTTGGTGGGTGACCTCCCATTTGGCTATTATATTTCTTCTGTCTGCAAGGGCACTTTAATGTAATATTACATTGATCCTACTCCTAACTGGATTTTGGCACACAGATGAATGTTCCTTGAAGTCAGCTTTGTATTATAGCTGCTTATCTCTAATATTGATCAAGCTGGTAGTTCAAAAGCTCATTTATCTGTTTTATTTTCATACTTCATGATAGTCTTACACTAGTCCTCTTTTGTACGTTGTATTATTACACCACACTAGAACACATCTTTTTTGTAATTGACTGTCTAAATTGTCAAAAATTTCAATTGACTCATCTTTTTACTAGGGCCTATGTCTGATTACCTTACAGTTTATCCAATATTTTCTTGTTAATTTTTTCCTTTACTTTTCTTGTTTTCTTTCTTTATCAGTATGTTTTTCCTAGTTTTTTCCAACCTCCCAAAAACATAATGACTAGGTTAATTTAGTGTTTCCAAATTGTCACTGTGTCTGCACCCTGCAGTAGACTGCTGTTCTGTCCTGTGCTTTCAGATTAAGCACTACTTTGCTTACTATGAAAAAGCAACTTTCTGAAACTGGAGGGGTGGATGGGTACATTCATATGCTTTTTAGATCACTTACTTACCCTGTATTAGTCTGTTATTCTTTTCTTTTTAGTTGTTATTTAGGCGTGATCCTACACTATTTTACTTTTTTGTTGATTCTGTCTAATTCATTTTGCTATTACTAACATTTTGTACAGTTTCTTTACCACAGTGAATTAGTTGATTTGTATTACCCACAATAAAACTATGCTGATGAGATGATGTGTACCCATTCAAATCTCATTTCTTGTGACATTTAGATTTTATTCAGTGTTCATAAAAAAGTTTATAAAATACTCCTGAAAACACAAAATGGTGAAGGAATCAAATGCACTCCTAGGGCTCAGCAACATACCATCTTTGACCACTCATGGTTGTGTCAGAATGTCTTTGCTCACTGTTTGATACACGCACCTGCCAGATTTCATTTCCCGGTGAAGACGGATCTTTTCAACAACAGCAGCAGAGAGTGACCAAGAGGTTTCATAATCCCCCTGTACTCTGTATGGCTTGTCTTCCCTGTGATATGATGCAACACAAAGAATAGCATTCTTTTTATTTCTTTAACATGGCCTTATACCATCTGCCTTTTTACTTATCTTTATTGTTTTTTTAACTTATTTTTGCTTTCTATAGTAAAATTTAATAATAAGAATTAATATGTATTACATCTACACTATATAAACAAGTGTTTAGAGGTTTATGTTTTTCTAGTTTGCCGTATATGACAATGTTACTGTCCTAGTTAAATTTTAGATTTTCAGGTCTTGTATCCACAGCACAAAGGAGTTGTAAAGACTGAGCGTATGCTTCCATTTCTTTATTACACATAATAAACTTCTTTAAAGGTTGACTCTTTTGACATGTCAGATCTTATTGTTCTGCTTTTACTCCTGATCAAGAAAGTACTTAGACACAGACCTAAATTAAAAGAAGTGCCATCATGCATTTTTCAGTTTTCCTATGGTATTAAAAAAACCTCAATAAATTATGTAAATCTGCTGTGGTCAATTCTTACAATCATTGACTCTCCGAGTGTCTATGTATTTGTTCAGTGCTAGCAACATATATAGTATTTTGAATAGCTAAGTTTCTTCATATATAAAATTTTTGAAAAAAGTATTTTAAAATGTTTTTAAGAGAACATTCAGTTCTTAAACTGATTGGAGTAGCTTTCATAACACTGACTCCCTCTAGAGTCAATAGAAAGAACAGTATTTTTTTAATGAAGTGATTAAACATGATTTAAACTACAAATTTAGAAGTTGTGTCAGGAATACTGGTATTTTATTGTTTATTAGTGATAAAGTTGTTGGTGTAAATAGTCCTTAGTAGACAACTTATTTCTGCTGTATAATGATCTAATAAAACTAAAAATAAATATTGAACTGTGTGACATTACCAGTAAGATCAAGTTTCTCAGCAAAGCACATCTTGGAATTTTATTCATGATCTTCGGGCTTGTGAAGGATTTAAATCTTCTTTTTTTGGTCATTTCACTTTTGCTTAGTGAATCTTAATTCATTATTAAAATATTATTAATTAATATTTGGGGGCATACGGTGCTTCCTCTTCCATACAGTTTTTCTTGCACACAGTATTCCTTGTATAAACAGTGACAATATACTCTGCCAGAATTTTCATATGTTTAGTTTAATTTCTGGAGAACAACAGTACAAATATACTAAAGAAGGGATTATGTGACTCAGATAATACCACTATTTATTCAGGTGTTTTGTTTAATGCAGTGCAAAAGTGGCTTTCAAACTCAGTTAATTTACAGCTCATCTATCTGACAGTAAAATAACCACAGTGTCCACATTCTTTCTTACAATGGTCATTTTATTTAATATTAGATTTGTCACGAGAGTGTTAGATTTCATAGATAATACAAAACAAAAAGAAAAATGATAAATCTTCATTTTATTTCCCATCATAACAAGTAGTTTTAAACATCTTGTTAAAATTAGGGTGGCTATCAGTAAGGTGTCTTTTTATGAACAAATGCTATTTCTAATTTGTTTTAGTTTTTTGTGGGATTAAACAATGATATTTTTCAGCAATCTTGAAAATGAGAAGGTAGGAAAGCACTCTTTGTCATCTCTCATACTGTAAGTCAAAGTGTCTTCAGAAATAATATCTGTAAAAAGATATAAATCCTGTATAATAATATTAAGCTATATATAAGTTTCATTCAAATATTCTTCAATTAGTTAAATATTTCCTTAGTATTTTAAGATGTTTCAATTTAAATTCAATTTTAATTCACGAACAAAACATGTCCTGCACTACAAATATATCTTAACTGTTAAAATAAGTCCCAAAAATAAATAGCATTATTACAGAATATATGGATAAAAAATACTTTTACTTTTTTAATAAATAGGGCATTTAACCTCCGTGCTAGGATTGAAAATGAAGGAATAGAGTAATATAATCAAATATTATATTTATGATGAAAGCAGTAAGAGTACATTTATTTACAAGTTAGTCTGCTTGTGTTCTCTCTGTTTTACACCTACATGCATTTAACCATTACCTCAGAGTATGTTCTAGAGCATGAGCTAATCTCTAAGAGACCTGTAATGTGCTTTATAACATTTTGTCTGCATGAATTATCTGGTCATTTTGCTCAATGGCTACAGCATTCACTGCTGTACTCCAAAATCTTATTGGTTCATTAAGGTTTTGATATTCCTCTAACTTCTTCTTCCAATTGTACACACTGGACACATTCATGTGTTCATTATGTAGACATTTTCTGCTTTTCATGAATACTCACACCCTCCTGTTCTTTTGAGAGAATTGTGAGTACTCTGTATTCAGACACACTTCCTGAACATAATACCGTCATTCAGCGGGGGTAACCAATGTTCTCTACCAAGTGATGTAACATTTACTCTCTCTTTCCTTGTCCACTAATTATAGCTAACTGGTCAGTTGGTATTTAACATTTATTTATTTTCTCTTTTTTTAATTATAAATAAAATATAATCAAAAATATTAATATACAAATATGATGTTTTTCAAATATAGTAAACAGTGCTTGGTAATTTATTTTATGGATTGGCAAAATTTATGGATTGACAAAAATTGCAGAAATCACATGCAGTCTTGTGTTGGTCTTAACCCAGTATGTAGGGTTAAGAGACAATGAGACAAATATAAGGAGCAGTGTACTTTATATTTTAGTGCTTGGAAATGACAGCGGGTGACATGGAGGCTTAATGTTTATCATTACAGGTTAGTGCTACAGTTCTTGGTTCATTTCGGGACCTGGGGTGCTACAGTATCTGCGTGGAGTTTGTATGTTTTCCCGATGTTTGCTTGGGTTTCCTCCCTAAGTCCAAAAAATACTGGTACTTTAATTGACTTCTGGGAAAACTGGCCCTGGTGTAAGTGTGTGTGCCAGTTTTTGTGTCTGTCTGCCCTACAATGGACTGTTGTCCCATGTAGGGTATACCTTGTCTTGTGCCCGCTGCTTGCCTGGATAGGCTCTGGCTCCCCCATGACTCTGAAATGGAAGAAGCAGTTTAAAAATGGATAGACATAAACGACAGCCCTGGCAGTTAGGTTAAAACAACCAAACCCCCCCCCACCCCCTTATGAGGAAGGAGCCTTGATGCTGCAAGGGTGACTGGGTGAAGGAGGTGTGCTAATAAAGATGCACGCAAAGCAGTGCAAAGCAGTTAGATGTTTATACTTAAAAAGAGTGGAAGTACAATCTCCAACCAGAGAATGTGCACTGTGCCATGGAATTAACATAGGCTGTGTACAATGCAGGCAATTGTTCAAGTATAGACCTGTTGCCTCTGCTGCTGGTACTGCAATTGGGGCATGGGCACTGTGGACAGTGAGGGCTGTGAAAGAGAAGCCTTGACCCAATACGGACAGATCCAGTGTGCTCAGACTCTTGGGGAGGAGTGGAGATCAGAGACTAGACGCTTGACCAAAATCTGAGGGGGGGGCAGAGAACAGATGTAGTGTGGAGTGTATAAAAGAGAGCAAGGAAGGATAGAGAAATTGGAAATGGGAGAGAAAGCTAACATTGTTGATCCAGAGTATCAGGAGAATCAGAAGCAAAGAGGACAAATCATGGCAGTCACAAGGAGCTGGTTGTTTTCCATGGAGAGGTTGAAATTTCAGGGCTACTTGTTTAAAAAGAGTCATAATACTGACTCAAAACCTGGCTTGGAGGAGGTCTGATCTAGATTGAGGTAGAAAGGCAAGCAAGCCAGAGGAGATGTTTAGGAGGGAAAATTGCAAGATTGACAAAGGTAAGGTCCAGCATAGCAGGCAAATATTTATGTGAAAAAAAAATGTAAGTGCAAGATTGTGAATTCCTTCCTTCTAAGTGTGAATTCCTTACTTCTGTTTATGTTTATTAATTTCAATGTTGAATATAAAATACTGAGTATGATTTATGATGTCAATGACCAATATTTTCATCTACCGGAAATTTGGGGGTTTTGAGATGTTCATGCTAGGTAATCTCTCATCTCCACTGTAAGCAAGGAGCTAGCAACTTTTGGAAACAAGGGATAACAGACTGATTGTGGCAGTTCACTGAAGAAAAAGGGATCTGTTCTGCTCAGCCTTAAATGCACATTAAATCAATGCCTGAGCAAATTGGTCAGGGGTTCAAGAAGCACTGACGTATTTAAATACTTTACTAACTACTGCTCTTTATTTCAAATCTGTTCAGGCTGGAAAGAAAAAAGAAGGTCAGATTTGTCCTCTTATATCCATTGGTTCAGCAGCTTCATTAGGTAATACTGGTGAAGAAAAGCCATTTACAAGTAAAAACAGAATTGTGACTTGGCCAAATGTATATAAATTGTTAGGTTGAGACAAAGTGATGCACAAGAATGGGGACAACGTCCTCTGTAGGATATTTTTCATAACACTGTGATGAATATTTTTAAACATCTAATAATCTTAACTAGGCTAAATTTAGTTGTACATAGTAAGCATATACTGTATCTAATATTTGACAGGAAACTAATTTCCCTCTCAGTTCAATATTAAATTCCAGGATTATAATTTGATTGTTTTAATCAAGGGTTAATGCCCTTGGTTAAACAGTCTGAAAGCACAAAATAGCCTCTTTCAACAAAGTATGATGTGCAAGATGATTTCTGATTCATTACTGAGGCAGGAAATAATAAGATATAGTATATCACTGATGATGAATGTTGTTCAGTTGATTAGTAAAGTTTGGTGTTTAGATTCATTATATAAAGTAAGCCAATATATTTAAAGCAGCCTATGTTGAAAACATTCTGGGATGAAAGACCCATATTATTCTCATTTAAAGTAAGCATGGGTTTTTAATAACTATTTCCTCGTGATTATTCATTGCACAAATTTGACCCCTCCCCATCTTAAAAAAGACCCGTGTATCACAAGGGATTTCCCTTTTTCTGTGAATTTGCTGGCTCTAGCTGACTGACAATCTGCTCGTATTTTATCTCCAAATTACAGCAATTTGTAAACAAACTCGAGCACTGTAATTGCTGGCAAGAAAAAAGTTAGTAAATGAATATAATAGCTTCATTCTATATTATCTTTGTGCCAAGTGTCTAATCTCGGATTTACTGTATTTAAACTTTCAAATTTCTTCAACTCCGCAAGGTTTGCAATCTCACATAATCAATTTACCAAACTGCCACAAAGAGATACGCTTTGATACAAAAAATACCTATTATATTTCTTTTACAAAGAATATACATCAGATTTAAAAGGAATAAAAAGTAACTACATGTTGCCTTAGATTTTGTTAGAATATGATTATCTTCCGATATTTATAGCACCTAAGGTAGTGATGCGCCTATACAAACGTCAAATCCCATTTGTGTAATAGAAAGTTGAAGTTCAAAACTGTTAACAGCGGTTTATTCTGGTATCAAGGCTAAAAAAAATCGTGGAAAATATATCACAACACAGACAGACAGTACATGATAAACTTGTGAGCAAAAAAATAAGGAAATGGATAAGAACGAATCAGAATCACTTGAAATAAATTAACGGAAAAATACCATTGTGAAGGAAGGTTGGCTTTCCCCCATAATTCGATCTATAAATTGTAAATGTGCGAGGGCTTCAATTTAAGTTAAAACAGTCAATGGGGTGTAGAATGCTCTGACGTTGTGGTCTCGCCTCCAAATAAACTTTCAGAAGCGAGCAGGAGACAGCAGTAAGTTGAAGCCTCTCATCTCTGAGTAGATCCCAGACTTAGTGAATGGAAGTCATGCTTTTGGAGTGCAATACTCAAAAGAAGAGGATAAGAAACTAAACAAATTCGACGGTGGATAATTCAGACATCAGAATTAATTATACTAAGAAGATGAAATTCTAATAAGATCGAAGTTCTAATAAGTGATGGGAAACTAAATCTAAACACACAAGGAGCTTTGCTGAATAGAGCATCTCACTAGCTGGACGATAGAGATTACTTGTCACTGATGTTCATACTGGTGGAAATACTTAAAGAAGAAACTAAACCCAAGCCTCCTTACTTTGCTCCGATTAGTCGCAATTTAACACTTTTCAAGTCCTTCCCAGTATTTTCCTATTGGATGGTGAAAGAAAACCACAGTTTCTAGGCAATTGTATATTTTAAAGAAAGGTTTTTTTTTCGTTTGCAGGATACTATCCATATATACGTATGGATTTTATTATGTTTATGACTTGAAGATGTTACTTCTAAAACGGTCACGGTGTTTTCGGACCCTTCTTGACAATACTTCTCTCACATCTGTGATTTTTTGGGAGTTTTGCTTCTTTTGGGGATAAAAAGGTAAATCGACGGATAAACTCATTGAAGGTACTGATATAAACCGAAGAAGAAACATCTCCAGGTTACTATGCAATTACGACAGTTATCCTTTGTTTTGATCTTCTTACATTGTATGGAATACATTGACAGCCAGCACGCCTCCAGAAGCAGGCAACATAGACGTAAGTATAATCTTCATATGATGCTTATTCACCTGTCTTGAAAAGATGTCGTTTCTTCACGTCTATTCGCAGTCTAGCAAAACTGTAGATTGATTAATTTCACGGTTTGTGATTGAGTATGATATACATGTTCAATAAGGCTACAGTACGTCTTCCCTATCCTGTTTTGCAAGGGGGTTATTGGACTAAAATACGTTTATTAATTAATAAAACAGAAATGACACATTTCTTTTTAATCCTTAAAGTAACAAACTGCAAGCAATAACTCCGACAAGTTATTTGATAATAAGTATTCCATATATGTATATAAAAAATCAAAGCAAATAACATAACACAGCGAGATAAATGAACATATTGGAGATTTGTAATATAGTTTATGCATATTAATCTGACTTATTTTATTTAATCCTCTATATCAGACGAAAAAAGTATGCACTCTCATGTTGTGTAAGACTCCAACTCAGCTAAGACTAAATATAATAAGTTAATAATTCCTGATACTGTATATGTAGTGCATCAAAAATTGCTAAATATTAATGGAAGGTTATATACACATCCTAAAGTTAAATTTAAATCGCAACACGCTACTGAACTTCGCTGTTATTCTTGGAATTTTACCTTGTTTGTATGATATGGCCCCTTTCTAGGAATCTAACGAAAGTTAGTTGCATGTTCTGCATACCTTTTTTATTTAAACAATGTATGAACTCTGCATATTTTTCATTTTGGTTTGTATCTTATACAGTACCTTCAGTTACAAAGCAATTTGATGGATTTAGTAAGCGGAAACAGACTATCTGAATATATATATATACTGTATGGATAACTTCATTACTAAGACCTACCACCTCCTTCAATAAACGTAATATCAGCAGACAGATGTATTAATAAATATTCAATCACGACCTCCACGCAAAAGTAGTAGACTACATTATCATAAGCGAAAACCGGTCAATTATTTAATGAAAATGAAAAATAAAATTGGTGTTTTAACTGTTTATAAACATTGTTCAAATCAGTTCATGCTTTTTGAAATGATATATGAGAAACATTTAAAACTAAAGACATCCTGTTGTCTTTAAGTACAAATAGCTATAAGGTTTCGCTATGAGGAAACTAATAAGTGGAAATAATTCGGTTTTTTATCAAAACCACCATTGACGCGCTGCTAAGTTCAAGCCATTAACATTGAATCCCTCTGATCTCGACCTCTGTACCTTACATTTAGTGTATCTGTCTTATACACTGTAAGTAAAACTTTCTAATAGTATTGACAAGTCCAGTCTATAGTCCTGTACTGTATGTATCATACATGCTACAGATAAAACATCGCTAAACTAACGCTGTCAGTGGAACGCCGCACGTTCACTCTTTCCTTAGCTGCTCATTTCGGTATTCTTGTGTATTGCGCCATCTGCAGCTGTGAGACTGTTAACGCAGACTTTAATGTGCGTGTGTAGTTATGAGCACCGCACTATACACAACCAACGCAAACTATTTAATTTTAATGCTTTTTAAGCTTATTGTAACTGAAGTAAACCCACAATTTCAGTCCTATTATTTAAATGGTCGAGGTTAGTAGAAAAAGGTAAAATTATATTTCATTATTTAGAAGGTGATATTTACGTACAGTATGGATGTATGATCAAGGGTTCCTTTAAAATAAAATATGTAAACTATTACAAGAAGCTTGGTCTAGAAAAGATTTAGGAATGTTTATCACCTCTCAGATATCAACAAGCAGTCTAATGCTAACGAAAGACGTTATTCCTAGGATCTCAGAAATCCTATGAAATTGGGATAAAACTTGAAATTTTTCAAAACATTTATTCCTTTCAAGCAGCACTTTTACTTTTAAATATACTTCAATAATAACAAGTGCCTTTTGAAATGGTATAAGCTTTTACCTATATTAACATAAATCTTTTTATCAACACTCACACTTAGAAATTTTATTGAAGGAGTTACAATCATACTGTATTTATGATAGATCAAACAATAATGTTGTTTTTTTAACTTCCTTTACTTTTGACAAGATCCAGATTGTGTGTACCACATCACAGGCCATAATGTCTTCATCAATTACGTATAGGATATACAGTAAAAGCATCTTGTGACAGTAGAGATAAACCAAACATAACAATATTTTTAGATCTTTAAGCTAACATATATCTAGTTTCTTTATTTTTTGCTTTTTTAATTTGATGTCATTTTCACTGTTCTCCTCAGCACATTTTAATGGTACAAGGTAAGAATTAACTAGCAAGGATTTTTATAGAAATGCAAAATCTTGCTCTGCTTTTGATTTGCAAATCACAGGTGTGTCTTGTGGTACATTTAACAATTAATTCATCATTTATAGCACTTTAGGTAATTACATAATACTGTATGTTTAAAGCACTTTACAATTTCAGTTTAAAATGAACATTGAGCATATTTAAAGTATTTTAAAATACTTTTGTTGCAAATACAAAATATTTTAGAAGAAAATATAATTTAATATTGAGACTGCTCACTTGTTCCTGGTGAAGGTATACAAACAATTGCAAATATTAATTATATTTTTAAATTAAATATATCATGACATGACACTGTTTGAAATTTTTGACATTTAGCAATTGGACTTACTGCTGAATATTATTGATTGCTGAATATTCTTTGCCAAGTGCTGTATATACCAAAAATGTTTTGGCTACAGTCTAGCTATTTTTAATTTTTTATCAGGGACTTTGTAGATTGCATATAATCGGTTCTTTTATAATCTTATCTTCCTTAAGAATCACTTATTTAAGACAATGATTTTTCTAACATGTATTAGCACATATTAGAAATTCAATTAATCAGTGTCTTATTTAAGTTCAGTTCAATGTAATATTTTTTATTATTTTGCATAATATCAACATTTTATTTATTACTGTACAGAGTAAAAATAAACAGTATTTTAAAAACAGTAATTGCATAGTATCACATTTTTAGAACTACTATTCCCTATAAAACATTACAGGGAAATGTTTAATGCTTATTAAGACTTTGCAGATGATAAACTGATTCATAGAATCAGTGCCCCTGGTCTCAAATAAAGAACAAAAAGGAACTTGGGGTCTCTGGTTACTCATACAACCATGAATCAGGATTGTCTGGAAGAGTGTTTTATTCCAAGTATAAGAAGCCATGTGCAATAAATTGAAATAACACAGCAGGTACACTGATCATTCATCTTTAGAATTACTTTTGTATTTAGGTTAAAAAGTAGGCCTAAGATTGAAATCTATTCCTTTTCCACAACTCATATTAACTTTGATAGGATGAATCCTGATTAAGGCAGTCCTGTTTTTGACATTTTGTTTTAGGTAAATGTACTGTATACATTAGAAGCTTTTATATACTGTATTTTCGGTTTGAGGTTTGTTTTGAATATGTTTTAGAATTTCCAGTCTTGTGATGTTATTACTCTTGCTATGCAAAGCTCAAAGGGGTCTGCCCAATAGCAGAACAGAAGTAGGAATTCTTTTAATTCAAGGTTCTGTGCATTGGAAAGTTTGGCAGTAATACATGAGGGCAAATGGACTGCAGTTGTAAAGTTTTCTTAGATATGTCAAACATATTTACAATGATGTATTGCAAACTGTGGTTGCCAGCCCAGAAAAACTTTAAAAGCTTATAAATTATATAGAACAAGACCATAAAGAATATCAGATATTGGATGTTTTTTGCTTCAACAGTTTTAGCTTAGTGAAATATTACACTGTATTGTTTTTTTTTATTTTTCAGGTTTACTAAAGTACATTTACTTTAACCAGGCAATTACGTTGGCAAACTAATTACAATACAAACATCAAACTTGCATAATTGTATTAATTTCATTAATATGGTTATATACATATACAGTGCCTTGCAAAAGTATTCATCCCACTTGGACATTTTCACATTTTATTGTGTTACAGCATAGAACCATGATGGTTTTATCTGAGAATTTTTGCCACTCATCAACACAAAGTACCCTATAATGTCAAAGTGAAAAAAAATCCAGACATTTTACTAAATTAATTAAAAATAAAAAACTGAAAATAATTGAATACATAAGTATTCACCCCCTTGCTTTGACACAACTTAATTACCTCTGAAGTAACCAATTCTCTTCTTTATGTCACATACTGTAATTACTTGATTGGAGTCCACCTGTTTGCAGTTGAGGTGTTTCACATTATTTCAGAATAAATACACCTGTGTCTGGGAGCTTCCCCACTTAGTTAGTGCATTTCCAAGGAAACATTACACCATGAAGACCAAGGAACATTCCAAGCAGATCTGAGACAAAGTTCTTGAAAAATACCAGTCAGGGCAAGGATGTAAGAAAATTTCCAAGGCATTGAATTTACCTCAAAGCACAGTGCAGTCCATCATTAAAAAGGTAAAAAATATGGAACATTTGTGAATCTGCCCAGAACTGGCCGTCCTCCAAAACTGAGTGTCCAGGCAAGAAGAGCTGTAGTAAGGTAGGCCACCAAGAACTGCAACTCTAAAGGAGATGGGAGAAACTGTGCATGAGACAACAATAGCACACACACTTCATAAATCTGGCTTGTATGGAAGGGTACGGAAGGGTGGCAAGAAGAAAGCCTTTGTTGAAAAATCAAATATCACATCTCGGCTGGAGCTTGCCCAAAGGCAAATGAGAGACTCAACAATTTGGAGGAAGATTCCAAGATTTTGAGGAACTTTTTGTTTGGTGCAAACCTAACACAGCACATCACACTGAGAACACCATCAATACAGTGCAGCATGGTGGTGGCAGCATCATGCTTTGGGGATGCTTCTCTGCAAAGAGACTGGAAAACTTATAAAGATAAATGGAAAAATGAATGGAGCTACAGTAAGTTACCCAAAGAAACTCACAGCTGTAGTTCCTGCCAAAGGTGGTCCTACAAAGTATTAACTCTGGGGGGTGAATACTTATGCATTCAATTATTTTCTGTTTTTTATTTTTAATTAATTTAGTAAAATGTCTGGATTTTTTTTTACTTTGACATTATAGAGTACTTTGTGTTGATGAGTGGCACAAATTCTCAGTTAAATGCATCATGGTTTATGCTGTAACACAATAAAATGTGAAAAAGGGGGGTGAATACTTTTGCAAGGCACTGTATATCTTCAAAATAACCAACCAACACTCTGTGGTAGCTTCAGCAAAGCCTACAAATTCAAGAAGAAAGAAAAATATTGGAAATAAAGAAGACAATTTAGTTTACTTAATGAGGGACTTGAGGGTCAGGTCAGATGACGAACTGTCCCCATTTCAGCCAGAAGATTAGCAAAAGCATGTGATCAAGTATACAGACTGAAAAATTGAGGTGAATAAAACATAATATAAAACCAAAGCTGACATATATGGAAACGCTTCCCTGTTGTATTGTGAGTTTTAATTAATTTACTCATTGCAGATAACCTGAATAGGTGGCTTAATTTATCTTTTATTTACATTACATTTTCATTAGCATTATTAACATCAACATGTGAAAGTTGTGTAACCTAATCATCCACAATTGGCTGTTTTGGCTGGTGATAGCTGTTACTGTTCAACAGACCCACTAGAGTATTGTGCAATAAGAACAAGAGTATCGCAGGGTCTGCACATGTAAAATTTAGGCATATCAAAAACCTCTAATAGAAAACATGCAATGCTCTTCAGTGTAGTCACTGAATTTGAAAATTCAGTAATTTTCAAAAGGCTTTCTTAAAAAAAAGTGTACTCTACTGTGTTTCATTATTTTCTAAATAGTCTTAGATCTTCAAAGTTCATTCTCACATTGCACCACCCTTCACAAGAATGACTTCTTGACTTGGATTCCCTGGCTTCAGTTTATTGACAACACAACTAGTTCACTAGTTGTGGTAAAAATGCAGTGAATTATAGTGAACTATGAAATAAGACTATTCTACCAATAATTTGAAATATCCTATTTATTTAAAATATAAAAATAGAATGACATGAAGTATTGAAGAAACTTAAAAATAGAATCTGCACCAATGCTTGAAGTAACTGAAATGTATATACAGTAGGAATTTGGGCTTTGGCACTCATGGTCAACTAAATTACAACATAAAAAGGCAATACTCTGCATTCACAGCTTTACTGATTCATCTAGAAACGATAAACTTTAAATAAACCCTCATCATGACATGCCTATTGTACCTGACAGAGCAACGAAGAATGCAAAATATGGGATTGGGCCTCAAAAAGATATTGAGTAAAGCAGTTCCTTTTAAACCCAGTGGACTACAGAAACATGTCTTTTTATTAGCATGTAAGTATCATGATAGAATTAATTATTTCTAAGCATAACACAGTGACTGTTTGAAAGTGTACAGTACTTTGTTCCCTGAGATACAATCAGTTTTAACTGGTTAGCTAAAATGTTGTGTACACATTAGTTTGTAATATGGAAACAGCTTAAAGATGATTAACTTAATTTTGAACATTAAGTATTAACTATCACTCTAACACTATCACATACGAGGAGAAGAACTGTTGTAGGTTCAAAGACAAGACAAAGTATAAGAAACTATTTGAAACATTCACTATTCACTGTTTTAAGTTTGCAAGTATCTCAAAAATTCTTTCCCTCAAATATTTTGCCACATTTTTCAGTGACTATTCATGAATACAATTTTAAAACCAAGCAATAAAAATTCAGTTCAACAGGAAATCATAGTATAAATTATTGTAATACAATATGAATTACTGGTATTTATTTATTATTTATTAATCATATTTATTGCACCAAAGTAGTCAAATGTACCTAAACATTCTATAACAAATCTAACGAAGTTTTTATTTAATTAAAATCAAATTAAAAATAGTCTTTAGAAAATGGTATCACAGTGTACATTACTTTTTTGGTTATAGTCAATTATGTAATTATGACAATTATTACAATAGACAATTATTACAATTATGTAACCAATTGCTACAGTTGCAAAGTACCATCACCTTAGTAAATGCAGTGACATGTATTGCAAGATTAAATAATAGCAATAATTAAAATACTTGTACCACAAGAACCTTTTGCAACATTTCAGTCTTGCTTCTTAGACTTGTGAGGGGTGCCTTGCCCAATTCACTATTTAGCCAATTACACTCCAGGTTTAGCATTGCTCAGGCAAGGTGACCAATAGACACAGCCATACAGAGACTCTTTTTTGATTACATATTGGTTTACAGTTTAAATAATAACTTTTTAACATTCAAGTTAATTATAAAATAAAATAAAACATCACTACCTAAAAAGGTGTTATAGGGCAGGTACAAAATGGTCTGATCTTACAGTTAATTTATGATGTTGTCTAATGAGAAGCAAAAGTTACTTTGAAATCACAAAATATATTTCACATTAAGTAGGGTGTGATAATATTATTCTTCTTCTCTAGCTAAGCCAAGCTAAAAACTGGTGCACTACAGTATACCAGGGGTACAAGCAACCCATGGGCTGTCAACAGCACAAAAGCCATTTTGTGTCAGTCTAAAAGCTGTTACTGAAATATTTTTTCTTAAGAATTAAATTGTCAGTTTTCTCACTGGTAATGGTAAAAGACTGATAAAATGCTGGAATGTGAAGTTAATTAAGCGAGGAATTTCATTGAGAAACTATGGGAAAAAAGCATTTCTTTACCACTTTAAAAAGTTGTGGTGAAGTTTGCTTCGTTGTTTTGTTTTTGCACTAGTGACTATGTTGATAGATTGTGAGAAAAATATTTTACATCTCCTGCTTAATTGGCTCATGTCAGCGTCACATTTGGTGAAACATCTATAGAGTGTCAAGTATTTTCATGATGTCTACAGTTGCTATTATGTTTCAGGACTACTGGAAATATCCATCACTGAAAAAAATTTGTACAGACATCCCATTCACCATTTAGTGAGCCACCACTGCAGCCCATGGTCAATTTTACATTTGTGTCTGCTGCAGTACAATGTACAGTACAGTGACACGATGCACAACAGAAGAGATGTGAGAACATTTCATTATATTGAATTGATAGCATTATTATTTATTTTAGCAATGGTACTGTTTTATCAGTTATTAATTTAGCATGCCACAGTGATATGACATTTAGTGCTACCATATCACTGCCCCTGAGTTTAATTTTGGTAGGTATTTGTCTAGAGTACTGTACAGTATATGTATTCCCTTTCTGTGTTTGACTGGGTTTTCTCCAGGTACTCTGATTTGATCCCAGCCTCATAAAGACATGCTGATAGGTTTCAATGGCTACTCTAAAGGGTCTCTTCCTTCATGTCCCTATGTCCCATCTAGCTGGATACTGATTCTAAAAAATGCAATTACACAGTCAGTGGCTTTATAGATAATTAGATCTAGAGGATAAGTTGAATAGAATGACGGTGAGAGACAGTTGAGTAAGTGCAGTCCTGAAGTTCAGGTTCAGCTATTTCCACCACCTGGACTAAAGACTGAAGCAAAGTATGTACATGTATATACAGTACAAACAACAGTGATTCAGAGGGATTGCAGAATCAGGCCCTGCCAGGAGAATGTTGCTGCAGTTCAAACAGAGAGGGTTGGCCTGGTCTTGCAGCTGAGTAGTTCCAGGGAAAGTCTCTGCTGAGTATATTAGGGGGAAGATCATATCAGAAGAATAAGGGATTAAAGAAAATAACATGGTACAGTCAGAATAAATAGTTTGATGGATCAGAAGGGGGGGAGAAGAAGAGGTGAAGAGGAGGTCAGATGCTGAAAGGCTAATGGTAAGATTAATTGTATAAAGTATAAAGAATATTCAGTACACAAATTTGCAAGAAGTTACAAAACAATGTAAAGCAGAAGATTTAAGCCTAGAACTGGTAGGGAAAATGACAGGAAAAGATAAGAGAGCCCAGGTGGTTGGTATGGAAGATTAAAAAGATGGGTTCCAGCACTGATCTCTTCATTACAACTGTGAAAATAATAAAATGGATGAAAATCACCCAAACCAAGACACCTGGGATCTGAAAAGTGATTTATATCAGAGGTCTTCACCCTGACTTAGAACATGGGTGGGGTTTTGTGTAGTTTTATACTGGTTGCTCACTTTTCTGGGATGCAAAGATCTTTAAAAAAATAAATTACTATATTTATGAACTTTAAAATGGATCAGCACCTATCATATAGACAAAATACCCTGAGGTACTTAACGTAACATTTCGAAAGTTTGAGCTTTTTGTTTTGAACTTTTGTATTATTAAGAGTACCATTCTTGTGTAACCTCATTAAAGTGGAGTTGGGCCACAATCCATCTGGAGGAACAGCCCTCACTAGCTAAGACTTTGCACTTTCATTTTGTTCTATTTTTATTATTATTCTTTAAATATTTATAGTATTGAATGGCACAGTACTGTAGTTCGGCCCTTAGCATTGCTGCCTCATAGCTCTTGGTTCTTGGGATTTGAGTACAGTTAGTTATACTCCCCATGACCATGAGGGTTTTCATAGAGTGCTCTGATTTTCTCAAACAGTCCAAAGACAATTTGCCAAAGTTTGTTAATTGTCCCTGTATGGGTGGAAGTGTCCTGCAATACATTTCTGCAGGATGTAACCAGCTTTGTCTGTCAGGTTAGGCACTGGCTCACTGCAACCTTGCATTAAACTAAGTGATTGTTAAAAAAAAAGTATGGATGGACTTCTAGTACAGCATGTACTGTATGTATATTATAACACCTGCTATGATAAGTTCTTGATGAAAACCAATACCCACCCCATTTTAGATAGAATCAAGATGTGTATAGTTTTAATGGTTTAAGACTATAATTATTTGTAAAATGGCAGCATTTCAGAAGAAATGACTAATGCTGTTATTACAATGTAATTATTCACTGCAAAATTACTACAACTATCTTTTATTTACATTTATAATTGTGTTCCATATTTCATGCAAGTTAAACATATGCTGCAATTTAATGTTACTGAGGGACTTTGCTGTCAGCTGAGCTCATACTGTAGGTCTCAGCCACATACCTTTAGTAACTCTGACACACATGAGTAAGTGATTGACAAAAACATATTAAACTATTGCCATTCAATTATCATTGTGCAAAGAGAACATTCCTCAGACATCACTATTACATGTAAAGGGAAAAAGCTGATATTCACCACACACTCATTTTCTTCCTCTTTGTTATTTTTTCAGAAAATCCTGGAGTTAGCCATGGTTGCCAAGGGGGATGTGCTACATGTTCTGATTACAATGGATGTCTGTCATGCAAGCCCCGGCTGTTTTTTTTCTTGGAGAGAAATGGGATGAGGCAGACTGGAGTTTGCCTGCCCTCCTGCCCAAGTGGTTACTATGGCACGAGGTCACCTGACATAAATAAATGCACAAGTAAGTGATAATGAACATTATTAAAGTGGAAAATCATTATTGAACTTGATTAAACAAATATGAACAAATATAAAAAAAGATCAAATTATGTTTACACTAGCGAAACATAGAAATAAAAACAGTAAATAAAACGCTTAGCAAATAGAAAAGCAGAATAACATTATAGCTCTGATTACACTGAATTATGTTGAATAATAAAGTAAAAAATTCACTTGTTATTGATATTTCTTGTCATCTTTTAAAGGTCATTGAAAGCAATACACATGAGAACATACCTATTTTATACTGCTGTGTTTCTCTTTTTAATAGCCTTGGTCTTTCCTTGACCCCTGTTGCATTAACCCACTTGCACTTTTCCCTGTCTCTTCATCAGGCTAAATCTGTCTTAAGCCTGGAGAATTTCCCAGAATCAAGCTTCATTGGTTTGATACCTTAAATAAGAGTTCTGCAATTTCTAACATAACAAAATAATGTTGTCATTACCATGAGTTCATATCAGTGTACTGCTGGACATTTATACTAAGAATACAAAATGAAAGAGCGAGCAATGAGTGAGTGTTTTGGTGGTACAGTACAGTACATTATATACAAAAAGCATGAACTTATATTCTATACAGTGCCTTTCAAAAGATTTCACACCCTTCTTATGGGGTCCCATTTTTTAAAACTACAAATTGATATATAAACATTTTTTAAAACTTATTCAAAATGCTTAAACTAAAGACTAAAAAAATATGTTTGCTGCATACATTTTCAAACCCGTGAATTTATTATTTGGTGGAAACACCTTTGACAGCAATTATTGCTGCAAGTGTTTTTCCCTGTTTGCATACCAGCTTGGTACAGTTTTTGCCAATTCTTCTTGGCAGATTTGATTAAGCTCTCTAACATTTCTTTGGACTGCTGATGACCAGCAGTTTTTAGGTTTTCCAAAGATTCTTAATTGGATTCAAGTCAAGACTTTCAAGTGTAGCTATAGCCTTGTGCTTTTCATAATTCTCCTGCTAAAAGGTGAATTTTCACCCCAGTTTACAGACTTAAGACTGATATTTGCCGGTATGTTGTTCTTTCCATTTTTTCTTCAGTCTTCAGTCTTTTTTCTTCAATCCTAAAAAGCTTTCCATTGCCTGCTAAGGAGAAAAATTCCTATAGCATGTAGTATTGGTTAGCTGTAGGGATAGTATTGACTAGGTGATACACTATATTGGTTTTGTGCCAGATGTAATATTTTACACTTACAGTGTATACCAATCAGTTTGAAGATTGTCTCATCTGACCACATACAATAGGCTATGCCATGTGTTTCTAGCATCATAGCATCATTTTGTTGATATGGGGTATTGTTGATTGATGCACATTTTCTCCCATTTCAACCATTGAACTTTTTAGTTTTTTCAAAGTTGTTGTTGGCCTCATAATTTCAACTGTCACCAGTTTTGTCCTTGCCCAACTGCTCAGGTTGGTGGGATGACCTGATCTAGGCAGTGACTGGATGGTACAGTACAATATACCTCCCAATTCTAGATAATTGAGTATCAAGATACTAATTGACTAAACTAGGTCATTGAGTAGACCATGCTACCTTATACCTTTTCCTGATCTATGCTTTTCACTGACTTTTCATTAACTTTTTGAAATAGAATAAAAACACCTATTACTGTACAGAGCCCTCTCAACTAACTAATGTTTGTGGCTTGTTAAGGTAATTTTGTGCTTTGAATACTTAAGCAATCATGACTTTAAGTTTTTCTTTCATGTTATGTATTTGCTACTTTTTGTTGTGTTAACTTGTGGT
Organism: Atractosteus spatula; assembly: GCF_055471065.1. Lineage (NCBI taxonomy): Eukaryota > Metazoa > Chordata > Actinopteri > Semionotiformes > Lepisosteidae > Atractosteus > Atractosteus spatula. Next base: position 41,914,445 of record NC_142707.1, on the reverse strand, counting down.
TGTATATGTAACAGATATTAATTGCTATTTCAAAATGTCATGACTACAGTTTTAAAGTCACAACAGGTGAAAATTTTACAAGGGTCTGAATAATTTTTCAAGACATTGTGTAAATACATTTTCGTTAATACAATCATAAATAGTCATGAATATAATTTTGCACATGCGAGCCTTTAAAAGTTGCAATTTGTATTAAAGACAAGAACAGCCCAATATTACCATGAAATCTGCAAAAGTCAATGAACTTTTTGCACAACTTCTGAAGAAAGTTACTTGAGAACTATAACAAAACTACCACAGTTTAAAACTATCAAACTAGCTTTTAAGGATATCTCTCCGAAAAGATGGTTCTTATAATAAAGTTGGAATTCTGACATAATATGAAAAAAACTGAAGTAAAACTAAGTAACTTAATATATTGTTTTACATCTGCTTCATATGTGGTCTTTACTGATCACAATAAATTACCTTTATAGTTTTTATAGAAAACACAGTTGAAAAGCTTGGCAGAATACAGGAAAATAAGAACTTTAGATTAGTAAGGTTTCTTCCAAGTCTGTCATGGACTGTGAAAATGTAGTTGTATTTATTCTTAGAATATTGTGAACACATATGCATGTTAGGGTTTCATTTTAATTTCAGCATAGTTATCTTGAAATTATTATAATATTATATTATCACATTATACAGTATACAGTATATATATAATATGATAACCCATGTTTGATGTGAAATTAAAGATTAGAAAATAAAAGAGACAAAAATACAAAAATACCAAAGATTATGACAATGTAAAGGCTAAATGTACCCAATTAATAAAACTATTTACAAGATTTTAAAAAGCAACTGCTTTCATCAGTGTTTTTTGATTGCTGTGCGTTGTTACAGAATAAATGTGCCTCTGGAATGTAGAAAAAAGTGCAATGCTAATTTTGTCTATAAAGTAAATTCTTCAACCCATTCAAGTCCAAGAAATGTTAATGGTAATAATAGAGATGAGACTACTAACAGCATATTTCTGGGCATTATTTTAACTGCAATTATTCAGAAAGTATCACTCTCAAGCACTCATAATATGATGTTCATATCATTAATGAACTGTTACTTTCCAAAGAGAATGGGAAATCCTGTGAACTTTCAAGTTATTTTTCTAAATTAATGTGGATACTTCCCAGAGTTCACACTTCATAAGAATTAACAATTACATACATACATTAGCAATATACATATAGTACATGTATGTTTACTTTAATTTTTCCTTTGTTTTTCAGAATGCAAATCAGACTGTGATGCTTGCTTCAACAAAAATTTCTGCACCAGATGTAAAGCTGGATTTTATTTATATAAGGGAAGGTGTCTAGAGAGTTGTCCAGAAGGACTGGGTCCCAATGACCAGCTGATGGAATGCACCACTATTGGTAAGTTCTCCTAAAGTTTTTGCTTGTCTGTAGAAATGATATCAAACAGTCCCACATATAAATATAATTATTTCATCAGTGCAAGTATTTTGAGATTCCTAGGTTTTCCTTAATAACAATATGTTGAAAATATATTTCACAGACTCATAGGCCATTTATTTGTATGGTAGGTCTTTTATGGTAGATACACACTGCATTTGCTAAGATTGCTTTGAACAAGAATCTTCAGAGGTAGCATAGAATAATGAGGACTAAAAGATTATGGGATAAATTCCCACCACAGAAACTACTTTTATACACTTGAACTTCAATTTGTTCGATAAATCCAGCTGTCTAGATGGGTGCCAGTATTGGTGGGGTGATACCCTATTGGACTATTGCAGAGATTGGCATTCCTAGTCTTGAGGAACTACAATCCAGCAGGATTTATAGGCAGCCTTAATTGATCAATGATCAGTGATCTGGAAAGTATGTTAACTCCCCTAACTAAGTGCTGTAACTGATGGATCTAATCAAGTCATTCAGAATTTAGCTGAAATGAAAATCAGAACATAGCATGGATCTCTCAGACATATTCATGGTATTATCATCAGTGTAACAATTTGTACCTGCACCACATGCATCAATGGAATGCACAGCAGACGTGATATTTCATAAGAAGCAATATCTTTTTTAAAGTTACTTCAAGTAATCACTCTTGCCTAAACATTTGTATTTTGCCTCCTTCTCCCCCGCCTCCACCTGCTTTTGGATGGGTAGCAACACACTGCTAACCTTCCCCAGGCTTGCTGCCAATATAGGAAAATCAGCAAGCTAAGCATTGTAGAACAGTGACACCCTGAAGGATAATGCCAGTAGCTAATAATGCAATGCAATATGTAAGGTCTTATAATTAACTGTTCTCGTTAGTTCTGCTGACTGGATAACAATATTTGTCTGGTATGTACTGTGTTTCTTTCAGAATGCAAAGCTGATTGTGAGTCCTGCTTCAACAAAAATACATGCACCAGATGTAAAGCTGGTCTTTATTTACATCTAGGAAGATGCCACCATGTTTGTCCGGATGGCTTTGAGCCTAATGATCAGTTAATGGAGTGCAGTATTAAAGGTAAATTTTCACAATTCACCTGGACAAGTCTAAAGAGATGAAATGATATAGTTTTATAGTATCTTTTGTTAATGCAAATAATGTCCTATGCCCATGCCAGCATCTTAATTAAAGGGATAAATAAAATCAATGCAGTACGCATAAAGAATTCCCCTGTTAATATTAGCAGTTTGAGATATACTGTAATTTGACATTATTCTTTTTAAATAAATACAGAAATGAAAACAAATATAGGAGAGTGGTCACATGTTAACTGATACTTGTTAACCCCAAATCAATTTTATTTTAGGTGACAAATAGGGGATTAGTAACAGTCAGGGGAAAGATTTTCCACAATAAATAGACAAGTAAAAAAAAGGATAAATTAAAACAGTCTCTCTCTCAAGTTTCCTTTTGTTACTCTCAAAGCTGAAATCAGCATCAATGACCAATCATCCAGAAATGTAAAAGATGGGCAACATTATAAATTAATTTACTGCAAAATAAAAAATGGAAATATATTCAATCCAGATTCAGTCCATATTCAATTCAGATAAATTCCTTACAATAAGTAATCAAAATTGCAAAGAGCTGATTTTGAAAAGGAAATTTCACATTCTATTGTAGCACAAATAGTTAAGGTTAGGAAAATTCTTTTTCAAGGCTTTAGATCTTGGCTTTGCTCTGTCTCTTTAATTACTTGATATCTCTCATCAACTTAGCCTTTATTATTTAAAAATTCACAGTATCACAATACGCCAAGACTGCTCCATTGAATGCTGTTTGATTTCTCCTTTAAAAGACTGAAATGTATTTAATGTCTTTCCAACATGCTAGTACAATAGCTCTAAATCATTAGAATTTTACTATAAAATAATTCACAGATGAGAATTACACCAAGAAAAAAAACCATTATGTATTTAATAGAGTTAGGGCGTATACATGAACAAGAAGTATATCAGTGTATACAAAATGCATACTGCATAACGCATGCTATACCGGCACAGTGGCGTAGTGATTAGTACTGCTGTCTCATAACACTGGGGCCCTGGGTTCAATTTTAAGCCTGGCGTGCTATCTACATGGAGTTTATACAGCATGTTCTCCCTGTGTTTGTGTGGGTTTACTCTGGGAGCTCCAGTTTCCTCCCGCAGTCCAAAGACATACTAGTAGGTTAATTGGCTTCTGGGAAAACTGTTCCTGGTTGTGAGTGTGTGCCTGTAAATCTGCCCTATGATGGACTGGCATCCTGTCCAAGGTGTACCCTCTCTTGAGGCCTGGTAGGCTCCCGCTCCCTTATAACCTTGAATTGCAAGAAGCAGCTGGAAAACGGGAAGACTGACAACCCACACGTTGTGTGCCACTAAAAAACAGACCTTTTTAATCTTTTCTCTGATCATCCCTCAGTGCACTGTGAAGTGGGTGAGTGGAGCACATGGAGCAACTGTTCTCGGAAAGGGAGGACCTGTGGTTTCAGAAAAGGAGAGCAACACCGGAGTCGAGAGATCCTCCAACATCCTTCTGCTCATGGAGACCCCTGCCCAGTTACAACTGAAAAGAGAAAATGTGTTGTACAAAGGCAGAAATGCGTAAAAGGTAAATAGAATTTTATTTTCTGTTTATAAAGTGTGAATCTGTTTCGAGTTGACCACTTTCCACATACAGTACCACCAATGTATTTTTGACAGCCTTCCCAGATCACAGGTTTTATTTTATCCTTGCATATTTCCTGTACTGTATTAATACTAAATTAATTAATACAAAATTCCAGGAACTAGTTTTAGTACAGATATTTTACTTACAATGCGCTTAAAATTCACGGGATCTATTGAGATATTAGATAAGAGAAAAAAAGAGAAAGAAGATGACATTCAGCAATGATGCAGAAAAAGGAAACGTTCTACCCAAGTGAAGACTCTTGATTTATATCTGAATTGAGTGCAGTTTTTGTATGATGTAAATCAGTCCTCTCTCCAAGACATATGGCATCATGCATCACAAATTTGGGGAGTGCAGTGGAAATATAACTCACATTTTGAAATTAATATTTAATCACTAAATGTTCTTAAATAAAAAAGATAAATTAAAACAAATGTTTTTTTTTGGTGTTTAATCTCCAGTGGGAGTTTACATAAAGGAAAAATGTACATTGTTTAGTCAGAGACAATGTAAATAAATCCTGAGGCCCCACCGTCAAAAATATTTTATTATTGTTTAAACACCTCAGTACAGTGAGTACAAATGAAGTAAAAGCAGCTACCAGCAAGATCATATCAATTAATTTCTCTAGGGTACAAAAGTTTAGCTTTGCATTATGTAGAAATAGGAAGTGATTTGTTAAGAAATACTACAGGACGTTTTATGTCTGCAAATTAGACCCCTTGAAATGCAGCTCTGGCCTCATACTTTCCCTCACGTAAATCAAAAGAAAAACATTGAATTCCCTTTAGGTGCCCTCTGAATCAGACACAAGAGAGAAGTTTCAGGGAGCTTGAAGTCTTGGGCTGGAGTCACGGTAGTTCTGGTGTGGAGGGCTGCAGCCATGAGTGTATACTAAAGACACCAGAGTTGGTTAATGACCTTCCTTTGTGATTATCCAGCAGGCTGCTCACTTTAAAAATGAACTGTAAACTAATTACTATATCCTCTGGACCAAGGGTGTTTATATTCTGCATACGCCACAGGGTTAAAAGATCAACCAAAACAAACAATCCTTGTAATAATGTGAAACAGTATTCTGTTACAGAACCTACCCCCCCCCCCCCCCCCACTCCATTTGTTTGTTGTTACTTATGCCAAGTGCTTCTTTTTTGTTGTTATTAGAGGGAAGTTAATATTTTGAAACACTTAATACCTTGCGTGATTTCCAAATATTCCAGTATTTAAAAACAATGAGCAGTTCACAGGCTGCACTAGACTCGTACATTCAGATTTTTTGTAGCCATAATAGGCTTTTTTAACTAGGTGCTTGAAGCATATTGCTTATACTGAATGTAGTAAACTGTATCCAACATAGCTGGTTCATAGTAGTTCAGTAATTTATAGATTACTGGCGTGCTCAATAAGATTCTGTGATACTGCACATCCTGTACAAAGTGACTGAATCTCAGAGAGCAAGAAAGCTATAAATATTTACACTTGTGTTCCTTCCAGCTGCTTTTTTGCATGTTTACACGAAATTTCCTAATTTGTTCTCCAAAGTGTTGTTTTCCTATCTGTGTCTGAAGGCTTTAGCTCTTAAAAGAAAACAGGCTATAAATGGCTTCCAAGGTTACAGCATTCCTCAGACATGACAGGCCAAAGGCTTTAATCTTTGTGTGGCTCCCGAAAAACCCAGAGATGACACCACATCTGGTACAAGGATATTGCCCCTTGTCATTAGCTTAATTGTGCTCCTCTGCATCACAATTACAATAGCAAGGAAATTGTCTAGGCTGGGGCCATGACCAGCCTTCCAATTTTCACTTTGATTCTGGCACCTTTTCCCAGTTCTGCAAACTTTATTTTCTTTTGGCTATCAAGAGAAACCCACAACTCATTTATATGCTACCTTTAAACAGTCCTGAAATGGAAAGGTCCAGGCTGCATCTATACTTCATACTTGCTCAACTTTCTTTATAGTTTTTTAATGTCAGAAGACATAGTTTTATTATTTAAGGAAACTTAACTTTTAAATTTAAGAACCAGTTGAATTGAACAAAATCTTATGTAGTTACAGTGTCTAGCAAAGTGTAATAGGAAGTACCCTTCCTACTGTACAGTATTTCGCAATGATATGCCATTTTGTGAAATTACACATTTTTTAAAATTAATATTGTTAGAAAGTTAGCTGGGTTGGGATATAACCTACTGTAAGCTTTATATAAATTTGGGCCATGTTTGAAAATGCTGTGAGTTCTTCTATTTCTCTGGCACAGTTCTGGTGATAGAGTAATAAATCAGTGCCATACCTTGGCAAGACATATATTTACTATTAATAATTAAGACAGCTACACAACATACAAAGATTAATGTACAAATTAACGCATTCCAGAGGCCTAAATCCACAGAACTAGCACCCCAGAATTCTACCCCATCACCTGAAAGCACTACAGCACTAAAAAAGCCAAAGATAGAATAATCCAGTATCCTAATACAGTTCATAAATATCAATCAGAACTAAATCTCCCTTCCTACATCCTACATGGATGCCAGAAAGTTAACAGGAATCAATCTCCCTTTTCTAAAAATGCATCACAAAATTAGAAAAGAATATTTAGTATGAGAATTCCAAAATAAACTAAATCTCCTAAAATAAATAAGACAGAAAACTCTCTAAAATAATGTTCAGATTACATAGCCAGAATCTAGTCTTTACTGATCAGAACAACATCCTCTCACATGGCAAATGTTTGAAGAAGAGGAGGGTGATGGTGATGTTTCTTCTTCCCACTGTGTATTCTCCTGTTTTTCTGTCTTCCTTCCTCCTTATGCCCTGTCTTTGTTTGTCTCTGTATTTATGCTGTGCCCTATGGCTATTAAGTGTTTATCCTTCATTATGGTACTAATGATTTACTATTAAGTTAATTAACAAGAATTTGATCATTTATGTTTACCATCTACTTAGCCCACCTACACTTCAATTGATACCCTTTTTCTGTGAAGCTTTCTGAGATAGGCCTTGAGTATTGAGTAGTGCAAGATGTAAAATGCAAATAACACACTCCCTGGATCTTTATAATATTTTAGTATCTTAATATGTTATGCTGAATATTTCATTCAAACCCTAATGCTAAAACTGAGGACCTCTAAAGTAAGATAAGTTACAGTAAATGTCAGCAAGAACCAACAGAAAACAAAGTTGATTGCATAACAATTCAGACCCGTGAACTCAATACTTGGTAGAAACACTTTTAGCAATAATTTGTGCAATTTGTTTGGGTAAGATTTTAATTACATTGAAGACACTCATCAGTGGGGAGGAGAACAGGATTTTACTTCTCATCCAAAGAAGAGCATCTTTTTTACAGTATAAAGTCCCCATCACTATACTGGTACAATAGGATCCACACAGACTGCAGGGTGAGTACCCCTTACTAGCCTCACTAACACCTCTTCCAGCAGAAACCTTAGGTATCCTAGGAGGTCTCCCATTCAAGTACTGGCCAAGATCACACCTGCTTATCTTTAGTGGGTTACCAGTTGTGAGTTGCAGGGTGATATAGTTGCTGGCTATAAGATGGGTTTGCTATTCTGCCATATAGACCAGGGGTGACTGGGATATTATTGACTGATGCACATTTTTGTCTATTTTAGCCACTGAGCTGTGTACAGTAGTTATTTCTAAGTTGTCATTGGCCTTAAAACAGCATCCATTACCCATTTCCTGCTTGCCCAGCAGCTCACTTAGAGGGATGAACTGATCTAGGCAGTGTCTGGGTGCCTTCCACTTCTTAATGATAGACTTCACCATGATCAAAGAAATATTAAGGGTTTTGAAATTTTTGTATACTCTTATCATGCACTTTGCCTTTATACAGCTTTATTCTTGAGTTGTTTTGAAAGCTCCTTGATCTTCATAGTTGAATCCATGCTTGAAATACACTACCCAGCTGAGGGAACTAATGGAGACAGGTGTATTTATTGTGAAAACATGTGAAGCACTATTATTGTACACAAACATGGCCAAATGGCTTATTGTGGAAAGCAATTTTGTGCGCCTAAATTGACAGATTTTTAATTCTTATTAATTATCTATCGCTTCTTTTTGCTTTTTGTTTCTTTGAATGTGTAAAGTAGGTTGTGTACAGTATATAACCTATATTAATTGATAATTATAAGTGTCATGACCACAAGCTTTAAAACAACAAAACTGGGAAAGGGTGCTTACAAGGCACTGTAGTTTCATTGAGCACAGGTACTACAGGAATGAAGAGATCAAAAAGCACAGCAAAAATGTAACACCCTACATTTACATGACAAATCATGATTTCATATAAAATTGTCATATATTTATGTGTAGTATTTTTAGTTAAGCTGATTAAAAACCTATATAAATAGGCATTAAAAAGACATGGTTTTAATCAATAGAGAAACAGCAAAAGAGGGACTATGACCCACTTGGGTAATGATGATTGCCTACTTACTATTTTTATTATTGAAAACAGCCTGTCTATGAGAGAAACTAGCTATAGAATTAGATGGCGGCAGACAAGTTGAGGAACAGGCCAAATCTTGGCCAGTACAGTGTCACCACACAGCCCTTGATTGTCACATCTGTGAGACCCATCTGCCTTATTATTTTCAATTACTCTGACTACATCACAAAAAATTTAAAAAAAAGAGCTAAGCTTTACAGAATGACTACAGAATGACTGTATGATTTACATGGAACAAATCCTCTTGATCAAAGGCTGTTAACTTTGAGATTAAAACTGAAAAATTAAATTGCTCTTTTCAAGTGAAAAGAGAACACCTGACATGGCAGAAGAAAGAAGTGGTGGACTAATGTATTCAACAATAAATGTCTAGAGACTTGATAGAAGAGGTTTTGTGACAGTATGTGTGGGGGGCATTATTGTAAGCATTAGAAAGCATATTTTAAGAATTAGCAGCTCAGAGATCCAGTAGTATTCAATAGTAATTCTACTTCTGCAAGCCAATCCTGAAGTGTTTCCAGCAGGACAATGCAAAGCTCACAGTGATAAAATTACAACAGAATGACTTCGAGTTAACCAATAAACAAATTAAACATAAAGAAGGCAAAATTGTCTTCATATAGTCAGCCTTTTCTCCTTATCTGACTCTAACCAAACATTTGTGGGAACAACATGAACATACCGTCAATTGGAAACAACCGTATCCAGCAAACCTTAGACTGCAGCTACACAAAGAGAGTGCCAGGACATCCCACAGCAGTCTATTCAGGGGCTGTGATCAGGTCTATACATCATTGCTGTCAGGAATGTGTTAATGCCCAAGGAAGTAATGCCTAACACTAATCTTAATTAGTCATCTTTGTTTTCATTTTGACATTATCTTACATTTAATACTGGAAGCTTATCGTAATTCTTTTACCTTTAATTTTATTGATGTTTTCTGTATTTTTGTTCAATGTCTATATTCAATATACACAGAGCATCAAAAGAAAGTCAGTATACTTATGCATTGTGTGAAGGCAGTAGTTTCAGGCAAAATGGAGATTCTTGCTTGGGCTACATTCTCTAGCCTTAGGGAATAATCTGCTGCCCTCAATCGCTTGACCAGTTGTGAGAAAACGATTGGTCAGGTGTTTAAAAACCAGGAATAAGAGGCTAGCTGAGTTGGTTTTCAATCTGCTGACTGGAGGACAGAAAACAGATCCACTGTGTGTGAAATCACCAGAGTGCACAGTGACTAATTAGAAGTCTGAGTAACTCTAGAATACTCTTGAAGATAGTTTCAGAGAGTAACTTGCATGTTTGAGAGTTGTTTCAGTAGTTGTAAGCAGCTTAGCTGCCTGGCAGTATTAATAAAGAGGGACCAGAATTCTAGTTAGCACCTCAAAAAGGAGCTGAGACTTTTGGTTTTGGTTTGTGGTTTTATCTATTTCCTGCAGTGTGAATAAAGAGCACTGGCTTTCTACCTTATACGTTGTTTCTGTTTTATTGGGTCCACCTATTCTTAAAAATCCTGTTATGACATACCCAAAGCTGAGGTGTCACAGCATGTATTTTTTTAGAAGATATTTTAGATATTGATTAAATATTTCTAGCACCATTTTAATTAAGTTACTATTTTATAAATAACTGTGATACACACAAGTAATTTTTAATAGTTATACAGTGTAAGCACCAAATTGGATTCAGGTGATGAGGTGATTTATCCTGTGAAATATGAAGATAAAAAATAAAAATAAAGAAAAAAGAACAGAATTATCATGTCTGGCCTTTGAAGACAACAATGCTTTCATGCCATCATTATGTACAGTAGGAGTAACAGATCAGGTGGATTCCTCAGAAGTGGATATGACTCATCTTTAGGAATAAAACAAGGTTTTCTGTATGCCACTATGATGGATGTCAAGGAGTGTGGTGCAGAATTCTAAGCCAATTATTGTTTACAGATGACCAGTGGATGGGAAAGTCCAGTGCTGCATTGTCCCCCAAGTCCTGGGGCTTCACATGCTTGTATGATATAATTTCAGTAGGACAGCAGTTGTCCTCAATTGCCCATCCAACAATGGCTTTCTTGTGTGATTAAAATAAAACATAAATGCCCTCATTAACAGATCTGAGCCCCATTGAACATTTGTGGGATGTGCTGGAATGAAGTTAGTGAATAGGCACATACTTGTCCAGGCTCTACAAAAAGGATAGGACAGAATCCCACAAGACAAGTTTCTGTACACTAGTGCAAAATCTGCATCACAGATGTACAATTCGCATTGCTTCCAGTAGTGAATAAACATGCTACTAGTCTGTGACTTTTACAGAAAACCTTGTGTTGATCAGCACTTTTGATGACAAATATTAATTTGCATAATGAGCTCTATAAACCATTGTCTGATCAATAAGGTGTTAGTTCTCCTGCTACAAAAATATTTTGTCATTTTCCTAATTCGCTGTGCGAATTTGATGTATTTATTAGTCGACCAAAATGTTGCATTTTGTGTAGATCAGTATATTATACAAGGTTAGTAGGAATACATATAAGGAGCTTTTACATTAAAAAAAAGGTCCTTTACAAACATATTTTAAGCATTCCTCATCAGATTTATTCAAGTAAACAATTTATTCTTGCCATCTCTTGCTATGTATTTTCTTGGTCATTTCTGAGAATAATCCTCATCAGCAGTATCATTGTCTACATTAACATTTAAAATACTCTTTTTTAAAAAGGATTGTTATGTGATTTAAGTTTGTTTTTTTTATCATTGAGTTAGTACTGTATTTGCCATGTTTTAAAACAGGAGAATTAATAAAGAAGATATTACAATTGAAGGAAAATACAGGCAATTGTAAATAATTCATTTTAACTGATAACTTGCAACAAGCCAGTTTGTTCTGTATATACAGCATTTGTATGTCTACTTTGTTTAAGTGGAACATCAGTTCAAAATAAAGGGGGTGATGTTGTATACAGTACCTTCTTTCACCTTAATGAAGGTTTTGAATAGGAGAATAAATGTAAAACTACAATTATTTTCTTGAATTCCCCCTTCAAAGTTTTTAAACTTGTGCTTGTCAACTTTTACAACAATTACTGTATTTTTTTTCTTCCTTTGGTTGTATTACAAAGCACGATTACATCTCCTTAAGCTAACATTGAGTCTGGAAACACTTAAATACCATACAGTACTTACACAGTATGATTAGTAACAATTACATTAGTTTTTTTGTGGTTTCCACCACCAGTTTTGCCACCATGCTCCTTGCTGAATATTGTTCTCATTTAAATATAATTCAACTTCTGTTTCTGTATTCATAATCCGTATTCATCCTAAAATCCTAAATACTATCCAGAAATTAAAAAAAATGTTTTAATTTCAGTATTAGCTTAAAAAAATTTAAAACGTTCTTAAAACATTTAAAAAGCTTAAAAGCATTCTTCTACCTTGACTCCTATTCATTTTCCAGAGCACAACTGTAGTTTCCTTGCCCTTACAGGTTTTGAAATTCAAGATATGGGAATAATCAATTTCATATGTTGACTTTGTATAAATAAATAATGAAAACTTAAATAAAAAAACTATTATAATATCCCCTTCTTAAGGATGACTCATTCTGTATAACCCCTGAAGCATTCCTGTTTTGTTTACTCTGTAACTCCATGCTGTCAAAGAACTCGTACTGCTTTCAATAGCAGTTCTTTCACGCTGCATTAAACTGTTAGTGTAACTAGACTCAGCCTTATTTCTTATGGTTTTGTGGGAAGGGAGTTTTAAATAAACAGAAAAAAGTCACTTTATGAGTGTACCCTAACAGTTTCCAGAGTAGTTCCAGTTGTATCTTTTCACTAGTAACTTTTCTCCTTGTTATTTCTAGAAAGCAGACTAAACATAGAGTTGTGATACACCACAGCATAACATCATTTGGATTTCTGGAATGTTTAAGACTGTGTCAGCTGATGTGAGTGGTCCTAGGTCAAAACTGTTACCCTTCTGAGATTTATGGAACCAAACGACGTCTGAGAGGAAAAAAGCAGAGCAAGACCATTTAAATCTTTGATTCTACATTGACACATAGAATATAACACTAATAGCAAGTGTGTGTACTGTATTTTCCAAAGAAATCATGCTCAACATAAAACAGACTTTCAGTGGTACATAACAGCTCCTACACAATAACACCAAATAAACCAAAAACTCTTATCTTTTGTGTTGTTTTTGTTTTCCCAATATATTTTAGTTTGTAAAATTATAGCATTTTTTATTTCATACAGTATGTAAGTATGGGTATTCTAATCAAAATACAAGTAATCTAGATCTTGATATAAAACATAGTTAACTTATTTCTTATTTTTGTAAATACTCTTAATGTAAAAGAGAAACTAGAATGGAGTTGAACAATCTAATTAAGTTAGTTATCTGAGCTGTTAAGTGTTATTTAGAAATGTGTTTTGTCATTTTTTGTGAAATGTTCTGCATGTTTGAGTCAGGAATGAATTGGATTCTACTGTCATCAAGATGTCATTTAAACTTAATTACATGGCAGATTAGGATACTTTGTTCATTGGGTACAGTATATACATTTCAGTACATTTGTAGTGCACCAGAAATGCTGGTATAGGTGTAAGTCATGACACATACTGTAATAAAAAAACTAGCTTACAAAAAGCTTTGGATCACATGTACAACCTTTGTCAGCCTTACATTCGGCACTTCCGTAGCTTTGAAATATTGGATTAATAGCCCATAAAACTAATTTTAACCCACAGCATTTAAAATGAAAAGAACACCCCTAAACTCCTGGCAGACACACTATTGCTTTACATGGTAAAAGAGCTCCCCAAAGTGGTAGAAGAAAGGAACTGATCCCAAAAGAAAATGACCCCTAAAATGTAGCATTTCATTTACCTCCTTTATTTGTGATGTAAACCTTTCTCTTCAAACCACCTTGCTTCAAAGAAGAACTACAACAAAAACATACAAACAAACAAAAACAAAAATGTCAGATGTCTGTCACTGTCAGAAAATAAAACCAAACAAGGCAACTTGGTAACCAGGATAAAAGCAATCTGATGTCTTAACAGTTTCCTAATAGTTTGACAGCTGTACAATTTTATCATATCACTCAGAGAAAAATGTAAATGTTCTGTTGGATGTGTTCCACTTGTAGTTAGTCAGCCAGTGGATGATACTCCTTCATGAGCATGGGGCCTCATTTAAGGACCGAAAAACAGAAACACAAGGCCTGGAGTGTTAAAAGGGAAACATTAAATATCCCTAGACTTCATTAAAAGAGACTTCTATGAATGGCTGCAAGACAAAAAAAACTAAAATGACAATATACAGTACAGTATGTACACAATTCTTTAGAACAGAAATGAAAATGAAAAATCATCGGTAGGCAGAAATAATTCCCTTACTAACCATTATAATCAATACCATGGCTAAAATTCATTTTTATATTATAGGCAAGGATGTTTTAAAAAATGAATATTAATTCATGATTCAGTAGTGGTTTTGTTTTGTTGTATATGAAAACAATATGTGCAATTTCTGAATTTCCAGTTATTTTTATGAAGAGTGTTCTTTTTTATGTTTGCTTAACACAAAATGTTTAAAAATAATTAAATTATCAAGCATGCTCTACATCATCAATTTCAATACCAGTGTTAACCATTCCCTTTCTAAGCTACACGAACAATTCTCTCCAATCTTTATATGTACTGTACTTCTTTAGGCATTTGTAATTGTTTAGATGCATAAGCCAGTTTTTGAAACCAGCTCTCTTAGTTATATCAGCTTTATGCAGATATTTCCTTACTGTTTTATATCATATGTTGAGGTCTGATGTGCACTTTAAATTACAAGTTACAAGGATGAATGCTCTATACAAGATGACTAGCTTTGAAAATCTGAATAATTTGCCAAGGCCACTTTGTATCTCTTACAGATTACTCTTTCTTGTGAAGCAATTCCACAATTATTGTATTTTATTTGACTGAAAAATCTTTAAAAGCTTACAATTTACTCTTTCTAATGTGGTGCTCAGCACAATGTCAGATCACATGAAATATTAGTGAGTAACTCAGTTATTTTAGGTTCTGAAAGCTTTGTTCAACTTTTTGACTGAAGGAGGAATGCACACTCCATAGCAACACAAACATGGACTTATCTACAGTAATATATCACTTTTTGCATAAACCAACTGTGGATTGATATAGTTTATTAGTAAGAGTTCATTAAATATATTAAATATAAGCAGTACATATACTATATATCTATGGTTTATATACAGTACAATAAGTATATACAGCACCTTGTACAAACAAAGAGACTTGGTGAGACAGATAATGAGAGGAAATGAAAGATAAAATTAACTTATAATGTACTGTATGCTCTGTACCTAATGCTAAAAAAGGGTACTATTTTTCCTTTCCAGGGAGGAAGGGGAAAGGTGAGAGGAGAGGGCGACCTAACAGAAGGGAACATCAGGACAGCAGACAAGAGGAAAGAGATATCCACAATAGGGAGGACTCAGAGAACAAAAACAAGACTGAACAGAGGAGACGGAAAACACAAAACAAGGAACAGATCTCTACAGCTGGGAGCACTGCACACTAACAGACTCACTGGAATGTTAAAGACTGAAGATGCTGCTAACTGTATAATTTAAATATAGACTTAAATGCACAAGACAAGAAGATGCCTGCACCTTTGATTTGGTGCAAACTTTGAGGACATCAACCTACTTCATCTACTTTTATTCTCCAATTTGGATGGCAAATTTAAGAGTGAGTTAGAAACCACCTTTCCAGGCTTAAAGGAGCACAATGGAGTGACAAATTATAAATCCTTTGTGACCGATGAGGTTCTTGTTAACTTTTATTTGGTGAGGCCCAGGTCCATCACTACATCAAGGTTTGAATGTAGGTATTGTGACTTTATTTAGAGTTATGTAGGTGTCTAATAATTGCTGAGTAAATTAAAATAAAATGTGCTTAATGTGTCATTTACATACAGACAACAGGATTCTACAACTGCATGTTGATAAATAGTTTTGTGTGGCAAAATAAAAAAGCAAAAACAAAATAAAACTAGTTCAGTACTACATTTTTAATGATAGTTTTTCTTCACAAATGCGCAATATTTTTCCCTGAGATATTTTTTTTCAATGCCACAGAAAGAGAAAGCTTACCTTTTAGTTTAAATAGGTACATTGCCAATGCATTATTTCATGTGACATGAAAAGCCACTAAACAAATCAAAGCACCTGTATGTCAAATAAACTATATTGGATTAATATATTTTTGGTTTGTGTACCTTATTTGTCTGTTGTAAACATAACAGTTTGCCATTTGTGCTTCCATTACATCATGCTTAATAATTAGTAACAAATGGTTTTCTTCTGTGAGGCTGAGAGTTTTTCATGTCTTCCTATAGTGTAACAAAATGTTTACCTCATCAGAAAATATAAAGCTGGTTCAAACCAAAGCTTGCAATAAATAGCTGTAACTTATGGTTATATTTTTCCACTTTCCAATTTACTTTTGTACACATAGGTTTGTATATATTAATGAGCTTAATGTTTCTATCTGTTGTATCCTTTTGTTTTGTGGAAACACAATGTGATTAATTTTCTTGTGATACTTTTCTTCAAAATATGCCACATCTCAGAATGGTAGCTACGATTCTTAAGCCTGCTTTGTTAGTCTGGGGTAAGGAGCAAGCACTGAGTAAAACCTGACATTTAATTGGAAGAACTAGGAATGTATTGCAGTTGGTTAGCTTGGTCAACTTGATATAGTTTACTACTTGATTTAAATAATTGTTTTGGCCACATACAGTAAATTGATATTCATAGCTTGAATACAATGTTATCTACATAGGTTTCAGTTCACTATAGTAGGAGTCAAAGCATGCTCAATACCAAAACAAAAGACACTGCTTCATACTGCAGTACACTGTACAGTATGTGTCTGTTTACATTTTCTGTCAATGTTGAAGAATCTATTCACAAATAACAGAGATGTGATAGGAAATTTCTTTAGTGGTGCTGATATTACAGAAAGTGACCTATAAGGAGGACCTTCAATTCAAATTGATAAAAGAATCAAATCCCATCAGTTACCTTTCATTTGAGAGTTGAAGCTCACATATTTTTAAAAATTCACGATCTAGAATAAGGTCAGTTTTCCAACATGTGATGTGTGGCTAAACTCTAGTAGCTTTCATCGTAAACCCATTAGCCTACACAAACACACATTAAATTTAATTTTGGTGGGTAGCTGCGTCAGCATGCGTAGGCTGCAAAGGAACAAGTAATAGGTTTATTCCATGCTGAAAAAAAGAAGAAAGAGAACACAACGTTTCGGCCGTGGAGCCTTCTTCAGGTGTGAGAGAGACAGGGCAGTAGGCAAAGGTAAAGTAGCGGGAGAACAAAGGTTGGGAGGGAGGAGGAGTGAGAGGCGGGAGCAGGGGACAGAAAGAGAGGCCAGTCAAGAGGTGTGAAGTCAGAATGGGTGCAGAGAGGTGTGAAATGAAACTTCCAATGAATGGAGAAAATTTAAAAGAACAGTAGTCTGTCGTTAAGGGAAGGGAGAAGGTGTGATCCTAGCTGCAGAATAATTTTAGTTTCGGTGGTCTTTCTGATGTATGAGAGACCACCGAAACTAAAATTATTCTGCAGCTAGGATCATACCTTCTCCCTTCCCTTAACGACAGACTACTGTTCTTTTAAATTTTCTCCATTCATTGGAAGTTTCATTTCACACCTCTCTGCACCCATTCTGACTTCACACCTCTTGATTGGCCTCTCTTTCTGTCCCCTGCTCCCGCCTCTCACTCCTCCTCCCTCCCAACCTTTGTTCTCCCGCTACTTTACCTTTGCCTACTGCCCTGTCTCTCTCACACCTGAAGAAGGCTCCATGGCCGAAACGTTGTGTTCTCTTTCTTCTTTTTTTTCAGCATGGAATAAACCTATTACTTGTTAAATTTAATTTAATCACATTAAATGTACTGGAGGGTGGCATGATGGAGCAGTAGCTAGCATTGATGCCTTAGAGCACTATGGCCCTGGGTTCTAAACCTTACCTTTTCTGAGTTTGTATGTTCTCCCATTTTCAACGTCAGCTTTTGCCAAGTGCTCCAGTTTCATCCAACAATCCAAAGATATCCATCTATCCATTTTCTAGCCACTTCCATCAATTCAGAGTCGTGGGGGAGCTGGAACCCATCCCGGCAAGCAACGTTTACAAGGCAGGGTACACCCTGGATGGGACGAGGGGCACACAAAGACACAGACATGCACACTCTCACACCACATTCAATTTTCCCATTCCGTCCAGGGTCTATCCTGCCTTGCGCCTGTTGCCTGCTGTGATAAGACTCTGGCTCTCCCATGACCCTGAATTGAAGGAAGTGGCTAGAAAATGTACTGGAGATCCTGTATATACTGTATATAAGTAAAGACATTTTCTTTCTAAACTGTTTAACCTTTTTTCTACAAATGTCCTGAGCAAATACAAGCTGCACATCTGTGATGCATATTTTGCTCTAGATAGAAGATGTTGTGGGATTCTGTCTTTTTATAAACAAATGTATGGACTGACACGTGCCTCTTTATTCACTTCATTACAAATGCTCCACTAGAGCCCAGGTATGACATGCAAGGGAATTCATGGCATAACTGCCATACTTTCATGAGGACATGTGCTGTCTTGCTGTCCTTGATTCATCCCTAAAGTGGACTTGACTCTGTTGAGTCAGTCTGAAGTATTGCTCCAACACATGTATGACACAAAGACATTCTCTTGATAAGCATATTGGTTAAAATACTTTTCTTTCTTGATTTTCACTAAGATCACAGTCAGTCATGAATTATCAGTTTATCAAAATGACACCAAACATTTTCTCCATCTTCAATAACCTTATTTTTCTAAAAATATACATGCAGACATTGAGTGAAAACAATTAAACATTTTGATGATCTTTAGTATAGACTGAATATTTAATTCAGAGTATTATGCACAGGTAGAAAAAACATAAGTTACTGTATATATGCTGTAAAATTGGAAATCACTAAGTTTGAAGAGGTTAGTGAAGATAAGACTTCATGAAAAAGGTGTCCATGGTGACATATTATTTATGTTTTCTAGACATTGTGGAGAAGAAATAAAAGATAAACAAATATGAATTAAAGGACGCAAGTGCAAACTACACAGATGTTTATTTTAAACAGAACAGGAAGCACTTCGCATTATGAGTTTTGGGAGTATGTAAAAAGCTATATACAGTAGTACAGTATGATGTTGAATGTAATTTCCTGGCTACTTTCAAGAAATGCCTGAATGAGATCTTTGGACCAGATAGCTAATAACTACTAAGTGGGCTACATGGCTCAATTATCAAATTGCCTTTAAGAACTTTATGTTCTTATCTTTTTCCTCTTCTTCGCATTTCCCCACTTATGTGGGGTCTGCTTGTTTGCACCGATTTTTCCACTTCGTATGGTCTGTGGCGTCTCGGCAGGTGACTTTTGTGAGGCGCATGTCGTCTTTCAGCCGATCCAGCCAGCGTGTAAATGATCGTCCACGGGGCCGGCGGTCTTCCACATTTAATTCGAGGGCGGTCTTTGTCATTGATGTGTCATTGCTGCGGAGCACGTGTCCATACCATCGCAAGCGCGATTCCCTCATTTTCTCAGTGATTGGGGCGACTTTGAGTGTTTTTCGCACCTCTTCGTTCATGGCATGGTCTAGTCTTGTCAAGCCTAGGGTCCATCGCAGCATCTTCATTTTCCATCGTATGGAGTGCCTGTTCATGTTTCTTTGTCGTTGGCCAGCATTCAGTTCCATATAACTTTATGTTCTTATAAATTCCTTTATATAATCTGTCTATATATTGTTATGACTATCAAGGTTTGTCAGGGCCTATAGTAGAAACAATGGACAGAGGTCAAGGCAGTTGCTGAGCTCTATGGGGTCTGAGAGACATTGATCAAAATGAATCGTTTACCTTGGTTAATTTACATTAAGAGTCTTCCACACTCCAGAAACACAGGATAAAAGACAAGCAGAAACAAAAAGAAACACAGAAAAAGGAACAGACAGAGGAGACGAAACATGCTACAGTAGGTGACTTACTTTGTTCAAATGTGTCTTAACGACCAGATTCTAGAAAAAAGTATTTGAACTTTTTTTCAGAGAGCTTGTCATTCTGTTATTTTAAATAACTCTAATTTCCTAAAAAACAAGAGGAATTTTCCTAAACATTCCTTGCATTCCTTTTCCCAGGCTGTTCTCTTCTGGTTAATACTGTATATTCTGTACATGTTTTAGAACAGGGAGGTAGATTCCCATTCACTCTGGGAGCTTTCTAATCTATGGCAAGATAAATTTAGCTTTGGGTTGTAATCTGTTTTATTTAGGATGCAGGTTTATCTCTTGTGTTGGTCTGATATAGGTATGATAGAGAATTTCTGAATACAGGGTTAGCAGTTTGGGTTTTTCTAGTTGGTCAGGATGCAGACCTCTGAAAGGCCTTGTTTGTTAATAGGGTAACTTGTATTTTCTATGTTGTATGTGTTGTCTAGTTATTGTTATTGTTAATAAATATTAGTTCATAGCTGTTTGCCTCTTATTCATTACTCTTTAACCAGGAGTGTGTAAGAGAAGAAACACATTAGGTGCCTCTTACTATACGAACTGCTTGGGTATATTCTTGGCATATTTTTACAATATAATAATAACAATAATTGATTGGTTACACGTATACAGCGCTTTTCTGGACACTCCACTCAAAGCACTTTACAGGTACTGGGGACTCCCTTCTACTACCACCAATAGTGCGACGGCAGCCATAGTGTGCCAGAACGCTCAACACATACTGTATCAGCTATCAGTGGGGAGGAGAACAGAGTAATGAAGCCAATTCATAGATGGGGATTATTAGGAGGCCATGATTGATAAAGACTAGTGGGAAATTTGGCCAGGAAACCCAGGTAACACTCCTACTCTTCTTAAGAAAAGCCCTGGGATTTTTAATGACCACTAAGAGTAAGGACCTTGGTTTTACGTCTCATTTGAAGGATGGTGCATTTTAACAGTATAATTTACAGGGGGTGACCGCCCCTGCTGGCCCCATTAACACCTCTTCCAGCAGAACCTTAGTTTTTCCCAGGAGTTCTCCCATCTAGGTACTAACCAAGCTCAAACCTGCTTAGCTTCAGTGAGTTGCCAGGTGTGAGTTGCAGGGTGATCTGGCTGCTTGGATTATATAATCTTGGAAAGTTCATATGCTCAGGCCTCACAAGACAGCTAAAGACAGGATGACCTATCACAATTATTTTTAAGAGAATGATATTATAGAAGTTGTATAGCTCAAAGGTACTGCAACTGTTCAGCTAATATCATTGTAATACTCAAAATGGTGTTTTATATGGTAATGAGTGAGATGCACAAACAGAATGTTTACATAGACTGTACTGCATGTATTGATTTATGCATGGCACTTACTTTTGTTTACGACACCAAGTTATTACACAAAAGTCCTGTGTATAGTGCTATGGTGTTAAAGAATAATGTAAAAAAGAAACAAGGCGCTGTGGACTGTGTCAAATCAATTCTACTGGTAGGCATCAGAGGACAGTTTATGTCTCCTCTCTCCTGAGCCGTAAATGAGTCACTGCTGGAGTGTTAAGTCCTAAAATGTCAATGATTAAAATATTTCAAGGAGATAAAAGCTAAACTGAAAAAAAATAGGTAAATGTAAAAATAATGTCTTAAAATAAATCAGGATGTACATCAGTCTTCTTCCTTTTTGTGATTACAAGGCTCATTTAGGCCTCATTGTTGCAATGTAGTTTAAAAATACAGCCTTTTAGTGCTCTGGAAAAGCTAAACCCTACTTCTATTGACTCAACATACATGAGAATGAACGTGACAACAAACTCTGTAATATGCAGTACAAATGTTTATCATATAAAATGGTTTTATCTTTTTATTCAAGATGCATTTTTTTAATAAAACATGTTTATTTCATTCTTTATGTAGATGACACCCTAAACATTCCTACGTCAGAACTCTTCTATTACATTTGCGATCGTTACTTTTATCAACGTATTACTAAACCATAAAACAACTTAACGTTCGCTTTTTTAAATAAGTACTAATTCAAACAGTAAATAAACATTATTTACTTATCAAATGGATCAGTGTTCACCTTTAAAAGTATATAGCGAACGGGAAAGAGAACAAAAATAATGGATTATGTAGTTCAGGTGGGTAGCTGCGTTAGTATGCGTAGGCTGCAAAGGATCAAGCACAACAGGACAATGCTTCCTGTACGTTATCAATTATGTTAATACAAAACTCATTAATTAAAAATATCCAAACCAAACTCACGAAATGTTTAAGCGTTTCAACCCCCCCCAAAAAAAAAAAAAACACTGAAATATTTCAGAGACTACCACACAATAAGCACAACTTTTCTTTCGCCTTTTATTTCCAGGTGACTTTTTTAAATTTTATTTTATTTCCAGGTGACTGGAACACCCGGATGCTCCGCCTTTATGCATTCTGTATCTACGTAATGACGTCAAAACGCCCTAATCGTCAGCACGCTGAGGATGATGCGTATTGTTGGTGGCTTCGGCGTCTTGTGAAGGAGCTGGAGGAGAAAAAAAGGGCCGGTGAGCGTTTTGAGAAATCTGTAAATAGGGCAAATGATAATTTTGAATTTGTTATAAGATGGTGGGGCGTTGTTTTAGACAGAATTGCTCAGCCGATGAGTAGAAGCCCTTTGATTTACGGTCTTGGAAGCGGCCGGGCGAAGGCTATGGTCTGCGCTGCT
This sequence comes from Atractosteus spatula, assembly GCF_055471065.1. NCBI lineage: Eukaryota > Metazoa > Chordata > Actinopteri > Semionotiformes > Lepisosteidae > Atractosteus > Atractosteus spatula. The sequence continues at coordinate 41,891,965 of NC_142707.1, read as the reverse complement.
TGGCCGGGCTATTACCAGCGGCTGTCATCACCCTGACCAGACAACATATCTTATTGTTGTTGTGGTGGGCCCTGGGAGTGGTCGTTGGACGATATCTAGCAATCCTAAACGACACCTGTCTTTTTAACCACTTCTGCCTTCCCGATGATACTACCCGCCTGCGTGAAGGCCTCATGAAATGTAATTATTTCAAGTTTAACCTGTCGGGCCTCCGTCGTGTTTAATGGTCAGCCTACGGTTTCCTCACGTCCTTTTGTAGCCACCTTAAAAAATGAAGAGTGTCGGCGAGCCTTTGAATCTCACGGGCAGTGGCTTCAGAGAGAATGCAGTTTAGTCCTTCAAGCTGTCGGGAACTGGGTGGCTGAGTTCTGTTGAAAATCCGTTGTTGTTAGGGAAGACCTCGTTACTGTAAAGATTGTGTTTGTAACAGCGTAGTTTACGTTTTAATAACAATGCTGAGCCTGAGTCTCGATTCTGTGTATATATAAATGCAGATCGTTACCGTAGGGTGTGAACACATTAAGAAATGGAGCAGCACAGTAGTGATAGATAATTCTGCACATATCCGATTGATAGCTAGAGAACGTGGTATTAACTCCGCTACCGTTTGGTGTGGGAACTAAAAATACAGGTGGTTGAGCTCATCCTAAACAACTTAATTTGCAAAACACAGTATTCCTTATAAAGAGGACTTGAAAGAAACTGCTTTGGTTTACCAACTTAAAAAGAATGTTGAAACAATGACGTATTTACTTTTAACTATTCTATATAATTGATAAAATACATGTTTTGTGGAAATTACGTTTTTAATGTTCTGTTGATAGAGTGTGTAAAGATAACATGTTTTATTTAATATTCAGATATGAAATATTCAAAGTTACAGACAATTCATTTCTGTAGGAAGAAAACAGTTTAAACAGTTTCACATTTCCTCTGAATGCTTTTCTCCCTCCTCATAAGAAGAACTTACAGTGCTTAGGAACAAGTAATAGATTTATACCATGCTGAAAAAAAAGAAGAAAGAGAACACAACGTTTCGGCCGTGGAGCCTTCTTCAGGTGTGCTGAAGAAGCCTGAAGAAGGCTCCATGGCCGAAACGTTGTGTTCTCTTTCTTCTTTATTTCAGCATAGAATAAACCTATTACTTGTTCCTTTGCAGCCTACACATGCTGACGCAGCTACCCACCTGAACTTATAGTTCTTATACATGTATATCATATAGTAGGTTTGATAGTGGTGATTAGATTAATTTACTTGTTCATCTATATATGACCTCTTTGTTACTACATTTAGTAAAGTCCTCTAAAACGGGCGTCACGAATTTGAAGAAAATGTAGTTATATATTAAGAAAATGACACCATGCAGACAGTTACTACAGAATGTGTTAATATGCAGGGCAGAAAAAAAAAAACATTGTATGGCCTTATCAGTACATACATGTATATTTAATTAAGTTCTGTTAGGTTAATGCTTGGGTGAAACAGAGTATATTCTTTTCTGTCAGGTACACATTTGTACCCAGTGAATGCTAGATGAGTAAAACCTAAACAAAGGAAGGCCTATTTTAGTAATTTTTAAAGCAATTTCTTAAGTGGGGTAGCACCTTGAGAGAAACTGAAGATAGTGACACTACATGTGGAATGTTTAGTAAGAAATAAACATACCCAAGATCAGGGATTCCAAGGTATTCATATCTGTGTGACAGATGTTAATTTGCATGTACAGCAGGAGGCAATGGAGAAAAAAAAACTAATTTGTTTAATATCATGAACTAAGTAGTGGGAGATGATTGATAAAGAATAACTTGCAGGTTTATGAAAAATATTAATAACCTGAAAGATTATTGAAAGGTGTTAGTTTTCTTCACCAATGTGTTTCTAAACATAATACACCATGATAATTGTCTAAACTTTTTCATTTTGATTTTTTGTTTCAGATAGGTGTCGATAGGCTTGATTATTGTTTAGCCTACCATTTTTTATGTGATAAGGATTTTAAAAGGGTGGATTGATAATTGCTTATATTTGTGTATATACATGCATTTCATATCTTTATATAGTTATCCTTGGTTTAGAGGGTAGGTCTCAAGTTGTCTAACTAGTGGGATGCATGAAAAAATCAGTTTCATGTTATAGGTTTTAACATTTTTCTTTTATCAGGGAGAATCTTAAAGAAGAAAAATATCCTCTTGATGAAAGTGCTGTAACTACCGTGTATATCGTAAGTTCTGCATCTGTCTTTCTTTAGTCATATTTTATGGGATATTATGCTCTTTACATGAAAAAAATCAACAATTTGCTTCATAAGTAAAAAAACAAAACATTGCATATTACGAAATGAACAAAAAGAAATCAAGTCAGTTTCAATACATAAAAATTAACAATTTTGACATTATTAAAGTTATTAATCACTTTTAGCATCCTAACCCATGGCA